>NC_088355.1:38827500-39520000 GCF_036884655.1 Musa acuminata AAA Group | reverse complement strand
TCTCAGATTGAATCAGCAAACTTGGAACTTTCCAAGCTACATGAGAAGTTTGATCGAACTGAAAATAAAATTGAGATGTTTTGTTTTGACAATTGTCCAAGCATGGATGCTATCGACGAAAAGGGAACGCAACTGGAATATCAAACTAATTCAGCAAATTTGAAAGTTCACAAGCTACAGGAGAAGGTGGATTTATCAGAAGCAGAAGCCGAAGAGCAAGTACGACCATCTGCAGAATTTGAATCCGATATAGAGTCTCTGGAAGCAAAGAAAATGGAACTGGTGGTGCAACTTGAACTGGAACACATGGAAGTTCGGAGCCTTCAGGAGAAGGTGCAGATATTAGAAAAACAAATCGAAAAGGAGAAGAGATTGACAGCTGAATTTGCATCTCGGTGCCACACACTGGAAGATGAACTTTCCACGAAGCAGCAATCCGAGACTCAACAATCTGCAAACTCAACTGCATCTCTGAATATTAGACAGGTAAATGTATTTAACGCCTCAAGCTTAGGCAACACATCTTTGTATCTCGAACACGACCCTATCGTGTGATTTATTCCTATACAGGAAAAAGAGGTTGCTCAGGCTGCCGGAAGGCTTGCAAAGTGCCAGAAGACCATTGCCTCTCTCAACCTGCAATTGAAAACGTTAGCAACTCTGGATGATTTCTTGGTCCAAACAGAGACGCCAGAATCAAGTGGAAAGACAGTGGAACTCAAGGAGGATTCTTCAGAAAAACCAGGTGGCTCTTCAGCTCTCTGCAACGGTGCACAAAGCTTGCCCTTGCCCGATTGCCGACTGATTTCGTCCCCCATCAGAAGCAATGATCTCATACAAACCAAGTACATATGTCACTGACAAAGAAAGGTAACATTTGTTCGATGGACGCATTATTACTCGTTGATCAACAGATGAGTGTTCATCGGTGCCGCCGAATCTGTAGCTTAAGCAACAAATGGAGGACACACTTGAAGCCATTTCTCATGGTAATGCATGTGGCCTTAGCATCAAAAACACAAACTTTGCTTTTATGTAGTCTGCGGCATTATAATGAGGATATCTTTTTGCTCCTCCCAACATCTCGTCGATTTGATTTGCTTTTTATTATGTCTTTTGAAATGGATAACTTAGTTCTTTTGTTTATTAAATGTTGATTTCAATTTTCTTTTAGTGGTTTCGTTCATCGGATTCCTTATTCTTTCTTTCGATTCTGAACCTAAATCTAAATTCAAATTTAAGTTAGTTTGATTTGTGGGTCGACGGCCTTCCCAATTAATCTGGAGGCATACACGCTACGGCACCGAGAAACCTCCTCGTCTTCTCCTGCGTCGAAGAAGCCCATTGGAAACCCTTCCTCTCCGATCTGGTGTTTCTGCCGGAGGACCAAACACGATTTCTTATTTGGTAATTGGGGCATTAGAGTACCTTCAACCGGTGGGCCCACGAGTTCGACGGTCGTGCGGGACCTGGTGCCTGTCTCGGCGTGACAGGGGACACCTATTGAGGAACCGGTGTACGTGTCATGCCTTTTTGATCCAAAAGTATCGAAAGAGATACTGCAGCCTTTCCTTATCACCGGTGCAAAGCGCCTTTGTTGCTTCGTCTGGTTTACTTCCCTGCGAGCGAGAGCGAGAGAGCGATGAGCGCCGGAGTGGGAAACCCTAACGATTCGAAGGTGGAAACGATCGCGAGGCTGGCGCAGTGGAGGATCGAGAGCTTTGGCCCTTGCTCCTACCGCCGCTCGGATGCCTTCAGGCTCGGCATCTGGAACTGGTGCCGTCTCCTCCTCTTCTTTCTCACCGACTTCCCTCTTTGCTGACCTTTTTGGCCCAGAAGTTGGATCTTTACCGCCGTTGTTCGGGTTCTTAGGTACCTCTCGGTCGAGAAGAATCGGTACATGCACATCCGGCTCTTCCCGGAGCCCTGCCGGGTCTCAAAGGAGCAGCTCCCCGTCGCTCGATTTGTGGTTCGGGTCTTCTCCCCTTGTCCCCGCTGCCGATCCTATGTGTCGCCTGGTATCCCTCATCGCCTCGCCCTTCATTTATGCTGACTTGTTTTACTCCTATTTCGGATTTCTTGCTTGTTTCAGTGCACAGATATGAGGATTTAAATTCTTATAAGACTGTTTGAACTACGGAAGAAGTGGTTTGAATGAAATCCGGATTGATTGGGTTCCAGCTATGGTTTTCATCTCATTAGATTCCAAGAGACGGTAAAAAATCCCTTTTTAATTTGAGAAACTATATTAGGGTTCGAATGCTATCCAAATTAAATTCTTCTGTAGCTTTATTGGACACTTTATAGTAACAAGTAGAGTTATACTACCTGTTAAAGTCAATTCTAGGTTGCCTGAGCTGGAAGCCAACTTGGATCCAACCTGATCTTTTTTTCAATCCGGTCTTCGGAAAAACACGCCAAGCTGGTCTTTCGACCCTGCAAAGCTAACTCGGTGGATGATCCCGATAATGCCCCTGCGACGGTTAAGTCAATTATGGTTTCGGACAAGCCAAACAAGTCTGACTATTCTAGCGGGCCTGTTATTTTGTTAGTGTCTTGAGCGTACCTAGGCGGCCCCTTTTATAGTCGAGCCTGGGGGGCCATTACACCATCTGTTTAGGGTGGCTGTGCCTGTTGGTTGCAATCGCTTATAACAGACATTAGATCGTTTGTCAGTTAGCCATGCTGTTCATAGAAATCCGCACTTCGATATGTGTTCATAGAAATCATTGCTGGGTAGTGCATGATACTAGCGACTAAGATGATGACACGTCAATTGTATGAGATGCTAGCGGCAAGCCACATCATATCCACTATAACACTAACGCATTGGGTTCCGGCTTATTCATACCCAGCCATGATTTCGCTCTAAATATGACTCCTGCAGCAAGCAAAATACCTTTTAATTTAACAACTAATATCACTTGGATTACAATTCAAAGTACAATTTGTCTTTGATTTCCAAGCACACATGACATGAAAAATAATGGGAAAAATACATGGAATTCCTGAATATAGAATTGTGGTAGTCAACTAAAACTAGTTCGTTTTAGATTTGATCCTAACTCAGTTAGACTAAAGACTAAACCTTTTATTCTGAATCAAAATGTGCTTTTATTCTTGTGTGGCAAATGATCCAAAACCTGAATAAGCTTGTCCAATTGGTTAAGTTTTATCACAATGGGTCTAGATATGTTGACTGAGAGTTCATGGTAGAACAATTGGGTTTGCGGTACTAAAAATTAAAATGTGAAAAATTAGTGTATTTGCTTGTACTTTTGTTCCGCAGCTATCTGACTGGCCATGGCTCAACTGCAGTTTATGAGAGGCTTCTCCGTACCAGTGAAGACTTTGTATGGGTCACTGATTTTAATTCTCCTGGATGCTTCATAGTTGACGTGGAGTTTCTGGACTTGAAGATAGCTCCATTGCATGTAAGGGCTTAAGAAGTTGAGACTTTTAAGGCTTGTGAACTGTTCATGTTTTCATATAGAACTAGTTCCATAATCTTTTGTGACATGATGTTATATTCAAAGGAATGATAAAAAGATGCAACAAAATTGATTTAAATCTTCAGCCTTTTTTTTTTAAAGAAAAAATGTTCTGAACCAATATGTTCATATGCTTGTGGAATTTAGGGTGGAGATCCTTCTTCAATCTGGTCTAACGGACGGATGCTGCAGTCACTTTCAAGCAAAAACACTATCCGATGCCTCTCTCGAATGCTCGAGGAGGGTATCCATGCTGATGTTACAATCAAAACTTCAAACGGTCTCCTGAAGGCCCACAAAGCAGTTCTTGCCGCAAGCTCTCCTGTTTTCAAGAGTATGTTTCTGCACAATCTCAGGGAGAAAGAGTTGTCGATGATCGTTGTAGAGGACATGTCGCCGGAGGCTTGCTTGGCACTTCTTTGTTACATGTATGGCACAATAGTACAGGATCAGTTCTGGAAGCATAGACTTGCGTTGCTCGGCGCGGCGGACAAGTATGACATCGGCGACCTCAAAGACTGCTGTGAGGAGAGCCTCTCGGAGGACATCAACTCCGACAATGTCCTCGAGAGGCTTCATGAGGCATGGCTCTATCAACTTAACAAGCTGAAAAAGGGATGTCTGACATACTTGTTTGATTTTGGCAAGATATATGATGTGAAAGACGAATTAAATGCCTTTTTCCGCCATGCTGATAGGGAGTTGATGTTGGAGATGTTCCAAGAAGCCCTTACTGCTTGGAAGCCTGCATGACCATGGACTTACTGTTCTGAAGTAACTTAATGCTTTGTTATTAGGAGGTATGAATGTTCTTTCATGATCAAGCTATGAATATTGTTGTTTCTTCACGCTCATTCTGAGGTAATTTAAGTCTTCCTTTAATACTAGTCTCGGTATGTATTACTAAATAATAATAATATCATTATTATTATGTGATTGAGGAACCGATCGTTGTAGGATTGAACTCGTCGAGAGTGATGAGTGCAGGTGTCGAAATTGTAATGGAATTGGACGATTCCAGTTAAACTGATAGTTGGAGAGTATCCGCGGTCGAACTGGTCTTAACATCAGACGCGATCTACGCCGTTCATCAACGTGACAGGCGTTTCACGTGTCCTCCGTGCCAAAGAAGGCGAAACTATATAATGCTTAATGACCAAAAGACCCATAAGAATGATCGTGCTCTGTCTCACGGTCTAAATTGTAATTTTTATCAAATCGAAGGGTGTATTGTTTCACAAGCCTCTATCGATCGCCGACCCATGAAAGACCTCTTCCGATCACCACAATGATGGAAGCCAGCCATTCGTCTCTTTCCTCTCCTCCGCCTTCTCCACCTCGCCTCCTTCCACGAAACTAGGGTTTCCCAAGTCCGCCGCAAAGATGTCGACGTTCAGCGGCGACGAAACTGCCCCCTTCTTCGGGTTCCTCGGCGCTGCCGCGGCCCTCGTTTTCTCCTGTAATTTCCCGCAATTCCCTCGCCCATCGTGTGTTTCGATTTGGTCGTCCAGATTCTTTGATGTAGCAGCTCGGCTTTTTGGAATGGTTTCGGTTGGTTCTTGGTCTTGACAGGCATGGGGGCGGCGTACGGGACGGCGAAGAGCGGCGTCGGTGTGGCGTCCATGGGTGTGATGCGCCCGGAGCTGGTGATGAAGTCGATCGTGCCCGTCGTCATGGCTGGAGTGCTTGGGATCTATGGTCTCATCATTGCGGTGATCATCAGTACCGGGATCAACCCCAAGGCCAAGTCGTACTATCTCTTTGACGGGTACGCGCACCTCTCGTCTGGGTTGGCTTGTGGCCTTGCAGGACTTTCGGCTGGGATGGCGATCGGCATCGTGGGCGATGCTGGAGTAAGGTAGCTATTCGATCCCCCTATCCAATCTCTTTAGATGTAAGAGTGATCTATATTTGTCTGTGTGTGTTTGTGTGTCAGATTTGCATATTAGGCATTTGTTTCTCAATTATGTGTAGATATATCGTCGCCATTAATTACTCAAGATGTATCTGAAATATCTAATGCTTGATTGTATAATTGAAATTGTAACATAGTGTTTACTAGAGGTTTTCCTAGTGGTATTTTGCCAGAATGTATCTTAATGAAAAGAAGAACAAAAAATGGCCATATTTCAAGACTGTTTATTTATCTTGGAAAGACATGATGTTATGTCGGTCGCATAGAGTCTACATTTTTAGCTCATTATCACCATTTTGTCATCCACCTTTGTTTATCTTTCAACTCAATTGTTTTCGTTAACCCAAGGCTCAAAGTAACATTTGGTTTCGTTACCAGTCTAACCTTAAACGGTTTTGGTAATTTTAGTAGTATGGAGTTCAGTTCCGGTGGTTCGATCAAATAGTTAGGAAAAAAAATATAACAATTTTATGAACAAGTAAGATCATAAAAAGGTAACTCAAGGGAAAAAAAAAAAAGTTGATGAATATGCGAAAAATTTTGATGTTTGTCTTTACCAGATCTAGTTACCTTGAATATTGTTCCTTCTTTTTGAAGTATACTGCAACATTTCTATGTGCTAAGCCCCCACCTCATTCAGCATGAAGTGATGACTCAGTCGGCCCAATGCTAATGCCAAAGAAGTGTATAAATAAAGGTAAAAGCTCCCCATAGGCAGATTCTATGTCCTGTAGCTAGGGCAACTTAGAAGCAGGGTGATAGAAAGGAATGGATCGGTTGATCGGCTTTAAGCTCTGTTTGGAGATCATATAATTAGATGTAACTGCCACGTCTCCTATGGCATACACAGTTTTGAGGTACATCGACAAGCTGTTCTTCCGGTGTGAGAAGCACCAAACTTTGTCCCTGCCTACCTTATTTCTGGGAAGCACCTAGGACTTTACAAGTAAATCCAATGTTATATTAGCATGTTGTTTAGTCATGATTTAGCATTATGATCATGGATGTAATGGTGTAAGAGTTATGATGTTGAACCGAAATATCCAGTGAGCTTGTTTTTGGTTTTGGTCATGAAGGATTTATAATTAAGGTCAGTGCAGTCATTTATAGTCTTAGTAACACCTGTTATCTTGATAACATTGGTTCCATTCCTTTCATAAGGTGGGATGAACTTTTTGAAGCTAATTTTTTTATGCTTGCTTATTCTGACATGAGCCTGGTTGATGCTATTAACCCTCCGCATCCGACGACATTAGTGTTGTCAATGAAGTAGGAGTGTAAAGATTTCGTGGGAATAACAGATCCCCCCAACTCCTTCATGAAACTTGTTTAGCAAATTACCACTACTTGATCTGCACTTTGGGCTCATCTATTTATATGCTTACATGAAGTATTTGATGGGTTGTGCATAGCAATCATTCTGACACATTATTTAGTTAATTGATCCACTTCCGATATTTAAGCTGGATTTATTTTGCAAGATAATAATAGTGTTGTGGGTTTATTTATTTATATCTGTCGTAGGGCCAACGCGCAGCAGCCAAAGCTCTTCGTAGGTATGATTCTTATTCTCATCTTTGCGGAAGCTCTCGCGCTCTATGGTCTTATCGTTGGCATTATTCTTTCTTCTCGGGCTGGTCAATCTCGAGCGGAGTAAGAAACACATGACGAGTGTGCTCGCCGTAGTATATTTCTGCAACTTTTTTGTTATCATAATGTAATTTATTCAAATGACTCTCCTCGGATGAGAGTCTTGTTGTTTGTTAACTCACACTACATCCTCAATAATTTGTCACTGCACTTTTATTTGTACGAATGATTATAGACGTGCAACCTTCATATAATTTTGGTCCACTCTGCCGTCTCGTTTCCTTCTGTACCGCCCTGTAAAAATTCGACTGTGTTGATGACAAACTTTGCAGGCATGTATGTAGCTTCCTCCAAATCAGACGGCCGTCGGAGCGTCTCATCCAGTAGCGGTCCGAGGTGAATGGAAGATGATAGCAGCTCCAAATCGGACGGTCCGAAGTGAATGATGAGGTGTGCTGACCCTCTCTTCCATACGATTCCTCGGTCTTCTACCCGTGCGTCACTTGATGCGGTCGCCTCAAGTGAATGACGAGGTGTGCGGGCTCTCTCTTCCAAACGGTTCCTCGTCCTTCCTCCTCTTTCCCAAACTCTCAAGCCGCCATCGTTGCTATTCGTCTTCTTTTTCACTCTTTCTTTGCCTTTCCTCTTCATTCGCTTGGGATTTCCCTTCTCGATTCCGGCCTCAAGAACTCCTGCGAGCGAAAGATCTTTCTTGTTTCTGTTGTTTTCGTCATTTCCCTGTTTCTGGTGCCAATTTAGATCAAAGCTTATCGTTGGGTTTCCTTCGGGTTCTGTTGGACGTCTCTCCCTCTTTTCTTGTCCTTTTAGGACAGATTTTTTTTTGTGTTTTTGTTTCATCTTCTCTTCTCTTTAGGTTCTTTTTTGCTTCCCTTTGAATCTTGAGGGTTTTCTTGGACCCCAAACTGGCTCTTCCGTCAACAGGATCTGGATACACGGAACGAGAGTTCAGTGGCACTCTCCCATGCTACCTCCTAAAGCAATTCTCTCAAGCCACCACATCGTCCAAGATCAGGGTTCGGATCTAAGCAATCGCTTTCTTTCTCTCGTTCTATTAATTAGACTCTTTATTTTCTTTTGTTCTGTTTCCTCTTTTTGATGGCTTTAGTAGTAGTAGTAGTAGTTAGTACTTGGGGTAACAAACTACAAAGGCATCCAAGAAGAAGTGCATTGATAGCGAGACCATATCATTTTTTTAATATATATTTCCGTAAGGCATATTTCACATCGATAGATCATTTTTCATTTTATGTCAGGTGATGGATGACATTTGATTATTATCAATCAATTGTGGCATTGTATTATGTCGATCAATCAATCACCGTCTATTTTATCACCTGCGGGTCACGTGATGGCATTGGCCTCTTCTCGTATACATAGTCGGTTGCCCCCTCCTCTCTTTGCCTCATCACGGTTTCTTTGGGTTGGTTTTCCTTCAACAGATGTGGAGGATTGGGATCGTCCAGACGACTCCGACGGTAAGAAGATCGGCGGACAGAGCCGCACATTCTCCCCCTCATCTCTCTCTCGTCGTATCAGGTTTCTTTTCTGTTCCTATCCCTCTTGGTCATGGGATTTTCTTTAGGTTTTCTCGTGAATCCTTGTTTCTGGGCTTTCTTCAGTTTTCTTCATGTTCTTGTGACTTGTTTTGGGTTTCTTCACGAATCTTGGAAGTTGTTTCACGGTTTTCTTCAGCTCGCCTCTACTTCCCTCTTTCCGCTGTTTCTTTTGATCGAAGCTTCTGGTTTTTAGATTTATTTACGTCTCTTGTTGAATTTTTCAGTGTTTTCTTCAGTCTTCACCTGATTATTCTTTTGGGGTTTCTTCCGGTTCCCCTTCTCCACTCATCCTTCCTCTCCTCTCGTCCCCGTTTCTACTGTTCCTTGCTGTTGAGATTTCTTTAGGTTCGTTCTCGATTCAGTCTTCTTCTGAATGTTGGGGATTCTTTAGGTTCATCTTCCTCTTCTGCGATCGTCTCTCCTCCTCTCTATGTCACCCCATTTTCCTACTGTTCCTCTTGATTGGAGCTTCTTGTTCTTGAGATTTCTTTAGGTTTGTTCTTGAATATTTTGGGTCTTCATCTCCTCGTCTCGTCTACAACTCCTTTTGGTCGAAGCTTCCTGTTCTTGGGATTTCCTTGGGTTTTCTACTTCGATCTTTTCCGCTTTGTTCTTTGGGGGCATGTTTCGGTACCCGCTTCCTGTAAGGTAAAGTTCATACCAGTTTGATTGCGCATTGGTTATTTGTTTTCTTTAGGATTTGATTTTACTGCTAAGGTGCCTCTCTCTCTCTCTCTCTCTCTCGGTGATGGACGCAATTGTGCTTTTGATCTATGTTTCATAGATGTGAGCATGCATGTCTGATTAATCATTCAAAAATACTCGGACATGCATTATTTATCTGCAAGAAGTCATGCATGCTCAGACTTGTCGTTTTACTAAAGACGAGTTTCCGTCACCATTTGATTGTGGAACTCGTTGCAGATGTCGTTTTTTACTTCTGGATAAGTTGGAATCAAGGGCGTCGGTTTTTCCCTGTTTCATTTTATATGTTCTAGTTCTGTTATGCTTATTTATCATCACGGGGATGTAGCTCAGGTGGTAGAGCGCTCGCTTAGCATGCGAGAGGTACGGGAATCGATACCCCGCAACTCCATTTTTAATTTATTTTTTTGTTTGATTTGAATATTATTTGGGCTGCAGTATGTTGTAGAGGACCCCATCGATGGCCGGACTATTGGGAGGAGACAGGCGACACCGCTCTGCTAGCTAGCTCCGCTATCTGCTGCCCCGACAAGGCCGCGTCAGTGTAGCTTAAGTGGAGGAGACGGGTCCGGCAACAGCCGCGGCGTGGGAGATGCGTCTGCAGCTTGCAGAGGGGATGTTGGGCATTTGGGTTTGAGCGTGACCATTGGCAGGCATGAGGAAGGAAGAGACAATCCGAGGATTTCACTTTGGTCGGTTGGCCGAGAGAGAGTTGCGCAATAATTTAACGGTGCTTTTTATCCTTGTACGAATCCTTATAGTTTCCGTTCCCTGAGCTTTAATTATTTCTCTTCAAAACGTTTACTGCTTTGGGGTCAATGCGGTGTGAATGTGAAAAGGTCGTGGGTTCGCGTTTCATGCAATTAACTCGTTCGTCTCACTCTCCTATCGTCTAAATAGAGTGAGATGAACGAGTTTGCGGGATGAGGTATATTCATCTCGGGATCCTACAAACAAGGATCCAGACACTCCATAGAGAAAGACAAGTTCGGACACAAATGTTATCGTCTAGAGAAAGACAAGTTCGATCGTAAATGACAGAGATGTTATGAGCTAATGCTCTGATACCATAAGTGGGAAGCGGGATGCAGGAGAAATCGACAAACTTCGTAAGAAATGTTAAGCACAAAGAACTTATAGAAAGCTTAAAATGCTTACAGAAGTCTGGATAGCTTACAGAAGGTTTGGACACACCAACAGTTTCTTTCTCAAGTAGGACTCTGGTGTTCGACCGATGCCCTTCAAGAGACTAAACGAGAGAATATATAGATGTAAAGGATAGAACCGGGTGCTCATTGGGCCCCATCGCATTCTTATCCGTTCAACTCATATATCTCAAGTTTTTATAGGAAAAGCAGATGCTCCAGCTGTTGCCAGCTGTTTGTCAATTATTGACGACACTACGAGTGGCTCCCCGGGGCTCAACTCGTCTTTACTTGGCGGCTAAGGGAAAGCAGATGCTCCAGCTGTTGCCAGCTGTTTGTTAATTATTGACAACACTACGAGTGGCTCCCCGGGGCTCAACTCGTCTTTACTTGGTGACTAAGGGAAAGCAGATGCTCTAGCTGTTGCCAAGGGTTCACCATCCTCCTAGAGGCTGAAGCTAGTTGTCCTTTGTGAGACGTCCTTTGCTAGTGATAAAGTCGTCTCTAGTTGTTGTTGTTGCTTGAGGACAACTGGCAACCAGTCCTTATACCAGTTGTCCTTTCCTCCACTTCTTCTTTGGTACTCCTCCACTTTGATTAGGTGGATGTCCCTGAATTGCTGTAGCGCTTTACATGCTTGTCGGGCGACTTCCTTTTGGATTGCTCCGAGTTTTCTTTCGGACAATCCCATTTCGTCCAATGGGAGTCCTTCTTGTGTTCTGGCTCTAAGCTTACCCAGCTCTTGTTGGTATTGCATGAGGAGGTCACCTGGTTTATTAATTGACTCAGATGTACTACTGCCTTGGGGTTTGGTTTGGCTTGAACTTCCTGAGTTGCTTCTATGAGCAACAGTAACGATTCGCTCGGCCATCCTGCAACCAGAACATTTATTAGTCGAGATAAAGAGTCGGCCAGAATATTACTGTTTCCTTCAATGTGCTCGAATTTGACTTCTACGCCGCTCCTAGTGATGTAGTCTACGAAAGCCATCAATCTGACCCTAGATGGTTTGTTTTGAGTAGACTTGTTGAAGAAGCTTATTATTGCCTGACAGTCAGTTCTGATGATGATCTCCTTTTTATCAAGAAAATAGATTTTCAATGCCTCTAGAGTTTTCATGACTGCATGCATCTCAGCATCTATAGTGGATTTGATTGGGCTATACTTTCCACTAGCGTAGGCGCATATTTTTTCAGTGCTCCTGGGATCATACTTTTGTTTTTTCCATTTGCAGATACCTCCCCACCCTTCCATGCATCCATCCGTTTCAAGTATTATAAAGCAGTCTTCTGGGGGTACCTCTAGATCCGAGAGATTTTGCACTAGTTTTTTGATCTTCTTGATTAGCTTCCAATCTTGCTCATTCAGTCTTTTCTCTCCAATCGGGCTTGTTTTTGAATATAATGGGCCTAAGAGTCTGCCCAAGTTAGGTATGTAACTCCTTGCATAATTTAGAAGTCCCAGCCAAGATCTAAGGCCCCTTTTGGTCGTGAGGTCTTCCTCCTGATAGTCTGTGATCCTTTTAATAACATGGGGTTGCAGCTTGATCTTGGAGTTTCCCAAAACTGCCCCAAGGAATTCAATTTCCTTTACTGCGATTTTCATCTTTGTTGGGCTTAGGACCAGGCCATTTTCTTGGCATATTTCTAACATCTTGGCCAAGTGTTGCCCATGATCCTTTTCATTTTCTGAGAAGACAAGAATGTCATCAATGTATACTGCAATAAATTGTTCAGTACCTTTGAAGCAATTATCCATCTTTCTCTGGAACACAACAGGGGCATTCTTGAGACCGAATGGCATTGCAAGCCATTCGTATAATCCTTCAGGGACCCAGAATGCGGTCCATTCAATGGAGTCGGGGTGCATAGCAACTTGATGAAAACCGGATTTTAAGTCAAATTTTGAGTAGATTTTACTATTGCTGACCTTTTTGAGGATGGTATTGATGCCGGGAAGGCTATATTGATCTTTTTCGGTGATGTCATTAAGCCTCTTGTAGTTGAAAACCATCCTTTCCTTTCCTTTCTTCTCAGCTCCTGTTATAGGATCAACAGTAGTTCCTGAATTAACAATTATAGCAGTGGTTCGGTGCTTACTCTTGCTTGGTCTGATAACCCCTATGTCCAGTAGTGCTTTTACATGTTTGGAAAAGGCTTCCTTTGCTTGTGGTGTTAAATGTCTTAGGGGTTTGTCTTCTACTACAAAGTCTTGGTTTTTGATTTCCAATTTGCAGGTTATCTCGTTTTTCTCCCAATGTTTAAGGGGGTCTTCCCCAATGTAGCCTTGGGCCTTCAGCTGATCTAACAGGCTTCCGAACTTGGCCTTTATATTTCTGTCACTTTGCTGTGCTTCCGCTGAATAGAGTACTGCCTCTTGGATTTGGATATAATCTTCTTCTTCTAAATCCAATTCCTCTATAGCTGCGGCTGTTGAGATGTAGGGCAAGGTATTGATGGTTGTTAAGTTTTTGTAGAATGTAACCATATTACCTTCAATTCTGACTCCTCCTTGCATTGCCCTTATAAAATTACATCCGATGATCATTTGGATGTCATCCCCAAGTTTCATTGTGAACGCATAAGTGTAGGGGATTCTGAAAGTATTATTCCCAATAGTCATTTTTCCTCCCTTTAATTTTTTGTTTGCTGTCGTCTTGGAGGTAATCCCACTGAAATGTACTATGTAAGGGTTTTCTTCCATTGCAGCGCTTGGAACAGCCCTTTCATCTATGCAGCAAGTAGTGGCGCCTGTGTCTAGGATAGCGTTAACCTCAAAAGTGGGAATATTTAAAATTTCCATATGTACCTTTAAGTTGAAGAGCATATTCTTGGCCCTTCTCGTCCCCCCTATTTCCTTTGTTTCCATTGACAGGATTTTCTGAGTTTCTTCTTCTAGGAGGACAAGGGCTTCCTCACTTTCTTCCTCCTCACTTTCTTCAATTCTTCTTTTTTCTAGCTTTTGTATTTCTCTTAGGAGATCAGCCTTTTCTAGTCTTAGCTTCTAGTATTTCTTCTTTCAACTTGTCATATTTTGCTTTTAGCTCTACTACCTCGTTCTTTAGACGGAGATTTTCTTAGGCTATGGCTATAGACTGGACATGCATTTCTTCCAGCTCCTTAGCCTTTTGTTGCTCGGATTCCACCGCTCCTTTTAGCCTTCTTATCTCTGCTTCACAATGGTTAATAAAATCTTGTTGTTGTTGAAGCAAATTTCTAGGTTCATACCTTGGAGGTTCCTCCATCATGACGGGGGTTCTTTTGTCGAAATAATATATGCTGCACATTCCGCATGAAGTAATCTTGCATAATGGACAATGCCTTCTGTGTCTTCTTTGAGAAATTTTTTTTGCAGCATTTGCATTTTTCCCACTCTGGTGGAAGTTCGGTGTTGATTTCCCATATATGTCTGCACTCAGCTTGTGTTTGTGAAACTTGTATTCTTTTCCGGTAACCTGTCTCCGGACCTATCCACCAAGTCCTACTATTTTCTATTAAAGCGAATATTTTATGAGTAAAGGAGTGAATACCGTACTGTAAATCTTCATTGTCCTCTCCTTCAGAAATTGAATAGATTGCATCGCTTTGGTTTTCTCCTTCTTGTACAGATAGTATTTCATATTCATCCGGAATGTCTAGTTGCTCAAACATAGCAACTCTCTTGATGTTTTTCCGGTCATTGGGGCATTCTCTTGCGAAATGTCCTTCTTCTCCACAGAGATAGCACTTACACCTTTTGTTCCTTATTAAGTGCTTTCTTTTCTCAATTATGGCATGAGATGAGTGGGGTTTACCTTTGTAGGTTGTTGATCTTCTTACCCCATATTTTCTCTCAGGTTTGTTGTAGTATCCTGGAATAGGAATTTCACTGCAGAAAGATAGGTCCTTTAATGCTCTTCTGAATGCAGCATCCTTGCATTCGGCTTCCAGGTATTTGTAGGAGAAGAGTATTCTTGGGATTACTCCTATAGTATTTCCTCTATATTTTGCTTCAAATGCCTCCTTGATTCTTTTTCCCAATTCTCCTGGCATTTTGGACCATAATTTTTCAGATAGCTCTAGGCCTATGAATAGCCTTCCTGTCTTTGATGCCAATCTCATATAATCATTTAAGAATTGAATAATGTTTTTGAGATTAGTGCAGGATAACCTTTCAAGGTCTCTGTAGGCCTCTTCCTGTGCTGTTGTGGATCCCTGAAATGGGTCTTCCAGTATGAAAATCGTCCGCAGTTGTGAGAGGATATTTTGTGTTCCTCCTGTCCCATCTGCATTGGCCATTAGTAGTTGATACTCTTCTGGGTAGGCCATTCGCCACTGGATCCATGCTAGTTTTTCTGCTTCTCCAAGCAGATTTTCAATAAACTCCATTTTCGCTAGGGGATCAGTAAATCCTTGTAAGGATACCAAGTTTTTTGTTACTGATTCCCATCTCATGAAAACTTCATCAAACATTCCCAATTGGGATGGGATTATGAACATTGCTCCTTGCTGTTGGAAGGCTGAAGGGAGGTTCCAGGCTTCCGAGAAGTTTTTTGCCCTGAACCTTGGTTGTCTTGAGTGCCCTTCATATTCTGGTCTTTGACTTGTGGACTCTATGTTTACAGCCGGAGGATAGTTTATGGGTCCCATGGTTGAGTCCGTCGGTGGCCTGTAATTTGATATAGCAGATGATGAATATACCTGTTGAGATAGCCTTGCTAACTGTGGGTATTCCATTATCAGTTCTTCCTCTAGTCCTGCTGCGATTAATTCCTTTTGACGCTTCCGAGGGTACGGCATCTCTACTTCCTCTTCTGTGATGTGGGTGCCTTGGAAGTAGGAATTAAGGTTTTCCCTTAGCTCCTCGGCCTCGTCCTCGCTGTCGTTTAATTGAATGTTGACAGCTATTGTGTGGCTTCGGATTTCCTCTTCATCGCTGAATGTTTCGTCATCCGCGTTGTTGTAACGGATCCTACTGGATGTTGATGCTGCTTTATAATTGTCGAAGCTAATTGAAATTCTTCCGTCAATCAGATTTCGGCTCCTGAGTTCGGCAGGTTGTATGGGAATTGAGACCTGTGTGGGTCTTTCTTAGTGGGTTTTGGAAATCTACAAGCAACTTCTCCTCACTCTCTCTAGACGATATTATTATTATTATTATTATTATTATTATTATTATTATTATTATTATTATTATTATTATTATTATTATTATTATTATTATTATTATTATTATTATTGTTATTACTACTATTTTTTATTATTTGTATCAAACTTGCATGGGTTAAAGGTTCCTCCTCGTTCGATCCCGGAGGTGCTCCTGTTTCGTCGGGCTTTGCATCCACCATCTTGCAGATTCTCCTTAACTGAGCTGGTGATTGTTATTAGCTCATTTAAAAATAAAAAAATAAAAAAATAAAAAATCGTAGATACCTACCTGTACAACAGAGAAAACCATGATATGAAACAAATTTTAATAAAACAGGGTGATCAACACACTATAAAGTATTCCCAAGACATTTAATAATTCAATAACAACATTCTATACAATTTAGTTTGTTTACGACAGTTAATAAAAGATAAATCCAATGTTCACTAGCTTCTAAGACATTTGCATATATTTGCTACTCATCCACCTCGACCTAAAGAAGCTTATATCCAATTTCTTCAACTCCCAAGTATTATACAAACAACATGGGGTTCATCAACCTTTTGATCATCGCTCACTCAGCAACTCATCATATGATTGTAGAAATACAAACCAATAAAAGCCAACATAATTTGTGATTTCCAAAAGGATATATTATACATACATAAGGAGATTTCCCATTACGAGGTCTAATGCTAATCCAACTTCAATCAATTGGCACATGCCACTACCATATCAGTACTGCAACCGCATACCAGTTATCAAAATTTGAAGGACGCATCAACGATGATCTATAATATACCTCAGCAAGGAGTGTAAAGACTGCCCAAGAAATCTATATCATCTCATCATTCTTCAACAGCATTGAATATGCAAACAAAAATCTATATAATATACTCCTTATCTAAACACATACTTTCCTGTCTTTCCTAATTTTGAACTGTAAGCATAAAGGAAATTTAGTCCTCAAAATATTCAGTAAAATTTGTCCAAGTACATGATCCTTGGTTGAAATGTAACTCTTAAAAGAGCAACTTCCCGATAGAAATTTTATACCACCAGTTGGTGTCCGTTCCTGATTCCTATCAGTAATAAATCATACACGAAGATTCCGTAAGAGACATTCTAACAACAACGTAATTCAACTCATTCACTTCATCAAAAGAGGATAATACAGAGGATGACCCTCCTTTCTATAAAAAAAAAAAGAAGAAAAATCTACAATGTGCAGAAGCTGAGACAAACAGAGAAATAAATAAACCACAAGAAAGAATACTAGCACAAAAAATTGACTGATCAACAATCAAATGAAGTTCTACATCAAGCACAACAAAATATTTCTCAAAGACAATTGTCTGTGAACAAACATCACAAACATAATACATAAAAACACTAATCCAAATCTCGCAGTCATGTTTATTCTTTAGAGACAAATGTGGAAGCTAAGAAGACCATGACCACCCAACTCAGCACATACAGCAGCAATTGTAAACCAATTCCATATCCTTCCTACACCAGCTCATGTTCAGCCTATTGGAATTATAAACATTGTGCCATTGTCTATAAATATATAAGTATATGTATATGTATATATATATACATACATACATGTACATATATACACATATATATATACATATATACATATATACACATATATATATACATATATACATATATACAAGGTTCGCAATATCGTATCGTACCAGTATTTTGACCTGGGCTCGGTACCGGTACGGTACGGTATACCGAGCGGTACACCCAGGTGCACCGAGCACTATTACAGTGTATTGGTGCGCTGTACTACTACAATGCACTGCTACAGTCAGACCGGTACGGGGCGGTTCGCGTACCACTGGCCTGTCGGACCGGTACGTACTACCCGTATCTGGCGGTACGATTCGGTATGACAGACCTTGCATATATATATATATATGAATACATATATATATATATATATATATGAATACATATATATATATATATATATATATGAATACATATATATATATATATATATATATATGAATACATATATATATATATATATATCAACATCATGTAGACAACATCATACTAAAAAGATATATTCACTTCATCATACTATACTATATATATATATATATATATATATATATATGAATACATATATATATATATATATATATATATATATATATATATATATATCAACATCATGTAGACAACATCATACTAAAAAGATATATTCACTTCATCATACTATACTATATATATATATATATATATATATATATATATATATATATATATATATATATATATATATATATATATATCAACATCACACATGTAGACAACATCATACTAAAAAGATACATTCACTTCATTATAGATAAGTCATTAAGCACGAAGAAACAATCAGAAATTGCATAAAAGACTTTCAAGATAAGGAATCTTTAAGCTATTTGAAAGCAATCAAAGCTGAGATAGACATTTTTAGAAAAGAAATCAGGCGAAAGGAGTAATACTTGCGGGCGTGGAGAGCAGCGGGGCCGAGGTAGGTCTCACGGTTCCATAGCTAGGACAGAAGGTTCTGCAGTAGGTCTCGCGGTTCCTTCGTGCCCTGGGAGATCTCCTTCCGCGGGTGGGTGGTGGGGCTTCATCGGGCAAAAGAAGGAAAGAGAAAGAAAGAAATCCGCTCAACATTGAGAAATTACTGCGATAGGTCAGTCAATTAAGCACCAAGGAAAAAATCAGGTATCACATGAAAATTATTCAAGAAAAACACATATATAAATCTTGAAAGCGAACAAAGCAGAGCGAAAGATTTCTTTAGAAAAGAAATCAAATAAAAGAATGAGCAATACCTGGAGGGCATGCGGGCCCGAAGTAGGTCTCGCACTCGTACATCCCGACCAGCTCCGCGCCATCCTTCGAGATCCCCTTCCTTTGTCGGGCACCGGGGCTTCATCTTGATCCACAGCTTCGCGCACTTGTAATGAACTGTGATTATGTCCACGACCGGATCAACGAACACCAACTGCCGCCGAGTACAGGATCTTGGTGAGGCGGGCGACGCCGTTGTAGCCATCGATGTCCGCCCACGCGTAAGGACCGGCCGAAAGAGACGGAGGGGTCCGTCTCGTTCCTGATCTTGATGAGGGCATCCAAGATCATAGAGCCGCATTCGCCGAGGTCGATCTTGCCGTTTGTCCGGCGGAGAAGGTCTCGATGCGCTTGGCCTTGGCGGATTCGGACTGAGATGAGAGAGATAGGACGTAGAGGAACCGGCAGCGATGGCCGGGGTGGGTGAGGGGGAGACCGCGCGCGGGCGTCGGAGACTCGGCGGAGGATACCCCTCGCTGTCGCGGCCACCAGAGGCGAGAAGAGAACCAACTGCGAGCGAGAGGGAACGAAAGAAACGATAAAGTTTGTTATGGGGTAAGAAGATAAGTCGGTCACGACCAAGATCGATAACATTTACACCCATTAATTCCGTTACCCGTCTATTAAACCTGGCTTGTCATTGGTTAATCTAAGATGTATAGAAACAAGACATCGGTTCTTACGATGTCGATAGCGATTGTGTACACGGCAGTAACACACCACCTGAGCCAGCCGTCTTCGATATGAAGTATCAGACGATCCTTCCGAGTAGTAGTGGGAGTCAGCAAAACGAAAAGTTTGAATTTTTTTCAGCAGAAAGGAAAAGTTAGAAATGGAAATGTCATCCATTCCAAGAGAACCATAAAAGGCAGAGACACCTTCGGTTGATGAGAAGCCGGGACCAACATATACATAATGAAGGACCCATTCGTCTTCTTCATGGCAATACCATAAGAATATGTCTCACTAATCCTGATATCTGAAATCTATCACCAATAAAAATACTACCAAAAGCAAATTTATAATAATAATAATAATAAAAAAACCCAACCCAACCCAACTAAAGAGGAACGATCCCAGTGAAGTCAAAAGGAGGCACGCGTGATTTCAATCCCACATTTCCAGGAATACGAACCGAAAACTGCATGAACCGGAAAACGAGAATCAAACCGCCGCCACGGGTTGAACAAACGCTCCAGCCGACAAGGGACGAAATGAAGTGAGGCATAGCTGCTATAACCTAAAAGGACGCCAGAAGCCAGCCGTGCTTTCTCGCGTGCTCCATGTACTGCTGGAACTTCTCCTCCACATTGGGAATATCAAGAGCTAAGTCATCGAGCCCATCCCTTACTCTTGAGAACCCTTTTGTCATTTGATTCATGGTGATCAACCATTCATCGAAACACACCTGCAGCAAACCCAACAGCCTCTCGTTCTTCTTCTCCATCGCCATAACCAATGCCTTCTTTACCACTTCATGATTGAAGAAAGGCATTCCCAAATCACGGATACACTGGCACGCTTCTCCCACATCTCCTCCGCTCTCATATTCCTCCAGAAGCTTTATTATCTTGTCCTTTGCATCCTCCACCGCCCAACCAGTGCCACCACCCCAGCATCTCAGAAGTCTCTCACCAGCATGCCGAGCAGATGCTAGCGAGCGAGCCATGTGAACAGTTTTACTCCCGCTGCAATTGCGCGGGAGCTTGCTGTTGATCTCCTCCAAGTTGAGCGGTGCTAAGACATCATCAATTACGGCCCTGGCCAGGAATAGTGCTAGCTCATTTGAGGCATCCAATATGTCCAATGCCGCATCCTCAGCTGACTCGAGCAGCATTATGAACCCATCAACAATGTCATCTCTTGAAAATATTTCCATGCTAAGCGCAGATAACAGAACAGATGCCATCTCCTTCTCCCTGTACTTGCGGTCCATCGCAAGGGTTATTAGTCTCTTAATAAAAACAGGATTGTACTCCGGAGCACCTAAATCTTCGAGACTTCTAATAAGCTCTGGTATGTCGTCAGAGAGAAAGTATTCCCGTATTATCGTAACAGCTTCTTCTTTGTACTTCCTCAATTTATCATAACCTTCATCTCTGTCTTCGTCCTCTGCCTCTTTTGATTGGAGAAAAGAAGGGTCAAGCCATCCACCAGAAATCGCTTTAGGAACTATCATCTGGAATAAGGATTTTGCAGCAGGAATATCAAGAGACAGGTCATCGAGGCTCTCAGCAAGCCGTGAGAAACCCTTGGTCATCTGGCTAGGACTGATTAAAAGTTCTTCTGCTGCTTCTTTTAAAAGCTTCAATATAAGAGGCTCTGATGTTTGATTTTCCATTGCTTGCACCAGTGCCCGCTTCACAACCTCATGATGGAAGAATGAAACTCCCAGTTCCCTTATGCACCTACAGGCCTCTGCAGTGTCTCCATTCTCTATATATTCTCTCAACAAATCTGAGATCTTCCTTTTGACCTCTTCGACAGTGAAATGAGTGGTGCCACCCCATCGACGCTCAACTAACTCTGCATGGTGGGGAGCCGAGAGATAACTTTTTTCAGCAGTTTGAACAACCTGAAGACCTTTAGAGGATTCGGAAAGTGTTTTCTTCGCTTTTGTGAGAAAGGCAGGAGGTAGGATGTCATCAACAACTGCACGGGCTATAAACAAAGCCAGCACATCAACAGCATTAAGTATGTCAAGCGCCAAATCGTCAACAGCCTCGAGTAACATGAGAAACCCTTGGCTGATCTGGGCCGAAGTAATTACATCGGCATACAGGGAGGATAGCAAAACAGATGCCATCTCTTTCTCTTTGTCATGCCGGTCCATCGCCATGGAAACAAGTTTCTTAACAAATAAGTGATGATACTGATCAGACCCAATATCTCCAAGATCCGTGGCTGCCACTTCTACCACACCAGTGCTGAAATACTCCTCTATGATTGTTGCCACAGATTTCTTATAGTCGTCTATAGGGTTAGAAAGAGTGGCACCCACGAGCTGATATGGTTCCTGAAATTGCAAACACAATGAATGTGTAATCCTCATCAAGTGTCTGTTTCTTGAGCTTTCCCTAATCATACATGATAACAAAAGAAGAAGGATATAACTACTGTACAAAAATACACAAGCACCTTCATATATGCATATGAAGTCATATGTATGTCTCCAGATATAAAAGAGTGAATGTGAGAGTCTCATACCTCTCCACTATCATAATTAGGATCATTTGGGTCAACGCGTGAATCAGGATCAGCATCCAAGAGCTTGCCCCATGTTCCTTTGCCACCAGCACCATCTAAATCACATACCCGGTGAAGGAACATTCCGATTTGTTAAGAAAAAGGCAATAATAAAGAACCAATGACAACAATATTAATAAATTTATACTTTTAGCTGAAATATTGAAACTAAATAGTATAGTAGCAACATGATGCAGTAGACATTGAGAATGTATATAATAAGTATAAACAAGACTAAGAACTGCTTGTCCTTTAAACTACTTAGAAAACAAATCAAATTGAGTCCATGAATTTTTTTTTTTTTGAAATCAATTGTTTCTATAATGTCATAATTATGGTATTAGTAAATGCTGATTGTCTCCAACAAAATCTAACTAGTCCATGAACAGATGCAGAACAACCTACAACCACCAAATGCAATCGATACTGCCACTCCATAATTTTTACTTCGACAATAACTCAAATATAACAGCATGATAATTCTAATTCTGGATATTCATGGATGATCTCCACATCAATTTTAACCCTAACTAGGAATGGTGGAGATATCCAAGAACATCCATGTTTAGACAAAGCTAAAATAAATAAAATTCTTATAGGAATCAAGTAACGATAGAGAAACTAGAGTAGCATGAGAAAATACCCTATAAATTATAATTCATCTGAAAAACCCTCCAAAAACATTAACATCCTGCTACGAACAATAGAACAACTAGAATAGCATGAGAGATTCATCTAAAAAGCCTTCCATGGGCATTAGCATCCAGTTAATAAGTTCTCTTTTCTTATCTAAAAATTATGTATAAAAATAACATGTAGACCTCTACACTATATATAAAATGCTGAAAGGGGGGGTATCTAGAATTTCAAAGCAATACAAAAAGTTAATATTGGGTAACAAAGCATTAAAAATAATTAACAACAATTCATAGAGCAAAAACAAAATAAGCAATAGTAAGAAACCAACTTGCCAGTCATATATCTAAACATTGAAAAAGTTATCGAGTAAGCTAGTGCATATATTCTAATTGATATTCTTCTTCCTTTGGTTTTGTCAACAGAGAGAGATGAAGACAACCTTCTTGAAAAAGACAGCAAAATATAAAAATAACAGGAAATCCAACTAATGTAATTGGTAAAGTATAAAAAGTGGTGGCCTATAATGACATTAGAATGAATACCTAGAACCAGAATGCTTCAGAATGTAAACTGTAATGTTATTGCCAAAAAAAAAAAAACAACAATTGACAATATGAACATTGACAATATGGCATTTCTTGATGGAGCAAAAGCTAGCAAAATATTTTTTTCTTCAAAATTTCTATTGCAGTACTAGCTTTCACAAATTATGCTAAAATAGTGAGTAGTGACTCTATGGTCTTTTACAAGAAAGGAATATGTTAATCTCTCCATACATAATCCAACTTTGTTAGATGATCTCAACTAAGTCCCATCGATAGACAAACATTCTCAAACAAGATGGAGAAGAATGATGACAGTATGTCTTCACTAATAGGCTGGTAGAATTCTCTTTAGCATCTGTTAAGCAGCAGCTGAAGCAAATCAACTTAGGAATCATGTTTCTATAATCATGTACATGTTATCAAATTTCAAACTCCAATTAGCTTATTTTTAAAAGGGTGCGACTTTCATCAACTTTGTATGACCACATAATAAATACCTCTACAGATCTTTATTATAGGATTTGTCTTCATAGAATTTTTTAACTCAAATGATATATTGTCACTTGATTTCTTTTTTAAACTCAAACAGGTAGCTTTACTGTTGCCTGTTCATTAGTTTCATCTAAAACTTTAGCAGTGACAATTGACGTCTAGAACTATAAAAGCTTTACACATGATCAGAAATGTAAAAGCCAAAAGAATGAAAGCAATAGTCTGAGGATTTTGCACAAACATATGGCAAGGTTACCATCTGAAGATAAAATAGTGCAACAGCTATAATTCTAAAAAGCTAACAATCAATTCTCTAAAACCTGCAATGTGACAAACCGTTTGCATCAGCTTTATGAGAAATAAAAAAAGGTAAGTACGATTGCAGTTTCGAAACATGCAATCCTTGTGTCTAAGGTTGCAGAACTTCCTCATGAGAAGCAGTGATGCTTGTATAATTAAAAATGAACTTGATGCTACCAACAACGTGGTTACTCAACACATTAATTTTCTTTTTGTCTGCAAAATATGATCTTTGGAACCAGTTTATGACAGCTTAGCCAAGAATTGAAGATTTAATCCACTCCATATAACAAATTA
This sequence comes from Musa acuminata AAA Group, assembly GCF_036884655.1. Taxonomy (NCBI): domain Eukaryota; kingdom Viridiplantae; phylum Streptophyta; class Magnoliopsida; order Zingiberales; family Musaceae; genus Musa; species Musa acuminata. The sequence continues at coordinate 39,496,063 of NC_088355.1, read as the reverse complement.
CTAAATTTCATGAAGGAACTCAGATGTGCAAACCACAAAGAAATTTAGTTTCAAGGAAGTATCAAGGGTATCAAGGAGAAAGTTGCAAGCTGGGCATCATATACAGGCTTCTTTTGGTCAAAAAATTTGAAGAAAACAATCATGTGTTGTATGGCAGGCCACTAAAGGCGTAATCAATGGTAGGATCTGATAAATTTTGCATAATATAATAATTAGATATGAGGGCCAATAGAAGTACTAAGATGACCTTGGGTGCTTAAAAAGGCAAAACTCCCCAAATTTACAGATTTATATGTAACAACTGCACATAAAAACAGACAATTCTTACTGCACCTAAAGTGAGATGCATAAGGTTGTTTTATCTAAGAACACATCTTATTACTACAATTCAAAACTTCATTTGAGATATACCGGCCATAAATGCAGACCACAAACCATAGTGAATATAGAAGGTTGTTTCACTAAAACTTGGGCATGATGGGCTCAAACCACTGCCAACCTCAATGTACATGAACGGATAAAGTAGCTTAGTCTGCCAAAAGACCTAAAGCAGGCATGCATCAGCATCATTTATTAAAGTAAAGGGTCCATCACGTGCCTTGGTTTTCCCCCTGGCTTCTTTCTTTGACGAAACCCAGTATGAATGAAATAATTCAATGAAGCATGACCAAAAAAGTAACATTGTATTAGGCTAGATGCAACTCCAACAAAGTACCAAAAGTCTGATATATTATGCAACCAAAGTAAATTGTTAAATCAATATTTTTTCTAAACGTGATTCATTTAACATGCCCCAAATGAATTATTGAGGACTAAAAAGCAGTTTTTCGAACATAACAAGCTTGTAATTTTTTTAGTTGTATATGCTTCTCGTTACTTGCTATAATGTATCAGGACTTATAAAACACAAAATATATTTATTCACGCTTATCATTTTACAATTTTTGACATAATTTCATCAACCTTCAATCCAAATCTGGCATGTTCATAACATTACTTCACTCATTTTCAAAGTTCAAGTTGTACATGATCAAGTAACCTACAATGACATTTATAGATCATTTAATGTTCCAATTTCATTATAAAACCCATTCAAGATTATCATATCAAATATATATATGACAAAAACCTATGCAAACCAGCCAAAACTGCAAATTTTAAGATGGTTTGCAGTCAGTGTTGGCAGATTGATCCAAGGATTACCAACCTAATCTACGAAATATATGCTAACGCTGTTGTTTTCTATTTATATGAGACTTCTCTAAAAGGCAACGGAAATTTGGTCAACTGAAGGGATGAAAAAAACAATGAAAAAAAAAAAAGAAATCCAGAGAGGTGGTTTTACTACAGAACAATGAAAAATAAATAAATTCTGATATCCCTCAGCAACCTATCCTCATCTTCTGGTAGCTATCTTGACAAAGAGTTATTACAATCCCAGAAAAATTGGGGACAAGAAGATTCTCAATCCTGCCCCAGTTAATTATCCCCCCTCCTTTAAATTGCCTTTCCAAAATTGAGCTCTTATGCATCCGTAGGCAACTCAGCATATCTAAAACTACGTATGACCAAAACAATTACACAAAATTTTTCACACAAACTAGCACAAAATACATACACCGGCAGATCAATGAAAAGTCCAGATCATCAGCAGTACAACGTTGTCTGTCTGCTGCGTTTTGTATTTTAAATTCTGACCTATTCTCTTCATTTTTAATTTTGTAATCTGACGTTATTGCCACAGAGTATATTATGAAATAAAAATACAGGTAAAGACGCCATACTGTGCACAAAAACATAAAATCGACTCGTCATGCCTTCTAACCTAAGTATCTTTATCCCACTCACTCACCTTAAAATTAAGGGATAACAAATATATTAAAGTCGGACGTCCATCAGTTCATGTTTCAGATCATCTCCAAACGCCCCATAGCATAATCTGAAGATTACCAGCGAAAAAAGAGAGAGAAAACCAAGACAAAGCATCACTCACCCTTCTTCACTCGCACTAGCTTCCCGGAATGTGAGCGCCGCACGTGCCTCACGCCAGAAGACGGAGACCTCCCCCCGCCACCCCCGCCCCCGCCCTTAGTATGGATCTCGGAGAGCACCAGCTTGGTGGGCGATTTGGGCGACGAGGACAGCACCTCGGCCTTCTGCGCCGCTATCTTCAGCACCTCCCTCTGCTCCTCCGTCAAGAACCCCTCCTTCTTCGGCGACGCCATCTCCTCTCCCCCAATCGCGCCACCAACCTACGAATCAAACGCATCTCAACAAAACTCGTCCAAGAAACCAGAAAATCGCCTGCAGAACGTAACGAGATCGAAAGAGAACCTCGATCGGCTTTTGGCTCGGGGATCTCGAGCCAAGAGGGGCGAGGGGGCGAAGAAGATCGGAAGCCCTAAGAAGAATTGGATCTCGAGGGAGGTCTTCGATCGATCCGGCGAATTCGATTCGGCGTTTCGGAGAAGGGGGTTGAAGGGGGGAGAGGGGATTGAGCAACAGTTGAGCTGTTTATATATGGAGAGACGCTCTCGGTTCGGTGTACACGTCATGAGAGAGAGGGGTCGGGTCGAGCGGATCCCTATCCTGTTAACACGTGGCCCATTCCGCTCCATCTTTGAGAACTTGACACGCCCCATTTTAGGTCGCTTCTCCCATTCCCTACCCGCAGACAATCACGCGTGCGAGCCTGCGGTGGGGCCCGTCACAAGAAACGTCGATTCCCGGGTAGGTCCGAATGTTCGAAGAAAATAGTTTTGGTCAATTAGAGAGCGACGTGGCGGACTTATACTGGCGTGATCCGCAATGGGCCTGTCGGATCGACGAATGCGTATCAGAGGTCCGAAAAGTTCACCGGATCCGAAATGAAATATTCACGCACGTCATAACTCCATGAATGGAACAGATAATTCAGACTAATCAATTTAATTTTTGACAAATTAAAATTTATATTTTAATTCTCGTCCTTATAAACCTAATTGAAATTTATATGTTCCTTATAAACCTAATTGACTGAAGTATTAATCTCTAATACAGTTTTCCGATGCAAGTATTAAGGTGCAAAAGCATTCAAGAAGAAACGAATGTTCACAGCCTCACACATCCATATACTGCAACTGATTTCATTACTGCCATCTTCCTGCCACAATGAACTAAGAACACAAGCAGGAGGAACCATGCAGAAAAGAGGAGTGGGTCAACCAAGCCATACTTTCTAGTCATCACTTGGGACTTTTGTGATTGATAAATGGTTTTGGTCTATCAAAACCAAATTACCAAGCTCAATCCATTTAATTTTTCACATACCAAAGAAACAGAGTCGCCAAAAACAGGTTCATTTGTTCCAGCAACAAATAACGAATTGCACCTCATGTCTGTCCAAAATCTTTTACCTATTGTCTTTTCATAAAGAAGAGAAATGATAAAACAATGCCTTTTTGGATGGTCACAATTTTACGTCTACACAACGACTGCACATAACCTGTGTTTACAAACCTGAAACAGCCATAAAAACCAATCAAACTGAGACTGTCAAGTCTACTATAAACTCTCTACATGCTGTTTACAGTTTTGTCCGTGACCAAGAGACAAAGGAATAACACAAAGAAATGATTAAACAATGCAAGACAGTGAAATGTGCCAACTGATTCACAGGGCCAGCTCTAACTATTGATTGACAACAGAGGTTACATATGTAATTCTCATATATCAGAGCAATTGTAAGTCTATGATAGAAGATACAACTCATGCCTTGTCATGTTCTTTTGATGTTCACAGGCAACATTTTTTGTTTACAGAAAGCATGAGAGAAATGGCTAAAAGAGCAGCACAAGTCTAACCTCACTTGCACAAAAATTATGCCCATATTTCTGATGATGATTTATCAAAATAACTTCATTCCACCGGTTTTTTGCACCAATCCATGAAAATGCTTATCGTGGTTCGGGAGCTAAATACTGTAAACTTCTACTATCTTCACATTGCCAATTACATGAACAAATAAATACATTGTTACTAGAACCAAACACATGTGCATAATGATTCTTATGAGTTAGATATGAATTGTTACCAGAGAACAATCATCAGCAAGATTTTGATCAGAATAATCAATAATTTATCATCAAGTCCTCCTGGGTTGGATAACCACCTGATTCAGTGTATGCTCATGTAACTCCTTTTTTATTTCAAAGGCCTCGACAAATAACAACTTCAGAGGCATCTTCCAAATTCTTATAAGTTATTCAAGTCACCGGGTAGCAGCTAAGAGTTCACATCAACAAACTAGCTTCATGATATTGCAAACAACATCCAGGCATTCAAATTTGATAGCTTCCAAATGTTCTACCTATAAATTGCTTCAGGTATTGTAATTCTTATTCTCAGTTAGTTTTGGCCTACAATTGAACACTTAAATGTACCTTCATATTCTTAGTTTGACACCTTGACCTAAGGCTGCATAAGTAACAGAGACATATGAACCCTGAACAACAAATATAAACTTATGTTGCCCAAGTTCCAAGCTAATATTAACACGTCATACAAAACACTATAACTCGACAAGTTACACCGACAAAAACAATCTCAATCGAAACATATAACTAGGCATAGCGGCTGGTGAATAAGGTGTATATATACAAAAGAAAGTTACAGAGAAATCTAAATTCAGTTTATCGCATTCTCAGCATTTATCATCAAACATAATCATAAGTATCAAGCATAACTTAACCGAAATCAAAGAAAAAACAAGGTGTTCAGCTAACTTTAAGGCACAATGACATGATCACAAAGTTAATTAGCAGATAGTGAGCTTCCCTCTCTCTCTCTCTTTTTTTTTTTTTTTTTACATTTTCTCTCACAAGTTTCCTGTCATCCCTGGCAATACACATGTACATCAGGTTTCAGAAGAACAAATTTCATATGCAATTATTCTGAGGAGAGTTACAATGGTCGTCTACTGCACAATTTGAGTAAGTGTGAGATTGGAAGAACTTTCTCTTACCAGACCCATTCCACCAGGGATGGTCGGCTTTCAAACAATCTTACACCATTCTCCTCAAGTCTCCTGATTATACTACATAGTCATAATAGACAAAGAAAAGGGTGTCGGGAATGATCAGCGGCAAACTATCTATATAGCGATAGAAACGCCTTACATTGTCCATCTCTAAAGCCACAGTGTCAATGACATCGTCCCTATTTGTAAGAACCCATAGGTCTCTTGATTGAACTCTTTTGAGGCTTCCCCTACAGAAGGGGCAAGACTGAGATCTCACATTCCTGAAAGTAAAAAAAATGTCAAATTCAGTAAAAAGGAAAACAAGATGTACTGCCAAATGGAATTTGAAAGTGAACGACAACATAACAACACGACACAGGGGTAAGCAATCACCAGTCGCGATAGCATTTTATGCACATAGCATGGTTGCAGCTTGGCAGGACCATTTTGGTGCAAACTTCCAGACAAATTCCACACTCGTCGTCCCTGTCCAAATCCCTGTCAGCGAGCTTCTTCCACTCTTCCATCCTTTTCCTGCCAACCATCTCTTTAGCTCGGCCTTTCTCGTTAGATTGTTCTCTTTCCGCCAAGTTGCTCTCGAGTTGTTGAAGAGAAGGATATATGATAGCTGCAAATTTTGTTTAATGGAAATAACTGTGTGAGGATAATATACATATATATCAAACTTAGGCAATTTAAGACCCTTGGAACACAAATATAAAGTTCAGATTATGCACCATAGAACTCTCTAATGCTAGCCCGTCTTTCAAAGGTGGATATAGTTCTCATACCATCAACATAAACCTGCATAATGCAGCAAGTAAGTTGTCAGTCTTACAGCTACCAAAGCACTGCATTCCTTCTTCGATGATCGACACCTGAAACGGTTCAAAGAGTACCTTGTGGACAAGTATCTGGAAAAGCCCTAAATAACGAAGGAGGCTATAAGAGCAAGTGCAGTCCAACCACTGCATCAGGAAGAGAAAGACGGGGGCCAACGGGCTGCAAGACACCCTCATCTGAAGACAGGCACCACCGTAGGTTCTCCGAATAGCATCTGCCCTGTGATCCAAAGCACCAGGACATGAAGACCATGTCATCCGATGACGAAATCACAGAATTCAGACCAAAAATAGAAGCATCCACCACCGCATGGATCACCAACACTATCTGGACAGAAACAACATACACAAATATACAAGATATGAGAGGGAGGGAGATTACAGGGTGTTGGCGTGGTTGATGTCAGCTTCGAGGGCTTTAAGGGAACCTCTGAAGGATGGTGGCCTTGTAAGCTGGCTCTGAAGCATGGCTTCAATCTCGGAAGACGACGACGATGAGGAGGAGGAGGAGGAGGAGGAGAGGGGACTAGCCGGGGAAGAAATGGGGCAGATGAGATTAGGATCCTCTGAGCTGCCATCTTATGCGTTGATCATATAGCAGAACCTTCAAGTACAATGAGAGAAAGGGGACAACCTAACCACAGTGGGATAAGGCAGCCCCACTCTCTCTCTCTCTCTCTCTCTCTCATCATTATTAATTTAAATAGTAAAACAATTAAAAATTAAAATATGGAGGACTTAATAGACTCTTTAAGATATTATCACTATAAGAAAAACGAGTGAATAAAGATGATATTTGATTTAAATAACATTAAAATAAAATCTCCGAAGGTGATAATAGCTGCTGCTCGTCGTCTCCCAGAACTACTGAACGTTCGTTGATTGGACGGCGCTGTGGGACCCACTCCCGTCTTCATATTATCTTAAGCTACAATAATAATAATGAGAGAGAGAGAGAGAGAGAGAGAGCGGGGCTGCAACCTTCTGGTTGCTTCTTGGGCGGCTGGGCCGACGACCGCAGCCACATCTCCACCAGCCTGTTCGTCAACAGGGACAGCGACCGCATGGAGGAAGGGCATTCATGGAGTTTTGGACTAGAGTTCCACATGATGTCCAGCCTTTCTTTCGCCTCATCCTCTAAAAGCTTGGTCATCTACAAATCCTTACAAGAATCATCCAATTTAAATGGATCGAGCAGTCAAACCCAAGTCTTGACTCATGCATCTTCTTCCTCATCCAATCTCATCTCCAGACCCGATAGGTGGAGAGAGAGAGAGAGAGAGAGAGAGAGAGAGAGGCCATTGTTTAACATGTGGGGTTGTCGGAGCTGCTATCTGGTTTGTTCTTCTATCTACGATTCCCTCGTTGACTGCGTTGCTGGGGATCTCCCTGCGTCATCACTGACATGGGGAAGACGATTGGAATGGCGTGCACTCTTGGTTTTGAAGCATACATTAATCTCCTGTTCAAGGAGAACAAACATAGACAGACAATAATAGAGTGACGAACTCGCATGCTGATAGAATGAATAAACAAATAAGCTGTCCAAAGTATCTCATCCTCAGAGCCAGCTGATGCCACCCATTCGATGATCGGTAAGTGTTCCACAAAACACGTGAAGGACAAGAAGAGAATGAGAGAGAAACAAGAGGGAACAGCATTATATTTAACTGAGCCTGTTGTTGACATATTACACCCACCCATACAAGAATGAAGAACATGAAAGAATTCAACACATCAAACCTGATGCGACTGTAGGTGCAGCCTCAGTGACAACTATGCTCTTCTCCCCCCCAAACCCGATATCTAACACACCAAAAGCTTTGACATCTAATACGAGAACTCGTGCCCGCGGATCGATATATACTTCTTCACCCATATTGCAATGTCTTCAGCACAGGCCTGTGCCTGAGGAGTCTTGAGGAGCATGTCGAGTGTGGCAAACTCATGAACTGCATCTTTGTATTCCAGGACTGGTGCGTCGACGTTTACCTTGCGAAGCTCCTCGGAGTACGCGATTGCACGGTCCCTCATCCAGTCATGCTCCGCAACCACTGTGAGCGTCGGAGGCATGCATCTCAATGGAGGTCCCCTGCCTGGCACGAGCGGGTTTGCAGCTGGATGGTCTAGACTGAACTCGTCCTCGGGTAAGAACAACTTCCAAGCCAGTAGACACAAAGATTTGTCGTAGAAGTAGGAATTTGCTAGCTTTATTTCCGAATGAGTGGGGACGCTTCCAACGAAGAAGGGATACATCAGAACTTGGGCGACAACCTTGACTGGCTCTATCAGTTTTCCAGCGTCAACTGCTTTTCGAGCAACATAATCTGCAATATTAGCCCCACAGCTTACACCGAGTAGAACACACCTGTTTTGACATGGCAGCAAGCAGAAAACAAGATCCACCAAGTCAAATGCTATAGTTGCAAACATAACAGCTATTGTTATTAGAGCCAATACTGGCAGATCAAAATATTGGATACGTGTTAAAATATCTGAAGAATTAGACTACAGAATGGAGAATTAAACACCCACAGGCTTAAAAAGCAGATAGGGCGGCGTATGAAGTTCCCACCACCTGCAGGTGAAGGATTCGGGGATGACCAGAGTTGTTTAACAGACCAACTCAATTACTAACCTAAGATGGCAACAATTGGATGGCTACCAGAGCAAATTCAAAACAAATGGTGACAGCAGCAACCACAGCACATGGATGCAGGTTGCATGTGCACCACCATGCCGTGTCAATCACATCCATAGTCAAGTGACTCACTGCACATACAAGGGCACAGCACTAGCATGAACATGAACAAGGTGCCAGTGCCAATTGCAATGGCCGACAAAACCAGCCCGGAAAACCATGGGCATACCAAAGAAGAATCAACTTTATAAGGCGAAAACTGGATCAGTCGGATCCAACTCGGAATTTCTTCTGGTTTCTGGATCAGGTACAGATTGATAGTGTTTCAAATGAAACTGATGATGTTAATAATAATATTTATATTATTCCATCTATCCTACTGAACTGATTTTAATTTAAAAAACAACAATCTAATATAGATAATCTAAACAGGCAAAACTTGTACGTAAATGGTCAATAATTAGCACAACTACAAAACCAAGGAAACTGACATTCTCCGATTGACCGAAGATTGGAACAGGAATTGATACTAAAAACCTTGGCATTTTCATGGGAAGATGAGAAAAATTACCTAATGCCCCTTATCGGTCTACAAAAAGTTCAAACTTGAAGGCCCACCTACTCATACTTCTTTTAAGAAGTCAAATTCTCACTCCTACTACCAATTTATTCCCAGACCTTCATCAGAGACCAATTTAAAGCTGCACGTGCTCTAGCAAGAAGTTAGGTCAAGAACTATGCAAATTCATCAACATGATTATTTTACAAAAAGGTTCTCACATGTCAACCATCTCCTCCAACGAGAAAAGCATGATTGAAAGTTGAAATTCTTATTCTTGTCCTAGGTTCTCACTTGAATCGATTACACAACATCAAATAATATCACCAATTTGGTGCTCAAGGAATACCACAAACATCCGAAAAAAACAAATTAGTATAAGTCAAGCAGTTCAGCTATAATTATATGAAAATATCTAAGGTAAAAGGTATCTCTTTCTAATCATTAGGAGCATGAGTGCTTTGTGCAGAATTCAATCTGTCATCTCCATCATCCCTCGAAAGGCTTTCTAATCTTTTTCGATTCTTTCAACTTGCCACTTTTCTTTGGCATCACATGTTGTTTAGGTAACCAAGTATGGATCCAATGTCAACACAACAGGACTGATAGCACAGAGTATGTGTCAGTTTTACCAAGAATGATTGACCAAACATTGACTCAGGACTGATACCAAACAGTTCCTCTAATGCTCTAACATTCCTTAAAAGTGGCAAGCTACAAAAATAAATAAGTGAATGAATGAATGACAGAACACAAACTCAATCAATTACATCGATAGAAGACTATTGACAAATATTCACATTTTTAAGATCCATTACGAAAACACTTGTCAGGCATTTACCTCGAAGCTCTGCTCATTTCAACTATAGACATGTGAATCAAAATAATGAATAACATGATACAGAATGCAAGCAGTATACCTAAAAAAATCACTTTACTCTCGAGATGTCTAAAGGAAACACAAAATTGCAGTGAGCAAACGTTAAAAGAATCTGATTTTTTTACATTCTTGCCCTCAACAAGAACCCTTTGCTTGTCTAAAATCTGGTATCTGACATTTTACTCGGTGCTATGAGTACGGTTAATAACTTCAGCCAAACATCTTTTTGGACTTTAGTGCAGCATCAATATTCCTTCACATACTTTACTTCTTATATCCTCTTTATACTGTGAGATGTAAATGCCGTATATTTACAATGATAAATGACTCTGCATATTGGTCGATTTCTCCTCCATTTATTTCTTCATGTGAAACATAAAATAATTTTGATCTTTCTCAAAACGTCATCATGCCCATCCAAGAAGAACTGTAGCCGACAAGTTGCATGTTCGTGGCAAAAATATGAAACCATCATGCCCATCCAATCAGTTGACAGTCTAACAGTTAAATACTCACTAAATCATGTCACTTTCCCTTCTAAGTTAAAATTGGCAACAAAACAGAAAACCACCGTGTGCTCCCCTCTCAAAATTAATGAAAGCAAATATTTCTTTTAAATCAGTTCTTGTGCAACTCACGTTTCAGAAACAGATGAGTGAAAAACCTTTTACCAAACAATCTTGTTTGCATCTTCCGTTTCCTAGCATATCTGCAAAAAGATCTTACGCAATGATATATAACTTTGTACCTGTTCCTACTACTTTCATTTACAAGTTCTTAATTTCACCTTGCTCATTTGATTGCTACCTCTGGCACGAGTTACAATTTCCACACAATTTATAACTCAAGTCCTGAACTTAATCCTTGTTAATGGTTAACACATATTTCCTTAATATCTAATAATTATTAGCTAAATTAACACTTTATTGGACATAAGTTCAATAATTTCAACTTCGTAAACATTATTTCTTATCGCACTCAGCTCCAGCAATCAATGCCATAATTCCAGTATTAAAGCCAACGGATGTGAACTTCACGACAACATATAAGTGCTGATCCGTACATCAACCACTATTATAACATATAATATTCTCATGCACCAAGCACTGCTAATACAAAACACACATCAGTCAAAAGGGAGTGAACATCACTACTAAATCAATGAATTTAACATACTTCTAGCAGTGCATCCAACAGCTTTCTCAAAAGTTCTAAGCCCCATTACCGCTTCGTGCCACAACATTGACTCTAAAGGCAACTCCACCAAAGTAATCCAGATGTAGGCACAGCCAAATCTCATCACGACAACAAATGGAACCCATTTTTAACTGTTGAATTGTACTCTACCGTGATACCCTAAGTTCTCTTAATCTTGCATCCAAGTGTTAGTAAAGCCAGAACCCTGGCCATCATTCCATTTGAGCATCTTTCTACTTGGGTAGATAAACACATATCCAAGCAAACCAATTGATTTCAGGCGTTATCTTTTTAAGATGTAATTCTATAGTTTAATCTTGTAAGCATCGCAAAATGGCTAACGAAAAGAGATTTTACTGGTACCAGTACAAACCCTAAGAAGAAGATTTACCTGGAAGGATCGCCGTGAGCTGCCAGCCATGGCTCCACAGTGGACGCCCCAAATGTATCAACGATCTGGGACCTCCTCACCTCTCCAATCCCTCCTCCCCTCGCAGTCCCCATCGATATTTTACATTCCACAAGTTTTGCCTGCTTCCCCAACCAATTCAGCACTTTAAGCCCGTCGTCAAATGCAGCCGGATACCGGCTCTCAGGCGCCAGCCTATACCCGACCGCAATCACCATTGCATCGCAAAGCTTCGCCATCCGCCGGCAGAAGAAATCATTCGCGGCCGACGTATTGCTCCCGGCGACGAAGCCGCCTCCGTGAAACTGGATGATGATCGGAAGCTTCTTCGATCTGTCCGTCCGACGACGCGCGTCCACGACGGACGGCAGATATCCTCTGTAGTTCCCTGCGGCGGCGGCGGCATCGGCGCCATTGCCATTCTCGTGCGCGGATCCGGCTCCGTCGTAGCTGCTGCGGCGGCCGTGGTCGTGCGAGGGGGTGGCGGGGGAACCGCCGTAGCTGTTGCGGCGGTCGAGATCGGGGGACCAACGGGGCCTGGCACCCCCGCGGTGGAGTGAGGGGTCCGGGAGGAAGATGCGGATGGAGAGGGCGGTGAGGGGGTCGATGTGGATGTCCTTGGTAGCGACTCCATCGGGGCCGAATGAAGGGTTAGCCGGGGCGGTGGACTCCTCCGGGCGGGATGTGACACCGAAGGGGCTTTCCGCGTCTTCCATCTGCGACCGGTGCTGCAGCTTGTGCTTCAGCAACAGCTTGAAGAACAAACTGTACACCTTCACCGCCACGCTCGGCATCTTCTTTCCCTCCTCCTCCTCTCTCTCTCTCTCTCTCAATGTCTCCTCGATCAAATCTTACCTCGTTTCGTTGGCCGATTCAGATCTGGCGTGTAGCGATCTGTCCCGGGCTTGTGTCGGGGAGTTGGAGGCTGCGAAATGAGGGGCATGCTCCGGGATCTACCGGAGACGAGGGACACGTTCGGAGACAGCAGCAGCAGCAGCGGCAGCAGAAGGGGGGAAGAGGCGAAACAAAACGGGTTGGGTTCGGACGGTGTTTCATGTGATGTCGCGCGTGTGCGTGTGAGAGAGAGCGAGAGAGAGAGAGAACACGGTCGGTGCGGTTCGCATCTTTTCCCTCGAGCGTCGTATCGCGTACGCATTCGATGTCACGTATCCGATGATGATGATGATGACTCATCATGCCACCAACTTCGTTGTTGCGGAAAAAAGAAAAGAATAATTTCAAATATTTTTAAATAATTAATCAGATTCAAAATTGTAATAATACGAGCATGAGATTACAAATCAAAATCTGTAAATTTGGATGGCATTTTCCTTTCAAGTCACAAAATGTTTGGTTGAAGCTTCACATCGCATCGAGGTGACTGATCCAAAATCACCATCTCGAGGTTCCCACGTCATATCACTACATCTTGATGTTTCACATGTAAATGCCATCCATTAAATTACCATCCGACCCATCATTCACGACACGACAACAAGAAAATAATTATGAACAGTTGTTCGGAATATAAATCAATATATGAAATAATAATAATAATAAAACGTTATTATATAGGAGTAGTGCTGTGAAAGCCAAATGGGGGGAAGCTTTTGGCATGACTCGATCAAAGACGTGCGACAAAGAAGAAACAGGTTTGAGATGGAAGACATCCAAAACTTGCGCTTAGAAAAGTATGATCGATGGTGTCAGATGTGATGAGTCATTTGTCAACATATTTATAGTGATATGCTTCAATCAATTTTCTTAAATAATTATTTATTATTTATTATAAATTAATTTTAATTTTATTCTAGTGATAATTAAACCTTTAATTAAAGTAGCGTTATGATTGCATAAGAAGTATTTGTGAAGACATACGATCTTTCCTTAAAAGCCTATGACGATTACTTCACGACTTTAAAGAAGGCATCACCTAAATAAATCTACATGAAGAGATTGGGTGATGGACACACCAAATCTTACTCTTTGTAAGCCTCAGCTATGGCTTTTCGTGTGTTTGGAGATCTAAATTATATTTGAATTTAATTAAAAGTCAAAATTAAGGTCAAAATTGAATCCGGCCCGGCCAAGTGGCGGGTCCATTTAGATCAAGTAAAAAAAGCCGGGCCGTGGGTTCGGTTTAAATGAATTGGGTCGGTAATCTTACCTTATCGGTGACCACACACCTCCTTATCCGAAGCGCGTCCTTTGAACCCCCCCCGCAAAAACCCCAAACTGTAACGATCCCCGGAAGAGCGATGCACTGCTTCAAACTCCACCACCACCATCGCCACCCACTCCTTCTCCCTCCGCCCTTCCGCCACCGCCCCCTCCATCTCCTGCGTTCCATAACCCTAGCCCGCTTCCCTTCCCCTTGTCCTCTCCCTGTATTCCCTACCATCCGCCTCCTCCCACCGGTCCGCTCCTCCGCCTCCCCGTACGCCGCCGACGAGGTCCCCGTAGGTGACGACGACGAGGCATTCCTCGAGTCCTTCCGTCCCCGGGAGAAGGAGACCGAGGAGGAGGCCCGCCGCCGGAACTGGGTGGAGCGGGGCTGGGCCCCCTGGGAGGAGATCCTCACCCCGGAAGCCGACTTCGCCCGAAAGAGTCTTAATGAGGGCGAGGAGGTCCCCCTTCAGTCCCCCGAGGCCATCGAGGCCTTCCGGATGCTCACCCCTTCCTACCGCCGCAAGAAGTTGGAGGAGAGCGGCCTTTCCGAGGACGAGTACCTCGACCAGCAGTTCGCCTTCAAGGGGGAGATCCCCGACCCCCTCGAGACACTGTGGGAGGGCCCGCTTGCCGTGCGAACGGTGCCGCCAAGGGACTGGCCGCCACCGGGCTGGGAGGTCGACCAGGCGGAGCTGGAGTTCATCAGGGAGGCGCACAAGCTGCAGGCGGAGAGGGTGGATCCGGGGGAGGAGGTCAGCACCGACACCGATGGGATGTGCCTGGAGAGGTACAAGGTCTTCCTGAGGCAGTACAAGGAGTGGGTGGCGGCAAACAGGGACCGGCTTGAAGAGGAGTCTTACAAGGTAATTCGTCGGAACTTTGGCTTCCTATGATCTTATATTGGTTTGGTTTCACTGTCCCGTTTGCAAATGTTTTGGGGAGTGAAATTGGTACTGAGAGGGAACTGCCCGGAAGTAATAGTTGGTGTCTTTCGAGTTTAAGATAGAGATTGGCGGTAGTTCACTTAGAAATTACATATACATTTCTGACTTGGGATAATGGTAGCTCTGTTTTCATTTCATACATTGCTTCCTGATCATGACTTGTAATTCTTTTTCTGAGTTAATGGATCGCCACTGAGATTGTTAGAGTTATCTCAGTTTGTGTTTGCGGATAACCTATGCATGACAATAGCACATATCACATTTTATGGGATAAAAGTCACCTTCATCTCTTGAAGCTATCTCTTAAAGAATGATCATGGGAATACGAACAAATCAAGACCAAAATTCTGAAACAGGCCTTTAATTTGCACCAAGATGCTCCAAGTCCAAAACTGAAACACCAAGCCACTTGCTGATACCTAAGAGTATTATAAGCGTATGACATGGACTTGCCAAGCATTCCCTAGTTCCAAATTTTAAAATCCATGAACGAAAAATAATCTCCGAGCAATTTAATCAAATGATTATTCCATGCACATCAGTTTACAATGTCTGTCTGCTGGCATGATAGTGATTGATGGACCAAAATTGGGAAAGATCCAGAGCTCAGGTGGCATAGAGACACCTTTTCCTGAACTGAACATAGGCCTTGCATATTTTAAAACTTCGAAGGATTTTCAGGACAATAAGTATAAGGATTTAAAATATTTAAGATATACAGTACACATCAACCTAGACTGCTTTTCTTATAAAGAACTTACCATTGCTAATGCTTTGATGTCTTGTAGAAATTTGTACAGTACCTATATGATTCCGAGAAAACTTGTTATGATGTTATGATCACTTGCATTCTTCTTTTATGTATGTGACAAGTCAACTTTGTTCATTTTGTTGGCAGTTTGACCAAGATTATTATCCTGGTAGGAGAAAAAGAGGCAAAGACTACAAAGATGACATGGTATATTTACAATTTTTGTTGTGCCCTATAGTGGATCTTTGAAAAAGTCTCAGTCAAGGACCGATGTTTTGATAAAAAAATCATTGTTTTTGCAGCTTGAACTCCCATTTATATACCCAGGACAGGTAGAACCCTGAACCGAGTAGCGAAAGGTTATTCATCTTATATGCTCGTGGGCTGTTGAGTTCTTGTTTCAATCAATGGACGAAAATATTCTCTTGGTCCCTTTTATCTTGATCGGTCGCTTCACTCTTTCGGTTATTTGATACATGTAAATCTTCCACAGATTTGTCGAGGTAAAGTGACAACTCTACACCTTCACCAAGGAGCCTTTGTTGACATTGGATGCGTCCATGATGGGCAAGTGTTTCTTTGTTATGAACATTTGAGATATTTTTTCAAACCTATGTTCATGCAAATTATCGGTAGTTCCTTGCAAATGGATAGGTGGACTAGTTTTGTTAGAGAGAAACTCTCTTGTTGTGGTTGTCTCTGTGTGTGTATATATAGATTTATGTGTGTGTGTAAAGACAACCAATGTCTAGGAATTAGATGCCTCAGACCATGTGTATACAAGCTAAATAATTTTCTGTCACAGTTCAGGATGTCCTGGTACAGAATTATAATGGATTCTCCCGTATTCATTTGATTATCGGTAAATATTTACTGGCAATATTGTTCTGAACAGTCTGAAGTTGGGAAAATACGCATGTGGTTGACCCCAGATCATGTGTGGCAATTGTTATTATTGTTGTTCTATTATTATGTTGGTAAAGATTAGATTAGTCCATTTTTTGGTCATTGCTTGCTCACCTGTCCTTTACGATCTTTTAGGTGGGTTCCTATAAAAGGAAATGATTGGTATTGGATCCGTCATCATATTAAAGTTGGTATGCATGTCTTTGTGGAAGTTTTGGTGAGTACTTTTTACTTTGCTTGTGCTGATATGTGTGAGAACTACTGATTGTGTGTGTGTGTGTGTGTTTTTTTTTCCTGCATATTCCATTTAACTTAACATGCTGAATTTAAGCATACACATATTAAATTATGCTGTGCACTTGTAACATCAATAACGATGAAAACCTGGTCCTTTGTTATATTGTTAGTACTTTATCTCCCCAGTCAGATACTCCTTTTTGCATTAATGTAGTCAATGTTTCTCATGATTTCTTCCATAAGATAATTGTTTTTCGCTCTTTTGCAGGCAAAAAGAGATCCATACCGTTTCCGTTTTCCTATTGAAATGCGCTTTGTCAATCCCAACATTGATCACCTTATGTATGTACCAGACATCATGCCCTAGGAAAGTAACTAAAACTTGTTTTTGACTAGTTTCTAACTTTTCTTTGCTTCCATATTTGCAGATTCAACAGATTTGACTATCCGCCAATTTTTCACAGGGAGGAGGATACAAATCCTGAACAACTTTGGGTAAGCTTGGCCTTTACCTGTATATTTTCTTGCCAAACGCCTTCTGATTCGTATCTTTGAGAAGATGACGATATGCAAAAACAATGCATCATTCTCCTTGGCTGTCTTATTGAAACCAGCATTATGACCCCATTCTCTGGTGAACCTGTACATAAACTAGATGATATAAGTGGAAATATGACAATTATGTAAGTGTAAACATTTCAGAATATTATGTTTGGTTCCGTTAATAGATATCAGAGTCTGTGCAACAGTATAGTTGTTGTTCTGTTAATTAAACATTTCTCATGCTTGTTGATTAGCCCTTTGCTTTTCTTGTTAAGGTGCTACGCTTTAGTCATAGATTTATCTGCTTAATTTTATTATAAATCACATTAGATATTTGTTGTGCTTTGTCTTAGACTTAGATGTCTCAATATAATCAAGCAGGAAGGAGAATCTCCTATTGCAGTGTTTCTCTCATCAAAGCTTCTGTTCATATATAGATCGGCATCAGAAACATATATTTATGTTCTGATATTACTTGGATCTTAGATCTGTGTAAGTCATGGTCTTCATGTGAAGATTTTTTTTTTCTCTTACTTTATCTTTGGTTTTTTCACAGCGGGAGTCTGGAAGGCCACCCATTCCTAGAAAAAGGCCTTCACTCAGAATGGAAGATCAATCACTGTTATCAGATCATCCATATGTAGACAAGGCATGTCTAGATTGACATCACCTAAAGGATTAATATTTTCTTTGGTTCTATTTCTTGTTCTTTAATTCCTAGTTTGCTGATTCTATATATTTATTTTACCAATCTAGTTATAATCAATTTAATACTTTGGTCAAGTGTGCAGTTATGGCAGATGCACAATGCTGAGCAAATGATTCTGGATTATGAAGAGGAAAATCCTGATAAATTTAAGACCACGACATATGAGTCAACCGTTAACGTGCATTTTGATGAAGAAAATAGTGTTGAATATACACAAGCTCACTTCAAGGGGGCTTTGCTACCAAAGACAATTTTGGTGAGTGATGACCGGTCTCTGCTGATTGTGGCTGATATTGTTTAAGATTATTTTTGGATTACGTGATAAAACTGAAATATATTCTGTTTGATGTACTTTTTTGTTAGAACACCGATATCAAAGAACTTGATATGGATTCTGCTCGTGCAGAGCGTCAGGTAATTTAGTAAACCTAAGATCCATTTTTACTTTGTTATACTCGCGAATCAATATGTTCCTAGACTATGAAGGTAGACAGGGATGTTGAATTTTCTTCGTCAAAATGAAAATTACTGCCCAAGTTAAAGATCATTCATATATTCCAAAATGAATGATGAATTTTTATCTTGGTCAAAATGAATTGCTGCCCTATGTCCTCTGGCCATGACAGTTCCTCTTTTTCTTGTTATGTGCCTAGGAATATGTTTTGAATATACATGGAAGTAAAAAACGAAGATTCATGCTGATCTGTTGCTTGCAGCTCAACAACAAATTAAAGAAGGAAGCAGAAGATCGAGAAGAAGAGTATAAAATTCCCATGTTGAGACGGAATGTGGAGATGGATGAGTACGATTTGATGCACTGGCAACGTTCATTAGAGGAAAGAGAAGCTCTGATCAGAGATATTAGCTGGTATACTTTTAATACTTTTATCTGAAATTCCACAGAGTAGTTGCATTGAAATTGTGAGATAAATATTCATAGTTCTGCAAATGAGTTTTCGTAATCCTATGTGTTTTTTCTCTGTACCTTCCATTTTTGAAGTCCTTTATCCAGTTTGCTCCAACAGGCATTGATCTTTGTTGTTTACATTTCAAGTTCTGGCTCTGTGATACCTGCTAATCTTTTGTTCTATATGCGACTCGTTGGCAGCCGAAGAGCTCTCGGCCTTCCTGTAGAGGAACCTGGGAGATACGTCGACGACAAAGAGGTCTGGGGAAAGGACCGGTACGACCCGACGAGCGCAATGTACCGTTACGACTACTGGGGAGAGCCCAAGAACTCAGAGAAGAGCAAGCAGGAGAGGATGACGGAGGATCACAACCGATCCATCGTCGGGAGAGGTGCTGTCTGGTATGAGATGTCGTATGAAGAAGCCATCAAGCAGCGAATGCATCGTGAAGCCCAAATGAAGGCAGCGCCTGAGCAAGTAGACGAGAAAGAAGACGAGGACGATGACGATGATGATTTAGACATCGACCCAAGAATTCTTGGAGATTCTAATTCGTCCTCTGTTGAGAACAAGCCGGTTGTAAATGGAACTGAATCACCTAGCATGTCGGATGAAGGCATGTTCGATGACTAGTAGTAATCCACAAGACATTGATTTCCTTCGATCCGTTTCTTACGTATAATGTAAAACATATTCGAGGTTTTCCAGATCGAGTCATTCTTTTTCTTCATACGTGTGTCTGTTCCATGATGAGATTACTACTTCTACAACTGATGTCATTCCTTAGATCTATTACTACATAACTCGACCGTCGACCACATTAGAACGCGTTCAGGCTTACACAGTGTGATCGGGTTCACTGTTCTCCTGTCCGAGCATCTCTCTCTCTCTCTCTAGGGTGAAACATCCCCATGGATGATGCTGTTTCCTCTCATTTTATCTGCACCACCCGTCTTCTCCAAGCCGTTCCTTCTTCGATGTGCCTTCTTCTCAGCGTTCATGCCGCTCGGTGCTCCTGCTGCCTCCGCCGGCTGTCGAACCTTCACTCCCCGAATCATCTGTCACAAAACAATGTCCGGGTGAGGATGTGGGTTGCAGCAGCACAGGCCTTAAGATCTGGAGAGCAAATGTGCGTATGCCTTACGTATTTGCCGCACTTGACGTCGGAGTAAATCACGATGAAGTCCCCTTCTTGCAGCCCGTTTGACCTCACAAAATCTCCTACATCCTCCTCGTATTAGTAGTGGCAGACGAAGAAGAAGAAGAAGACCTCCTCGTATTCACCTGTGTTTTCCAGGAGATACATCCTGCTCTTGTTGTTCGGCCAGAACCTGCAGCATTAGCAGACATGTCAGCAAAAGAGATGAGCATGCATTGCGAAGATGAAGCGAGGTTGTCACCTACCTGTAGCGCATGTTCCACACCTGGGAGGTCCCGATGTCCTCCATCGGGATGGAGATCCCGTCCCTTGCGCCCAGCTCCGGCAGGTGGGTCTCCGCTTCCTTCTGTTGATCCAAAGAAGAAGACAGGTGTTGGACTGATCATGATGACATGTAAAAGATTCATGGAAGGATGGAAGAATCGACTGCTACTCAAACCATGTCCAGGTTGGCTCACTTTGGGCAGCACGATCCGGCCGAGGCTACCCACGTCGCTCTGCTTCAGCACCTTCTGCAGCAGGAACTTCAAGTTCTTCTCGCCCTTCCATCCCTGCACCAGCATCAACACGTTCGGATCCACTTCGATCTCGAAAGTCATAGTCAGCAGCCATTAGCGAACCAAGGAAGGACCTGACGTTTCTCTGAGGTCGAAGCTGCACCGTGCGGAGACCTCCGCTGCGGTTGAGCCGCAGGAGGCGGTGTCTGCGTCTCGGCCATGTGGTTCCTTTTGTGCGACGACGAAGAGGAATTGGTCCAGAAAGCCCAGTTCCTTGCAGCACCTTCAGTGGATCCCAGATGAGGATGAGCATGCTGCAGATGGTTCTGGTTATGATGATTTCGGTGGTGATGGAGAGAAGCGAGTCGCCGCTGGCGCGCCATCCTCTTCTTCCTCGCCTCCTTCGTCGCCGAAGCCAAACCGGGTAGGTGTTGACCTTGGTGGTACATCGGATGACCGAGAAACTGGTTGGCGTACCCTCCGGAATACTGCGGCGGCACCATGGACGGCAAGGCTGAAGCTAACTGCGATGACCATGGCCCCGCATTAGGGTCGACGAAGTCCAGCGTCGGAGAGAAGGGTTGGCTGTTGACGACGACGCTACTGGTGCCGCAGCTGTGGGGGTAAGGATAAGGTGCTGTTGCACCAGGATACGCCATCTCCCCGTTGGCGATGCCGTAAGCAGCGAGTAGCGACGGATGCGTAGAGCCGGCGGCAGGATCCGTGGAGTTGGGGTTCCATGCCGCAGGGTTCTGATCGGCTGTGCTGCAGTTGCAGTTGTTGGGGAACGGCCGGGGCTGGTGATCGTCGGAAGATGTCGGCCGGTGCCGCTTCCTCTGGAGATGGCTGTTCTGCACCCAGGTCAGTATCAGCTTCAGCAGCTGCATCCGGCCATGCTTAGTTCGGCCCAGGCGGCGATCGGCGCACTCGATGGTGGCGCGCTTCAGCTTGATGCTCCGAAGGTCCTCCGCCGAGATAGAGTCCTTGTTGCTCCTCAGCCAGTCCAAGAAAACCCTCGCCAGTTCATCCGAGGAAGTGTCCTCCAACTGCTGCCGCTGCTGCACTCCTTCGCCGTGGCCCTCGGAGCTCGCTTCTTCCGCAACTTGACACGGCTGCATCGTACGATCAACGATGGCCTCGCTGCCGTTACCGACAGCCGTACTGGACTCGCCGGCATGGAAAAGCGAACACGGCTCCCAGGGATCAATCGACAGATCGAGGAGGTCGATGTCACCGAGGATGTCGAGCCCGTCGGAGCTGAACTCGCTCGACTCGAGGAATTCTAACGTTGGCGGTGCGAGCATCATCATGTCGTCGACCGATGCAGCTTCCGCCGGCTGCTGCTGCACATCGGCGACCCTGCCGCCGTAAGGAACCTGTAAGAAGGACCAACAGGAGGAGGTGGAAGATGTGGAAGAACAGGGAGACAGGACTGTGTTCTTGGCATGCAAGGTGGAAGGCGATGGTGAAGAGAGGCACGAGAAGTCAGGCAAGGAAGGAAAGGTATCCTCGGCGAAGATGAGATCCTCTCCGTCCATATCCAACACGATCTCATCCACTCCTGGGTGATCTCCTTCAGCATCAAACCCTGCCAACATCTTCTCCTCCTCTTCGACCTCATGATCTGCCATGGTTTTATCTACCTCCTTCGGAACCCGCAGCTCCTCTCTCTGTTTTCGCTTACTCTTACGCTCCATAATCGTACTCTGAAGAGAACTTACATGCACCAGGATGAAGCGAACCGCACTTAGAAGCCGACGGCGGAGGTGGAGGAGGAGTGCACGGACATGGGCCCGGAGATATATTTGTAGTGACAGCAACAGCAATTGCTGCCTTCTCCGAGGAGGCAGAAAACAGTAGTCATAGAAACGAAAGCGACCCTTCCTCCCACTCTCCTCTCCCTTCTCACACTACTCCTTACGCAAAAGTGACGAAGAGCACCATAACATCGCTTTCGCTTGTTTGTTCCTGTTACTTCCACCTCTGCTTGCCCCTTTAAAAAGGAGAGGAGAAGATAACTGAGAACTAAATGCTTTGCTCACATGAGAGTGGTATGGTAGAGAAGAGAGCCGAAGCTCCGAATTGTGCGCCCACACAACGTCGGCCAGGCGTTGGGAGCTCAGTGGCACCGAGCCGCGGTGCGTCAGCCGGCCACCTCTCTCTCCCGGTGGTTGCATGCGACCACCCGAAGCAACTGCCGACGTGTGTGATCGAGGCGGCGCTCGATATTACGTGTCAACCCACTCGATGTAAGATGGAGATCCGGTCTCCTATCATCTGACACGTGTTCCTGTCGCCGGCAGCAACGGCAGTACTCGTCTTCGTAGCCTTCCGTCTCCATTGGCCGAGCCAAACGGCGGGTCCGAATCCGTCGCGTCTACGTGTCTATGCATCGTGACGTCGGCACATCCCCTCTTAGCCCTTGTACGCCCTTCTGGATGCTTCCGCTTTCTATGTGATGACGGAGCCGAAGGGTTGCGGGTCGGATCCGAGTCAAGAACTCATTTCTTGGCGGATCCAAGGTAACCCGGCCCGACCCAGTTTTGTATTGAAAACTCAGCTCAAGAGTGAACGCTTTGACCCAAATCGATCCGCTAATTACATGAGTCGGACCCAAGTAAATAATCTTAACCCGTTCGGTCGTTCCCTTCGTTTGAAGTCGTCTCACTTCAACCGTCCCACTTAATAGCACGAGCAAAGCACATGATATATATATATATATAGGTAAGAACACGAGTGCGCATCTCAAAGCGTGATGGACGTCTCCTCTTCCATTCACCGTACCGCTGTGTTCACCGTCTTCTCCTTCAATGGAAGTCTGCTGAGCTGCAGAATCATGAAGAGAACATGTTCTCCTTGGATCTGTGCTACACATCATTAGCAGCAACACAAACTGTTGGAGAGGTTGATCTCCTTGGGTGTGTTCTACGCATCATCTCATACGGCTTCAGGGCCCAATCTAGTTGCGTGTCAGCCGATCTATACAGCTTAGTCCTAACACCCTCACCCTGATACATCATTCATGTAGCTGAGCAAACTATTTGGGAAGGTTCGTTCATCTGCGGCAGATGTGCAAGCTTTTGAAGCTTCAGCTTACATGGTTCGTTCATCACTGCTTGTCTGTTGTTCTTGGCAGCTGCTGAGTCTGTCCGGGGACAACTCCTGACCTTCGATACGAGACATATATATCGTTCTCTCCCATTCTGATCCCTTCTGATCCAAGTCGCTCGGTGAACAGCAGCATCTCTACAACATGCATGACAGGTTTTACTGCTGAGGGATTTGACTCTTTTCCTTGGAATCACCAAAGATGACTCTCGCAAGCAGACCGACGTTCTTTGCGGATCATCGGCGTCGCCGTCACGGGCAGCCAAATCTAAATCCATCCACATCCCAATTCCCGATAATCTTCACAGACAGATAGGTAGATAGATAGATGATCCCAAATTCCATGGGAACCAAACAAATCCTTCTCCGTGAGCAGTTAACGACGCACCGGGAGCCACGAGATGCTGTTCCTCCTCCTTTGTCGCCCGTGACATGAACCGGTCAACTAACGCAGGAGTAGTTGGTGGTTCCCCATCATCGTTAGAGGGAGGGAGATGTTGATCGTTCGAGCTTGGACATGAGACCAACCCAAAAGCGATGGACATGAGACACGCATTAGGTTGATATGTTATTGATCCGATGACTGTATGGTATTGACATCCATGTGAACTGCTACTCTTCTTCTGTTCGATGTCTATTTATCTTTATATTATGCGTAGAACATGATTCCATGTAGTCGAAGAATCTTCAAGCTCTTGTCCAATATGAGGAAAATAATTGTTCTGATCATCCTCCCCCATCGGCCACAAGGCCCCATGTCGATTAGGTTCCGCGGTTGTCAAACCCATGTGGCTTTGCTTCACACGCAATTACACCTCCTCCTTAAACTAGATAGAGTTTTATGCTTTGTCCCAAAGCCTCCTCCTCGTATCTCTAATCTCTTTCTCGTCTCCCTTAATCCCTTCCTCTTCTCTTCCTAATCCTCTTCGACCTGTACTTGTTGTTGTTGTTGCTACTTCTCTATTACTCGCATCTGTTGGTTCATGGGGTGTAGAGGTTTCTTGTGAGTAGGAAGAACAGCAACCCATACCATAAATCACCTTGGATTTCCTGTCCTCGTTATCCTCTCTTCCTATATATATTCCGCCATGGACAGCGAGAACTCCGCCTGCGGCAACCCTAACCCTAATCCAACCCTTGGCCCTTCCAAGCTCATGCTGGCCTTCCGCTTCCTGAGAGCCCTCTCCCTCGTGCACCGAACGACGCCCGCCTCCTCTCGCACCTGTCGAGGCCGTAGAATAGAGCGCGCCGCCTATGCGTCCATGGCCTACTCGGCCGGCACCGGTCGTGGTTGGAGCCGGGCTGTGCTTCGCAGACTCCACCACCGGGCTCGACGCCGAGCTGTTGCTCCAAGAAGACTGAGCACCACCGCCGGAAACCGGGCGGAAGCCCTCCGACAGCTGGTGCCGGGAGGAGCAGGCATGGACTACTGCACCTTGCTCGAGGAGACTGCGGACTACATAAAGTGCCTTAGCATGCAGGTAGAGCTCATGCAAGGCATCGTGGATTCTTCCTCTTCTTACGGTCCATGATCTGAGGAGAAAGAACAGGTTAAGACTTCATATATCCTACGATATCTCAACATATAGAGAAGAGTGACTTTGTGAGACATATATATGTACATAACTATTATGAAGTTGCTGATATGAATTCAGACTCTCTCTCTCTCTCTCTCCCTTCCATATCTTCATCTTTGATGCATGGTTTAGTGTTGCACAGACTACAAATGGAGGAGAGGGAATCGATCTTTTCAGAGTTTGAAGCCTGCTTTTTAGCTTTGTGGGACTGCAGCTTGTGACTTGAGAGTGGTGCTGTCAATCCTCACTAGCTAGATTCTAATTCCTTGGGTTGTTGGATAGCCTGGTTTTGTATATTTATGTTGATATCACCTTCCTTTTTCTAGATTGCATGAGTTGATGGTTTGGTGCTTCATTATCTTTTGCACATAGAAATTACGGGACGTCTCTTTTCATATTCCTTTCCCATCATTGCTACATCTTTCGGTGGATTCTCAAATTACTAGGACAGCACTGAAGCATATGGAAGTCGAGGTAATTGGTGGAATATTTATAGCCTGTAAAGCACACTTGTCTAACCTTTATTTCTTTGCTCTAAACCATGGGTTAACTTTAATTCTTTGACTAATTGCTTTTAAACTTGTAAGTAAGGTCTTAAAACACTAAACTAAGCTGCCAAATGATTTGCAAGAATCAAGGCATCAATTTGCTGAGCTATTTATTTGCCTTTTTCAAACTTCAATACTCAAATCAAGAAAAGAAGACTAAAAAAGGGATAATTATAGTTACTTCTTTTATTAATAAAAAAAGACCTTTTTTTTAATCCAAAAACTATGATTCCATTTAATTGTTTAAATTTGTTTTTCTTGTTGTGCTGTACAATTTTTTTAGAGCATTAATTAAGTCTCAAAGAATACTTAATTGATTTTGCACACACACACACACACACATATTTGTCATATATATATATATATATATATGTATATATATATATATATATATATATATATATATATATATATCCTTTCTTTTCCTATGTATATTTTTATGACAAATTATGAATCTTTAAAGTATTATGAATCTTTATATATATATATATATATATATATATATATATATATATATATATATATATATACATGCATATTTCTATATCCTTTCTTTTCCTATGTATATTTTTATGACAAATTATGAATCTTTAAAATTTTTGTTGAATGTCTTTATCGGAATATCCGAGTTGATTAGTGTAATATTATACAAGTAAAAGATTTTAGGTTCGAGATGACATGGGAATGTCATATACACCATTTGATGTAATAATTTTTTTAATTTTTTAAAACAAATTATATGAAATAATTTTATGATAAAAATTTAAACATTTTCTAAAACGTTAATCCTAATTTAGTATTAAATATTAGAATTTATAAATAAAATATAAAAAAATCCTAATTTCCTTATTATTTCAATTTCACATATTCCATATCAAAGCCTTGCTCCCCGAGAAACGAAAGAAGAGGAAAGAAGCAAAGAGATCAAAGGGAGTAGAATGCTTGGGGTTGGGGTGGGTCCCGCTGGGTTGGACCAATGGAAGCCCGTCGCGTCGGCCTCTTTTTTCGGCGGTGCCTGTCTTGTAGATTAGGTGGGGTTGCCTCGACTTCACGTCCACAGGAACACATGGAGTATTATGGTTTGGCGGATAAGGGATCGAATGTCGCACGCCCGCCACGAAACCGGGGCACAACCAACGCCAGCTCGCTCGTTCTCATGAAGCCACTCATCGTCGTCCAGCGCCGCCCAGCGCATGCTTAGCTATCATTGCAAGCTCTCTGCTCGGCCCCACTCCTCTCCCGGAGGAGGATCTCTCGATTCCCTCCCACCTCGGCTTCCCTTCTTTCCTCCCCCCCCACCGTCTTTACCGTCTCGGAAAGAGACCGCCATCACACCGCCTTATTCCTTACACACTCTTCTTTGCCTCCTCCATAAAGCGTGCGCTTCTTCCTCCGTCTCCTTCGCTGCAGAAGGAGCACGACCGGGAGGAGGGTTTTCGGAGCGATGGATCCGATCCGCTGCCCGGAGAACTCCTTCGCCTACGACTCCACGCTGTGCGCGTGCAACCCCGGGTACTACAGGGACCGGAGCGGCGGCTGCAGGTTGTTCGAGGCGGGAGACGGCGACTGGACGGTGGGGACCAGGGCGGGACCGGCCGGGCGGCCCTTCCTCGACACGGTGCTGCCGCTGGAGTCGCTGGAGCGGATGGTGCGGTCTGAGGACGCGCTGCTGAGGGCGGTGCTGGTGGTGACGCTCGTCTGGCTGGCCTTCTGCGTCGCGGTCCGGCTCGGGAGAATCGACGGCGGGCGGACCGTGTGGTTTCGGATTAGGTGGTCGGTTGCTCAGCTGGACTTGTTCGCCACCAACCATGACCGGGTTCGTTTCCCTGCTTCCTTCTCCTCCTTCCCTGCCAACCTTTTGTTTTACTGTGAGAGACCAGACAGGGTAGAGGATTGACTACGCACAGACTACAGGGATCCGTCCCACCTGTCTCAATAAGGATCAGTTGAGCGGTAATCTGTTGTTTCGAAGACAGGAAATCCTCGAATGTCTTCTTTAAGATTCCAATTCTCTGGTGATTATTGTACGAAAGAAGGGCACGTGGATTGTGCGGTTGTGGTGCACCGCTGGATCAGGCTGTCGCTCCCGCATCAAAGCGGTCGTGTTGGTCCTCTGCTTATATCCTTTGACTTGACTTTGGATCTCCAATGCCACATCGATTTGGACTTTAACCCTCACGTCCGGTCAATAAATCGTAACGATTTATTCTAACGCTGTAGGATGGTAACGCCGTTACTCTGTCGTAACTTTTTCGTTATAACGGTTTCGTTACAATTCATCTTCCGTTTGAGATGGGGGAAGCGATGCTTAGTTCGCTCTTTGCTTCCTCTTCCAGGAAGGGATCGGAGGCTCCGCCTCGTCCTCGTCGTCGTGCCACGCGCGATCCGGGCTAGCATTCGACTCCGTCGAGTATGGACTTGCTCCGGCGCGCGGTGGTGGATCTGCGTCGGCCCACACGGCGCGGGTCGGTAGGAGTCCGTTCCTTCGCCCTTCTTACTTTTTGTTCTCTCGAACGATTTCTTGAAATTTATCCATTTTTCTTCCCTATATTCAAAACTTAAAATGATTGTATTCGTGAAATTCGAATAGATAAATGAGGTTTTATCCGTAATTAGGTTTTGCAGATCAAAGAAAAATTGAATCTTGGGGGCGTCAGTGAAGCTTGACCTATCATAGACTGGAGGAATCCCTTGTAATGTACAATAGTTGAATGCAAGATCCGTTGTGCTCTAAACATAGCCCATTCGTTCACGTATCATGGATCATAATGTGCCTATAGGGCGACTAAATGCCCAGCATCTTCAGTCATTGAAAGGGATGTCAATTCCAGTAATGTACTCTCGCCATGCGATAACTCTACTAAGTTCGTAAGCATACATTGCATATTTGTACTAGTTTGTTATAGCTTCTGCTCTCCATTCTAGAAAATATCGAACTTTTGTGTGTTCACCATTCTACATTCTTGACATGCATGGTAGTTAAATCTGGACATTTTCTTGGAAAACAGGAACACTTCAGTAGTTCGGAGGAGTGACTTCAACTAATATATCTTTTTTGCTTGTAGGATGATAACAAGGTTGTGAGAAAGAGAAAATCCGAGCTGGGTGGGACATTGTCTGTAGTGAGCTGGATTTTGTTCATCGGTCTTTTATCTGCGTGAGTGATTAACAGGATTTATGCTCTGATTGTTGTTCATGTGCTTTCTTTATCTCCCCTAGGAAAAAAAAATCTAGTTTCTCTTTTTCAGAAGAAAAAGAGAAGGGAAAAGAAGAGAACATGGTTACTCACATTGTATCATTGCAGGTTGCTTTATCAACTTATCGCAAGAAGAAGCATTGAGGTTCACAGAGTCAGACCAAGCAATGCTACGGATCTGAAATCATTCATCAGTTTTGAATTTAATATAACTACAGTTTCTAGCATGAGTTGTTCACATATGCGAGGCCTCGATAAATTGGTGATTGGGACTCCAGGTTTTATCGACTGCAAAGTTTTCCCTTTATCAAATTATGCAAACTATTCTTGTTACAACACAACCTGGGGACCCACTGTATCGCTAAAATGCAACAATTGTCAGATTCCAACTGGTGACCACTATATTTCATGGCAGTTTGTTGACCTTCCTGATGATCCTGCAGCTGCTGTTGGTTTTCAGTTCAATCTTTCAGCCAAAGCCCATAATGATAACAGACATGTGAGCTATGTCAGTGGCACACTAAATTCAGGGAGCTATTTGCACAATAGGGCAGTAACTTTTCGAGGGCCAGACCTCAATATCATGAAGATTCATTTGTTCCCTCAGAAATTTGACTATCTAAAAGATAATCTGTGGTTGATTCAGCCTTTGGTTCATGATTTTCTTCCTGGTTCATTTTTTTATGAGATTGACAAGCTTCGAGCCTCTCTTCGAAGTTCCAAAGATGGACTAGTAAATACTACATTATGCATCAGCTATCTCTCCGATTACATTGTGGAGATTGACAAAGAAAACATATTAGGGATTGGTAAGAAATGCTGCTTTTACTAGCCCTCCATTGTAATTGTACTCTGCTTGCTACATGGTCCACTTAAAGGCTACAGTGTTGGGCTCTACTTTTCAGTTGGTTACTACAAAATTTACATTAGCACTTTATGGTTTACATTTTATGTTATTCTCTATAAGCCTGTTTGATTTACAGCAATGCTGTCATAAGACAAAAGGTTAGCCATTTTCTGGCCAAATGACTTGGGAAAACTGTGGATCAAGTGAAGAATAAACTTTGGTCTAACTTCCGTATTGGAGTTATAAGAATTTTATAAGGAAAATGGAACATTGTGCCAATGTTTTGCTCAAAACTTATGCCAGTTAGCTTTTACCATGCCAATTAACAAACTACAGAGCTACCTGCCATCAGCGATCTTTTTTTTTAGCTCCTTTCATAGGAAAGCCTCGTTTATTTTATCTTGTTCTTCCAGAAGCAAGTTAGAATTCAGGTCGGATTCAACAAGTTTTAGGTTCATTGATCAGATTGGTTAGTAAGAGTTTACACATATGTACTCATGATGTGCCATGAGATGCTCACATTTTTATTGGGCCTGTTTGGGTTCCTTTTGCTGTTTGGGTTCAACAACTAGATGATGTTGGGCCTGTTTGGGTTCCTTTTGCTGGTTAGTACATGCTACCAAACACATTATTTTGGATGTTTAATTTGTGTCTGAAACCCAAGTTTATTGAGTATTATGAGATGCTCACATTTTTATTTTTGAAAGCAAATATAACTTGTTAATTTCTGATGAATGCAGTGGCTTTTCTTTCGGATGTTGGTGGCCTTTGTACCATTACCCTTGCAATTTCTTTGTATTTTTTACATCAGGTAAGACTTTGTTGTACTTACTATTTGATATTTAACATTTGTTTTATGGAAGTTTAACTGAAGTTTTTTTCCTCTAATGACACCTTGGAGTAGCATATTTTTCTTTATCTTTTCGTAACAAAAGGTTCTTATGTTAGACTGGCAACATTCTTTATAAATAATTAGCATAAGAACCATTCACCTACTCAATTTCACGTAACCATCCTTGGTGAAGTAATTGACTGTGATATCATAGTGTGAATCCAGAATCAAGAAGCTGCAGATGGATGATACTGAGATGCGGGATATTAGAAGACGCAGGCGTGCTCAGCAGCACTGGGATAAGGTAGTTAGCCATCCTAACTGACAATTTTTTTCTCATAGACTAATTCCCTTACTAAATTTAATTTTTGTAGTTGAGGATATATGTCAGGTACACATGGGGACATAGTAACTTGAATATGAGAAGCAGAACAAAGCCAGTTAGAAATTCCATCATAGGTATGTTATCTGGAATTGGATCTCTCCATATAAGGAAGCAAATATGTAGGATGGATTCTACATGTCCACAGAAGACATATAAAAGCTCTAATCAGATGGTATGTATAATTTTTCTCATATATGTTAGCTGCAGTTTTTGACTAAGAGCTTCATGAAACTACTGAGTTTTTTTTTTTTTGTGCAGAATGTTTTTCCAGAGTCTATCCTGATCGGAAGCACAAGTCAAGATTAGCAGGCAGTTTAAGAAATTTTGTTTAAACATTTCCATGTTCAACTGATGAGCCTGTTAAGTATGAATTTCATTATGTTGATGTGGAAGTTGATCTTTGACTTCTTTAAAGCATTCTTGATTAGTTAGGCTCTGTTCCAAGTGTCTTTCAGATTGTTTGTTTATTTTGAGGTCTTTTAGCATTCTTTAGTTTGAGGTTTTTATCTTTGTTTGTTGCAGCCTTTAAGGCAGGTCAAACTAAAACCATACAAATCCAGTAGCATGACGAATTGCATGTTTTGTTTTGTGGTTTCTATCAAAAGACCTAGACTAACAATCATTAATTACATCGGAGGATTCCTTGAAAAGTCTTGTTTAATATGATATCCTGTTGTTTCTGGTTGATATTGTTGATGGTAATACATTCATGAAAGATGTTACCTTATTGCTTGGTAGTTTAGTTTCATCACCTTTGACTTGCAATTACGTTATTAGTTTTTCTTAGGTGTAAAGTCTCTTCTTGTCGTGTTGTTTGCATAGGACCCTAAAGTATAGTCTCACATCAGAAGTCGATAATGATTTGAATTGGCTTGTAAGAGCTCGATGGACGTACTACTATTAACCTGGATTTAGACATTTTGAGTTAGTGATTCATGCCTATCAAGTTAGTAGATTAGTTATCTTATCGAACCAGATCATGACAGGCTGACTATGAGAGTCCAGTGTCTGGCTTTTGCCCGTTGCTTTCCAGGTGATCAACTCAAGCTTTTAGAGGTGCTTTTGGTGCCTTGTGATTCAACTCAGTTTCTCTTCAGGTGAACTCCAAGTTAGAGATGGTTTATGGACTTGATTGTGTTGTCAGTGTTGATGTCATTGGTTGTGAGGTTGTGAAGAGTGATCAGCCTGCCATTGCTTCTCTAACAATCACTTAGGGCCCCTTGGGTTCATCTCTGGAAGACTTAGCCAGATGGATTGGTTCAAGTTGTGTGGAAGCTTAATCCTCCTTAGTGATCTGGATATAGGAATTGAGGTTTCGGTGGGGTGTGTTCATTAGAGTTAGCAATCTGATCCGGTCCCTTGTCCTTGGACCTACAAAAGATAGAATCTTGACCATATATTGCTGACTTGCTATCCTGATCATTGTGGCTGTCAACAGGCAGGACATGTGGTTTCAGTTGTTGGTTATATTTCTAATCTTGTGGTCCTTGCCCCAAATGCAATATTTTTGGGTAACCTATGCCTGTAATGAATCATGATAGGTCCAAGACAGCAAACTTATCATATCCATGGAAACTTTGAATGAAGTGCTTAATATGATTATCATGACCTCATTTTTATGATTTTTGTTGCTTAAAAAAATATGCCTAGAATGATTCTTGAGCAATACCTGCTATTTGTAGTGATTCACTAGCTGCTAAATAACATCAGTATGTATTCTTTTGGAATTTAAAGTAATGTATATAGTGACTGGTAGTTACTATGCACTGTAATCCATTTCTTTCATACTGCAGCAGCCATTGGCATGTTGTGGCAGTCAATGTCTTCATCAGAGTGATATTCTCAAATTTGTTGTTCGCCTAAGAACCACAGCACTCTTACATCATCGAATTATGGTGTCATTGCTCAACGAAAGCCTCAAAGAGAGAAAAGAAAAAAATTATGGTGGGGCTGTCTAGTTGACATGAACATATATTACTGTTCTGTTCTGATGAGAATATTCCCTCATTCTTTGAAGATCAAAAGACTAGTGTGTTGTCATCTGGAGAATAATAAAGAATTCTGATCTCAAGATACTCATGCCACGTAGTCAAACATTTTGCTTAGTTGGCTAACTACTTGGATGGTGGATCTTGAGGCATCTTGTGTGATGACAACTTGCTCAGTTGGTGAGTCACCTAAATTTCTGTATTTATCGTGCCAGGAAACTGTTTAAATTACTCTAACTTGGTGTATTTGTCAAGTTGCCATCATTAAATTGTAAATTGGACAAATTGAAAGCTATTAAGCTGGTCAACATTCTCCCTTTTTGCCATAAAGGTGCATACTAAATGTACAGAATACCATGTCTATGCTGACCAAACTTGCCAAGAGAGAATTGAAAAGAGAGAGAACCTCCATTATTGCCCTTGCTGTGAATGTTTGTTTTATGAGGCAGGATCAACTTGAACTCGATAACTTGTCTTATAGGTATATGCTTTGTGTAATATTTGATGAACAAAAAGACACTAACTTGATCTTAATTAGTCTAATCTATCTTTCGTTTATGGATTTTTTTTCACTTGCGACCCCAGCAGAAAATATACAAGTAGAGGTTTGATGTCAATTTTTTACATGCAATTCAGTTGTTTAAGAATGCATTTTACTGCTGTCATGACACTACTCAAAAGGTTTCTTATCAGTATATATTTCTCCTAGGTATAAATAATGCCATTTCTAATGATAATCTTCAAGAAAGGATGTCCATTTACATATATATATGAGTTGAAGTTATATGTAAATAATGATATCCCTTGGTCTCCATTTCTCACAGTTACAAAGTTTTCTTTTTTTATTTTAAAGGCAAGTGATGAAGGCAGGATTTGATCCCAAGGATCCAGTAAGATCTTTACCAGGTAAGCAAAATTGTTTTAAGTTTCATTTGTGTTTTATTTATGTATATGCTCCTCTTATGAGGGCTTTGGATTATTGTTTATGGATTTTGCAGGCTCACATTAGATTAATAGCCTTTTGTTTCCAGCTATGATTGATGCTGACATTCTAATTCAATTAAAAATTCATATGAAAAAATTGTGAATTATAAACCAGAAAAAAAAAACATTTCTTCACATCTTGAGTTAAATGTTGTGTGTATGGATCCTTTCTTGGCCATTGCTTGAACTCATTTCTTCAAGAACGCATGTGCCTGGTTTATGCTCAGCACATGCACCAACTTAGTTATTAGATGATGTGAATTATATTATGTAGAATGAGCATTCATGAGGGACCTTACATGCTTATATTTATATATATATATATATATATATATATATGTGTGTGTGTGTGTGGGCATACTGATGAAGTAAAACAAAAAGAGGGTGGAGAGGGGAGAGGAGCGAAGTTAGACACAATAACAGATTTGTGGCCATATGTTCTTGTCAGGGAAGATCATTAACTCATACAACCAGTTTAGTTTAATACATCTCTGCCTGGAACAATGGCAGTTCAATTCGGCAAACACCCCAGTCCGAAGGAAAACTGCAAGTCCATGCGTGTCAGCTATGTTAGTGGCGTTGACACAACTTTCTACCTCCTTTGTCTCCGTAAAGGGATAAGTTAGATCCTTTGTGACGGTTAAGGACTGCCTACTCACAAAAAAAAAAGAAAAAGGAAAAAAAAAGCTATCTTTTCACATTGCATTTTACCCTTTATGGTTAGATATAAAAATTTCTTGTTAGGATAGTTATAGAATGATCATTTTTTACTTCTCATCATCTTACTCATCTTTCTCGTATTAGTAATTTAGGTGTCAAAGAGATTGAATCGAGAAACCTTTTTTGACAACAATATTTATGTTGGTGGCATCTCGAGAGCTTGGCGTTTTACTTCAGACAATTTTACGCACATGGGTCATAGCCATATCAAGTTGATCATGACATTAATGACATATTTATGTAATATATAATATGTTTGGCTTTAGAAGAAAGACTCGATGTTGCTGGAATGTTTGTTTGAGCAGAGAGACTTTGCCTCACAATACTTTCACCTAAGAGGGGAGTAACCACCCTTTCCACATATTGATACAACTACCTTGATACAGAAATTGATAAGATATCAACGTCTATTGGATGACCCTAGTCTCTCATCCCTAGGGATAATCCTAAGCCACTTACTCGTTCTTATCAAGATATTCTTAAATTTTACTTAGCAAATATAAACGTTAATAAGCATGATATAAGTAATCACTTCGCTCTTGCCCCAATTGGCCCAACAAACGGTGCCACTAGCTCAACCATAGTCTCCAGCTCCATTGCCACTACCACCTACCGAGATTCCCTAACTTGATGTAGTGTCGACATCCCTGAGGCTTATTAAACCATTGGTCGAGGGGACACTTCAGTCTCAAACCATAGAATTCAATGGATCACACCACCCTTAATCTACCCCATCTAAATCCAAGGCCCAGTTAGTGAACTCAACGAAGGATTCCCTATTGGTCCAACTATGATAGATAAATCAATGTTTGGAGGAGGTGTGACGAGAGTTCTACGAGTCAAAAAGGGAAGTGCTAGTTAACCCTACCTCGAATCAATCATCATTAACCCAAAAAATCCAATGGAGCACATTACAGCTTTTGTCTCCGGTCCTTGAAGGTGTTCGATAGAAATGCTGATCAGATGGAGCACAATATAACTTTTCACACCCAAATGTCTCTATATGATACCTTAGATATCTTAATCTCTCGCACCTTCCCAACCACGCTAAGAGATTCAACATGAGAATTGTACGCTCGTCTGAAGCCACTTTTTATCTGCTCTTTCACTTAGCTAGCGAGAGAGTTTGAGCTGCAATTTCTCGATAACGTACACCCTCGGTCTTCAACGGCAACACTCCTTAAACTCTAACAAAGAGAGGAGGAGACCTTCGCAGACTTCATCGCTCAGTTCATAAATGAGATCCAAGGTGTAGCAGATGCCTATCCATCACTCATAATATTGACCTCTATGATAGGGCTGAGGCCCTCTCATCTCTTTTGAACATTGATAGAGAGATCATCAATAATTATACCCGAGGTACTCAAAAAGGCCAATTAATACATTACTGCTAAGGTAATAGTCTCGAGCAAGCGTGAAGACTCATATAAGAGGCTGAAGCAGGAGTGGGCACAACCAGCCCCGACCTCGATGTCACCTTAATAGAGGAAAAATAAACAAACCCTAACTACCTTGCTCGAGTTCTAAGTTGACCCCCTTAAATATGATTATAACTGAAATTTTTTTACAGATAAAAGAGAAGTACTCTTAAGAGACCCTCACGAAATGAAAACCCCATTTTAATGAAAAGAGAAAGAACTGGCTCCTCCTTTATTCGAGGCCGACAAGCACACCTCACCTATATGGGCATTGTTCATGCATGACTTCGCCACTTCCGAAGGAGGCGACACCAAACGCGTCTTGAAAGGCTCGAACAGACAAGTGTACGAGCAAGCTCTTCAGTTTAGGTTCAAAATTTCTACAATGACGCCAAGTACGGGGTACTTCTCTCGGGGATTCGACTCACCCAAGAGCTTAGGATCTAATAATGTTCGACAACTCATAATTGTTCGTGAACCAAGTGAATGGAAACTACGAAGTTCGAGATATAACCATGGCAAAGTACCATGTCAACTTAAGGTGTTGCAAGTTCTTCGTGAAGAGAACACAAGCAACGTGCTTGCCAGATTAGCATCAACCCAGGTCGTGAAGGGTGGCTGGCTGCAAATCGAGATGCTGCCAGCCTAAACCATAGTTATGCATGAGGTGGTGCCTAGTCAGTTGCTTGTCGAGAATAATAAGTGTTTTCTCTTGATGCTTAGAGATCGGGTGTCTCTGACCCTCGTCAGCATCCGCTCGATATATGCAATCGGAGAATCAATCAGAGAAGAATAAGCTTAATATGTTGGATAACCCATACGAGACACTTTAGGTCTTTTTTACAAGAGCTCTTGAAGTATGCCTTAAGGGGGACAAATGATAGGGCCGAATATTAAGACTATGATCATTCAATACATGTCCGCACGTGTGATAGTTGTGTCGGTCACATAGACAAAATTTGCCTCCTCTTTGTCTGCCCACATGAACATGAGTCCAAAGCAGATAATTGTGAGCTGCCTCCTCCTTTATTGCTTGCGTGGACAAAAGGATAAATGTATGCTATTAAGGAGGACAAAGGATTGCCTACCCACATAATATTTCACCTTCAACCAATTATAAATACTCACTTTTAACAAAGTTGCCAAGGAGATCATTTTTTACTACTCACCTTTCTTAGGTTATTAACTTGGGCATAAGAGGGATCGGATCGAGAAACCTCTCCTGATCTCGATCTTTGTGTAGGTGGCATATTGAGAGTTTGGCATTTTTACCTCGGAGACACCTCGAACAACCATACATATACGATTCAAAATTATATCAGGTCGACTAAGATGTCAATGATATCTTTCCATAATAATAGTAAAGAAATATATAAACAATAAATAATAAAGATAATAATGGTCTCAAAATAAAAAATTAATGATGGTCGAGATTGTAATACTCTAGTTAACTTCTTATCGAAAGTGAGCAAATATTAGCATTAATTTATAAGGATTTGATAGATATACTATTATTAACTAAATGGAGTTGAAAGGAATGCTACTATGTAGAATAATCGTTGATCTATTCCTATATCTCATATGCACCAAATTATAGACTAATTTTAAGATTTATGGAGTTAGAGAAAAATAAATGAATAAAAAACATAATAATAGTTATGAGATGTAACTGAGTTCTCTTAGTTTCTTTCTCAAATTCTTTATGTAATATTATAAAAATATTAAGATTGACTTATAAGAGTTTAATGAGAGTACATATTAATTTTATTTTAAGTATTTTGATCAGTGGTTTGGACAAAACGAAGTTGATATCTCTGTTATCCCATCAGGTCAGGTCGTGATAATTAGTCTCAGAGTATAGTAAGAGACTTAAGTAGGAAAGAGTTATCCGTCGATAAAGTTAGAGGACTTACGTAGAGCCACCACTAGGCTTAAGTGGGATTATTTATAACACTCCAACTAGTCTGATATTGAAAGTAAACAAGATTAAGATTGACTTATATAAATGTATGATAATAGTATTGGTATCAACTTTAACTTAAGTATTTTGACTAGTAATCACTTATCTCATTAGATCAGGTCATGTTATTAACTTCTTGGTAACAAGTGTTGGGAGTGAGAACTCGAGCTTCGCAACGTGTAACCAACTAGAGTGAAAAACCTATACGGGAAAGCATTTAGAAACCTAGTCAAAAACTTAAACAAAATCAATAGGTGGAGTACAAGATCAAGGGGGCTCATTTTAATCGATTTTCCTAGGATGGGCATGAATTATCTAATGAGCTCCTTCTTATAGTCGGCTGGAGGCGATAAGATCAAGTTCGAAATAGACCGCCGAATAGGTTTGGACTCTGAATCATCAAAAGTGGCTCAACCAATTTCACAAATCCAACACTAGTCCATGCGATTGATTAAATCTCATCACATTTACACAAATCTTAAAGCACAATTTAAACTAAGGTGAATCGTATATATTTTATATTTCTAAGCTCTTTGTTCAAAACATATATATATATATATATATAATATATATATATATATATATATATATTAAAATAATACAAAATTACATATATACTATTAGTTATAGTATTTTTCAATAGGTTTATAATTTTTTGACACAAAACTATTGTAAATCTACTAAAAAATATTCTAACAGAGACAAATAAGCTAAAAAGGTAATAGAAACTAACTCATTTACAAACATAATATTTCAAATAACTATTTTTATTATCTTAGTAACAAAGAGCAACTAAATAGGGTGATTTCTATATCAATCATAGTGTTTTTTCACACTTCTATTAAAATATTATAAGTCTATTAAAAAAATATTATAACCAAAGAACTTAATCGTTCGTTATATTATATGGATCGATGCTAAGACATTTCAGAGATAGAATATCCTTTCGAGAATATAAAAGAGGTATATTCCGAAAAACCTAAAAAATATTTTTTTTTTTTCCAAAATTTGTCTAAAAATTTTTATGATATTCTTTAAAATACAATGAAAGATTTGAGCTAAACAATGAAAGTTGTTAGGAAACTTGTCCTCGCAAGGGATCCTTAGACTTGCGCATATCATTGGTATCACAACCAATAAGTGAAGAACATCAAACATAAAAATGTAATCATTCCCCTCCAAGAAGAGTAGAGTGTTGAAGTATCATGATCGGCATGTTTGATGCACATGAATATGACAAGCTAACAACTTAATGGTTGGTAGCAAGTCAGATACTTCGTCTCATTATTGGCTCAAAATAGCCATTGTGACTTCGCCTTTTTGGAGTGGATTAGATCGGTAACCAAACCTTCTTTATCCACTAGCTTTCACACTCCAAATCGATCTCAATTCATCCTTAGCGTATATACCCACCACACTATTATATTTTCGTCCTTTGTCAATGATATTAGCTTATGAAATCCACCATAATAATCACGAGTGCTAATCCGTCGCATCGAATCAAATTAGCTTAATGGATTTTCATTACCATAGCTTATATTCTCTTTTTCTCCTTGTTTATTTTTTTTATTTCAAGATCACTTTATAAAAATTTCAATATCGTAAATGTAGTAATGATAAAATTTTTTTTTCGATGATTTATCTTAGGCTTTGGGTTTACGCTCGTCATTTCAATATTTTCCAAAGAGAGCTATAAAAATACCCTAAGAAAAAAAAAAAAGGTAGTTTCCTATTAAAATATAGTTTGGGTTAAACCCAATATTTTTGAATCGAGTTATGATATTTTTTATTATTGTAGCTTCATGATAATATTTTATTATTTTTATTGTCATTCGTTCGTAATAAATGATCACAAACATTATAAGGATTTTTTTTAAAAAAATTAGACATAAATTTAAGCCAAAGTGAAAAAAATAGTTTTTATCATTGTTTATTTTGAAATATGTCAAGACTTTCATAATTTTTTTATTATCGTTCTGTCTAATGAATAATATAAGATTTTTCAAAGATGTTATGTAATAAAAATAAGAACTTTCTATCCTTTATTTTGAAATATGACAAAATAACTCTATAATTGATGTTTATGAGAATATTAATTAATTAAGACTGTATTATAGTATTTTTGGATATGATTGATTATAGTGTTTTTAGTTTAGTCAATAACCCAAGTGAAGTTTGAAGCCATTTATTTAGTCGTCCAAACTGCATCCACGAGAATTCGCGTGATACAGATATGACCATCAAACAGTCGATGGTGGTTAGTGCATCGTATTAGTGCAACTCAGAGACAGCACATGTTCGGTGTTGAGTCTCCTCACGGTGACGCATAGGAGGAAGAAGAAGCAGCGACGGAGAAGGGAAGAAGCGATGAAGGAGAGGGAGCGTCGCATTCGCATGCGGCGGTCGCAGGCGTCCAGCGAGCGTTCGGGTCTACGTCTCACCCGGTTCACCAACCTGCTTATGGATTGGAGACAACCGTGGGCCACGCCGGGGCCCGCCTTAGGTGTGTCGGTCGTCGCTCTCTCTCCAATAATGCTAATCCTACCGGCACCTGTTCATCCCACGGCCACGTCGAGGGCCTCTACGTGGATTACATCGGGCCCCACAATTTTATCCAATAACTGTGCAGGTGGTCGAGCGGGTAACGAAAGGAGAGGTATGTCTCCGTCACTCGCCGAGACAGCAACGCGAGGTGGTCCAGTCGTCGATGGGGCCCTCATTAAAACGTTCCGCATTTTATATGGCAGAAATAGTTGGCCTCCTTTAATTCGCGGATCGCTTCCTCCTCACCGTTTACCCAAACTCCCGTTCGCCTTATGATTGGCCATAATATCGGATCCATGCGGGACCCGCAGAACGGTCGTTGCCGTCGCGTGGCGGGTAAGCGAGAAGGGCACAGGGAAAATGGGGTAGGAGCAATATTTATTGGGTCTCGCGAAGCTTTAAATACTCCCCAAACATACCACCCAACGACGCCGCTCGCTCCTCCGCTCTGCCGTCTTCGCCCCCTCGCCCGGTAATCTTCTTCTTCTTCTTCTTCTCTCACTGTCCTCTGCTTCAGTGGAATCTTGTGTGGCTTTGCAACCCTAAAGCGGTGGAAAGACTTGGATTTGGTCTGTATTTGTTCTTGAAAGGTCTTCTTGAATTGGTCCCTGATCCCATTTGCCTGTTCCTCCTCTCTCGAAATACAAGATCTCTTCGTGATCCGTTCTTCTTGTTGTAGGTTTTTCTTTCGATTTTGTGTTCTTGATTTCTTTTTTTATTTTACCATTGAATCTTGCGTGGATCTCTGTTGTTGGGGTGGGCGCAAGGGCTACTAGGGAGAACGGTTGTTGGTGCTTCATCTTTCCTCTGTATGTCAGAGTTTGGTGAAGGTCCCTACAGTGAGAAATCGTTGTGATCTTGCGCCATTTGGAGTCATTGGTTAGGAGAGGTAGTTCAGATCTCAAAAGAAAGACGAAGTCTTTCTTCTGAAATTTTGAGATCTCACTGTTTCCGAGTTAGAATGTCGGTAGTGGAAGATGTGTCTGCATCTCCCAAGTGTTTTCTGGACACTTTTGCGATCGATACTGGTATACATGTGATCAACTGCTGATACTTTGTTAGTCGGTGTTGTTCTAGATTTATAGTGTTATATCTATTTTTTAATCACTACTAGTACTGAATGACAGAATTCCACAGAAAGCAATAGTTATTTCCTCTTAATGGGGTTATCCCTAACCGAATTACTGTACTAAATGATTCTGGGCAAACATAAAACATTAGGCCTAGATGTGAGACAGAGACCTGTGTGACTTGGATTAGGGCATTTCATCTGATTTCCTTTCTAATGATGCTTTCAATTTACAAAGGTGCACATGCAGAATCTGTCATTAAAATACTATATTAAGCAGTGTGACTGGCAAAGATCTAGGGGGAAAATATTAATTTTTTTTCCAAACTTCCTGCATATCTGCTTACAAATGATGGAAGTCACTATCATTTTCCATAGGCATCATGCAAAGAGTATAATCAACACTACCTCACTGCAGACTCAATGATGGCTGAACCCAATATCCATGTGGAATAGAGCGAGAAGGGGTACCCTCTCTTAAGATTTTAAAAGATTGTAAGGAATTTGTAGAGAACCTGTGTCTATGCTCAAAAACCAGAGACACTCTTATAAGAATTTGCATAGACTTAAGTCTCGCCGTCCCTTTTCATTTGTACCAAAAAGTAGAAAAGAACTACCTGTACTTTTCTTTGTTTATTTTGCTGTCACATTTGTGAATTGCTCATGTGCAATTAGTTCACTTTTAGTGGCAACTGATTTTTTAAGTGATATTTTTGGATGTTTACAGCTTAGAATTTACCTGGGCTCGAACAGCCTATACTGATTGTGAGATATAATCTAGTTATTTCACATGTATGCCACATTACTTCCATGCAATGCAGTGGATGTAGTCTTGATTTTGTAGCATCTGATTCTTAACAGATTTTCTTCATTCAGATTGATAAGCTGAAAATGTCAGGAAAAGCCCTCGGAGATCTCAATGTACATCCAGCAACTGGATTCGATAAGAATACTGCATTGGGCAAAGGAAGTTTAACCAAGTCGTACATTGAAAATATCAATGACAATGGTCCTGAATTGCAGAAAAAAAGTTCTTCCCCTTTCTCTGCTCCTATAAATATCGGTGATGCAGGAAGCAACGGACTAGAGACAGGAAATACAGAAGTTGAGTACATCGAGTCTGAAAATCTGGCAGATCTACCAGATGTGGATGCAAGTTTTAATGTACGTTCCGGTCCTCACAGTTTCTTGTTTATTTATTATTTTCTAGTATACCAACATATTCGACATGGATATACTGAAGTACATGTAAACTAAACTTCCTGGCATTGTTTTGTTTTATGAAGACACTGTTAGCTAGGTTGGACTCAAAAGACTGGGTTTCTGTATGTGAAGCACTCAATAATGTGCGCCAATTGTCAATATATTACAAGGAAAGGCTGCTTGAAATCATGTAAGTTTACTAATCTTATCCAATGTAAGGATCATCATAGACTGAAGTCATTTTTTGGTATAAATAAGAGATTAATCATTGGTCAGCTGACATTTATCATCTTCCTACCCATTGCTTTTTCCAAAATTTTTTATTATAGACGAGCTGTGATACCACTTATTGTGAAGTCACTGAGAAGTCCCAGGAGTGCTGTCTGCAAAACTGCAATCATGGCATCTGCTGACATATTCAAGGCTTACACTGATATGGTTATTGACTCATTTGATCCCCTGGTATGTTCCGTTTCTAGTCTTCTCCGTTATTTTATCTTCTGCTGATTCCATGTATTAAATACTCTAAAACATCTCTACATCATTCTTCAGCTTGTCCAGTTGCTACTGAAATCCTCTCAAGACAAGCGCTTTGTATGTGAAGCTGCTGAGGCAGCTCTAATAGCAATGACAACTTGGATCTCTCCTATGCTATTGTTGCCAAAGTTGCTGCCTCATCTTACAAACAGAAATCCTCGAATACGAGCAAAAGCATCTATGTGTTTTAGCAGGAGTGTACCTCGACTTGTAAGAACTTTTCTACCCTTCCAGAATCACAGTTGCTGATTGGTCCAACTACCAGCTGTGGGATATTTAATTTATATTTTAGATTTTGTAAGTTTGGGTGTGAATATATTGTTGAAATTTCTCTCTAGAAGAACTTTACCTTCAAGACACCAAGTAAATTTTAATCAGATTTAGCTTTTTGTTTGAATTATTAATTCAAAGACAATAAGTTGATTCTGGTCCTCTAGATTCTAACTGGATGTGAGAAGTCTTAGATAAACTGAATTAAGTCTTATGGAATGTCAAATTTATCTCATTTAGAAAAGAAACAACCCATGAAGTAGTTATTTTATAAACTAATGTGTCTCTTCTGGTTATTTAACAAGCTTAATAACTAAGTGATCTGTATCCCACAAAGATTATATTGCAGTGATGACTTTTGTCAACACCCCATGAAGGAATT
This sequence comes from Musa acuminata AAA Group, assembly GCF_036884655.1. Taxonomy (NCBI): domain Eukaryota; kingdom Viridiplantae; phylum Streptophyta; class Magnoliopsida; order Zingiberales; family Musaceae; genus Musa; species Musa acuminata. Next base: position 39,452,145 of record NC_088355.1, on the reverse strand, counting down.
TTGAGTTGTGTTGTGTCTATAGACCATGAGAAGAGCAAACTTTAGCCTATGATTGAATGTTCTTCAAAAGATTTGTTCTTGGGATCTTCGTGTGGGCTTTATTATCAGTTATGTGTTGCACGTTTCTCATTACAGCGTTCCTTAACTAAGAAAAGGTCGATTTGATTTGTAGCTTTTGCAGATTTGAGGAAAATAACCATGAGAAAAAAAGAAAATTTGCTAGAAGCCTATTATATGAACCAGTAAAGGGCATACAGCTATAACAAAATTAAGGATAATAACCAGGAGAAAAAAGTCTGTTATTTGTTAGTTTCTGCTGGAAGCCTGTGATATGAGACAGCAACAAGGTTGATGTGGCTCTACATTGAACTATGCAGTTGACTGATATTAGAAGATGGGTTTGAAAGAAGGTACTTTTATGAGTCAAACTACATAGGTGATAACTTATTTCAGTGTTCTCAATCATGTAGCAAGCACATGATAGCAACCTTGATCATGTGGTACAGAAACCTTGTCATGATTGGTATGCATATGCTATTGCATTAACCTATTCTTACGTGACTTTGAATTTGCATAGCATTAATGTTTGATGGAGAAAATTTGTTCTTTACAGGGCATGGAAGGAATTAGAGCATATGGAATTGATAAGCTTATCCAAATCGCAGCATCTCAACTCAGCGACCAACTTCCTGAATCAAGGGAGGCTGCTCGGGCACTTGCCATGCAACTGCAAACCATATATGTTAATTCTCATGTCTCTCCAAATGAAGATTCTCTTGAGTTGGTGGATGCTGATTCCTGGGAGGCTTTTTGCCACGCGAAGCTGACACCTTTGAGTGCTCAGGCTATTCTTCGAGTCACTTCTACTCCAAAAGAGGCTCTGGTATTGAGTTTTTGCTAGCTCATGAGGGCTATGGCACTCTACACCTACCTTGGTGATTCCACTGTTTGTTATGCATTTGATATTTTTGTACATGCTGTGACCATAGAAAAAATATCGATGAGGCATTTGTAAAATTGATCCTATAATTCACATTTGAGGTAATTTCTTGTATAGGTTTCAGTGATTTCTTTGTGTTTCATTTCTGAGTGCTGATGTGGAGTGTGCTAATCTTCGCCTGTGGCACCTATCCATTGAATACTAATGTAAGCCCAACCCTTTTTTATTAGACCAGTAAAGATGACCCACCGATCATGCATCGCAGTTTCATTTTTCATGTTTTGAGAGAAATATGCAGAATTTGTTGCAGTAATTCCCCTATATCAGTGAAAATTGTGTTTTTATGATGTTGGTATTGATGATGATGCTTGGGAAATGTATGAATTAAAGAACTAGGAACAGCTTTAATAGAGTATCACTGTAGTGTCAAATTATGGACACAGATCAAAGATCATGGTGCCACTCCACAGTGATGCCTTTATGTTCAAGCATGCTAACATGCCAATTTCAATTTTTGGATGAAGCAAGTTTTAGTCATGTGGTGCAAAACAGTACTTTTTGGCATTCCAGGTGTTTTGTTGTGTGAAAAGAAGTGGTTAACTGGTGTTCAGCCAAGCTATGAACTCTTCTTACAGGTGCAGACCCTCCATCTTGATCACAAATTTCTCATCTCATGATTCCTCTTTTATTATGGTTTAATCAATATAATTGACATCATAGGAATGGCTTGGATGATGAGGCAATGCAACTGGAGAGATTTCAGTCCTCAACTTATCTGCCTAGAGAAATCATGATTCAACTTCAAGTAATTTTCATTTCTCAAGTCTTGTCTGCTATTCAGAGGGAACAATAGATCTAATATATGTGGGGAGGATCAAAACTTCACATAATGATCCCAAGACACTAAATTGGCAAGAGACTTGAACATCTTTCTACATTTCTTAGCATGATGTGAAAAAGCATCTATTTCTTTCTTACATCAGGGATGAAAGGTAACACTAAAAGGTGCTTCTGACCACTCCTTCATAAATGCTCATCCATCATGACAATTCCTACCTTAGCTGTTTTGATTTCCTCATATGATAAATTTGGTAGTGACAACAAGGTAGTGTAATCAACATACATGTTCTTATCCCAGCAGACCTGATTGAATGATGGATGCATAGCACATGAAGTCCAGTCCATTGCTCTGGTACAATTGCTAAAAGTCACAGTTTTAATTATGCTGTTTAAGAAAGCTTTGTTGCTCTGATATGTTGTTTTCTGGACTAAATAGTATCATGTCATGTTTCTTCTCAGGCAACATAATCCAGTCCAGAGGGGATAACTCTACCGAGAAGAATGAAGGAGAATAGAAGGTATGTAATTGTACATTCATTGAGAATGATGAGTTCTTCAAAGATGTAAATTTATCCTAAGCATTTCCTTTCTAGAAAATAGAAAAAAGAAAAGGGAGAATAATGGATTCTGTGCTCAGGTAGACTACAAATAGAATCACAGTGCATACTCTAAACAACACTGGGATTCCATTGGTGTTTTAGGATCAAATTGAGGTGTCTACTCTTCCCATGATGTACAAGCATATCTATCACTGTTAACAACAAACCTGTGTTAACAGTGATAGATATGCTTCTACATATTACAATATCATCATCATGTAAATGAAGACCAACATAGGAATGCTGCAAGTAGTGTAAGACATATATCTGAAGGAACCAATAGCATGCACAACTATATGGGAGACCCATATTTATTTGTCACAAATCAAGCCAATCACAACTCCATCAGTGCCTGACAGCAAAAAAAATGTTGAATAGGCCCAAAACAACTATTTACACACCTCTAATTACTTAAAATTTGCTGAGCTCCTTCCAACTGATTCAGATCCAGTGATATCCACCTGCATGTTCCAGATGATGTAACACACCATGGGATGCACAACCATCAAGGATTGGCAGTAGAATTTATTGAAGAGGACAAGTACCTGAATGCTGTGATTGCTGATAGTTGCAGAGAAAGAGGAGCAGGTAGATGCCATCAGTGGCTGAATCCTGTGGCTGTCTCTTTCTTGCTGCTCTCTTTGGCACAACACTGCTAATTTTTTCTCATGGATCACTGAATTCACCTTCAAATCTCTGCCTTCTACTGTTCTGATCCCTCTGAATCGTTCTCTGCAGATCCAGCCGGTTGCTGCTGCTGCTGCTGCTGATGATGATGATGCTGATGATGATGAAGAAGATGGAACTGCCCACTTCCACCAGCACCAACTCCTCCCCTTCCCTGACCCATCTGCAGATAGAATTGGCCCAAGGCCTGAGGATTCAACGCCCCGATATGCCCCTCCTGCGAGAGGCCGAGCTCCAGCCCTGGCAGCTGCTGGCCATGCCCGCTCAACATCGACGCAAAGCTCACCGCTCCCGGATTCCCGCCGGTCAATTCGAACCCATGCAAGCCGATCCTCTGCATGAAGCTGCTCACCGAGTCTCCGCCTCCGGCCGAAAGATTCGAGCTCGAGGGAACGGTGGCGGTGGCATGCAAGAATCCGGAGTTGAACCCACCCACCAGGGGCGGCCACAGGCCAGGATGGGAGCATCCGAGGTTAGCGGCCCCCGTCACGGCCCAGCCAGGCCTGGCGGCGGCTCCCGCCTCCTGTCCCAACTCGTCGAGCTTCTGGTGGAGGCCGGCGGGCGCGGTGGCGCCCGGGAGGGACATGGATGCGGCGGCGGCGGCGGCAGCGAGAGCTGACGCGGGGATGGTGCCCGTGCCGGTGGCGGCGATGATGGAGGGCTCCGCTTGATGGAGGAGCCACTGGATGGTCTCCCCATCGGACTTGTGGCCCAATTCTCGGGTGAGCTGAAAGATCCTGGCGGCACAAAGGGCAGGCATCCTTATCCTCCTTCCCCTGCCGTCGACCTTGGTGTGCCTGTCCTTGTTGGAGCTCCTCTTGGGTGCAAGCTGCCTCCTTTGCTCATCCTTAGCCGCTGCGGAAAGCAAAAGGTCTCTGCTTTCTGCTGCTGCTGCTGCGGCCGATGAGGAGGTGATGGGTTCTCTTTTGTCCGACTGCGGAAGGCCCTCCTGGTGAAGCTTGGAGGAGCCCTTGGGATCCATGAAAGGGAGGTGGGAGAAGAGGGAAAGGTGGAATTTTGGGGCCTTGAATGGTGAGATGGAGGAGAGAGAGGAGAGGTAACAAGTGAGGAACTATGCTCCCATGAGACCTCAGAAGGATTCTGCCACTGACTGGCGAATCAGTCTGCGGTTGAAACTTGAAATAGCTTTTGGAACTGAAGAAAGGAGAGAGAAGAGAGAGAGAGAGAGAGAGAGAGAGAGAAAGAGCGTTGGGCCAACAGCATAAAGAAGAAGATGGCAGGTGAAAACCAAGATACCTACTTCCCCAAATGTTCTACATGATGCAAGGGGTGGTGAAAATGGAGAAGAGAGCAGGTGTGGTAAAAGAAAGGCCAAGATATCATTGGTCTTCGTTGATGCTGGCAAGTGAAATAAAGGTTTTACTTCTGCTTCGGTCTTTATGGTTTTTTTCCTTGCAAAGTTTCCCCCTCCTGTGCAGGTCTATGTTCCTTGCCATGCTGGGTCTTGCGGGAGCTGTCAAGGCTACCCTGTGACTGCCCCTGCCTGAGAAGAGACCCATTGTCAAATCACCTTCCCTACACTATATGGATTGGATTCCCATCTCATCATTGCTGCTCCCATGGTTACCTTCCGTTCACCAATTGTGGGTTATGATTGCTTTCAGCATTCCAGCTGCATCACTTGCAAGGGACTCCATTTCAAAGATTGCGCTCGAGTGACCTCATGGCACTACACAAGTGGCTGCTAGGATAAGTTGGTCCCCATTGACAGGGCCATTCTTCCACTTACTCATATTCTGACTGACACTGTGTGTGAAATGAGAGCACAGAGAGAGAGAGCAGAATTGGAACTGACAGGGGGAAAGGGGGAACTGAAGCCAACAACCACATGACAGAAATGTTGCAATAGTTCAGCGTTGTTGCTCCTGCCTCAAGTGGCACTGTTGTTGGAAGGTTTCTGACAGTTCTCGGCCTGCTGAGCTGCTGTGGTTGCTTTTTTCCTGGCCATTACATGCGAGCCTTTGGAGACTCCACTAGAGTTGGTGGAGGGTGGTGGATTTAGGCTACAGTTTTGTGTTGCAGCAGGTGGTGCATCAATGAATGGGTGCTTCCTTTTTCTTGTTTACATGACTCCATGGCTCTCAGTTATTGTCAGAAGCCAATTCAAGAAAATGACACAAAATACTCTCTCATCCACTCGTGAGGAAGGTGACCTTTGTTAGATGTGGACTTGGATCATGATTTTTCTTTTGAGTTTGGATAGAGAAAAAGGCCATCCACATTAAAGATGTGGATTCCTTTAACTTAGGATTATTCCTTTTTAACTTGTTATCATTGTCATTGTCTTCATAAACTCGTGGATGGTAGCTTGATGTTAATCCTTTGAATTGATCGATAATATAACTAATATATTTGATATAGTCAATAACTCAATTCGATTATAATTCAACATGTAGAGTCAATCGGCTCAATATAAGCTCGAGGAAAGAATATTCTTTGAAATATGTTTTGTTTCAAATTTATTCTTCACATCGCTCTACGTAAACTAAAGCTTTCTTTTGGCTCTTATTCTAGACGTTTTTGCTAGCTTAAGTATGAAGTGGTCTTCTCGAAGGCACTCTTGGCATTAGGTTTATAGATTGAGAGACTTACGTAGAACAAATTGTTCTATATAAGTGATCAACTCCTTTGGAGATCTCATTCATAAGGCATAATAATCTTGGAAAAACAAATCGACTCGATCCAACTCTATGACACAATTCGATGATCAATTGTCATGTTAATAATATCTGAATATAAATGTTTCGTTCTAATATCGTCTTAAATTCATAATCCATATTATTTGCATTTGAAATTTTATGTATCAGTCCAACTAAAATCAATCATTTTGAGGAAGAAATAGAGAGAGAGAGAGAGAGAGAGAGAGAGAGAGCAATTGAAGGAAGCATATTGTAATCTTCTTCATCAGCATGTCAACTTTGCAGGCCTTGCAGCTCTGACTTAAAGGTTGGCATGTCTCTACGGTGTTGGCTTTCTCTTCATCGTAGGAGCTGACAATTCAATCAAAGATGATGAAGCGTGCCATGGCTCTGCTGCTGTGCTCCGACTTGTTGCCGCCGTTTGCTTCCCACAGTCGAGACATGGATAGGGCAGCAGTCGTTACGTCTCATTCCCAGCTCACATGCAACTCCTCAACCATGCTTTGTCTGTGTGCAATTCGAATGTGATCCGCCTTCCTCTACCATGCTTTGCTTGGGGGGGGGGGGGGGGGGGGAAGCAGAATCACGGGCATCAAGATTCGTGCACGCGAGAGGATGAGGAGAAGCCAGTGGATGATGATTGGGATTTCATCAATCTCCAGGCATTCCTGCTGAATCCTTTTTTCTATATGCGTCTTCTTTTCTTCAAATCTAAAGTAGATCGCAATCAATTTAAATCTAAGATTGCTTGGTCTTTATAAATTCATGGTTTGTGTCAATATTAATTTCTTTTACATCATAATAATTTTCTCTAGAGGTTTTTTAATTAAAATTTAGAGGTACATATATCTATCTATATACTCGATTATTGTCTTTCATTAAAATTCCTAATTTTTATGGTTTATGTGAACAGCAGAGACAGATTAGCCTAATAAAAATCTTTTTTTTTTTGGTTGAGGTAAATTATCATATAATTATTATTGAAGATGATTAGTATGATATAATGGACAGCTGATGCAAACCAACTGTTATTGAAGCTATATATATATATATATATATATATATATATATATATATATATATATATATATATATATATATATATATATATATATATATATATAAAGGATTTTGCAAGCAACATTGAGATAAATATTATGTTTGGGGGGGGAAGAGATGATGGTAGTGATCACGTGACCACTGTGGGCAAGTGTTTGGAGGATCTAATACGAGCAAGGAAGATTTGGGTTGAATGTTTGGGTGGTGAAGGCAGGTGAGCTGCTACTACCAGCCAACCCTCCTCCTTTCACTCCCTAATACTAAGGCAAACCACCAATGCATAACCAGTAGATGAGAGATCTCCTGTAATGGCGTGCTCCTCTTCCTCTCCTCCATCCATTGAGGTGGTTGAGCTGCATTCCCCCATCCCTTCTATTTCTCTCATCAAACAAGCTAAGCTTTTCTTGTATTCTTTCTATTCTTAAGGTCTTCGAGTTGTTGCTCTGACTCATCGTCTTTCCTCTCCCATACCCCTGCAGCATGGATACTCCGGTAAGACAATAACTCCATCGATGGCAATGACGATGTCGGCGACCTCCGGTAGAGGCAGCAACTTGCACCTACGTAGGCCATGGGCGGTGAAGAAGGGAGAAACTTCATCTGCGACTGCGACTGCTGTCGTCGGCTGGCGAAGGAAGGGGAAGGTTAAGGGATTGTGCGCGGAGGTCAGTGGCGGTGGTAGGAAGCAAGTGAGTGTGGATAGAGTGAATGGCAGGAAGGTGAATGGGATGGTGCATGGGAGTGAGGCTCCTTCATCCATGGGGACGGGCACTGCAGTGTTTGGGGCAGGTGATGGAGGTGGGATGGTGTCAGTGAATGCCTTCAAGCTCGGGAGGTTCGTGGAGGACAGATTTGTTTACAGGCAGACCTTTGTGATCAGATCTTATGAGATTGGCCCTGACAAAACTGCAACCATGGAGACCCTCATGAATCTCCTGCAGGTGCTCCACTTCTACTTTTTGTTTGCATACCATCTTCTTCTTTTCTCTCTGCACATAAAAAGTTTGCAGAGTTAAAACATACCATTACAGTCTAAGAAACAAAGCATAGAATACTGAGGATTATATTTCTGTCTTACAGCTATGGAATGTTTTCATCCTTCTATACACATTCTGTAATCAAACCCTCTAAATCAGCTGTCTTCATCATGCTACAAGTTTCACATCCTAATATTTCTTGCACTAAAAACTTCTGTCAAACATAACCAATCACAAAGAATTCAATGAATTGCGTGTCAAAAAGTTGTATGTCCTTGGACACCATTAGCAGATGATAATTAACTTCATAAGACACATCTGAAAGTTCATGACCACAATGTTTTGATGAAGAGAAGGTGAATGATTTGAAGCCTTAGCTCCTAACATGTTCATCTCATTATGTGCTATCGAATTATGTAGTGAAGTCTACTTTCACAAGCATATCATACAAGTTTCTGCTATTAGTGTTGTGTTCAACACTTCATAGTGTGTGTTTAATCTTCCTGTGCTGGTGACTAACAAGTGCAGGAGACAGCTCTCAACCATGTCATGAGCTCTGGCCTAGCCAGCGACGGGTTTGGCGCAACACATGAGATGAGCCTCAGGAAGCTTATATGGGTTGTTACTCGAATCAACATTCAAGTTGACAAGTACAGCAGATGGTATGTTAGACCTATGCTTGCCTTAAGATATATTTATATCTACAGCTCCCGGTTCACAGTCTTATTTCCAAGAAAGCATTCACCTGCTTATGCAACAAATTTACATTTGAATTTGCACTCCACATCAATAGCAAATATTGTCTTCCTTCTAAATTTTATATTTACGTGCTTTCAACCAAATGCTAATATTAGAGCCAAGAAGAATCAACTAGAAATGCATAATGTACCATGAAAACAAAGCATATACAAAATGGTTAGCTCTGTAGATGAACATAACAAGGCATGAATATCTTTAGTGCTATTTCTCTATTTTATCACAATGTTAGTACTATGGACTGGGATTCTAAGATAAATGTGTTCTAACGACCAATGAAAGAAATGGTTTCAGGGGAGATGTGGTCGAGATTGATACTTGGGTTGCAGCATCTGGGAAGAACGGTATGCGCAGAGACTGGATAATCCGAGATTATAGCACCCAACAGATAATAACAAGAGCTACAAGGTAGATCTACAATTGCTCGTATCAGCAAAATACCGTCCCCTCAACTTTTTCTTATCCACAAATGCAGCAACTGGGTAATGATGAATAGAGAAACAAGGAGGTTGTCTAAGACACCCGAACAGGTGAGGGAAGAGGTAAAACCCTTCTACTTGGACAGGAGAGTATTTCTTTATGGTAGTTGCGACAATGAAAAGATCAACAAATTGACCAAAGACACTGCAGAGAACATCAGATCAGGCTTAGAAGTAAGTGCACATACTCTTGTTGGGTACTATTAGAGACGATCAACATAAATAGTGTTTTTCGACAACACCGTCGAAAATCTAGTTACATTGAATTAGATCAGCAAAATGCACATAGAAGTGATCAGCAAAGTTAACACATTTATTTCATGTGATTTAGCCAAGGTGGAGCGACATGGATGTCAATCAGCATGTAAACAACGTAAAGTACATTGGATGGATTTTGGAGGTAATTAGCTTCTTACCTGAATGAGAATAACAAATGACTTTTTCAACATTTCAAAATTTCACTCAATGTGAGCTCTACAAGAAAATAATTACCTAACGGATCGGTCATTAAAATTTACAAAAGTGATCTAACCTTACAAACTTAAGAACTTGTTCTGCGCATATTGGAGTTCTCTTGAAGAAGAAATGAACCAAACTTGAAGCTATTTGTTTTTTTCCAATTAAGTTGAGGAAAAGAAACTAAACCCAAATGCAAAATTACCTCACACGCATATCCCCAGTACAATGCTAGATCCTCATAATTGACCAGCATGTCGACAACTTCAACCAACCCTGTTCAAATATATCAAGAAAATGAGAATATGCCAGGTACTTAAACTTATACATTTCACACTGGATGATTAGTAACTTGAATGCAACTGTTTGCTACCTGTTGCAGAGCGTGCCGATGAATGTGCTAGAGGACTATCATCTCACCAGCATGACACTTGAGTACCGCAGGGAATGCCGACAGTCTAATTTGCTTGAGTCCCTCACAAGCATGACAACAGGTGAAACCGAGGAATACCCTACGAGTATAAGTTCATGCAAAGCAGCATTGGGAAGCACACACCTGCTTCGCCTGCAAGAGGACAAAGCAGAGATAGTCCGAGCAAGAGCAGAATGGCAACGCAAGGACTGCATCTAAACTCCATTAAAACATCTTTAGTTTCACGTATAACAGCAGCACTGTGTTTTCATTACACCAATCATTCACTACACAGTTGAGAATCATTTGTTTTGAATTTGTTCTGCAAATGAAGTTCATAAAATTCATTATTAGGACATTGAAGTTGTGTGTATCATCAGCATTGTTATGTCTTTCTTCTTGTTGAGCCATCTGCCATTGTTTTGATTCAGCTAGCTAAGATGAGGTGTTTTGGTGGTGCATTGCCGGAGTAACATCAATACCAAAACACATGTTATGTGTGATCAAAGATCAGACCATTAAGCAGGGGCTAATTCAAACATAACACACCATCCAAAAAGCATGCAGAAACACAATAAACGAACAGAAATGACCTCCTCCTCACCTTCCAATCCAAACACCTTCCTCGAGCGGACCTCGCAGCGCCTGTAGACCTTCATCACCACCTTCTCCGGGGGCTTATCGGATGCCTTCTTTCCTCCCCCACTTTACGTCCCCATTGCCACCTCCATCCTCACTTGGCTCCCCCTGCTCCACCTTCTCCTTCCCCTCTTCCGCTTCTTTCTCTTGCTGCCCACGATTAGAAGTTTCCCCAAAGATTAGCAAAATCAACCGAAAAGGAGTGATTTCGATACCTCTACCACATCGACCGAAGCCAAAAGAGGCGCGCTCTTTTCCTCTCTGTAGGGAGGTGGGTGGGGAGTAGGTCCAAGACTCCTAGGTGGGAACAATCCATGCCGGACGCGATCAGATGGCACGTTTCACGCAGCCAGAAGCTTTGTCGTCTCCAGCTTCACTTCCAGACGTCCCTCCCTCGATCCTAGCCGCTTCTGCTGCACTGTTGCTTTCCAAGTCATTGCAATCCCTGTTGCTTCTCCCTACTCGAAGTTCTCTTTGCCTGCATAACTCCTTCAAATCACCCTCAAACCCTCGCTTTGAGTCTTCTCCAATACCTTGATGCTTATTATCCACGTACATGGCATGAGTCCGAAGCATCTGTGACATAGAAACTACAAACCGCGAGTTAGATGCATGCAGCAGTAGACGGAGGAGCAAATGTAAAAGGACAAACCTTGCAATCAATGGGAGATCTTCAAACTTGATGCTTGTACCAACCGTACTAACGTCGACAACCCAACCCGACCCGCTCGAGCCTGCGTCGAAGCCATCCTGCTCGGTCTGCCTTCAATGAATGCTTCCTGCTTCAGGTTAACGAGGAGGACCTTGAGACCGTCAGGGGTGACATCGACTTCCACAGACCCGATGACCGTAGCAGCGTGGCGGTCTCCCGGGAGACCACTTCAGCCCTGAACCTTTGCAGGGGTGACCCAGTCGATGCCTTCACCGGTGAGGAGCAGCAGCAACACTTCATTACACCTGTCGTATCCAAGGGAGTAAATGATGTCTGAGACGCCAACATGTTAAGAGTCAGTGTGGGCAGTGTCAGATCAATAAAGATGGATGCAAGTCCCAAGTCTCACATCCCCCTTCTCTTCTCTTCTCTTCCATGATTCCCTTACCCATATCAAAACTGGGTTTACAGTCGATTCATTGTATCAAGTTAAGTTCTATTAGGCATTGTACCAGTGATTGGTTTCTACAAGTTCACCGTATGATTCAAATATGATCCATTAATCAAGAAAAATCCATCCCACACTTCATCCACTTTGTTCCAATATGACATCCATTTTCATTCCTATCCAAAACCACACAAAACCCATTAGCATCAGAAGGGATAAAATCCAAAATTGATGCCTCATGTGGTCTCCTTTGTTCAGCAATCTTCGATGTTTGTTTGGAGCATTTAACAATATTTATTGGTTACAAGTACAAAACAAACAAGTTTTAGTGATCTCCTATCTCCATTGCATGTGCCTACAAAACCTGCCACAACTACTCGACATTAAACACTCACAACCTCATCAGAGCTCCACAACACAAGGCCAGCCTCAGATCCATTACTGCTATTCAATGCACAAAACATTTACCTCCCTCTCTCATCACAAACCTATTGATCTATATGTAACCAGCTCCTTGGCAACTGATAACATTGAGCTCATTCTCCGGTTACAGCAAAAGCTCACTGACCATGGCTGGTTCCACTGTCTCCTTTGTCCTATCTTTCATCCTCCTGTTCTCTGCAATAGGGTTGAGTACCTGTGAGGACTCCTCCATCCAGCAGAAGTGCTCACAGGAGTTCACCAAGGTGACCTCATGTATGGACTATGCCACTGCCAAGGCCAGTGCACCATCGAGCTCATGCTGCAGTGCAGTGACGGACATCAGAAACGCTGATGCTGTCTGCCTCTGCTACATCATACAGCAGACCCATGGTGGATCATCTACCATCAAGAGTCTTGGGCTGCAGTTCGACAGGCTCCTCCAGCTCCCAGATGCTTGCAAGCTTGCCAACACCAGCGTCAGTAACTGCCCAAGTACGTGACTAACTTTAGTTGCTAACACTTGAGCTGATTCAGCATATGTGAGACATTTTTCTTCCATGCATGTTGCTTATGTATATGGATATGTCTGCAGATGCACTAACACTAACTAAAACTGGCAATAGATTAGGATTTGGCTACTCAACTGGCAGATGATATTTGCACGGTTATGCCTTTACGGGCTTAGAGGATTTATTGCTTCACTTGCACTAAGCTATTATATGTGGTATCAGGACTTCGGTTGGGACTGCTGTATCATTCATTATCTTAATTCATGTGTAAGATCTTATATTCAATACTATTATTTTCAGACTTTGAAAGGTATGTTTTGTAGATCAAGTTTTTGATCACAACTAGATGAGGAAAGGAAGTTTAATACAATTTTAGATAGGGTTCTCAATTTCTCATCCCCCCACAAAAAAAAAAGTTAAAAAGGTAAAAGAGCTTTGGATGGTTTTGGCCACATCTTACAGGTCATTATATTAACTTTTATGCTCACACAGATACATGTTTAGACTAGTTGGCTCAGATATTTTTGTCTGTCTTTTACCTTGGAATCTTATGGTGGTCAAACAACTTGAATAAATAGCATGCAAGGAAAGTTTTGAAGGTGAATGTTATTCCTAATAAATGTTTGCCCAACATCTTTTTAACTCCCATTGACTATAAAACTTCCAACATAAACATGTCATAAGACATTTATGGACTTCCAAACAAACTAAACAAATATTAGCTTCAAAATTTAAATAAATTCCAGTTACAGGAATATTTTGAAGGTGAATTTTACTGCTAATCAATTGTTTGACCATACTATACCATAAAGATTTCATCATGTGTCATATGACATTTATGACATTTGAAGATTTGAAGGACAACTTTACTATAATCCATTCTTTTTCCAAAGATTATTATTTTTAGCTCCCCTTAAAATACAACTTGTAATTTCTTTTACCTGTCATACTTCTTTGCTAGGCCATTTGATTCACTCACAACAGTGTCATAAGACATTTATGACCAGGAGGTCAATTCCTTGAGCAGATTAAAATTTAACCCCCCTTGACCAGAAGTATAACTTCTAGTCCCTAACCCTCCATGTATGCATAATTGAAAATGCATACAGTAACGATGCAGATCTATGCATATTCGAGTGCATTTTACATTCAAAAGAATAGTTAATTATGCATAACAAGATGAAAGTTTGAATGCAAAAAGGCAACAACTAAAAGTTACGGTCTCGTCCAACAAGAGACCAAATATCAATTTTAATTTGAATATTTGGTCCTATGTCTGGTTGAACAACATCAAAGAAAGCGTAAATTACAAATTATGACAAGTACCATTTGTTATATTGTCTTCATCAAAATTCATGATTTCCCCATGCCTTTTTCCTTTTTTTTTGGTAACATAACACAATTTATGGTATGCATAGTAAACATAGTTTGCAATTTATTTGTGAATTAATATACCATGCATGCATTTGTATGAACATGATCATACTAACTAAACATCTAGAAGTGACACGATTTTGATATTTGTGTTACTGTTATATGTATTTTGCTGATGCACTAACACTTGGTATCATAAGGTCAAACAAATTTTGTCAAAACTAGTTTGTCGCTCGCTCGCTCACTACTTTTCTAACGTATTCTTCTCCCCCAATCTTGTCATGACAACTCACCTTACATACATGTTCGGCAGAGCTTCTGAAATTATCTCCTAGCTCACCAGACTATGCTATCTTCATGAATGCTACAAAAGGTTTGTCCTCTAGCACAAATTTTATAGTGTAATAAGCATTTCAGCAAGCCCATAAGTTGAACTTTTGTCCATTTATGTCACGTGCAGCTAATTTCTCATCTGGTGGATCCGCAAATGTGACCCCCGCTTCCAATGGATTCATGTGCCGGGTCCGCCTTGATGGTAGTATTGCCATTACCTTGGTATCTGCTATCTTCTTTTCTGTTTTCTCGATAGGAGCTTGAAGACAGCCCAACAGACTGATGGTTATTCTATGTGAAACAACAATGCTTGTAATATTGCATAGAATGACATGTGCAAGACCTGTTATCAATTTCCAGTTTGAGACTCTTAGGGACATCAAAATCATGTGGTACACATTTCCAGTGTGAGCAGTGCTAAGCTTTCGTTTTGAATAACTTGTGAATTATCACAAATTTCTTATATCTTAACGAAACTATATCCTCTAGAGTGCATTATTGGTCAACACCAGCAATCTTAGTGTCACTAGAATTATCTTATGCTAGATGATTGATTAACACCTTTAACCATCCTATGATACATTATACTCTATTGTTCCAGAAGCCTATGATGTAACGAAGATTTAGTTGACCAACTTGGCAATGCAAAGATATTATTGCTCTATTATTACGTGTATGATAAGGCTGATGTTATTGCTGACACACTAACTAGGCCATCCAATAATATCACCCACAAATACAATAGATAAGCCAACCCGAGGAACCATTATGTTACAAAAACAGTCGTTGTGACAAGAATTCCTTTATGAGAACTACTTAAACAAGTTCTTGTTTATTTCTTAAAAAAAGAAAGATATTACTATTACCTAAGCCCTCATTCTCAAGAACCAATACTACCTTGGTCACAGTTAACCTTTGTGATTCACAGCCAAAACCCGCCATGGTCAAATCAACACATAATTAATTCTAGGTTCCCTACCTAAAAGACACAGACATATCAAGTTTATGATGGTAAGTTCTTGGCTCCTAACATCCGCAACACCAGTCTTCGACCACCATCAACTTGTTTAATTTGTGAATGAAGCTTTACAAGCTAAACAAATACAATGTGAAACATCACAAGTGTTTTCTCTTTTTCATTTGCTAACAAAAGATGCTTCCTAAAATGTTCATAGCATCACCGCCATGATTCTCCGTAAAAATTAACCAACAAACAAGTACAGAAAAGATCGGAACTTTGAGCAATCCCATAATTCAACAAATGAGAACGCAAATAGGGTTCCAAGAAGAGAACTTCCTTACTTGGCCCTGTGCTGACGAGCAGTGATGGAACCAGGCTGGGCGTTGCCAATCGGCATGGATCTCGACACCGAGCTTCTTCGCCGAGTCCATCGACGGCGGAGACATCAAGAGGAGCGGGGAGGACGGAAGCGGCCCTCAGATGGCCACGAGGAACAGGGGCCTTTAAAGACGCCCGAGGAGATCAAATCCCGCCATCACCATTAGGTTAGTAATCGATCAGGTCTAACCCGCCCTAAGAACATCCAACTCGATTTGATAGACCGATGATGATTTGGCGAGCCGTCGATATGGTCAAAAAATATGACCTTTTGATGTGATGTGATGGTTACATTATTTCCCAAAGACACATGCAATACCATCCACTAATCATTGCCTCGACCTTAAAGCAAACTTCGGCCCCATATCAGCATCGTAACGTCTACGTTCGATACAATAACAAAATACTATGATAGAAAGGCAAAGAAAAGAATGAGATTTGTGACACATTCTCAAAGATTTCATGTGTGCTGAGGATAAAAAATAGGCAAGTACGTATGCGCCTTACAGGTCATGGAAGACTTATTTATACACTGCCAAGCTCACTCTTTCGATAAAATTGTCGGTGAAATGTATTATTGCAATAGAATGTTTGGAATGGGGACTGATCTATCTATGATGCTGATCTTTTCAAGTATGCCATAACTCCAATACCAGCAATTAGTGCTGCTCCAGCGGCGACCGTGCTGTATGCAGCTGCCCATGCATCTTTGTGCGCATGCTCTAAGCCTGCCGATCCCGATCCACTACCCTTCTTCCTGTGACCCAAACCCGAGTAATCTAAATGCAACCTTAAGCTCTGCAGAACAGAAAGAAATCACCATGAGCATCTGATCTGTTGCACTCCCAGTTTTGGTCATTCTAAACTTGGGTTCTAGTTAATAAGTAGTCATTCACCAGTGTCAAACACAAAGCAAGTTACAGTCATATATGATATTACCTTCCAACCAGCTTGCCTAGCATGGTCCACTGCTGCTGCAAGGTCACTGTCTGATGCAAGGATAACTTTGTCGTGGTCCTCGTCTTCATACTACATAACATCATCAAGAAATTATGTTAGGTAGAAGTATACATGCCAAAAATAGCTTGCTAAAAGGTACATGGATTCCAATTTGAAGTCAAACAGTTAGTTATTTACAAGTATCTGCGGAAGATGATTTCTATCGATATCATCACCAACCCTCTGGAGTATGCAAGTGATAAGGTCCGTCAAGCTCTGTGTTTCTGCATTGTGCAACATGGAATTTAGTAATTAGTTTTTGAAGGCAGACTGATAAAAATGAAATTTGATCAGGGTGCATACCGCAGTTAAATCTATGCATTCTGCCCTGTTTGTCCTCAAGCTTGAAACCAAAGGTCATAGATAAGCCTGAAGGTGGATAGAAGGCAGATCTTACTGTATCTGTGGCCTCTGATGCCACTTTCATAGACCCTTCACTGAAATACCAGTAGCACACTGATCTATGGATGCTAATGACGAATAAAGACTGAATGACAATAATCAGATAGATAGATGCATCCAAACCTTCGAGAATCATCATCATCATCCAAGGGTCCTAAGGACAAAGCAGAATCCCAGAATTTCTGCATCATGGCACTTGCTGTTTCATTTCCTGCACCACTGCTGCTTCCTGCCTGCATGTATGATCAAGAATCAACTTAGAAGCAACAATAAATAATTGATGAAACACATCCTTAAGCAGATCTGCTGGCACCCAAGCATGTTTTAGTGCTTATAAGGAAATGGTTCAAAAGCCCAATCTGCTGACATGTTTTAGTGCTTCACAGTATGACGACTACCAAGAAACTGGAATAAATCTCTAGTGGTTACACCCACTACAGATGATTTCTGAATAAACTGGGGCAGGGAAGGTCTGGTTATCTGTGACTACATCTTTAAATAAGTATCAGGAATGTAAATATACCTAATAGTTGCACCCCTACAGTTGCATACACTTTTACATTGAGGGATTTCCCTGATACATGAATGAGAAGGACTTACAACCGAACCAACTAATGAAGTAGGACCTTCGATTTTTCACTGAGCTGGAACTATTACCATGTAACACACTGGATATCAGCCAACTTAATGTCTGCTGTGCTTTAGAAAAAAAAATGTTAATAGAATCTATGCTGCAGATTATCTACCCATATGAATTGTCTCTAGCTCATTCCATTAAATAGGTATAATCGCTTCCAACACACACAAAAATATGGATTAAAAATCCATGAATACTCAAAATCAAGTGCCATTTTTTTAAAAAATAGAATATTGTGACAGCGTCACTCATATTTATAATAGAAGTTGTACCCATGATTCGTCTTATCGGTCCGTAGCGGTGTACTGACTAGCTTTCAGTATGGTACATACCGAGCTGTACTGATGTCTCAACACATGGAATAGTGAGGCATACCAACAAACTAGTATGTACCGCTTGTACCAATCCTTTGTCGGACTGGTACATACCGTCCGTACTAGGCAGTACACAGTGGCACGGCGAACCTTGGTTGTACCTGCCCATTGCTTCCAATTTCCTGGAGCATGATATATTCATCTTCTAAGACAGCAGGCAATTATAATGAGACTAAGACACCAAACTGCAAATTCTTCTCCATCATCAAGTCAGTAATAAGTATAAAACTTGCAAGCGAGATAAAGTAGACAAAAAAAGGTCAAGCGCATCTAGATATGGAATAGCTCAAAAGGTACATCAATGACTTACAGTAGCTATTGCAGCATGAGCAATATGTATAACGTCAACAACTGTGACAATGTTCCCATCTGTTGCAGGCACAAATCATGAGTAACAGTCAAGAAGAATAATTTGCATTTTCTTGTGGGTAAATATACCTCTGTCTACAACAGGTAGGTGCAAAAATTTCCCATCATGCATGGTATGTAGAGCATCAAGAATTGGCGTGTCAATTGTCCCACATTCAGGATTTGCAGTCATGACCTGAATGTATAAAATTAGTACATATGGTCTTGAGAAGTCACATCAAGAAACATAAGGTAACAAAAAAATGATTGTACGAATACTTCGATAGCAAATCAGACTTACCGCTAAACATATAAAATCAGTGAAACAGACAAAAGACAATCAAGTTTACATAATTTATGCTATTACTAGCACTGCTACAGGAATATGATAGGGGAAAATGTTATAGATATTTTGCAAATTGTTTAATTGCATCTTTTAAAGAGAAAAGACTGTCCAGATAATTGAAACAAGCTTTAAAGATTTCTTGGGCTAAGGTATATGTATAATTATCTGATCATGTATGTATAATCATCTGAAAAATGCTACAACTCAAATATGCAATTTGAATATCTCGAACAACAAGTTTTGGGGAAAAAATCAAGCTATGTGTCAACATCTCTGGAGAAAAGGAAAAGAAAAGAAAGCCCAAATGACTAAACATCTTGTCCATACACATGACATCATGGTTATGCATATATGTCATGGTCGCAAAGCCTCAACCCACAAACGGATAATGCAAGGATCAGCAGCTCAAGCATGTGCAGATGACAAAAAATGCAGATCATTGTTCATTTGTTATCTCTTTTTCTTATTGTCACACATAATAGACATGTTATGGAGTCTAGCATGTATCTCTTAGAATTATACTTATCTAGTTCTTAATTATGAGTACAATAAGCTCATAAATGCAATAAAAATCCAGAAATAGATTGCGCTGTTCATTTAGGCATGATTGTTTTCCTTTTTTACTTTCAAACTCTATCACTGTTTTACCTGATTGTATACTACATATCTGGACTTAAATTTGGTAATTTATATTAGATTACATGTTATAAATGTCAGGAAATAGAGAACCACAAATTGTTGTATACATTACATATGGTGGCCCAGTCACCAGCATACTATATCAACCTGACTTAATAATGTGTTCTCTATAAATATGTTAAAAAAAATAAAATGTTCACAAATAAACAGCCTTGGCTCTGGACAAGGTTAAGGTTGCCCCTTTGCAACCTATATCAATGGGATTGAGAAACAAATAAGGCCTCTCTTCTTGAAGGGATAAGGCTAAACAAATTAACTTTCACCAGATAATAAACTTCTTGGAGCCTCATGCATTAGGCAACACACTTTTCATATTTGAAATTTAAAAAATATTAGATAAAAATGCTTCAGTTATTTAATTTCCCTTGTGTTGTTTCATTTTATAGAACTGGCATAACAATGTAATAAACTCTGTTGTTTTAGTTCCATATTCTTCTAGACATAACCAAGGTCTATTGACACTATATACTGCTCACTCTCACCAATTTTATTACCTGAATAATCTTAAAATTCTCGAATATATAATGTTGTTTATCATCATCCTCTTAAGTTTATGCCATGCTAAAGTCTGCTATCTGCTCTAATTGTTATTGTTCAGGATCAACAATAGCAGTTGGATAATCAGTATTGACCAGAATGGATCTCAGCCCAAGCTCAGAAGAGATCAACCATGAAAGGGCAGTTGAGATCAACCTATAAAAGGGAAGATTGGTTAACTTTTGAAATGAATCATATGGGTCAGATGGACTTCTGTGGCCATAACTTACTGGCAGAATCAATCAAAGTTGTACAGGATTTATTTGGATTGGCTGATATTCATTTAGATAGAAGGGTTTCCAAGGAGTTTCAGTTGATTTCCTGAATTTAGGGGGTTTCGAGATCATCCTGCAAACCACTGGCTATGTTTTGTATCTCATTATTTTCATATCCTTCACCAACATGTATATTAACTGAATCAGAACTGAAGCTGAAGAAGAAATTATTTTCAATTTGCAATGCTAGAGTGCAAAAAAGGCTTCAACAGAATCTGGATCCACAGTATGTGACATGGAACCAGCCCACTTAGCAGCTACATAAGAATGATATACTTAAGCTGTGTATGTCTAATATGTTCAAGTAAAACAAGTGTAAATTGATAGAACAAAGGATCTACTTCATTGGTAAACTTTAAAATGGCTGAAGATCACAATAAAAAGATAAACTGAGTCCACACAACTATTTTTGTGCTACAACCTTTCTTAGGTTATTTCCTTTTTCTACTACGTGTATAATTGCAAGGAAACTTCAAACAGTTTTTCTTCAAGACTGTTCTTTTTGTGTTTGTTTAATAAAAACTGAAAAAGGGATAAACTGATTTCCATATTTCTAGGAAAAGTCATGATTTCATTTTCAAGATGTATGTCCATAAACCAAAATAATACTCCACATACTTCTTCCTAGGGCTTCTCAACATATCATTTGCAAAGAAGAAAAACCTCGTGTATTCTTGCCCAGTATTCCAAACACGAAAGGGAAAAAAGAAATCAATATTCCTAACCTATAACCCGAACAATTTGTTTATTTTTTGATGGAAAAGGCTTTTTTGGGTAGAAAATCCACTTCCATCTTTTTTCCATGCAACTAGGGGATACCTTGAGATGTATGAACTTGCTACAAAATCAACTAAACAAGAAAGCAACTGCGGTAGAAATTTAAGCAACAATAAAAAGAAATATGTGGCCAACGAGATACCTTTTCCACTGGGGTGGACTCTGGAGAAAGATTCTGAGTAACTAGACGCATTAAAATGTCTCTTGAACTGATAAAAATAAATGAAGGGAAAAGGAAAAAGTTTAGCAGAAGAGGCAAAATGAGATAAGATTTTTAAAATTAGTTGCAACATACGTCAGAATCCCCTGAGGCTTTTTTTCAACTGTTATAACTGCTGAACTTATTTTCAGCTCAAGCATCTTCTTTGTTGCAGTTAACACTGAATCAGTTGGTGATATCGTCACAACCCTAGGAAAAGATTCCACCATCAACCAACTGTAAACATATTTATTTGCTCCAATCCTAAATATCACTGGGATACTAACAAGCCAGAGTCATATCTTGTCATGCATAAGAATGTAAATTCCAAAAGAGAATATTACCTACTTTGAATTCTCTTGAATGATGGTTGATAAAGATGGTCTAAACATCCGCTCTCGGAGAGTTTCTATAAATGTATTAGGACCTACAGAAAAGATCTTAAAAGTTATTAGGCCAACTGCTTATAAAGAAAAAATGAAGAGTTTAGAAACAAATAAAACTATAGTTTCTTTAGGGAAAGAGATAAAGATATAATAATCATAGTAGAACAATAAGTGTTTTTTCTGAGAGTCATGAGAAAAATATCCAATTACTATGATGTAATGAAACCACACACCAGAAATAGATGTACCCCAATGTTTTTCCACCCCTTCAACAGCAGCTGCAATGGCCTTTCCCTTTTCAGCTGCCCTTTCCATTCTTGCTATTGCATCATATAGACATTTTGCTATGTCAAGCAAAGCAATGACTTCACCATTTTCCACAACCGGAAGATGTCTGAACTTCCCTACAAGTCCCAAGGTTGAAGTTGTAATAATAACTTACAATATAGAGAGATGGAGATGCCCATAAGTTTCCAAAATTACATACCTTGTACCATCTTCTGCAATGCTTCCACTGCCAGTGTGTCTGAAAGGACGAATAAAGGATTTCGAGTCATCACTTTTGACACTGGAGTTTCTTCCAGCTTTAGCTCTCGAGCAATGACTCTTGTCGTTATATCCTGCAGTTAAACAATTTTAGCAAAAACACCAACAATATGAGTTCCAACACCTTGACTTGGTCATAAAAAGAAATCAAGCATACTGTAGAAGAACCTTGTCTGTTAGAATTCCACAAAGTAATGCATTCGAGTCCGTCAACAACACAGCATCAACCCGTCGTGCAGCCATCCGACGGCAAGCTTCATAGACAGTTGTACTTTCAGGAATTGTTAAGGCCTTAGACAATCGTAATCTTTTTACAGTTCTCTCTCCACTTGTAGTGCTGCAACCAGGGATCAAAGTTAAGACAGTACCATGACTGCAGCATGTAGAAATAGAATGTAGAGACAATATCTAGAAGTAGTTAGCAACAAACAGAAACAGTCCATTCAATAGATCAATGACAGTAACAGCACATGTAATTTGATTAATATTCTCCAATACATTTTTGCACTGTTAAGCTAGAGGAAGTGCATCATAGAAATTCAGAAAGGCCTACCAACATGTTGGGTATGAAAATTCAACATTAGAATATCTTTTGTTAATCACCTGCACTATGGTTTCGCCTTCATACTAGAGTAAAAAGGGCACTAAGTGATCAAGGATTATGACATGAAAAATGAAGAGTGTGGTTTTATGCTCTTTGCTCGTGCAAGGAAATTTCCACACTGCATTTTCCTACATTTTTGTGCATACTCATTTAGTATAAAATGTTGTTAGAAAGAAATATAAGTATTTAAAAGCCAACAATAAAAATTACGAAATAGATTTAATTTCTATCATAAATGAGTTACTAACAAGGTGATCGAGAAAAAAAAATGTAAAATGTAAAAGAAGTTAATCTAAAAAAATTATTTACTTCTGATAATTAGAACTCCCAAAGTTGATATGCAGTATAAGTAAAGAATTGCACCTAACCTACTTCTGTTACCAAAAGCTATGCTCGTGGTTAGGAACCCCAAAGTTGATACGTAGTGTATGCTCCTGGTTAGGACTCCCAAAGTTGATATGTAGTATAAGTAAAACGTTGACCCCTACGTATTTATGTTGCCAAATCCAATGCTCCTGGTTAGGAAGACAGGTAGGGAAATCCCCAAGTCACAAAAATCAGGTGTCTAAATGTCTATCAAGGGCAACATCAAAATGGTTTAATCAATTGTCTGAACAAGCACAAATCAATAATTTTGGATGAAAAATCTCCATTGATAGTGAATTTTAGAAAGCCTCATTTGTTTCCCTAGAACAGCCACCAACTAGCATCCAAAAGTTAAGAATTTTAGAAGTAGGGAACTGCTACTCAACTTAAAATATGATTGACCTATGGCTTAATACTTCTATTTAGGGAAAGTATTCTTTAGAATCTTGACAAATTACCTGAACTTAAGATTACAAATATAATATGAAGAAAAAAATCAACCACACTGTAGTTTGATACCAAGGAAAAGTTCTATTTATTTGGCACCACTAAAATAAAAAATTTAGCATGTGGTCATTAACAATGTCAGAATTTGTTAATTAGCTGAATTTAATCATGAAGTGGTCTGATTTCAAATTTGATGATCTTGAGTGGAATTGAAAAACTGGTGCAAATTTTCAAATAGGACTTTGGTTACAAAATTTTTGTAGATAAGAAGGGAATTAGAATTCCCCATCAATCATCAGATGAACTCTCCATGGACTCCTATCCTCATCCAATAAACAAACATATCTGCAGGTCAGGGACACCCCTTGCATATCTTTAACGCCCTCCTCCAAGCTGATTCTGACAGCAGCAATAACCATGTATTTTGCATAATAAGAACAATGAGTTATACGCATAATAGATGCAATGAACCACGGAAAAATAGATCTGAAGTCACCCTTACTAGTAATTTCAAGCTACAATAGGCAGAAAGAATAAAGGCTTTAATTTACAAGAAAAGCACATTGATTTCGTTCTTTGAGCATTCAAGTAACAACAATATTTTAATTCCTGAAAGAAGAAAGCATAACAAAAGAAACACAGCAACAGAGAAATCGTTTCCTAGGTCAAGAGTCATCTAAATCCCGATGACAAACCCAAACCGGGGTTCAATATCTACTGAAGATTCCAAATCGACGGAAGAAATCGAATCGACCAAGAGGAATTTTCATTAGAAACAAGGAACAAGATACGCACGGTGGGCGAGTTATGGAAGTCCGCCGGCCAACTTCCGCGCTCCCGTTCTCCGGTGCCTTCTTCCTTCCGGAGACGCTGCTCCCGGATATGCTCTTCCGCAAGGAACCGCCGCCGCCCAGCCCGTCCATCTCCCAATCCGATGATCACCGCCTCTGCCACACCCGCTGACGATCACCGCTGTCCTCACCCCGATTCAAACCCAATCGCCGGCTCGAACCCAGATGAGATACAGACAAGGGAGACTCCACGATTCGATAAGTCTCCCGGGCGCTTCCTCTCTCCGCCTCCCATTTTGACGGGACGGAGCGCAGCTTCTTTATACCGCACAATTATTTTCTCCATTTATTACGAATAAACAAACCCCCAAAAAAAATTCGAAATTTACCCGCCACTCCGCTACCCCAACACGGTCCCAGCTAACTGGTTCACGTTGGCCCACGCGATCGCCAATCGCCACACGGGTACACGGATATCACGGTACAAAATGTATTGCTCGAGTAAACGGCATATAACCTTTTCCTACACCGACTCGAAACTGGTTACCCAACACGACTAGATCTTTCATATTTCGACACGTCACTACAGTGAAACGGGACCCACTGCTAAAAGAAAGTGAATGGAGAAAGAACTCTGTTGTGGGTGATTGATTCTGGGCTCCGTTCCGTGATTTTTATTTTTGTCAGCTCTTTATGCGTTGTCTTGAGACACCCCGAAAAAATGTCTTTTCCTACAAACTTTTGTCCTAATCATTTACTCTATACAAATGTTTGCATAGAATAATTCTATGCAACAAAAATATACGGTGCAATTGCCATAAAGAGTTGAGTCAGACGAAGAGATGCAAAGTGCGCACAGAACATTTATACGGACAAAGGAGGAAATGGTTTGCGTGCGGCCTTCCTGGCCCACCCGGCTATGGCTACAGGTGTACAACAGCCACAAAGCAGGGAACAGCTTCTTCCCGTTGGGTTGAAAGGGCGCTCCTACGTGGCCAGTTCGGCTATGGTTGGCACGTGCGATTGGCAGTTGATGAAACGGCGCTGCTTCCCTGGGTGGTGTCTAAGCCGAGGCAGATCAGCCGAACCCCATAATAAATAATAAATGTTTTTCCTTTTTTCCTGTGGCGTATTCACCTGCATAGTGGGTCCCGCGTCGGGCCCTCTTGTCCCCAATCGCAGGGCGAGTAGGAGCGATGGCTTAAGACGTCTCACGTTTAATATACGACAGAACAGTAGAATTAATTACGGTATATATATATATATATATATATATATATATACATATATATATATATTACTTTCAATTTTCACAGTAGAAATAAAAGAATATGTAAAGTATGAATTTATGATTTATTTAAATTTTGGAACGTATTTTGCTCAACTCCGAACATGCATGATATGGATTCATCCTAAAGGATTGAAACTGAAGGAAACAATTGTTGGTTGTTCCCTATGTTTTGCAACAAGCCTGAATTGTCAGGAGGACTTCAAAGAGTCAATGGTTTATGATAGGGCATCCTTTGGCAGCTGCCACGATAGCACCAACGTGGAGCTTCAAAGCCGATGTGGCATACCACATCGGCACGACACCACATACTTAGACGACACAACCATCCTCTCACACCATACAAGGCCATGCAAGGTGCACCGCATAGTATAGAGTTGCTCTCGGAAAGTTCGGGATGGTGTTATCGGGTATGAAGCTGCCCCGGAAAGCTCCGGACGGCGTCGCTTGGTACCGATCCGGGTAGGCCAACCGATGTCCGCATGGAAGATATGGGCTGACCGCTTAAGGGGTCGGCAGTTATTAATGAACTAGGTACGACCGACCCCTATGTGCAGGTATAAAAACCCGCTACCTAGCCAGCGCCAAGGGAGGACTTTTCGCACATTCAACTCAAGGCTAACTTGAGCTTCGGAGGGGTTAAGTCGAGAAATCAACCTCCTGACCTCAACCTATGTGCAGGGGCTGGTGATGAAGAACCAGGCTGCAAGACTCATAGCTCACTCGGTGTCGATCCGAGTAGGCCAACCGGTGTCCGCACGAAAGATATGGGCTAGCAGTTTAAGGGGTCGACAGTTATTAACGAACTAGGTATGACCGACCCTTATGTTCAGGTATAAAAACCCACCACCTAGCCAGCGCTAAGGGAGGACTTTTCGCACATTCAACTCAAGGCTAACTTGAGCTTCGGAGGGGTCAAGTTGGGAAATCTCCCTCCTGATCTCAACCTATGTGCAAGGGCTGGTGACAAAGAACCAAGCTATAAGACTCATAGCTCAACCCGACCTGATGCATACTTTTGTTGCTTGAGTCTCTGTGTGGGGGACCTTGTACATCCGGGATCGGATCGAGCCGTGTTGACTCCTCGACCATGACATAAAGATTCACTAATATTTTTAGCGCTAGAAGGAGGGCTTGATGTCGCAAGAGCGCCCCTAACCGAACAACCCGGGAGAGTGTCCCGAAGAAGAGCCACACCCGACCTTTGGGTTCAGAGGACAGCCCCCGCTTCCTCCAAGCCTAGAAGGAAACAACTCAACCGCGACCCCAAGTCGCTAATGGCGACTGTTCAATGACCCCGGGCTGTCACCTCCCGAGACCAACATGGGGTAGCCTGCCATCTCGACTGAGGCGTTCCTTAGCCTCACTCACCAAGTTCAAGCTTTGGCAAAGATGATGCATATCATCATCCCTTTAGTTCCTCAACTCGCCCAACAGTCAACATTAGCTCAACTTCCGTAACAGCAACTGCCAGCTCTTGTCCCTGTGTCACCGTCGGCCCCTCCATAGCCCATTGCAGTGAACATTACCCCATCGCCCAAGGAGCTATCAAAAAATCCAAGGCTGATACCCAAGCATAGTGCTCTCGACCTTAACATGTTGTCATCCAACTTGGCGGACTCCCTCTAGGCTCAACTACACTCGGTCAATTAACATCTTGATGAAGTCCAAAGGGAGTTTCACAAGTCCAAGAAAGAGCTCAGCGAGGCTCCCCTGGGGGGTGGTCACCTTTTGTATAGGAGGTCTAGTACAAGCCCGTCCCGCAAAGTTTTCGTCTTCCCGTGCTCAAAGCCTATGATGGCAGCTCCGACCCAACGGAACATGCTATTGCATTTTGAGTCCATATGACCATGTATGGCATTTCGGATGCCCTAATGTGTCGAGCATTTTCTACTACTCTTTGAGGCCCAGCTCGGATGTGGTACAACCAACTAAGGCCAGCCTCGGTTGCATCCTTCGACCAGTTGGTCAAAGAGTTTAAGCTTAACTTCCTTGCCAGCACATGGCCAAAGCCATCTACAGCCATGCTTCTTGGCCTCAACCAGAAAGATGATAAGCTTCTCTCCCATTTCATCGCTCATTTTGCTACTGTGACCCGAGGAGTCCCTAATGCTCACCCTTCTCTGTTAATGCAAGCATTTTTTATGGGTCTGTGATCATCTAGATTCTTTTGGTCACTGGTTGAATGGCCAGCGATGTCCGTCCCCGAGATACTTCAGTGCACAAATTAGTACATAGTTACTGAGGCGTTGGTGGTGGGAAGGTGCAAAGAGCACAAGAGGCCCTGCGGAGAGTCATCCCGAGGGTAGGTTCAAGGCCCGCCAAGAAGAGGGCTTGATTGAGCCAACCAATCATTCCCGAAACCCTCTCTCCCACCATTGAATTCATCCAGAATAGAAATATTCCTCCAGATCAGAGAGTGAGGACTCTTAAGAGTGCCCAACCCGATGAAGACCCCTCTGGGAACTAAAAAGTCACTCAAAATACTATCAATTTCATTGCGACTATGGTCATGATATCGAGGAATGCCATGACTTGAAAAACCAAATCGAGGAGCTCATCCATCGAGGACACCTTGGACACTACATCAGAAGGCCATGAGAATCCTCTCTGCACCCCTTGGTTCCCGTTGAGAAGCAGATCGACATAATCATAGGCGAGCTAGCCTTGGGAGGAGATAGCACATCGGGACGGAAGGCCTATGCCTGAGTAGCTATAGAAAAGTGCCCTATACAATAGTAGGAGCTCGAGATCACCTTCCCGATGGGAGAAACTGAGCAACCCCACCATGACGATGAATTAGTGATCTCAGTTAGGATTGCTAATGCTCGGGTCAAAAGGATCATGGTGGACACTGGGAGTTCCGCCGACATCCTGTACTTCGATGCCTTCCAGAAGCTTGGCCTAGCCAAAGAAGACCTTACTCCGATGCCATCGATGCTCACTAGATTCATGGGAGACTCCATCTCGCCCCTCAACACTGTCATTTTGTGAGTTACCTTGGGGGAAGAGCCAAGATCCAAGATTGTCATGGTGACTTTTATGGTTGTGGAGCTCCCCTCGATGTATAACGCTATCCTGGGCCACCCGACCCTCAACAAATTCAAAGCTGTCATCTCTACCTACCATCGGGCGATGAAGTTCCCAACTCGAGCCGGGATCAGGGATGTGTGGAGCGACCCTCGGGAATCAAGACAATGTTACATGGCGACCGTCACACTACCTAAGAAACGAAAGCACAAGAAGCCCATCACCAACCCTAGGGACATCGCAAAACCATCATTGCATCCCGAACCAACCGAACATACCCTAGAGGTTCCACTAGATAGGAATTGACCCGATAAGATCATGAAAATCGAGTCGAAACTCTCAGAGGAAGAACGAGTACAACTCATCAACTTTCTGACTAAAAATGTTGACGTCTTTGCTTGGTCCCCAAAAGACATGCCCTGAATTGATCGAAGAGTGGCATAACATTACCTAAACATCTATCCCCAAGCACGACTGGTGAAGTAGAAGTCACAGAAGTTGGCTCCCGACTGACAAAAGATAGTAAGCGATGAAGTAGAGCAGTTGCTGGCGGCGGGATTCATAGCCGAGGTGAAATACCCTCATTGGTTATCAAATATAGTCCTCGTTAAAAAACCTAATGGAAGCTGGCTAATATGCGTTGACTACACCAACCTTAACCAAGCATGCCCAAAGGATTGTTATCCGCTCCCAAGGATCGACCAACTGGTCAATGCAACCTCGAGGCATGGGCTTCTTTCATTCATGGATGCCTTCTCGGGAAACAATCAAATCAAAATGGCCCCCGAGGACCAGGAACATATTGTCTTCATCACACACTAAGTCTACTACTACAAGGTCATGTCATTCAGGTTAAAGAATGTCAGGGTGACATACCAAAGAATAGTGAATAATATGTTCGCTCACCAGATCAGGAGAAACATGGAGGTTTATGTCGACAACATGATCGTGAAAAGCAAGTTCACTCGAACTCACCTAGCGGATTTGACCGAGGCGTTCAAGATGATTAGGAAGTTCAACATGCGCCTCAACCCTGCCAAGTGTGCCTTCAATGTCTGTGTGAGAAAATTTCTCGAATTTATCATCCACCAAAGGGGGATAGATGCCAACCCCGAGAAGGTTTGAGCCATCATCAACATGTAATCCCCCCACTCAGTAAAGAAGTTACAACGCTTGATTGAGAGACTTACTGCTCTCACCTAATTCTTGTCCTGATCAGCGAACAACTGCCAGCCCTTTTTCGAAGCTCTAAAGAGCCCAAAGGACTTCAGGGGGACCTCGAAATGTGAAGAGGAATATCTCGCCTAACTACCCCGACTCGCCTTGGTCGCTTCGAATGAATCGCTCAGCCTCTACCTCACGGCATCTGAACATGCAGTCAGTTCTATCCTAACCTAGGAGGATTCTGGGGCACAACAACTAATCTATTACACGAGCCACATCCTAAAAGACCCGAGGCACGATATCAACCGATCGAGAAGGTAGCTTGGGCGCTTGTATAGACTGCCCGAAAGTTGCACTCGTATTTCCAAGCCCACTTGATCCAAGTAGTCACTGACCAACTGCTAAGGCAGATTCTATCAAAATTTGACATACCAGGGCGGATGCTCAAATGGTTGGTAGAGCTCGGAGAATTTGATTTACAATACATCCCAAGGACGACCATCAAAGCTCAAGCCATCGCTAACTTCATCTTGACGTTAACCCCTCCCGAAGATAATAACGGCATGCACGCCGAGCAACGATGGACTCTACATGTGGATGGCTCAGCAAACGCTAAAAGAGGGGGAGCCAGACTCGTTCTAAAGGGACCCGATGGCTAACAGTATAGACACACACTTCACATCGGATTCAAAGCTACTAACAACGAAACTAAGTACGAAGTGCTTTGTTTAGGCTTAGAATAGCCCTGGAGCTCTAAGTAAGAAGCATCGAGGTTTTCACTGACTCACAATTGGTGGTCGGTCGCATCAATGAGGACTATGAGGCTCGAGACAACTATGTCAAAATACTTATCGTAGGCAAGACAACTCGTCGGTCGCTTCCAATACTTTACGATGACAAGGGTTCCTTGGGCGCAAAACATGTAAGCAGATGCACCGGCAAAGCTTGCCTCGGGTCTAAGCTCCGAACCACCTCATTCGAAGGTCAAGCAACTCCCTTCCCGAACCATCGCAGCCAAGGATGTTGCTGAAATCGATGTGATTCCAAATTCGATAGAGGAAATCCTCTGCTACAAGAAGGATGGAACGCTACCGACCGACAAGGCCGCCTCCCAACGGCTTCGACGAACATAAGCTTGGTATTGCAAGATGAACGGATGACTACATTGAAGGTCATCCGCCTAGCCACTACCGAGGTGCATGGCCCCCGATGAGGCCCAAGCAATTTTAGTTGAGGTCCATGAGAGAATATGCGGAGAGCATATTGGCAGCTGAACGCTAACCTTCAAAATCCTTTGACAAGGCTATTACTAGCCAACCATATGTCGGGATGCCACGACTTATGTACAATGATACCCATAATGACAAAAGCATGCTCGGGCACAACATCAACCCATGGTCCCATTAACCATGGTTGACTATGCATGACCCTTTGTGTAGTGGGGCATGGATCTCCTCAGCCCCTTCCCCCTAACCTCAGGACAACGAAGGTTCTTCATTGTTGGGGTAGATTACTTCATGAAGTGGGTAGAGGTCGAGCTACTTGAGTTTGACGCTGCAACCTCAGACCCCAATTAACTATATGAAGAAAAGGAAGAGGAAGAAGACATCCTGACCGACCTGAACCGCTAACCATCCAAGGAAAACAATGAAGGGAGTCGGAGCATAGGAATGAATGAGTAAGAACCAGCGGAATGGGTGGGGGTTTATAAAGAAAACTCTGCCAACCGGCCTCCACACGGAAGATATAGGCTAGCCGCTTAAGGGGTTGGTGGTCATTAATGAACTAGGTACGATCAACCCCCATATACAGGTATAAAAACCCACCACTTGGCTCGCACTAAGGGACGTCTTTTCGCACATTCAACTTACTCTTATTCCACTCAATGCTAACTTGAGCTTCAGAGGGATAGAGTTGGGAAATCGCTCTCTTGACCTCAACTTATGTGCAGGGTTTGGCGACAAAGAAGCAGGTCGCAAGACTCATAACTCAACCCAACTCGATGCGCACTTCCGCTGCCCGAGTCTTCGCGTGGGCGACCTTACACATTCAGGATTGGACTCAGCTGTGCTGACTCCTCGACCATGGTGTAAAGATTCACCAACAATTTAGAACATCAGTAAATTATATATCTTTCGGATTCTCAATTTTATCATTAATCTAAATAAGTTAGTACCTCAAATTCTTGTTTTACGTCATTTTGGACTTGGTTTGTGGAGGTCAGTGTGGGTAGTCGTACAACAACTAATGGTGACACCGACCATCTCGCCTCGTGGGAACTTTTATCACGATGAAAATTCATCTCGTGAGATTGTTTGGCACACGTCTTTGTAAATAATTTAT
Organism: Musa acuminata AAA Group; assembly: GCF_036884655.1. Lineage (NCBI taxonomy): Eukaryota > Viridiplantae > Streptophyta > Magnoliopsida > Zingiberales > Musaceae > Musa > Musa acuminata. The sequence goes on along the minus strand of NC_088355.1, from coordinate 39,420,005 downwards.
CAATAATTAATAGTCTTTCTTTTTTAAGAAATATATAATTTATAGTAAAATTTATAGATAGATAGGTGAATCGAAAGAAGATAAGGCAAAAACAGTGAGGAGTTAGAGATGATGAGTATGATAGAATGCAAAGAGGACAATGAGAGGCGACCGAGGAATAACGAATGTTGTATGTGGGGTCCTTAGCAATGGTAATAAGGAGAGAAAATAAATATGATAAAAATAAAAAAGGATGATAATATGGAAAGAGAGGAAGATGCAGCATTGTGAAAAACGAAGAGGGTGATAAAATAAATTGATTTCTTTATATTATATAATAAATTCAAAAAGATAATAAAGTCATCGCAGTGGGGCACCATAAGTAAAAGCATATAGTGTTTTTACAGACAAATCAATATTAATCAATGATATTTAATAAAATAAAAATAATATAATAATAATTGATAAGTAAGCATCAACTTAATATTCGTTTAGATGCCCCATTAATCTGACACGTAAGCTAAGTAAAAACATACTGTGGATAATCGTTTCTATGTATTAACTTATCATTTATCATAACAATTACTTAAACTCTTTATAAGAAGATGACATGTACAATAATTCATCAAAAGATTTTTGAATCGTTCAAATATTTTATTATTTTTTAATTTTATTAACCTAATTGTATGCATCGGATATAATTTTGTAAGATCTTCGATCGAGTATGCTCAGCCCACAATCTTATAGCTATGACGGAGAGATTGGCTTCGCGATCGAACGAGTTGGACGATCAGAATTTTCAATAATAGTATTAAAATAAAATAAAAGAAAATAAAAGGCATCATCAAAGTGCGTGCTTGCACAATGGCCACCGACAACCGTGGTTGGGGAATTCCATTCCTCGCTGACGTGGACCCGCGTGGAGAAAGCTTCGACGTGTCTCGTCGTCTTCCCTTCTCCTGTCCGTTTCCTCGGCCATGGGCAGCGACTTGACAATAGACGACGTTGAGGAGACCCCCGGTGGTTGAGATGGTAGTGGTGTTGCCTTTTGCATGTGTCGGTTCGCACACAAAACCTTTTCATTCCTTTCCCTTCTCCTTATCCCTCCCTCAACCTCTTGTCTTCCTCCCCTCCCTGTTGCAAAGACTGCAAGATAGAGATTACCATCAGTAGCAGGACAAGGAAAGAGAGATCTAGAGAGAGAGAGAGAGAGAGAGAGAGAGAGAGAGAGAGAGATGGCGGACTGGGGTCCGGTGTTCGTGGCGGTGGTGCTCTTCGTGCTGCTCTCCCCGGGCTTGCTGTTCCAGATCCCAGGCAAGGGGCGGCTGGTCGAGTTCGGCACCCTCCAGACCAGCGGCATCGCCATCTTCGTCCACTCCATCATCTTCTTCGCCCTCACCGCCATCTTCATCCTCGCCGTCGGCGTCCACGTCTACACTGGCTAGCCTGCATCCTCCTCTAACACCCACCCACCCCTGCTCATCTATCTAAGCACCCAAAGCCACTGCATACACTCTCTCTCTCTCTCATTCTCCCACTTGGTTGCGTGGCTAATTGTCTCCGCTCTTGTGTTGTTCCCTGGCGATTCTTATCATGGAAGAGGCTCCCACCCTTGATGGAACTTCATTAGTCTCAAGTGTAAGAAAGGTCTTCGTCTATGTTGATTAATAATCATTCTGTGGATCTATTGAAGTTGTTCTCGATTTTAATTACTGCATCAGATGGTAATTAGCTCCCTAGCTCAAAATAACAAAGTGGATGAGAAGAAAAGGAAAAAATAAAAAAAAAATTTAAATATTTATACGGTGAAGTAGTTATTTATTTTAATTACTATGTTAGATGATTAGAGAGTTCCCTAAGTAACTCCTGATAGGGTATATTCTGGTACCATCCCCACGGTAGCATTCAGTAGCCACGTTAGTGCCAACGCTGAGCCTTAGGATTGATATGGTGCATTACATCGACGTGATACCTCGGACTCGATGGTCACCTATTCCGACACTATCCGAGGCTGTACGAGATGACGCTGCATAGCACAAAGCCGCTCCGGAAAGTTTGGAACGGCGTCGCTCGGCGCGAATCCGTGTAGGTCGATTAGAGCTCGCACATAAGGTACAAGCCGGCTACCCAAGGAGCCGATCACCATTAATAGATCATGTATGACCGACCCTCGTTCATAGGTATAAAGGCCAATCCCCTAATCAGCGTCAAGGGGAGGACCTCGAACACTTCAACTCCACTTAACCCCACTCAACACTAACTTATACTTCGGAGAGGTTGAGTTGGGAAATCCCCCTCTCGACTTCGATCTGTGTGTAGAAACTTGGTAGGGGAGGAAGAGCAACTCCTTGCTCTACCTCGGATCAATTCAGGAGACAAAACCCGGACTGAACTTAAAGTCGACCACCTTCGTTTGAGCATCCATGTGGGCGACAATGCACACTCGAGATTGGACTAAGTCGTGCTGATCTATTAGCCATGGCAAAAGGTTCCTTAATAGTTTTGGCACTAAAGAAGGGCCCGATGTCACAATAGCGTCCACCACTAAATAACCCAAGCAAACACCCTGGCGAGAAGGCACCCGCCACCATCTCCACCTTTGACCTCGGAGGGCAACTCCCCACTCTCCCGCATATGGATAGAAGTGCCTCGGCTTAAGACTCTAGGGCACTATTAGCATTTATTCAACGATCACGGGCTCTTGCCTTCCGGGGCTGGTGCGAGGTAGCTGGTCGTCTCCATCGAGGCATTCCTTGTTAGTTATATATGCCTTACAAGCCAATCATGTGAGTGATGACACATGTAACACGCTACGACAATCTCTTTACTTATTATTACTGGCATTTTATCATATATTATCTGGATGTATATTGTGATATTCTTGGATTTGTGCAATGGGAATCGAATCGTGATGAGATCACGATAATGAGACTGATTCACTTTTAAACACAAATCCTAAATCATCACTTGTGAAGGACATTGAGATAACTGCCGGAGCGCTGTATATTGGTCCATATGATGGAGGTGGCTAGTCTCATAGTCGCTCATGTAGGGACACTTGAGGTACAGTACATGTGCTCATTAGAGAATAAGTTCATTGATTGATCTACTTATGGAATGCTGGATGGTTAATGATACCTGACGTTAGATAATGATTCTATAGTCCTAGTTGTGTGTCTGGTCCTTAGACTTTAGATACCAAAGATGCCTTGTATGAGTACTCCATTCTTTGACGTCGGACTTACAGGTTTAGAAGTTCCAGATCTGGTACAACTAGTTCTTGGGAATGACAACCAATCTTATGAAGACAATTAAGTGTCAATAGAGGATCATCCACTCTCGACATCAGGAGAGAAATATCTTGTGTGTGCTCACTCAGACAAAATCCCTAGTTAGGGTCGTTCGGATCGAGAGAGGAGTTCTTCGGGGGAATCTAATTAGAGCGAGACTCAGATAGGACTTCGTATGTGTCTGACATTACCATGCCCAATATATGGTCTCTAGCCTTATGATGCACACGAAGGGGGAGATCACGCAATGATCTGAGGAGCGTCATCGCTGCGTGTGCTATGTAGATTACTGCTAGAGAGGAGTATGTAAGTTCTCCTTCATCCACTCCATTGGATCTAGAAATTTCAAGGATATACAATCTCTCTAGGTAACATTACCAACATGATACGTTCAATTCTTCGGTTTTGTGGTTTTCTCGCATAACAATCGTGGCACAATGACCAAGTAGTTAACTTTAAAAATTCTGATTTTATTTTTATTTTCCACTATGCATGAGAAGTCGACCCGCTATTTCCCAGCATTCCTCAACCTCAACCACCAAGTGCAAGCGTTAACTGGGATGATGTAGACCATCGTACCCGTCATACCCTAGCTAGCTCAGTACATGGTTCTCCCCCCACGACCGTCGTTGTTGATCCAACCTATGCTCATCCCTACATATCACAATGCCACCCCGATCAACCAGCCACATCTAGCTCTAGATGCCTATCCCCTAACCAGGGAGCAATCAGGACACTCGAGGCCAATGACAGAGCACAACGTCCCTGTGCCTAAACACATTGCCTCGACCTTCCCCGAAGCCAACACCCTATCGTCTGACTCGGCGATCGACTTGTTCTAGGCCCAGTTGCGATTGGTGAATCGACGCCTAGACGAGGTTCAAAAGGAATTCCATAAATCTAAGGAGAAGCTCAAGGAAAGTACCTCAGTTGGGTCACCCTTTGCCCAAGAAATCTAGGACAAGCCTATCCCCCTCAACTTTTGCTCCTCGATGTTGGAGTCTTATGATGGTGGCTCCGATCCAGCGGACCACTTTGCTACCTTTCAGGCCCAGATGGCCCTATATGACACTTCCGATGTCCTGATGTGTCGGGCATTTTCTACCACCCTCCGAGGCCCGACTTGGATGTGGTATAACCAATTAAGGTCATCCTTGGTCTCGTATTTTGATTAGGTTACAAGGGAACTCAAGCTTCACTTCTTAGCCAGCACGTGACCTGAACTATTCATGGCCATGCTCCTCAGGCTAAGGCAGAAGAAGGATGAATCCCTCTCCCTCTTCATCGCTCGCTTCACTACTGAGATCCAAGGGGTTCCGAATGCTCACCCCTCTTTGGTTATGCAAGCATTCTTGACGGGCCTACAACATTCAAGGTTCTTTTGGTCACTAGTCGAGAGACCACCAGCGACCATTCCCAAGATGCTCTAATAGGCCAACTAGTATGTTACTGCAGAGGTACTAGTGGTAAGAAAGTGCAAGGAGTCGCACAAGAGGCCCCACTAGGAGCTACCCATGTGAGCAGATCTGAGAAAGAAGAAGGCATCCTTTATCGAGGCCGGAAGTAGATGAGCCCAAGGTGTGTAGATCAAAAAAGAAAAAAAAAAAAAAAGGCCTTGCTACAGTGGAGCAAGTGCCTGAGTTGTGCACCTCGGCCAAACAGTGCCTAAGTCGTACACCTTGGCCAAACGGTGTCCGAGTTGTGCATCTCGATCAAACAGTGCCCGAGTTATGCACCTTAACTAAACAATATCCAAGTTATGCACCTTAGCTAAACAGTGCCTGAGTCATGCACCTCAGCCAAATAGTGTCCAAGTTATGCATCTTGACCAAATAGTACCGAAATAGTACCCAAGTTATGCACCTTGGCCAAATAGTGTCTGAGTGGTGCACCTCAGCCAAACATTGCCCAAGTTGTGCACCTTGGCCAAACAGTGCTCGAGTTATGCACCTCGACCAAACAGTGCCTAAGTGGTGCACCTTAGCCAAATAGTGCTCGAGTGGTGCATTCAGCCAAATAGTGCCAGAGTCATGCACCTCGATTAAATAGTGCTCAAGTTGTGCACCTCGGCCAAACAATACCCAAGTCATGCAACTCGACCAAACAGTGCTTGAGTCATGCACTTTGGCCAAACAATGTCTAAGTGGTGCATCTCGGCCAAATAGTGCCTGAGTTGTGCACCTCGACCAAACAGTGTCCGAGTGGTGCACCTCGGCCAAACAGTGCCTGAGTTGTGCACCTCAGCCAAATAATGTTCGTGTCACGTCTCAACCAGTCCAATGCCCGAGCTACACCTCGTAACCAGTCTAATGTCTGAGTTGTATCTCAATCAGTCCAATGCACAAGCCATGCCTCATAGCTAGTCCAATGTCTGAGTCATGTCTTGACCAGTCCAATGCCCGATCTATTCTAGTACCACCCCCGTGGCAATAGTCAGTAGCCATGTCAACACTAACGCGGAGCCTCATGGCTGATATGTTGCATTGCATCAACGTGACGATCACATGTTCCCCCGCTATCCGAAGCCATACGAGACGACATCGCATAGCATAAAGTCGCTCTGGAAAGCTCAAAATGGCACTACGTGACGTAGATCCATGCAGGTCGATCGATGCTCGCATAAGAGATACAAGATGGCCACCCGAGGAATCAACCACTATTAATAGATCACGTACTATCGACCCTTGTTCGTAGGTATAAAAGTCAACCCCCTAATCAGCGTCAGGGGGGAGGACCTCGAACACTTCAACTCCACTTAATCCTACTCAACACTAACTTATGTTTCGGATGGATCGAGTCAGTAAATCTCTCTCTTGACTTCAGCCTGTGTGCAGGAACTTGGCGGGGGAGGACGAGCAACTCCTTGCTCTATCTCGAATCAATTCTGGATACGAAGCCCAGACCGAACCTAATATTGACCACCTCCGTTCGAGTATCCACATGGGCAACTCTGTGCACTCAAGATTGGACTAAGCCATGCCGATCCATTGGCCATGACATAAGGTTCCCCAACAACTCCAAACGAAGATTGCGATCGGCTTGGATTAGACTTACTATCGGCTTGTTTTGGAGCATTAATTTGATTCTTATTGGTATAGTCGAGATTGAACCAATAGGACACGCTATTTGCCGTCCGCGTTGTAATTACCGCTTCTTATGACGTCCGATATACTAATATGAAATATACGAACCGTTACAATCATTGTAACGGTTGAATGGGCATTTTAACAGCTATTCTAAATACGCTTTTCAAAAATTAACCGCCCAAAATTCCAGACTCGAGATTGAAATTTACAGACGGCAATGCCCTCGGCGACATTCGAGAACCCACGAACGAATCATAAAGCTAAACATTTAGCCTCGTCGCCTATAGAGAGCCCACCCCATCCCGCCAACGTTTCGAACTCTTCCCCATCCCTCATTCTCTGTTGAGCTATCTCGATCGCCTCGTTCGAAATGGCTTGCTCTCTTTTCCTTCCCTCTCTATCTCAGTTTCGTCTTGCCTTTCTGATCCGATTTGGTTCTCTGTTTTGCTCGGCTAGTGAAGGAAACCGAGATCACAGACAATGATTCGCTGCTCTTGGTAACCCGATCAACGAACTCTTCTTTGGATCTATCCCTTTCTTTCTTCGATCCGATTGTAGTTAACTTTCCTGTCTGTCTTTGTGTAGTGGATTGCATGAGCGTTTCCTTCTGGATCTCTTTTCTTCAGATCGGTGTTTTCTGCTGCTTGATCATGCTAGATCGAGACCCTTTCTTTTAAATCGGGAGTATTCACCGTTTCATAGGAAGGAAACGAAGCGATTATTTAGTTCTATTGGATTTTCTTCGTAATTTCTTACTAATTGTGCAACTATAGTTGTTACTAGTGATCAGACTGTGCCTGAATTGAAAGGAACGCATAGTAGCCTTCCGTGTCTTCCAGACTTGGACAGTGTTAGGATGCTAAATGAGATTCTAGTTAATGCAGTTTTTCGAGAATGTGGTCTAAGTTCATTAACTTGGTGAAGTTTTAAGGGGATTGCTTTCGGTGGCTTATAGATCAATATGCCAAAATATAATAATAATTATAGTCATAGTTTTATTGTAGATCAGAAAAGTTCTGCTTCTTGTATTTTGAAGGAGATATGTGGTTTTGTCTGAGCAATTTGGTTTTAATTTTCACTTAGGTGCCTATGATGCGTTGCAGAAGAAGTACCTGAAGACGCTTATGTTCTGTATTTGTGAGGAGACGTCAGGTCCGATGATCGACCAGTATACTCGTAAGGACCAACTTTCTTGACTATCGATTGATTCGACTTAGTTTTCATTTATAGGACGTACACTCCGGAGCCACAAATATATCCAAGACTTCAGTTGTCGATTGAACTCTCTTGTTTCTCTTTGTCTGTCTTTGTGATTTACATGAACTAAAGCATGTCAATACACATAGCTGCAGTTTCCTTCAGCTATACTTGTTCGAAAAATTATGAGGTTTGCATGAAAATTAGTCGGACCGGAAACAAAAAGAACGGTGCGTCTAAAATCTAACATGATTGATGTAACCTCTGATCCAATCAGATAAAATTGATGGAGTCTGTCAAGTTATGCCTAAATATGAAGGGGTTCATGTTCCTCTTTATCCCATCATAGCCGTCCAAGTGAAAATATTTTGTCATCTGGTGGGCATTGATAGGTATGCATTTAAACAGTTAGTTGTATGTTTCAGGAGCTCTGCTGGCAAGATGATTCTGATGAGACCTTTGGATCAAACGCCTGAGGAGGGTAAGCGTGATGGCGGTTACTCGTTTGTTTTACTTCAAAATAAAAAGCTGAAGTGGCTGGTTTCTATGTTTCGGCGCACCATTTTGATGAAGCTCCTTTACCATGATGATGTCACGGTACGCTAGCATTCAGACTAGAATCTGGAACTAGTTTTTTTTTGCATCTGGTCTGCCCTCAATCATGATCACAAAAAGTATGACTTGGTCGGTAAGGAACATCTGCAACTTTGCATGGCTCACCGTGCATTAATTATCGAATGGTCAGGATTTTTATAGTTTTTCTTTATAATTTTTGAAATCATTATTGTTAATTCTGTTTTAAATTGATAATTATGATGCATGGGAGGTCAATATTATTGAACTTTGATACAAATACAACCGTGCGATGATAGGATAAACCTGCTTATGACAGGTTACATCATCCAAGATGCAATATTGAGGCTTCATGAGGACACTACTTCCACGTGAAGCGGCAATTCTTGTTTCAGAGAGGTGGCACGGACTCCAGTGGCACATATGGGACTACTCGAAGACGAGGTTAGCAAGACATGCGACAATAAATTAGGGTTGTTAAGCACATAATAGATAAGATGTTTCTAACATAATGCTCTGCCTGTCTGATGTTTTCCAAGGAAAAGATATAGAAATCATCTTGCAATTTCGGGATCCTATGTCCGGCTGCGGATCCGTCCGTCGCTTCTAACTCGAGCAGTCACATCTGTAAGCTGGTGAGGAATTTCTTCAGCCCATAGTCGATATTAGAAAACTGATATTTCCCTAGTATTTGTCCGAGATAGGGATATCACCTGGCACATAGTTTATGCATCTTCTCACACACTTGATTGTTCGAGTTTTTGCCTAGTGTGGCTCTAAAATGAAGCAATGGTTCACATAGTTTATAGCAGTCACTTTTGTTTCTCTTTTCCTTTCTGTCCAACTCATGGATCACTGACCATGTCCATCGTGAAAGCTGAATACTGTCAATTGTGATCTGTCTTCTCTAAACTTCATTTTCTAAATAGTAACAATAATATACTAATTATGGTTTTAGGAGCTGGGGTTGACTGCACATTGCAATTAGAGAAAAAGTTCTATGGAAGATTTGATAAAAATTTTGTATCTCATTTCTCTTAGGAAGTCAGCCTTCTAAAGTCAGTTGTGAATATTTAACCAGGCAAAAAATGTCCCTAGAAACTGGCTGACCAATGTAAAACACCCCAATTTTAGGCGTCATAATTTTAGTTCGGGCATTGGTAGATCTGCAATTTTGGTGGGAATAATATATTCATAGTCATCAACTTCTTTTTCATTAGCAAGTGTTTGACTATGTGTTGCACCTAGATATTAAGAGCTAGCAATGATAATTTGGTAAGATTTTATATCCAACTGTTAACAGGATCTCAACCTTCTAAAATTGGGGGCCAAACATGCCCAAAATTCTAAAAGATCAGTTGACATACTTGAATACTCAAACTTTATTCACTTATTTTAGTTGATGTGACCATAGAACAGTCTTTTGAAAATGTTCAATACCATAATATATTTAATCTTATAAGTTGACGAACTCTGTGGCAGCTTTTAATATTAATCTCACAAACAAATAAATCTCATAGTGGTAATACAAATTTAATACGAATAACACTAATATAAAATCAACAATTGTTGGTAACATTTTCTAAGGTCAACTATTATCACCGAGTTGCCGAAAGGGCATGGCAGGTTCAACTGAGTTTTCGTGCAACACACGTTTGTACAAGTCCGAGAAGTCTTTCAATACAAAGACTTGCATGCTGCACATCGTGTCCATTTGGTTCAGCAAGTGGAAGGGGTGGCGCAAATATATGAGATCATGACAGCAATAAGGTGATGCTAATATATGTTCGTGGTTGTCCCCTTTTTGTTGCTATTGGTAGTAGCGAGCTAAGATTAGCTGTTTATATTTGATATAATCTGTGTTTGACCATTCAAGGGGAAAACAGATTTTTGTTATTATATATATATATATATGTATATATGTATGTATATATATACATTGTTAAATATCGAGAGAGTCGAATGATATATATTTGAGTCTAACCTACAAACTGACAACTTAAGCTTTTAGGTTAAATTGATGTTTGACTCAATATATATTAACGTTGATTAGTTTGACTCATACTTATTATTGTAAGATTCATAGTATTAGAGTCAAGGTTGGCAAACAAAATGAATGAGTGAAAAAAATAAGAATGCTTGAAAAAGCAAAAAAAAAGAGAGATCCAAAAAATTAAAAATTTATAATAATTGAAAGAGGGAGAGAATGTGCAAAAGAATATTCGAGTTAAGATTAACTGGATAACCAAAATCAAGCTTGTGGTGTGGCCACATCAAATGGACAAGCTTATGATGTTGATAAAGCTAGTCATATCATCTATATAACTATGATTATAGACAAAATTGATTGTATCATCCATCTTTACAAGTAAGGGGGCGACAATTAAACCATACTTGAATAGGGGAAGAATATTAGAAAAATATTCATGAGATTGTTGGAGAAAGAGAGAGAATACTCAGGTGGATAGGTGAAGATTAACTTTGGGACAGGAACGAAATAGTGTGATACATGGCAATATCAACTACATCGATCACAAACATAGCCTTGTATCAGCAATCCTGCTGCTGTCCAGCGCCAGGATTATTGACCATAATAGCTGTTCTTGGGCGTTTTGTTTGTTTTTTTCGTTGATTACATCTGGATGCATTGTTTAGCATGAAGAGTCTTCTCCATCCAAATAGAGATCTGATCATTACTCTGCTCTATATCCTTGTAGATCACAGATACACTCTCCTAAAACTTATATCTTGTTCCTTCTCACAGAGAGAAACTCTCAAAGGGCATAGTCCTAATTCAGATCACCTTGGGATCATAGTACTTCATTACGGAAGACAAGTTCACGCACATTACAGCAACTAAAAAAGATTTAGAAGGTCGGATGCTAGTCAAGCATTGGGAATATGTTGGCTAAATTGATTCCATTTAATCTTTCTTTATTAAGTCATCCATATGAATGCTTTCATCCAAATATCCATCACAGTCTGAGAAGTATAAAGAATATAAGTGAGATTATGAAATTTTGAAGCTAATGGATTGGTAGAACCTCCATTATTGAAGTGATCAAGTCTAGCTAGATGCAATGAGTGCTGAGAGGATTTCCCGTGGGGCCTTTGGGACTAGATATCTTTGTTTTCCTGTATGATTTGATGCCCATGATTGATTGCATCAATTGCTGAGTTTTAAACACATATAACACATTTATCTCATCATTTAATTTACAATAAAATATCAGCCGTCATAGCTAAGTTTTCCTGTTAGGCTCTTGAAAAGCTAAACTCTTCTTCAATAAAGAATGAGAGAACAGAAAAGAAAGTAGAATGCTTTTGGATGGTGTATGCTCCAAAACCCCAAATATCATATACAATATTGTAATATAGAAATTGCTTCTTTCACTCAAGAGTTATTTGTGTTTATTTTGCTTGCCAAATATCATCAGGATATCATAATCAGGCAAAGTTCATGCAGATTTAGAAGATCAAGGCTGTATGTAATTTTTCTTTGCAAAAGACTGTAACTTAAATACCTTGATTGCTGAAAACTACGATTTATTTGATACCTAAACTTCATGTAGAACCTTGAATTGTATACCTCCAGGATATAACGTTGAATTATTAATAGTTCATCCAACCTAGTCCTAGATATTATCATGATTTCATACTAATTGGATTGTCACGTCAAGAATAGCATTGCAGCTTTTGTTTGATGCTTCGCCATGGTCGGTAGTCCAAGCAAGATATGCAAGATCTACATAAATGAACCTGCGTGTGAATTACCTTGAAGCACAACACTACAATAATTGTTGGGAAGGTCCACAACTATTCAATGTACATTGCTTTGTGGCCCCAAGTAGATTTAATATGGTTGAGGCTGGGAGACAACTGGACTGACGAGATTTGAAATATGTTTCGCAGGACCATTCACGTAACTCACTGCATGGGTTGAACTGCTGAATGCGCAGGTATCAAAACTCCCTTGCTTTTCTTAATTTAAAATTTCTTCAGGAAGTACACCTTCATTATTCCATGGCTTAAGACAAACATCAGAGGACCACAAGAACTTTCACTAATCTTGTTCCTTCATCATTAGAGATCGTGTAATGTACTCTGGACCCTGTAAGTACATTTCAACCCTACCAAATCATTGATCTTTCTCTTTTTATAATCCGATTGCCTTCAGTGTCGTGCGAAGTTTCCACTCTTATGTCTGGGACTGACAATCCACCCTATCATGATCAGCGCAGGATTTGTTTAGTAAAAGCTGGATGCCCGTGGGTTTTGCTGTCTATTACCATCATCAGAGGTGCAACTAAACTAGTCTAACACACATCTGGGTGTTGGACCACAGTTTGAGGGTTTATATTCATTGTTTATCACTTGCCAAATCTTTGTTTTTTAGATGAACCAAGACATTTTACAGTGGTCCAGTTGCTACGACTTGTAGTTTGGAATACTCCAGGCAAAGATTCTAGATGTGCTTTTTCTCTCCTACTTCATCCTGTCTCGAGTTTAGTTTCAACTGTGTCTGGGGTCTCAGGGTCCACAAGATAGAATGAGCTCCAAATCAGCTGGGAAGAATGAAGGTTTGTGTATTTGGAACTTACTTTTCCGGATATTCTTTTTATTCTGCATGGATAGTGCGCAGGCTTTTGCGTATGCATATCAATCTGCATGACGAAACTACATTTTTGAGCCTTTCATTATATGAACTTAAAGTGAAAGAACAATATATCATTAGATTTCAAGTGTATAATCATATAGTTCTTCTCATGATCCTGTCTTTTTCTTTTCCAAACGTTTCTGTCATCTGTTGTGCTCTTTTGTTTAAAAATGAATAAAAAGGGTCAGCTAATTCTTTTATGTAATAGATTCTTAAAGTTGGCATCTATCATTTCTGTATTGCAAAATGATTTCATGTTCCTAAGATGCAGAAACAGCAAGGAATAGGGGCTGAGTTAAAGACACCAACTCAAAAGGTACCAATCATTTCGTTCTTTATTTCTGTCGAACGTATTCGGTGTTCATTAAAGATTATTGCTGCCAGATCCTTGCATGTAACAGTCAGTATTTGGAAAGTTTTTGAGGATTTTTTCATCTACATCTGCATTAGGGTAGCAGAGAAGGGCTTGACGGCAAGCTATTTTCACTATTTCTAGCAGGCTTGAAAGAAACAGATCGCTTAAAACTGTAAACATTTCTTCCCCCACATGAACTTTAGGTACTCCATGCATGTAGCATTTAGTCTTTGATCTTCATGTTTGATATCTGGCATCTATCATTGGATTCCTTCAATCTACAACAAAAAACCAGAAAGAACTATCACTGGTCATAGGAAGGAGACTCTTGGGATAGTCGTCTGCCAAAAACAAAAACAACGGCGAGAGTTGAAAAATAGAGATAGCAACCTTTCTTCCAAAGTCAAAACAAAATAAAGGAAAAAGTCTGAAAATTGTGACAATGAACGGGACCATTACTGCTCTTGCACGGAGATGGTGCCAATTTGGTTTATGATCTCAGTAGTCCTCAAGATATTTGGACTTCTTTGGACGAATGCACATTCACGTGGGAAGAACATCACACGTGTGTCACACAACCAGTTTACATCTATGATTGGCATTGTGTAAGGCAACTGATGACCTTCTTCCTTGAGCCACGATTAGTGGTTTCACCTAAATCTATGAACCATACGACAGGAGATTGAAATGTCAGGAAGTACTTGCTATTCGAAGAAAAATTGAGCATCATGACATGATAATTTGTGAAGATAGCCTTGTTTTCAAACTTAGCACCTTTCAGCTTCAGATTTGAGTTTCTTCCTTGTGTCATTACAATGCTTTTCACATCAATCATTCCAGAGCATCCGTTCCCTATCCAGAAAATAGCCTTTATTTGGCGCTGCCACCGTATAGACTTTCTTCTCTATCACAAGCTTGACAGTGGAATAATGGCATGCTAATTACGTGTCATGAACCTTCACCGAAAGAAATGGGAGTCGTCATCTACGTTAGGAGACTCCTCTCTTCATCTATCACAAGTTTGACATTAGATGGAGCCCTACCAGATATTTTCCATTAGTCTCTAGAGATCAAGATGGGACTATGTCACTGTGTCGGTCCCCTCAGTCCTTTTCCTAGCTTGGCACCATTAGAAGAATCAAGGCATAACAGTATGTTGATTGAGCTACATTACTGTGAGGTTGGCGACGAGTGACCTGTAACCAATGGGTATCATTCTCTTCCCAACTAAATCATTTACTGCATGATTATGGTTAGGAGCAACCTTAGAAGATAACCTTGTGGAGTCATCTGCCATTGCGTTCGCAACCATTAATGCATTCCCTAATGTCATGGAATCTTCATCTTCCAGTGCCATCCATCCAAGAATGAAACCATTGCCACCAGATACTGCTCTTGGTATTGTGGGCAGGTGGGTAGGTGGATCCTGCCCTAAGCTTATTTGGCCACAGGTGGGTCCTCCTCTCCATTCAATGGAGGCTTTGATTGACATTGTACCATCCTGATTCAGAATTGGTGAGTGACATCCATCACATGAAGTTTTCCAGCTATGAACAAGAAGAAGAGCCTCTGCAATTAGCAAGAGCCAAGCTTTCATGTTGGTGGTTGGACCCAAGCTCTTTCTCCCAAGTTCCCAACCTTCCAACACTTGGTAATCTGGTGATGAGACTTTGAAACCTGAGCGCAGAAGAAGAAGAAGAAGAAGGGTGTGGGGTGCATGCCAGTTGCAGTTGTAAGCCAGGCCTCTTGGAATTGACCAACATCCTCCCAAGACATGGACACCAGAAGGAAACGTGGCTGATTGAACCGAAGAACATGGAAAGTGATTTAATTGAAGAGGAGAGAGAGGAGTGGATGCATGTCATGAAGAATAACAAACGAGGAAAATAGAAACATGAGGCTAATATCCTCCGCACCACCGTTTCTCCCCCTTCTTTTGTACTCTATCCCCCCCCCCACCCTCCCCCATTGAAAAGTCGAAAGCAACCACACCCTGTCTCTCCAATTTTCCACTCTACCCCACCCCTAGTCTGCTCCCCTCCTCCTCCTCGCTCTCTCTCTCTCACTCTCTCTCAACCTTGTTATTGTAGTCCCAGCTCCTGTTTTCTTTCGTATATAATGACTCACAGTAAAAACCTAAAAGGAACAACAAAACAGGCTCGTATGTCAGCCAAGGGACTCGTCTTGCTGCCCCTCTTGGCTTCTCTCCCCCAACCCACCCCCACTCTCATTTAATACTACTTACCGGTGTCCATCTTTACTTGACCGTCCTGCCAATAATTGTAGTCCCAACCCATCTCCATGCCTGCCTGTATCTGTGCTCAGTCTCATTGGGTGCTGGTAATGTGATCAGAGTGGCACCTACCTCCTCTTCTCCCTTCACATTTATTGTTCCTCTTTGATGTCCCCATCTCAGGAACTGAATGGTTGGGGAGCTTAAAACCAGTTCCGCCACTTACTGCCACTGCTGCCTATTAACCTTTTGGGCTTGTGCTTTTGCTTTAACCCCCCCACTCCCCACCTTCCAAATCTTCCTCCTCCTCTGTTTCATCTTTGCTAGGTTCCTTGGGGATTTGTGACTTACAAATCAATTCTGCCGCTGATTACTTCCCGGCGTGCTGCTGGCTTACGTGTTCTTGGATTCTTATCTTTACTTCTCGATTTGCTTCTTGCACTATGAGATCTCTTGCCAAGATCAGTCCATTTTGTTTGTTAGTCTTGGCCCTGCAGTTGGTTTACCTGTTCTTTGATTCCTAGGCTTGCTTCTTGATTTGCTTCTTTCCACCCGTTTGCCAAGACTGGGTTTCTTGATCCGGCTGCAGGGGGCCAACTTGGTTTTTTGGCTTGTCAACCCTATTCCTGGTTCACGCAGTCCCACTCCCCTCTTTCTTCGCTTCTTATCCAGGTTGCCACTTGTCTCTGTTGGGATCTCCACTGGTCGCGGTTCTCTTTGATTAAGGCCGTGCTTGAATCTGTAGAGGGGGAGCCCTAGTGTGTTGTGACATGAATTGGTGAGGAAGGACGCAAGATTTGACAGAGAGAGGCAGAGAAGTGTAGTTTGGTGTGAGGAGAGAGTGACAAGAGGAAGGAAAGGGAAAGAAAGGAAAAGGTCACGATAGGGTGAAAGAGATAAGAGCTCAGTGCATAACATAGCTGTAGGGCGCTTTGAGGTGTTGCTTTCATGGACTGGGATCTGAAGATGCCCCCATGGGATTTGGCCGAATTGGATCGTGACGCCGTACCAAGCCTCGGCTCCTTGGTGGCCGGACCAACCGGCGGTTCTGCCCCGCGAAGCCCCTTGGGCGGTCCGGGTTGCTCCATCGATCTGAAGCTTGGGGGAGTGGGTGATTCTGGGTCATCATACAGGTGGAAGGACCACCCCAGGATATCGTCTACGACGATGGTATCTTCATCTTCTGGTCCATCGAAGAGGCAACGGGCTTCGAGCAATGCGAGCCAGAATGCCTCGTGCTTGGTTGATGGGTGCAAAGCAGATCTTAGCAAGTGCAGGGAATACCACCGCCGCCACAAGGTCTGTGAGGCTCACTCCAAGACTCCTGTGGTTCTGGTCGGCGGCCAAGAGCAACGCTTCTGCCAGCAGTGCAGCAGGTAATGAAACAGGAGTTCCTCCGACGTTTTGGTTCACGTAGGGCAGGTTGCTTGGGTCTTTTATGCAGTATCACGGTGGCCCTTCATGCTTATTTGATCTAGGTAGATGCTTTCTATTTGCAGTATTTCGTTGTTTTCTGATCTTGGAACTGCTCAATGTCATAAGGGAATGCCCTTCATCTGTATTCATCCTGTTGAATTCATAGAAACTGGTATAACACGCTTGTTATGTGTAGCAAAGTCTGCAGTATCTACACACATCAATTACTCATAATCTGTTGCATAACTGTATAAAGTTACTGCCTGTTCTGGATCATATTGTTCACTTTTTTAATCGTCTTTTTTGGTTTTCCTTGGTTCTTTGAGTGTTCTTAAGGTTGAGTTTTGCTTCGGGAAAATAAGAAATCTTGCAAAGGGTATTGAGAAAAGGATGGGAAACCTCTAGTCAGTAACTTTAAGATCTAAAATTATGTTTAGAATAATGGAACACTTGAAGAGCCACGGCCACTGGTTTTAACAAGCAGTAAGGCCTCCTTTTGTCTATAATATGAAATTACTTGGAGGGAGATTTTTAAATTGCATGATAATGTGAATGTTTATGCAAACTTCATATTAGTTAATAGGTGTCACTGGATTATTAATCTGATGGAAGTTTGCAGTACAGATCTCATTAAATGTTCATGAAGGACCAACAAGCAACACATTCTGATTGAGATGGTTCGTCTGGTTGCATGAACCATAAGATAATGGTAGACCCTTGAATAGCAAACCCAAAGCTGATTGCACAGCTGAAGCAATTGGATGAATGAGACTTAGATAAAATGCATAAAACTTGTTTTCCAGCATTCTTGAGGCCACTATCAATTAGATATGAAGGATCCAATTATTTTAGTGAATAACACTGCAACTTGTTACTTTGTACCTATCCTGGCACTATTATATAAGAGTATCTTAATAAAGGATAACAAGTTTATCCTGGCATAACCTTTCTCGTGTTCTTGTTTGTGATATTTGATATCATAAATTCATCTGACATTTCTGTAGTTTGATTGATTTGAAGCATTATTTAATCTAACAATTATGACATAATTATTTAGAAGTCTCTTAATGGATCTAACAATATTTATTAGGTACCTTACTTTAATCTCACTTTAGTATTTTGTTTTGAATGTTGAAGAACAGCTTCGTCTGAAGTTGGATGATAATCAGGTTACCTTTTGGCTTATCACTGGTGTATGCAAACATATTGTTGGCTATATCAATTTAACATGGATTTGAAAGTATTTTTTAGTGTTTTTTTTTTTACTTTTGTTTCATAACTTATTTTGTCCTTTTCTGTCTTTAAATCTTTGATTCAAGTATGTATTCATAATGGATATTGTCCATCAAGATGATGAATTCTGTATGGGTTTTCAGTCTCTGTTGCAGTTATCTGTTGTGATATGTTTGCAAGCTTGTACCTATCCGCACCTGTTGTTTACTTATTGCTTGTAGGTTCAATTTTTCTCCACTTCAGCCTCTTATAACTTTTTTGAGGGGATTCTTGCTGGTATAACTTGAAGTTGCCTTTGTGTGTATTTGTTCTCTTTTTGCAGCAAAATGATATTGTTCTCTGAAAACTGGTGTGATAGTATTTTTTTTTTTTGAAGTTTTGGTGTGTATATTTCCATCTTGTTATTTGGCTTATGAAATTGTTCATGCTCCAGTTAAGATCCTTTTTGGTGTCCCAATGTGACTTCTATCTGCTTCAACACATTCTAGAAAACCGATTTCAGTGGGGATTTATTCCTTCAATTTATTCCTGCGGAATTCATTTGCTTGTAGATTTCAATTTCCTGATGAATCAATTTCCTTATCCTGAATAATCTATTCCTGCAGATTTCATTTGCTTGTAGAGTTTGATGAGGTAAAGCGTAGCTGCAGGAAGCGTCTTGATGGACACAACAAACGTCGAAGGAAACCCCAGCCGTGTTCTGTAAATTCAGGTAGCTAGTTTAGGATCACTTAGATTGTGGCATCATTCTTAAAATTTCTGCTTTTTTTCTTAATCTCTCGCTGCAGTTCAAATTTTGTTGCTTATGATTAGACCCTTGTGGCTTAATATTATCTTCTCCAGCACCCAGCTCAAAAACCTGCCAATTTTAAGCATGTGCATCTTTCTACTGTCAATGCCTCTATGATTAATTTCCTTATAATAAGGATGACCAATATATGTGATGTGGCACGATGACGGCTTGCCAGCTAAGGTTGGCAAGGAATGTGCCTCGTGCATTGTTGTCCATGCCATGGAGCTGGTCATGTTCTTATGCAGCATGGACAAAGCTCATTATCGTTCATGCATTTGTCATTGAACAACCAGTAATACTTGAATCTTCTTAATAAGCTGAATTGAACTGACAACAAAGTAATTTTGCAAGCACTAGCTATTTATGACTCAATCGTTCATGATGTTATTCAGTAGTTGCTGCAGTTGCCAAATGACTCCAATGACACCTTAGTAGATATGTAGTAAATGATGTTTGCAGAACTTTGCATTCGTGGCTTGTCTCTAGGGAAGTCTACTCCTAATCATTGACAGAATCAATCGACCTCCTATTGTCCATATAAATTGTTTCTTGCATGTACAGGAACCAAATACTTGGCATACCCTCAAATCTTTCCACCCACCTCAACAGAATCAAACTGGGCTGGAATTGTCAAAACAGAGGACAGCACAGGATATACACAGTGCACAGTTGCAGATCTCATCATCAACAGGAACCCTTTTCTTTCCGACTCTTCTCACCGCTACAGCAAGGAAAGAAAGCAGTTCCCTTTCTTGCAAGAGAGCGAGACCAGCCTCAGCAGCATAAGCACACTTGGATCTTTAGTAGGCCAAACACATTTTATGACAAGCACCATGTCTGGAGTCGGCAGCAGCAGCAACAAGATGTTCTCCAATGGGCTATCCCAAGTACTCCACTCCGATTGTGCTCTCTCTCTTCTGTCATCGCCGACACAGACATCGGGCATCAAACTAAGCCATGGAATGCCATCATCTGATCAAATCCCCATGGCTGAGCCTCTTGTTCCAAGTTTGCAGTATGGCAATGTCACACGTTACTCTCACTCCGCACCAAGAAATGTTTCACCGGTGGAATACTCGTGTTCGGTCATGGGCGACAATCATGTGAGCACCGTCTTGGCTTCCGATGATGCTACCGATGCTGATATCCATTGTCAGAGTATATTTCATATCGGGGATGAAGGCCCCTCCAATGGGACCTCTCAAGCTCTTCCCTTCTCTTGGCAGTAGTTAGGGTATCCTCCGAGAGCTGTCATCGAACAGAGCAGAGTCTCATCATCCTTCCTCTGTCAGGATTTCTCAAGCTACTTGTTTGATGGAGTTCTCTGCATTTAGTTACTGACCATTTCTGGAATCAGTCATCTAGGAGCCTATATCATGGCCTTTGACATTCTGCAACTCACGGTGGCTGGAGCTATGAATTTTGTATTATCTGCTTCTACTCATCTGCAGTATAAATCATTCTCCAAGAAATTCTTGTTTCAGACACATATTTAATGTTTCGTTTTGGAGGATTCACTGATCCAGACTTGGGCTTTCACGGAAGCTGACGAGCTTGGTGTCCTGGATTTGGTTTGTACCTGTAATTGATCGCCCTGCAGTCATTGCAAGGTGGATGGCCAGATCAACTATTCAGAAATATCAATCATGAGGCTTGTAAAATGAGATTGAATCAAATAATGCTTGAGAGCTTCTCTTAGAACGAACACTCACAGATTGGCCATGAAAAGTCAAATCATAAGGTAACGTTCTTCTTTATATCAAATACATTTAAATATCTTCTAGTATTTTTACGAAACTTTCTTTCGTTTATTTCTATCCCTTCCTCCGTGGAAGCTAATCGGCAACGAAGTCTCTTCACGGAGAACGGACGGAAACCAAGCAGATATTTCCGGGAACGTGTCGAGATAAATCCTAAAAGTGAGCCGATATCGCTCAACCTTATCCTCTTTTTTATCCTCGATTTGACCGACCTTTTTTCCTTTTTCCTTTTTTTTTTGCAATAATAAAGCTTTTGTTTACTCTTTTGTCATCACAATAATTAAATAGAAACTATAGAAACAAGTAAACAAAACGACGGAATCGCGTTCAACTTCATTTCAAAATGCCACCATATCAATCAATTCCGTCCGTCTCCCCTCTTCGTCTTCTCCCACCAGCGTTTTAGTGCTCTGTTTAGGGTTTCTTCTTAGAATCTGGACATGACGGGAGGCGACCAGCCATCGCGGCTTCTCTACGAGCTCTGCGCTCTCCTCCTCGAGGTCCTCCGCACCCCTCACCTCGCGCCCCTGCCTGCCGACGCACGCTCGCGGCCACCGGTTGATGCTGCGACGGCGAGGAGGCGGGTGCCGACACGGATGTCACCGGCACGGTTCGCCTCTCTCCTCCTCGGGGCGTCGCTGGCGTTGATGCTCTGCGGGTTCGTCACGTTCCTGATCGGGTTCATACTGATGCCCTGGGTGGTTGGGCTCGTGATCCTGTTCTACTTCGTGGGGATCGTCTCGAATCTGCCCGGGTTGGGAAGGGCCATCCTTAGCCCCGGTAGTGGCCCCTCAAGCCCCAAGGAAATGCCAGGTCAATGTCTCGAATGAACCCGTTGCGTTTTTCCTTTTCCCTCAAAAAATTTCTGCCAATCGACAGGTTACGTATTGAAATATATTTGAAAATAGATGATTAATGTTCTTTTCTCTTATTATATGGAAATCTCTACAGTTACGTATTGAATTATATTTGAAAATTGATGATTAATGTTCTTTTCTCTTATTATATAGAAATCTCTACATGCATAATATTTACTTGTTGTTTCTGCAATTTACTACTTCAGAATAGAATTTTGTTTTTCTTGTCTTGTTAGAATGTTTGGTGTAGTTTATAAATTGTAATTGCATCTCTAAGCTTTCATTATCTTTTGACCATGTTATGTATTGAATTGTTTTGGTAATTGATCTGTTTTTTTTAGTTATCTGCCTTTTTTTTTTGTGACAACTATTTATTGTTGTAGGTTCTTTAAAAAAATGTTCTATAGTTAGAGAAGTATATTCTGTTGTTCAATTACTGCTACTATGATTCTTTTTCTTTTTTCATTTGACATTTCTTGGGCGCATCAGGCCCCATCTAGGGGTGGTAGACCCTCACAGAGGAGGACAGACGACAGGTGCACAGTAGTGTCATTGTGATGGTTTGAACTCTCAACCTGTGGGTGCACATACACCATCAGGTTATGTGCACACATAATATTTTTGCCAACATGTTTTTGCTGTCAGCATTATCCGATCACGACTTTGTCTTCTGAATTCTTCACCTGGATCTTGGAGTTTGCTTCTGCTGTAGTTTACTTAATTTACACAAGAATGAATCTTGGAGTTACAAGCACTTAGAGTTCTATGCATTATCATTAGTGCTTGATGGTATGCTAAGAGAATCAATTTTTAGCAATTGCCTATATTAATGACCTGTGTAAGTAATTACTTTAATCCGACTGATTTTCTTACTGAAGATAGTGTAGTCAGGTACTTTAATATGATATATTTGTTATGCATAAACACATTTTTTTATCTATCATTTTCTGATTCTAACAAAGGAAATTAATATTAGAAAATTTCCTAGGCCTACAATTGGCATATAGATGCATTATTTTGACATTTAAATCAAAGTTCTAGCTATGTAAACTTTGAATAGAACTTGTAGGAAGTTTAGAATATTTTTCTTAAGCAAAAAGGTTTACCTATGCTCTTTTACTTCAACCAAGGATAAAAAATCTCTTGCGAATGTACATAGTTGTTTATAGCCTTATTGTCAAATTCATAGAGTGTTGTAGATACCTCAAATAGGTAGATTTCAAACTATGGTGCAACTACTAGGGATGATATGTTCACGCTACTGCCGCCGCTGCTTGTTGTTGCTGTCGCCACTCGTCGCTCTCGCTGTCGCTCCCATTGTCGCAGCTCGCTGCTATCACTCCCGCTATCGCTGCTACCGTTGCCACTGGCTCTGCTCACCGCTTTCGCTCCCGCTGCTGCTGCCGCTGCTCATTGCTACTGTTGCCACTGTCTCCACTCACCGCTTCTACTCCTGCTCCTGCTCCCGCTGCTCGCTGCTGTCGGTGCCACTGTCGCCGCTTGTCGCTCCCGCTGTCGCTGCTGCTGCCGTTGCCACTGTCGTCGCTCCCGCTCTTCTCAGTCAACACCCTCGGTCTTCCGACTCTTCCCTTACACTCTTCTCCTCTTTCGATAGTATACTGTTAACAGTATACAGTTAACAGTATACTGTATACTGTTAACTGTATACTAATAATAGTATTTATATTTATTAGATTAATTTAATAGCATATTTTTATTTAAAAATTTAAATAATTATATTTATTAATTATATTATATATTTTTATATTTTAGCGCCTCACTTCGCTCAGGCGAGCGCCTAGCACCTCGGGCGTTTTTGAACCTTGGTGCCTTTTGACGCCTAGCGCTTTTTAAATCACATCTTCTGTGTCTTTGTGTCTCACTAACAATTTAATTTGCTTTTGCTTGCACATTTTTGGATAGCTACAAAGTAAAGATGTTCAATCTATTTGCAAATACTTAGAAATTGATGTCATTGCAAGAGTCTTGTGCTTTTCTTTTTCACTTGCATGTCAGGAAAAATATGACCTTAAATGAATGTTTCTCTTCGTGAGAACTCTTCTTATCTTTTGGATGATGTAAGCTGCTTAGTGAAGACTAAGATATAGTTGTTCAGAATATAGCTTTAATTTGTTTTCCTAGAGTGCTTTTGCAGTGTCATGCTAGCAATTGATCCCAAAGCATGCATATTGTTCAATTGCTTATGGGAGTACAATCTGGGACCAGAATGAAATTTAGATATCTAGTGGGCAGGTTATGCGATTTAGGAGGTAGTTTCTGATTACCACTGTTATATTAGGTAAGCTGTAATTTTAAGTGGTCTTATGTAGAAGCCAGGGGAAGAATTGGTTTCTTGGGAGAGAATGAAAGGTAAACATTTTGGATAATCCATATGCTTTTCCGATCTGTATGAGTTTTGTTCAATTGTGTTCATGTGTGTTGTTTACATGTCTGTCCTTCTGTGTGCTGAGAAGAATGTGATGGAAAGGGCCCGATTTGAAGATACAATTCATAAAATTTCTGGAGTATTTTTGTTAAGTAAAACTCACTTCCCTTCAATTGACAAATTTTCCTTGTCGATCAATTTTTTTCCCCTTTTTTGTTGTTTTCGGCAGGCCCACTGTTCTCTAAACTTCCAATTATTTGATTGTGGAGCTCAGACATGCAATAGTTGATACTGCAGATCATGGAGACGGTAACTATGAACCTTCGAGGATCGCCTTGATTCTTCCTTGATGTCAGTTCGATGGGTGCTTGAATCTTGTTTTCATTCTTTTTCCCATACCATGTACCTGTTAGTGTTCCATGGCTGCTCGAGGACCTCTTTGTTGCTGCAGAGTTTGCACATAAAATTAGTTACAAGCATCTTGGATTGGCTGATGCTCCTGTGGGTTGGGTGTCTCTATATGAGAGGCTACAACAAGGGCAGCCATCGCTTAATCTTTATATGATACAGAAGTACATGGTAGATAGAAGTCACCATTTATGGCTTCACACACTTTGTGGTATCAGACCACAATTCATGGCTTTCCATGGAGGTAATCCTGCTGTTGTTTATCACAGTAACTAGAACTGAGACTAATTCATCCATCACTGGGCTGAGCTATATGAACAATGCAATTGGTCTATTATTTAGTTTTTGATGAGTTCTGTCACAATCATATTAGTTACCGGTAAGCTAAAGTTTCTGATGGATTTGTTTCTTTAAGTGATGTATTATGTTATACTTGTTTTAGACAAAATCACACACATATACATTCTTCTAATTTTAATTTTTGCTTAGATATATTTTGATGAAACTCAAAAGCTTGCTGATATGTTCCCATAGTTAATACTTGTAAACGTACAGTAGCATTGATTTCATACACTACTGAGTTTTTTGAGTCAAAAGGCAAAAAAAAAAAAAAAACCATAGATATCATTCTTTTTATTGTAAAATGCTTTCATGTTGAAAAATGGATAACAAAGTGTGACAAGTGCTTAATTATCATATTTCTTCTTATAATGAGTTTTGTTGTGACACAGGCCGTTTGGACGAGTAAATATCGATTGGCACCCAATGCTCCGAAAAAGGTTATATTTTTTTTTGTGAATAATATATAATTGGTTGGAAAATTTCGAGTTATTGTGTGAAAATAGTAATTTTCGATTTCAATTTCATCCATCTATTTTATTGGATTTAAATCTGTGCTTCAGATATTACATGATTTGCTAGCTTTCACCCGTTCGATTCAAGATGGAGAAAGAAAGGAGTAGCGGTTGCCTTCTTCGAGCGTCGTGCGGGTCCCCGGTCCTGGTGGCCCCCGCCTAGCTTGCTCTGGTTGTCCGCATACCGTTTATATACGACTAAAAAATCGACCGTGAAAGTTAATGGATGACGCAATCGACTTGGAGACGGAGTCGTCTGTCTGTTTGCGGGACTCGAAGTGACCATGCTACGCCTCCCCCGCTTTCGCTTTCTTCCCTCGGTAACCCACAAACCCTCGCTTCGATCCGCATTGGGTTTGCGGTGGGCGACGAGGCCTCGAGCACTAATCTTCTTCGAATTCCGCAGTGGATGCATTGGGTTCCGATGCTCTTGTAACTGTAGGCCGAAACAGATGGAGCAGAGTCAGAAGGGCTGTTTTCCCAGTGTTCTTGAGATCACATCACTCTCGTTGACTTGCCTGGAATAACAAAGGTGCCACTTGGTGACCAAGCAAATGACATTGAAGCCAGGATTAGAATGATGATTTCGTCATACATCAAACGTAAGACTTGCATTATATTAGCAGTTTCACCAGCGAATGCAGATCTGGCAAATTCTGATGCACTTCGATTGTCTAGAATTGCTGATCCAGATGGTTAGCTTGTCAGTTGCTCCCCATCTTTTGCTTCATATTTTGTTGGCAGAATATTAAACATGGGTTAGGCTAGCAAGAATATAAGAATATTTTCGAGAGCAAGATTAGAATTGCAAGATATGATCATGAATTAATATTATTTGCTTATAAGAGATTAAGCGAATAGGAAAAATAATAATAATAAAGAGATCAATTTCCTGTGTTGATTTTTTTCTCCTTTAATTTCCTCTATTTTTACTGAAATGGGCTTAAGTATTATATAATTAATGGATGTGAACCAAGTTTCGTCTTATTAGTTCGAACCGATGTGCCGATAGATTGTTGGTATTATACATGTCGCATCGTACCAATGTGCTGAGTGTTGACACAATGGTGAATGTCGATGGCATAGGAAAACCCTAAAAAATATACTAAAAAATAAAAAAAAAAATTAGATTAAGATTTTTAAGTTAAAAATAATTATAAATTTAGTACAATTTAAGTAGAAATATTCTAAATTAGGAAATAAAATAGTGATACATCTTTTTTTCGAACTTTAAGGAGTAACTTTATTACATGTTCTAAACTGTCGTTTTGTTGGTGTTAAATTATCTAAAAATAAATAATTTGAATTATTTGATTTCGAGTTAAAATTTATGATTTAAATGAATGAAGTAGGAAATGGATTGATTGATGGATATGCTTTGTTCTTGTTAAAAAGAGATTAAGAGAGTAGAAAATTTAGAGAGAGTAGGGGAGTGAATGAGGGGTATAAAGGGTTTAAAAATCCTTTGAAATGGTTCAAATGATCAAATGGATCATTCGAACCAAATCAATCCTAGCTATTGATCGGTATCGATCCAAATCTAATAGTTACTGATCGGTATAGATCAATAAAAATTAGATTTTAACTATTTCACGTAGTACATGACCTGAATTTAACAATATGAGGTCATTTATCATAGACCGCTTGATACAAGATGGTTCACGTGTCAATCTCTTATTGAATCAATATGTATTATCGTACCGAGTGTTACACTGTGGCATGATAAACACTGATGGATAAATAAAAAACATGCTAAAAAAAAAATAGTGGTATTAAGACAAGGATGTTGATATGGATATGCAAAATTATTAGGAAATATTGAATTGGAAAAAAATGTTTGCAATCATAACAAGTAGGCTTAATCCTAATAGAGGATAAGATTATAAAAATAATAGTTGAAATAATAGACATATTCAAAGAAGAGCTGTAGACGTTTTTGTTAGACACATTATATTGTTTAGTGGTGTAATAAGATTGCGAGGGCCCTATAATATACAGAGGGTCAACTCATCTTATTTTGACATTGATGTATTCCCAAACATAACTCAAATGGTTGTTAAAGGTTGATATCCTCCTTCTCGAATTATTTGATTTATTTGAATTATTTGATTTCGAGTTAAAATTTATTATCCTCTTCTGTGTCCCCACTCATCGTGCTTATGATGTGGTGGTCTAATTCTCCCTTATCTCTACCTCCGACCTCTCCTATCTCCGCCTCTTTGCCTTCGTTCGTCATTATGGTCTCCATCGCTTTCTCTTCTTCGATAAGATAGACCTTTTTTAAATTTAAATTATATATTATTATATTAATAATTTATTATGAGTAAGCATGTCATGTAAGCAGACTATATGTTTGTCAACTTAGACTTAATGAGAGAGGCTTATATGCTATTTTTTAAAAGTATAAGGGTTATTTTAGATATATAAAAAATTATAAGAGATTAAGTAGTCCATGACCAAAATTATATGGGCTAAAATATATCTTTTTTTACTTAAATTATACTTATTATTATATTAATATTTTATTATGAGTTAGTATGTAATGTAAGTAAACTCTAACGTTTATTAACTCAAACTTGACGGAAGTGGCTTATATGCTATATTTTAAAAAATATAGAGATTATTTTAAATATAAGTAAACCATAAGGGTTTAAGTGGTTTATGGTCAAAAACCACATGGGTTAAAATAAACCTTAACCCTTTGAATTTTTATAGATCTATGTAAACTATCTTACATAGCGATTATAAGATGAAATGCCATAGCATAGATCATGATAATTGGGGAACTACAACTGATGAGACACATGCATAAAAAAAGATGAGGCCCTAAACTCCGATGATAACAAGGTTGCAATTGAGAATTCCCAAGAACAGAGAAAGTTAGCATTATTTGAAGAGACAAGGATAGCAAGAAAGGTGCAACTAATGACTTAGAAGAAAAGAAAGAGGATAAGGAGATGACTTTGGAAGAATATGAAAAGATTAAGAAAGAGAAATGAAAGACCTTATATGCAATGAAGTTTTAGGAGAGAAAGGTCAAAATTTAACAAGGAGTTGCAGTCTATGAAGCAACTATATAAAAAAAAAAGAAAATGATGCTATCTTTGTTAAGTTGGGTTCTGACAAGGATTTAGGAAAAAAAAAGAAGGAAAACACTTATCATGATGAATGAAACAAATAATCAATAAGGTCCTAAAGGTAGCTAAAAGAATTCTTAGATATATCAAGGGAACTCTCAACTATGATATTCATTATAAACAAATAAAAGATTTTAAGTTATATTTTTATATTGATATTGATTGAGCTGGTGATGCAAATGATAGAAAAAACACTTCAAGTTTTGTGCTTGGCCTTGGCTTAGGTGTAATTTCACATATAACAAAAAAACAAAAATGTATTGCTCTCTCAAACTCTAAGAAGAGTATGTTATGATTACAAGTATATGTCACATAATTTAACTCTAAAGAATTCTAGCATATCTCAAAGAAAAATAAGATGAATTAACTAAAATCTATTGATAAATCCTATTTTCCACAAAGCGCACTAAACGCATCAAAGTTCCATATCATTTTATTCGTGAATTGATTGATAAAGGAGAAATTCATATAGACTATTACAACTGGAAGATTACCTTGTCGATGTCTTTACAAAACTATTAGCGAAAAAAATTATTTTTTTCAAAAATAACTTTAAGTTGTAACTATTTTGAATTAAGAGGGTGTGATAAAATTAATTCAAATAGTTAGAATTAGATGAAATAAAAGATTAAAAAAATTAGATTAAGATAAATAAAATTAAGCACTGCATCGGAAAGAAGCCCATCAACTGTGTTTGCCGAAGAATGCGATGAGGCCGTCGTAGACGACCTGCTTGGCATTCACCCCCATCACGAAGTCCAGATGTGCGTACTCCTTCACCAGCTGAGCCACGAGCTTGTCGGCGTCATGGTTGCGGAGATCTTTCAACAGCAGCTGCACGTCCTTGACGTCCGACAGCATGTCACCGCCGCCGTAGCTGAGCAGCAGCGGCAGGTGGTGTGGAATGTTGGGCATGTGGTACTCGGGTGGGCTGCTCTGCCCATACGCAACCATGTTGGCCATACTGCTCCCGTAGTCGTATTTTGTTATCACTCCACTTCTGATCGCTGTGAGTGGTCAAAGAAAGTTTTACATACTCTTTTGTGAGAAAGAAATCTAAGTAGCTCAAATATATGAATGATATTTTGGATTTGTATCAGACTGACTGACTGACTCTGTAAAAAATGGACGAGTGTCCTCACGGATGTCGGCTGGAGTTCATACTTCAAGTACATGTCAACAGTGGAGTAATTGAGGCAGCAGTTTGGCCCTACATCCAAAGTGAGTGTGTGTGTGTGTGTGTGTGTGTGTGTGAGTGCAGAATAAGGAAGGAAAAGCCATTACACATATGTAAATTAATTGAAAGACTACAATAATAAATACATATATGATTAAAGTCAAATCAAACATATGTTGCGGGCGGAATATTATCAGCGGAATAATTTGTGCGTACCTGTGAATGATGCCATAAGGTCGTAGCAGTTCACGCCCGGCATAGCGCAGACGAACTCCAAATAATTGGTTCCGACTGCCCTGCTTATCCATTAGGGAAGACAGTTGAATTAGAAGGAAGAGCTTTAACGATAACATCACTCAATGTATGGTCGGTCGGTCATGTCGATAAGGCCTCTGATGCTTTTGTCAGCACATTTTCTTTTGACAACAACAAGAGGGATGTGTTAGTTTACGTACCCTTTAGGATCAAATTCTCCCACTCCAAGTGCTCCCAACATCTGCAAGAAAAAGCAAGAAAGCTATGACACACCTCTGGACGTAGGTAAATTAGAAGAAGATACTGTGTGTAGCTTCCTCCCTCCCTTGATGACAGAAAAATTCAAAGAGTGTTGTGAACTCGTTCTTACTTCTCCTGAGAATGCGCTGCCTGCAGCTCTCCCGATTGGAGTTGTCATGTAAGTCAGATAGGCCACCGGAGTCAAAAGGGCAGCTGACTTGATCTTATCCACCAGCTTCCCCTCGGAGAATGCTGATAGAGCTGTCAGAGTTCCCTGTAGCATCATCCAACGTCAGTCAGTTGTTGTAGTTGTAGTGGTGGCAGTAAGTAGCAGAACATACATGCAAAGTAATTCAAAGTGGAAGGAAGAATGACATGTTTGGCATTAAAGTACGAAAAGTCTCCTACCATGGAGTGACCAACATAGTGCAGCTTCCGCCCAGTTTTCCGGAATACAAAACCCACAGTGGCAGGCAAATCAAAGCTGGCCAACTCATCCCATGACCACGCCCAATAAGCCTGCGAGACAACAACAGGATGATGAACCTGCTCAAGACTTCATAATCAGCATTGTAGAGAAGATGACCAACCGGGTTTGATGTATCGAGAGACTCATGGCGACGGCTCCACCTGGTGCCCCTGCCGTGTGTGATCCAGACATCGAATCCGTTGTCTGCAAGTACGAAAGCCAGTGATTGTTGAGGTGGATTCAGAAGCCATGTCATCCCGTCCTGCCATCATTCATCCATCATGCGTCGATAATCAGAAGAAGAATGACGAAGACGACAACGTACTGTACGTACATGCATGCATGGCAACACATGCAGATTGCTCGAGGAAACGTACCATGAGGACTCCATGTTGGAGCAGCACAGGCTGCCTCTTCCCCGCGCTGCCGCCTCCTCTTCCTTGTGGGATCCTGTGCATTGTCAGTATGTACCCATCTTGCGTCTTCACCTGCAAGGGACGCAACGCAGCAAGCTTCAACCACTCATGCCATGCCCGCATCAATCATCCATCCACATTTATCTGCACTCGGCTACCTCATATTCTTGGCACTCGTAACCCTGAGGGCTCACCACGGCGGTGCACACGCCGTCATCCGGAGGCTCGAGGCTCTGCAGCAGCTGCCGTCGTCCCTGAGCTCCGGCCAGCTCGCAATGGAAGCCCATGGAGAGGACGAAGGTGATGACGAGAAGCCAGCAACGGAATCCCATGTTGGAGGTAAGCCAAGGATGAGATCACCTACTTCACCAAGGATTGGCCTTGTTATAGTGAGGAGGGTGAGGAGGAAGTCGGTGAAGGATGATACCTCGTTCATGGCCTTCTTATAGGGCGGAGGAGGAGGAAGGAGATGGAGAGGGTGATCTGTGCAGGCAGTTGAAGGGTGGTGATGCGTGATCTTCGCTACTTGTTACTGACAATGTTATGGCCTTTCACAACTACATGTAACTGTACAAAAGTAGAAAAATAGATTGTTGTTGTGTGCAATACAAGAAGTCGAACTAAATTTAAACTCTTCACCTCTAATGTGAATGACATGCCGTTTAAAAAGGCCCGCATAACATATTATTAGGCAAATTCATGCAAACGTGATAGAAGAACATTGAGATCACGGAAAATGTCACAAGAGATTGTGTCTTCGGAATGAAAATAAAAGATACTATTGGTAATGGATCATGATGACACTCTAATTTTAGCTGTGAACCATTTGTTTCTTTTTATTCAAAACTTTTTATTGGTGATAGGGTGATGATATTCCTACCTAGTGAACTTGTATAGTGCATGCTTTGAGTGTCATGATATGGTCTGTCATGTATGCCTCGATGATAGGATAGGAAACCTTATGCCTCAATGATAAAATATATCATGTATGTCTTGCTATGTACGAGGCCTAATAAAGCAGATGCTCTGAGTGTCACAAGCATGTATCAGACGGATCCAAGCTTGGAGCACTGGAAAACAGTAAAGTGTATCCTTAAGTACTTGAGAAGAACTAAGGATCTTTTACTGGTATATGAAGGTAATAGCCTCAAGGTTGAAGGCTACACGGACTCGAGTTTCTAGTCCGATATCATTGATAGCAAGTCGAATTTGGGGTATATGTACACCATAAATGTAGAAGTAATATGCTGGAAGAGTTTCAAGCAAGATACTATTGCTGACTCGACTACAGATGCGGAATACATTGTTGTGGCAAAGACAACAAAGGAGAGAGTTTGGATGAAGACATTTATAACAGATCTGAGCGTCGTGCCAACTAGCAAGGAGCCTATTCCCGTATATTGTGACAACAATGAGGCGATTGGTCAAGCGAAGGAACCAAATCTCATCAGAAGTCTAAGCACGTTCTAAGGAGGTTCCACCTGATCAGAGCGAATGTGAGCCGAGGAGATGTAGTAGTGGAAAGAGTTACATCCGAAGATAACATTGCAAGTCTATTGACAAAACTGTTATCACATATTGTCTTTAAGCGTCACAAGGGTCTGATGGGGATCAGACACATAGGTGATCGACTTTAGGTCAAGTACGAGATTGCTAGTCATAGGTGTCCTAGAAGCCAATTACGTTAGTGATGACACGTATAA
The DNA here is from genome assembly GCF_036884655.1 of Musa acuminata AAA Group. NCBI lineage: Eukaryota > Viridiplantae > Streptophyta > Magnoliopsida > Zingiberales > Musaceae > Musa > Musa acuminata. The sequence goes on along the minus strand of NC_088355.1, from coordinate 39,387,531 downwards.
CTTGACACGCAGTCTTTTTGCTTAATATTATTATTTGATATTTTATCACTTTATATTGTTTGTAGCTTGAATATATTGTAATGTCCATGGATCTATATAATGGGAATCGGATCGTGATGAGATCATGATAATGAGATCGATTCACCTTTAAACATAAATCCTAAATAATCCCGGTCATAGGTTGCTAGAGACGGACATCAAGATAATCGAATAGGTCGGTGTGCTGTATACTCATCTATATGATGGATGCAACTGGTCTCATAGCTACTCGTGTGGGGACACTAGGGATACATTACAAGTGCTCATTTAAGAATGAGTTCATTGATTGATATGCTTACGGAATGCTAGATGGTTGATGATATCTTATTGTCTGACATCGATTCCATAGTCCTAGTGGTGTTTCTGGTCCTTAGACTTGAGGCACCAAGAATGTCTTGTATAAGTATTTTATTCTTTTATACTAGACTTATAGGTTTGGAGGTTCTAGATCTAGCACAATCGGTCATCGGGAGTGGTAGCCAACCTTATGAGGATAATTAACTATTAATAGAGGATCATCCACTGTCGGTATTATGAGAAGAATATCTCATATGTTCTTGCTTAGACAAATCTCTAGTTAGGATAATTCGAATTGAAAGAGAAAGAGTTCTCCGAGGGAATTCGATTAAAGCGAGACTCGAGTAGAAACCGTATGGGTCTGATAGCACCATGCCCGGTATACAATCTCTGGGATATTAGATAGATGATAGACTATATGTATACGGTAACCGAGGATATACTGGTCCAATGGATTGGATTCCCCTATATCGTCTGGGGACTACGACGTAGTGGCATAGTACATCCACAATCGATGAATTGAGTGAATTATTATGGAGATAATAATTCACTGAGCCAGAAGGAGTTTTGACATGTATGATTCACGACCAACTTGATATTGGGCCTAGAGGGTCACATACATATGGTAGGCGTTGCAATGAGTAGAGGTTCGGATATGAGATATCCACCGGAGCCCATATCTTATTGGATATCCAATAAGCCCATGAATTATTGGATTCTATAGATGAGATCCAATAAGAGCCTATGAGAGATTATTGAATAGAGATTTAATAATCTAAGAGGCTTGGGTAGTCGGATGGAGATCGACTACCTAATAGGACATGATCCATTAGGGTTAAGTTGACAGAGGACCTCTATAAATAGGAGGGAACTAGTGGTTCATGAGCTAGAGCTTTTTTGGTTGCCTCTCCTATTCTCCTCCCCTTCTCCTCATCAGAGCAGGCCTGGAGTTTTGAGGAGCATCGTCGTAGCCCTACTTTGTGGATCATCGCTAAAAAGTAGGTCGCTTGACTTTCTTTACCCTTCCTAAAGATCTATAGAGATTCAGGGATATACGATCTCTCTAGGTAACATAATCTTTCGTATACGCAGTTTTCGGTTTTTGCGTATCAATCTTCGCACGACGACGAACACATATTTGGGAATTTGAGGATTTTATTTTTCTGTTCTTCCGCTGTATATATGATGTCGCCCTCATATTTCCTTACGGTCAGTTCCCTATAAATACATGTATTCTTGTAAAGAATAAAAAAAATATTTGAAAGTGAATTTTAATAAAACAACTACTTTGTTTTTTTACAACAGAGAACAAAAATGTCAATTTATTTATTTTAATCATATATTATTATAGTATCATAAGAATACTTTTCACAAAGTTAAGTTATATTATTCCATTAGATTTTTAATGAGGTTTCAAACCTTTAAATCACACGTAAAAACATTATCGATACAAGATAAGAATTATTTGACTATGAGAAAGGAAGAATCGTAGAAGACTAAAGGTCGATAAATAAAGAATATATCAAAAAACAGCAAAAGATTTGCTTGGTTTAGTATTTTTTATTAACATCTTCGAAAGAAAATTAAAATTTTCATTATCGTATTAAAATTACTAAGGTATTCTAAAGTGTTTAAATCTCGTGAATATTGTCGACTCTGTTGCCCAATGGATAAGGCGCTGGTCTACGGAACCAGAGATTCTGGGTTCGATCCCCAGCAGAGTCGTGTGAAATCAATTTTATTTTATTAATTTTTTTTAGTGAAAATACATCTATTTTTGGATTAAATTAAATATATTTTTTTATTTAAATAAAAGCTGGCTTCTTACCTGGCCATATAGATTCATGGTGTGGCAGCACCATGATTTGAGATGTGCAAGCAGGCCTTTCGAGGACTTCGCAGCTGTTCAATGCAGCATAGGCCATAGGGTTTGCAAGATCTCAATGCAGCAAATTATGAGAGATAATGGACATCATCACTTGAGCTTCTTGTATACACACAGCAGCTACCAACCAACCATTCGATGCTAGTCAAATCATTAGAAGTTGTTTATCGATACTTTTTTTTTTCTATCGTTTTGGCATTATAATGAGGATCGATGTATCACAGGAGCACTATCCAATAGACGCTTTGAATGAGTGACCTAACAAGGATGCTCAGATCTCCATCGATAGCACTTTTGCCTTTGCCTAACAAGGATGGAGCACTTTCCAGTAGACGCTTCGAATGAGTGACCTAACAGGATCTCCATCGATAGCACTTTTGCCTTTGCCTAACAAGGATGTCCACCCCAACGATAGTAGATGACTTCTCGATCCTACCAATATAGACTTTACGATTAACTTATCGAGATTAAATTCTTTTGGATTTCAATGTTAATGATTGCATTGATGATATCTTGTTTCACTTGGATCTTGAGAGTGAATAATTCTTCTCAAACTTTTGGATCGAGGGTTGGATTCAAATATCTAACATTTGGTCTAGCCATAAGTGATAGACTCGATTGCAAGTGTGAAACGAGTGCTAGTTTGGTTTGATCTTCTTCTACGGTAGCAGTTGCCTTATATCGATTCTGATTGTTCTCCTTCCATTCTTCAGAAAGAGTTTAGGATGATCCTTCTAATATTTCTCCTGTGTATGGCCTATAATCATATAGTGAACACAAAACAAATACATTAAAATAAGTATCAAAATTAATCTATCAATTAGTTTAACACATTAGCACTGATCGAGCCTTCGCAGGTGGGTATGTTGATGTGAAACACAATACGAAAGGGTCGACTCCTTGCTGCAATGTTTCGCTTAGCAATGTATTATTTGCAATGTTTCTTGCTTGGGACTACGGTAACCAGCTTTCCTCGTGGCTACCCATATTTGGTTTCTTATTATAAGAAACTTATCTTCGAATTAAACCTTGCCTACAACAATCAAGCAATTTGGCCATGTTATTTGCCAAGGTAGAGGCAACAGCTTTATAAAAAAAATACTATACACCAACATGCATTTTTATTGGAAAACAAACTCATTCCTCACCCTCCACACGCACCAAAGAAGACATGTAGCACTATAGATCAACCCAAATTTATCACCAATCTACTTGTGTTATGATAGATACTGTTTCGATTGACGACGACTCATCGGATGTGATGCCACTTAGTAGAAGCTGAAACGGTGGAAAAGGGATATAGCATGGATGCCGATTCGATTGGTTAAACATATGATTTATTATACGGAGATATATGATTTATTTCTCTTTCATCTCCCTTCGTACATGAATCTCCCGCGGAGTGAGTGCACAAAGAATGTCAAGTCGGCAGCAATCGCGTATAGTTATAATATTAAGCACTGCAGCGGGAAGAAGCCCATCAACTGTGTTTGTCGAAGAATGCGATGAGGCCGTCGTAGACGACCTGCTTGGCATTCACCCCCATCACGAAGTCCAGATGTGCGTACTCCTTCACCAGCCGAGCCACGAGCTTGTCGGCGGCGTCATGGTTGCTGAGATCATTCAACAGCAGCTGCACGTCCTTCACGTCCGACAGCATGTCCCCGCCGCCGTAGCAGAGCAGCAGCGGCAGGTGGTGTGGAATGTTGGACAAATGGTACTCGGGTGGGCTGCTCTGCCCATACGCAGCCATGTTGGCCGTACTGCTCCCGTGGTCGTATTTTGTTATCACTCCACGTCTGAATGCTGGGAGTACTCAAAGACAGGTAGGTATACATACACTCTCTTTGTGAGGAAGAAATCTAAGTAGCTAAGGTATACATAATATTTTAGATTTGTATCAGACTGACTGACTCTGTGAAAAATGGACGAGTGTCCTCACGGATGTAGGCTGGAGTTCATACTTCAAGTACTTGTCAACAGTGGAGTCATTGAGGCAGCAGTTTGGCCCTACATCCAAAGTGAGTGTGTGGGTGTGCGTTGCAGAATAAGGAAGGAAAAGCCAATACACATATATGTAAATTAATTGAAGACTACAATAATAAATACATATATGATTAAATTCAAACCAAACTTATGTTGCCGGCGGAATATTATCACCGGAATAATTTGTACGTACCTGTTAATGATGCCATAAGGTCGTAGCAGTTCACCCCCGGCATAGCGCAGACCGACTCCAAAAACTTGGTTCCGACTGCCCTGCTTATCCATATTAGGGAACACACTTGAATTAGAAGAGCACATTTTCTTTTGACAACAAGAGGGATATGTTAGTTTATGTACCCTTTAGGATCAAATTCTGCCACTCCAAGCGCTCCCAACATCTGCAAGAAAAAAAAACAAGAAAGCTATGACACAGCTCTGGACGTCGGAAAATTAAAGAGGAAGATAATGAATGATGTAGCTCCCTTGATGAGAAAAATCAATCGAGTGTCGTGAACTCGTCGTTCTTACTTCTCCTGCGAATGCGCTGGCTGCAGCTCTTCCGATCGTAGTTGTCATGGAAGTCAGATAGGCCACCGGAGTCAAAAGGGCAGCTGACTTGATCTTATCCACCAGCTTCCCCTCGGAGAATGCTGATAGAGCTGTCAGAGTTCCCTGTAGCATCATCCAACGTCTGTCAGTTGTTGTAGTTGTAGTGGTGGCAGTAAGTAGCAGAACATACATACGAAGTAATTCAAAGTGGAAGGAAGAATGACATGTTTGGCATTAAAGTACGTAAAGTCTCCTACCATGGAGTGACCAACATAGTGCAGCTTCTGCCCAGTTTTCCGGAATACGAAACCCACAGTAGCAGGCAAATCATAGCTGGCCAACTCATCCCATGACCACGCCCAATAAGCCTACCCGACAAACAAAAGGATGATGCTCAATACTTCATAATCAGCAACGTAGAGAAGATGACCAACCGTGTCTGATGTTTTGAGAGACTCATGGCGACGGCTCCACCTGGTGCCCCTGCCGTGTGTAATCCATACATCGAATCCGTTGTCTGCAAGTACGAAAGGCAGCGATTGTTGAGGTGGATTCAGTAGCCATGTCAACCCGTCCTGCCATCATTCATCGATCGTCAATCATCATCATCAGAATGACGAAGAAGACAACGTACCCTGCATGCATGGCAACACATTCAGATTGCTTATGGGAACGTACCGAGAGGACTCCATGTTGGAGCAGCACCGGCTGCCTCTTGCCCGCGCTGCCGCCTCCTCTTCCTTGTGGGATCCTGTGCATGGTCAGTATGTACCCGTCTTGCGTCTTCACCTGCAAGAGACGCAACGAGCTTCAACCACTCATGCCATGCCCGCATAAATCATCAATCCATCCACGTTTATCTGCACTCCGCTACCTCATATTCTCGGCACTCGTAACCCCGAGGGCTCACCACGGCGGTGCACACCCCATCATCCGCCGCCTCGAGGCTTTGCACCAGCTGCCGTCTTCCGTGAGCTCCAGCCAGCTCGCCCTGGAAGCCCGTGGAGAGGACGAAGAAGATGACGAGACGCCAGTTAAAGCAACGGAATCCCATGTTGGAGGTAAGCGAAAGGTGAGATCACCTCCTTCACCAAGGATTGGTCTTCTTACGGGGAGAAGGATGAGGAGGAAGTGGATGAAGGATGAGACCTCGTTCATGGCCTTCTTATAGGGCGGAGGAGGAGGAGGAGGAAGGAGATGGCGAGGATGATCTGTGCAGGCAGTTGAAGGGTGGTGATATGTGATTCTCGCTACGTGTTAACAGCTCTCAAAAACTGGCATTTAATCCACCCAAATCTTATTCTATCAACACTTTAAGACATAAAAAGTCATATAATTTTCATATTCCGTTGGTCTAATTTTGTTGTTTTTGTTGTTGTTGTTAATGGTTTGTTGTTGTGACCTTTTTTCACAACTACATGTAACTCCACAAATATTGAAAATTAGATTGCGGTTGTGTGAAATAAAAGAAATTGAGGTAAATTTAAACTCTTCATATTTTTCAGTGAACCATTAGTTTACTTTTATTCCAATTTATTATTGATGATAGGGTGATATTCCTATCCAGCCCTACTCGTGGTAGCCACGTTAGTAGAAAATGACAATGCCAAGCCACTGAAAATATGCCATGTCGGTCGAATCCAAATATTTTTTATGCATTATAAATATTTCCCTATCCATAAGAACAAATCTATATAAGTCAGCTTCGAACACATTTATCGAGGTTTGATTGCTTTCCATCTCTATTACTCATGTCACCTCGAGAATTTAACTAAGCAATCGGAGGGATCATATCGAAAATCTCATTCGACCTTCATTTTTTATAGTTTGCAACCACCTCAAGCATTTGGTAGCTTCTCAAACGAACTTGATCCTTTATATTTCCCTATCTTTTATAGAAACAACTTGCTGCACTTGGTTTTTGCCCTATGCTTCCAACTTATAAGACAACTTTGATGTCTCATCGAGTGATAGTAGACTTTTCCTCGATGATAGTGTCCTCTTCGAGGGGCTTCTCTTAATCGATCACCAAATCTTTGATGGATGGTAGCATCTCGCTTGGCTCATCATCTAGCATTGAAGGCTTGAACAACATTAAGTTCTCAATATTCACAATTGAGTATATCTCCATGGAGGGCGATAACTTGAGTTGGCATGTATTGTCTCCGATCCTCTTCAAGACTTTGAACGATCCATATTGGATGAGCTTTAACTTCTTTGCTTCACCTTTGAATCGTTCATTCCTAATATATGGCCATGCAAGGTCTCCTTCATAGAATCATCCTTTGACACATTGTCGATCGTGTCATTCTTTATATTTCTATTGGCTTCGCTAAAGTTGCTTCTCAACCTCTTCATGCACCTTGCGAATGTTCTTTAAAAAATTTCGGGCTTGTTGAATTGCATTGCTTTTATGGGAGGTAGTTGATTCTAATTCTATCGTAAATAGCAAAACAAAAAGTCCTTGACATAAATAACCCAAACATATCTCTTAATGGTGACTTGCTAGTAGAACTATGCACTACCCGATTGAAAGCAAACTGATGGTATGGTAAGCTTTCATCTCATTTCTTTAGGTGTCAGAGTTGTATCCTCAAAGGCGTTGAACCATAGTGTAGTTCACTACCTCGTTTTGGCCATCAGCTTATGGATGGAAGGCTGTGCTCCTCTTCGATTTAGTATCTATAGTGGTTCAAAGTGAACTCCAAAAGCTGCTCGAGACATGCCCGTCATGATCTAACACGATTGAACTTGTAAGGTCAAAATGTGTCCACATGTGTTAGAAGAATAATCGGGCTATTCCTTTGATTATTGTCTTCTTGTAAGGCATGAGCCCCACCATTTTTGAAAACCTATCGACCACCACAAATAGATAGTCGTGTCCCCATTTCATCATAGGCAGACCTCTTAAGAAGTCCATAGATATGCTCTCCCATGATCATGATGGAACGGGCAATGGAGTATACAACCCCGATTTTCGTTTAGTTGGTTTTGAAGTGCTACAAAGGATGCATCCTCATATGAATTGAGCCAAGTCCTGCTACATCTAGGGCTAATAAACATATAATTACAAGTTCTCCAAGGTTTTGCTCATGCTAAAGTTTCCTACGATTTTTGTGTAGGAAAATCTAGGGGCGACATCACATGTGCAACGGAAGAACCGAAAACAAAAATCCTCAAATTTTTCATAAATTATGTTTGTCATCGTATGAAGATTGGTATACAAAATTCACAAAATTGAAAACTACGTATATGAAAGATTGTGTCACATAGGGAGATCGTATATCCCTGAATCCCTACAGATCTGTAGGAGTGGGTGAAGGAGGTCAAGCATTCTCCTCTCTAGTAGTGATCCACACTTTAGGGCAGCCACGATGCTCCTCAAATCTCCAGGCCTACTATTCGAGGAGGAGAAGGGGAGAGGAGAATAGAAAGTGACAACTAAGAGAAGCTCTAGCATATAAATCTTTGGTTCAATCCTATTTATAGAGCCTCCTGTCAACTTAACCCTAATGGCTCTTGCCCTATTGGGTATTGGATCTCCATCCAACTATCCAAGCATCTTAGATTAGTGGATCTCTATCCAATAATCTATTATTTACTCTTATCGGATCTCATTTATAGGATCCAAAAATTCAGGAGTTTATTGGATATCCAATAAGATAGGGGCTCTAGCGGATATCTCATATATGAACTTCTATTTGTCGTAATGCCTACCATATGCGTGTGACCCTTTAGGTCCAATATCGAGCTAGTCATGAATCATATCGGTTAAAACTCTTTCTTGCTTGGTAAATTATTATCTCTATAATAATTTACTTAACTCAACGACTACGGACGTACTAGACCACTATGTCATAGTCCCCAGACGATGTAGGAGAATCCAATCCATTGGACCTGTCTATCATCAGTTATCCTATACCTATAGTCCCTCATCCATCTAATATATCAAAGACTGTATACTAGACATGGTACTATCCGGCCCAAACAGTTTCTACTCGAGTCTCGCTCTAATCAGATTCTCCTGAAAAACTCTTTCTCTCACAATTCGAATGACCATAGTGAGGGATTTGTCTGAGCAAGAACACATAAGATATTCCTTTTATAACACTGAGAGTGGATGATCCTCTATTGACATTCAATAGCCTTCATAAAATTGGCTACCACTCTCGATAACTGGTTGTGCTATATTTAAAACATCTAGACCTATAAGTTTGGTATCTAAGAGTGGAATACTCGCACAGGATATCCTTGATGTCCCAAGTCTAATAACCAAATATTCTCGTATAAGTCTTTTGAATCGTGTCCATGATATATCTTTATCATTATTGGTTCGGAAAAACGATTTCAATCATGCGAACATGTCTGGTCAACATAAGTCGTTCAAGCATCACCCTATCCTTGTTACTATAGTTATATATATTAAAATAAATATCTCATCATGGGTGCGTGAAAATGTAGATTGTTTTTAGACAACACATCGGTACTTTTAGGCAGGTAAAATTTGGGAAGTAGGTAGTCAGCATTGTGGACTTCTCACAATAGTTATACGAAGAAGTTTGTGACCGGAAGAAGTTGGCTCCAGCAGCAGTGCAAAATTCTTCACTCTCTTTTCTCCTTGCTACTTTGAGACAACAAAACTGTGGCCGATTGACTATTTGCTAAAGGCCTTTTTTTATTCCACTTTAGATGGGGGGCACAACCCTTATTTTTTAGAGAGAGGTGAGCCTTATGTTTTTAGGGTTAAAAAACTTTTCTATGATTTTCTTTATTTGGTTTCTTATACTAAGAAACATATCTTTGAATTAAACCTTAACTACGACTGTCAAGCAATTTGGCGATGTCATTTGCCAAGGTAGAAGCAATAGCTTCATAAAAAAATACTATACACCAACATGCATTTTTATTGGAAAACTAACTCATTCCTCACCCTCCACACGCACCAAAGAAGATATGTAGCAACAACAGCACTAGAGATTAACCCAGATTTATCACCAATCTACTCGTGTTATGATAGATATTCTTTCGATTGACGACGAGGCATCGGATGCGATACCACTTAGTGGAAGCCGAAACGGTGGAAAAGGGTTATAGCATGGATGGTGATTCGACTGGTTAGACATATGATTTATTATATGGAGATATATGATTTATTTCTCTTTCGCCTCCCTTTCTACATGAATCTCTCACAGAGTGAGTACACAAAGAATGTCAAGTCAACAGCAATCGCGTATAGTTATAATTAAGCACCGCACCGGGAAGAAACCCATCAACCGTGTTTGCCGAAGAATGCGATGAGGCCGTCGTAGACGACCTGCTTGGCATTCACCCCCATCACGAAGTCCAGATGTGCGTACTCCTTCACCAGCTGAGCCACGAGCTTGTCGGCGTCATGGTTGCGGAGATCTTTCAACAGCAGCTGCACGTCCTTGACGTCCGACAGCATGTCACCGCCGCCGTAGCTGAGCAGCAGCGGCAGGTGGTGTGGAATGTTGGGCATGTGGTACTCGGGTGGGCTGCTCTGCCCATACGCAACCATGTTGGCCATACTGCTCCCGTAGTCGTATTTTGTTATCACTCCACTTCTGATCGCTGTGAGTGGTCAAAGAAAGTTTTACATACTCTTTTGTGAGAAAGAAATCTAAGTAGCTCAAATATATGAATGATATTTTGGATTTGTATCAGACTGACTGACTGACTCTGTAAAAAATGGACGAGTGTCCTCACGGATGTCGGCTGGAGTTCATACTTCAAGTACATGTCAACAGTGGAGTAATTGAGGCAGCAGTTTGGCCCTACATCCAAAGTGAGTGTGTGTGTGTGTGTGTGTGTGTGTGTGAGTGCAGAATAAGGAAGGAAAAGCCATTACACATATGTAAATTAATTGAAAGACTACAATAATAAATACATATATGATTAAAGTCAAATCAAACATATGTTGCGGGCGGAATATTATCAGCGGAATAATTTGTGCGTACCTGTGAATGATGCCATAAGGTCGTAGCAGTTCACGCCCGGCATAGCGCAGACGAACTCCAAATAATTGGTTCCGACTGCCCTGCTTATCCATTAGGGAAGACAGTTGAATTAGAAGGAAGAGCTTTAACGATAACATCACTCAATGTATGGTCGGTCGGTCATGTCGATAAGGCCTCTGATGCTTTTGTCAGCACATTTTCTTTTGACAACAACAAGAGGGATGTGTTAGTTTACGTACCCTTTAGGATCAAATTCTCCCACTCCAAGTGCTCCCAACATCTGCAAGAAAAAGCAAGAAAGCTATGACACACCTCTGGACGTAGGTAAATTAGAAGAAGATACTGTGTGTAGCTTCCTCCCTCCCTTGATGACAGAAAAATTCAAAGAGTGTTGTGAACTCGTTCTTACTTCTCCTGAGAATGCGCTGCCTGCAGCTCTCCCGATTGGAGTTGTCATGTAAGTCAGATAGGCCACCGGAGTCAAAAGGGCAGCTGACTTGATCTTATCCACCAGCTTCCCCTCGGAGAATGCTGATAGAGCTGTCAGAGTTCCCTGTAGCATCATCCAACGTCAGTCAGTTGTTGTAGTTGTAGTGGTGGCAGTAAGTAGCAGAACATACATGAAAAGTAATTCAAAGTGGAAGGAAGAATGACATGTTTGGCATTAAAGTACGAAAAGTCTCCTACCATGGAGTGACCAACATAGTGCAGCTTCCGCCCAGTTTTCCGGAATACAAAACCCACAGTGGCAGGCAAATCAAAGCTGGCCAACTCATCCCATGACCACGCCCAATAAGCCTGCGAGACAACAACAGGATGATGAACCTGCTCAAGACTTCATAATCAGCATTGTAGAGAAGATGACCAACCGGGTTTGATGTATCGAGAGACTCATGGCGACGGCTCCACCTGGTGCCCCTGCCGTGTGTGATCCAGACATCGAATCCGTTGTCTGCAAGTACGAAAGCCAGTGATTGTTGAGGTGGATTCAGAAGCCATGTCATCCCGTCCTGCCATCATTCATCCATCATGCGTCGATAATCAGAAGAAGAATGACGAAGACGACAACGTACTGTACGTACATGCATGCATGGCAACACATGCAGATTGCTCGAGGAAACGTACCATGAGGACTCCATGTTGGAGCAGCACAGGCTGCCTCTTCCCCGCGCTGCCGCCTCCTCTTCCTTGTGGGATCCTGTGCATTGTCAGTATGTACCCATCTTGCGTCTTCACCTGCAAGGGACGCAACGCAGCAAGCTTCAACCACTCATGCCATGCCCGCATCAATCATCCATCCATCCATCCACATTTATCTGCCCTCGGCTACCTCATATTCTTGGCACTCGTAACCCTGAGGGCTCACCACGGCGGTGCACACGCCGTCATCCGCAGCCTCGAGACTCTGCAGCAGCTGCCGTCGTCCGTGAGCTCCGGCCAGCTCGCAATGGAAGCCCATGGAGAGGACGAAGGTGATGACGAGAAGCCAGCAACGGAATCCCATGTTGGAGGTAAGCCAAGGATGAGATCACCTACTTCACCAAGGATTGGCCTTGTTATAGTGAGGAGGGTGAGGAGGAAGTCGGTGAAGGATGAAACCTCGTTCATGGCCTTCTTATAGGGCGGAGGAGGAGGAAGGAGATGGAGAGGGTGATCTGTGCAGGCAGTTGAAGGGTGGTGATGCGTGATCTTCGCTACTTGTTACTGACATTGTTATGGCCTTTCACAACTACATGTAACTGTACAAAAGTAGAAAAATAGATTGTTGTTGTGTGCAATACAAGAAGTCGAACTAAATTTAAACTCTTCACCTCTAATGTGAATGACATGCCGTTTAAAAAGGCCCGCATAACATATTATTAGGCAAATTCATGCAAACGTGATAGAAGAACATTGAGATCACGGAAAATGTCACAAGAGATTGTGTCTTCGGAATGAAAATAAAAGATACTATTGGTAATGGATCATGATGACACTCTAATTTTAGCTGTGAACCATTTGTTTCTTTTTATTCAAAACTTTTTATTGGTGATAGGTTGACGATATTCCTACCTAGTGAACATGTATAGTGCATGCTCTGAGTGTCACGATAGGGTATATTATGTATGCCTCACCGATAGAATAGGATACCTTATGCCTCAATGATTTGATATATCATGTATGTCTTGCTATGTACGAGGCCTAATAAAGCAGATGCTCTGAGTGTCACAAGCATGTATCAGACGGATCCAGGCTTGGAGCACTGGAAAACAGTAAAGTGTATCCTTAAGTACTTGAGAAGAACTAAGGATCTTTTACTGGTATATGAAGGTAATAGCTTCAAGGTTGAAGGCTACACGGACTCGAGTTTCTAGTCCGATATCATTGATAGCAAGTCGAATTTGGGGTATACGTACACTATAAATGGAGGAGTAATATGCTGAAAGAGTTCAAAGCAAGATACTATTGCTGACTCGACTACAGAGGCGGAATACAATGTTAGTTTGGATGAAGATATTTATAACAGATCTGAGAGTCGTGCCAAGCAGCGAGGAGCCTATTCCTGTATATTGTGACAACAACGGGGCGATTGCTTAAGCGAAAGAACCAAGTCTCATCAGAAGTCTAAGCATGTTCTAAGGAGGTTCCACCTGATCAAAGAGAACGTGAGCCGAGGAGATGTAGTAGTGGAAAGAGTTACATCCAAAGATAACTTTGCAAATCCATTGACAAAACCATTGTCACATATTATCTTTAAGCGTCACTAGGGTCAGATGGGGATCAGACACATAGGTGATCGACTTTAGGTCAAGTGGGAGAGTGCTAGTCATAGGTGCCCTAGAAGCCAATTACGTGAGTGATGACACGTATAACTCGACACGCAGTCTTTTTACTTAATATTATTATTTGATATTTTATCACTTTATATTATTTGTAGCTTGAATACATTGTGATGTCTATGGATCTATGTAATGAGAATCGGATCGTGATAAGATCACGATAATGAGACTGATTCACCTTTAAACATAGATCCTAAATAATCCTGGTCATAGGTTGCTCGAGACAGACATTGAGATAACCTGATAGGTTGGTATCTTATATACCCATCTATATGATGGATGCAGCTGATCTCATAGCTACTCGTGTGGGGACACTAAGGATACATTATAGATGCTCATATGAGAATAAGTTCATTAATTCATCTGATAGCACTATACCCGGTATACAATCTTAGGGATATTAGATGGATGAGAGACTATATGTATACAGTAATCGAGGATAGACTAGTCCAATGGATTGGATTCCCTTATATCGTCCGGGGACTACGACGTAGTGGCATAGTACATCCACAGTCGATGAATTGAGTGAATTATTATGGAGATAATAATTCACTGAGCCAGAAGGAGTTTTGACATGTATGATTCACGACCAACTTGATATTGGGCCTAAAGGGTCACATACATATAGTAGGCATTGCAATGAGTAGAGGTTCGGATATGAGATATCCATCGGAGCCCATATCTTATTGGATATCCAATAAGCCTATGAATTATTGATTCTATAGATGAGATCCAATAAGAGCCTATGAGAGATTATTGAATAGAGATCTAATAATCTAAGGGGCTTGGATAGTCGGATGAAGATCCAATACCTAATAAGGCAAGATCCATTAGGGTTAAGTTGATAGAGGACCTCTATAAATAGGAGGGAACTAGTGGTTCATGAGCTAGAGCCTTTTTGGTTACCTCTCCTATTCTCCTCCCCTTCTCCTCATTAGAGAAAGCTTGGAGTTTTGAGGGGCATCGTCGTAGCCCTACTTTGTGGATCACCACTACAAAGGAGGTCGCTTGACCTCCTTCACTCTCTCATAAAGATCTATAGGGATTCAGGGATATATGATCTCTCTAGGTAACATAATCTTTCGTATATGCAGTTTTCGGTTTTTGCGTATCAATCTTCGCACGACGACGAACACATATTTGGGAATTTGAAGATTTTATTTTTTTGTTCTTCTGTTGTATATGTGATGTCGCCCTCAGATTTCCTTACGGTCAGTTCCCTATAAATACATGTATTCTTGTAAAGAATAACAAAAATTTGAAAGTGAATTTTAATAAAACAACTACTTTGCTTTTTTTACAACAAAGAACAGAAATGTCAATTCATTTATTTTAATCATATATTATTATAGTGTCATAAGAATACTTTTTACAAATTTAAGTTATATTATTCTATGAGATTTTTAATGAGGTTTCAAACCTTTAAATCACATGTAAAAACATTATCGATACAAGATAAGAATTATTTTACTATGAGAAAGGAAGCATTCGTTGAGAATCGTAGAAGACTAAAGGTCGATAAATAAATAATATATAAAAAAAACAGCTAAACATTTGCTTGGTTTAGTATTTTTTATTAACATCTTCGAAAGAAAATTAAAATTTTCATTATCGTAATAAAATTACTAATGTAGAATGTGTTTAAATCTTACAAATATTGTCGACTCTGTGGCCCAATGGATAAGGCGCTGGTCTACGGAACCAGAGATTCTGGGTTCGATCCCCAGCAGAGTCGCTTACAATCAATTTTAGTTTCTATTTTCTGAGTAAAAGTATATCTATTTTACGATTTAATCATTAGAGGCTTTTTATCGATGTTTTTTTCTATCATTTTGGTACTAGAATACTGATGGGGATATAAACAGGAATAACCTTTGTATAGGAACAAATACTCAAACAGAACACCAAGATATACGTGGAAAACCCCTTCAATGTGAAGGGTAAAAACCAAGAGAATAACTGGGATACAAGGATCACGTTACTGCCCACAATATCTAAAACCTCCCAAGTAATCAAAGCAAGAGCAGCCTACTGTAGATTTGATCTAACCTGAGATGAGAACACTGCTAGATGATTGTGAACAGTCTCTCTGCGTTGTCCTTGTCTTCTTCCCTTTCTTTCTCTTCCTCTTCTGCCTTGTATCTCGTCGCTACAAAGATCTGCCTCGTTGCTGCCTTTTTATAGCTTTAATCTGCTTCTAATCTTAATTAGGGTTAGGTTAAGAGGGGGTGTGAGCTGTGGGCTGATAAAACCCACATGGGCTGAATATGGGCCATCAGCCCAACACTAACAAAGATGGTCAGATCTCCATCAATAACGTTTTTGGTCATGACCATTGATGTTTTCCTCCATCAATGCATTCGCTTTTGCCTAAACTCCATCAATAATAAAATGTATTATTCTCGTTGATATCCATATGTCTATCTTTTTTGTTGGTCAGTAATTTATTTTCTGAAAATAGAAATAATCATTTTCTTTCCATCAAGTCTATTTACCTCTTTTATTAAAGCTGCCTAGGATTACTTATTTTCCAACTACTACGAATCCTTGGTATTTTTCATGATCATAGCTGTCACATCTATTTACCTGAAATCAATGTTAACTGCATTATATGCTACATCATTGTCGTTTATATCTCTCTTTTGTCCAGCACAATGAGTTCTTTTGCTGTCTTTTTCCCCTTGAATTCCTTACTGAAACGGGCTTAAATGTTATAGAATTAGCCACAACGATCGCTTTGACCTTATTCGGATCGATCTGGATTAGCCACACGTGTTCATTGGCCTCTTTGCTTGGGTGGTACTAGGTCGATTGGCTGTCAACTTCGATCCTTCTTAATGATAAACTTATTTTCATCCTTTAGGAATATGTATTGTTGGGGCCAACCGTAGATGACTTCTCGATCCTACCAATATAGACTTCTAAATATATCTTGACATATGTCAGAGGGTACCATCTTGTATGTCACATCGTCGATATATTTACTGATGATCATAATTTTGAATGTGCACTATTGTTTTATGCTCATTTCGACATCTTTGTGGATATGGCTTTCGACATTTTACTTAACTTACCAAGATTAAATTCTTTAGGCTTTTAGTGTTAATGATCGCAATCGCATTGATGATCTCTTGTTTCGAATAATTCTCCTTAAACTTTTGGATTGAGGGTTGGATTTGAATACGTAACATTTGGTGTAGCCATTAGTGATAGACTCAATTCTAAGTGTGAAACGGGTGCTAGTTTGGTTTGATCATCTTCTACGGTAGCCGTCGCCTTATATCGATTATGATTATTCTTCTTCCACTTCTTTAGGAAGAGTTTAGGATAATCCTTCTAGTACTTCTCTCGTGTATGACCTATAATCTTATAGTGATTGCAAAAAAAAAAAAAAAAATTTAAAAGAATAAGTAGCTTTACCACTCTTAAGATTCTTCTTGGCTTTCTGGTGCTTCTCTTTTGCATTCTCCACATTTTTCTCGGTGTATATTCAATTCTTTTTCCCTATCATCATGCTCGCTATTGTGATATAGTAAGTTTTGAGGAGGCTCGGTTTAATGTTTATTTAGGTATGGAGGCCAATGATGTATTTCATCACCATCGAGTGGTCGTCAAGAGAAATTCAGATTGCCATCACTTATTATTAGAACTCACTGGTGTATTCTTACATGGATCGATCCCTTTCATGGTGTAGGTAGTATTACTTCCTTTGTATTTATAAGGAACTGACAGCACGTTATATCCTTCAACAAAATGGATTAGTAAAATGGACGAACCGAGTTGTAGTTGAGACTATTAGGTATTTACTTAAAGGAAAAATATTACCAAAAGAGTTTTGGGTAGTAGCTATGACTATAATAGTATACTTATTAAACCATTTTCCTACTAGTATAGTACAAGGAAAAATATCCTATCAAGCATGATTAAAAAGAAAGACAAATGTAAGTTGCTTTTATATTCCTATAGAAAAAAAAAGAACTTGATGATAAAAGTATTAAATGTTTACTTATAGGGTATAGTAATGAAACCCTGTTAGGATCGGGGTCGGCACTAAGACGGGGGGTGAATTAGTGCAGCGGTAAAAACTGCCCAGACTGACTGACTGACATTGCCCTGGGTGGTACCACCACCTGGGGCACAGTGCTAGGCGGTACCATCGCTCAGACTGGCGGTACCACCACCTGGCACCCTGTCGGGGGTGGTACAATTGCCCAGACTAGTGGTACCATCGCCTGACACAGTCTTGAAGACTATGCCACGACGGTGAGGCTTCTTGAGGCACTGTTTGGGCTTCTTATTGGGCTCAACATAGTTCTTACATGGGCCTAGCTAGCCCATAATTGGGTTGGCCCAATTCAAGCCCAATTATGTGCTAACTACAATTCCTAAGAGATATTCTAAGCTAAACAAAGTCCGTAAGTCTATTCTTCCGGCGAGCTTTCGACGAACTTCCGATAATCTCTCGACAATGTTCTGGCGGACTCCCGGCAAACTTCTGGACTTCACGATGATCTTCTTGGTGAGTTCCGGCCGGCGAGCTTCTCTAGCAAGCTCTGAGACTTCTCGACTGGTTCCTCCAGAACTTTCGACGAACGTCCGGACTTCCAACGAACTCTCGAACTCCCAACGTAATCGCATCCTTGACTCTGGGACTTCATTTTGCTCCATGCCTTGCTATCGTAGTTAATCCTACACATGTAAAACATATTTCGATCTAGACAATTAATACTAAGCATTAATCAAGTTGTCTAGCATGTCATTGGTCCCTCGACGCTTCGTCCAATTCTTCGGCGCATTGTCCTCTCTTGCGGCCTATTGCCCAATCGACCAGTTGACTCCACAGCTACGATATCCTTAGCGCAATATCCGCTCTTCTTGGCCCGATGTCCGAATCCACGGCTTGAAGCCTTCTGTCGATTCGTCGACCGATCCATCGGTCCGACGTCCAATCTTCTGACATGTTCCACTTGCCCAACATGATTTTTCCTGCTTTAATTATCTCATCATGATCGAAATATCCTACGTCACTCAAAACGCGGATTAAAACATAAACACAATTATCAATTGGTTTCATCATCAATATGAGATTTAACAAACACAAGGTTTCAAACTTTATTATCATATAACAAAGAAATTGATCATAACTTATAATATTAGTTTTAACGAAGAAGAAGCTTAAAACTCTAAAGCAAATAAAATTTCAATAGTTATAGGAGAAGAAGTCGATAAGGTACATAATACATTACTTATTATTAATACCTCGATCGAATTTTCTCATATTTTTAATAATTTTAATTCTAGTTATCCTAATATACTGAAGCACCAATAAAAAGTTTTGAATAAAAAGAAACAAATGGTTCAATGCTAAAATTAGAGTGTATCCATTACCAGTAGCATCTTTTATTTTCATTCCGAAGACACAATCTCTTGTGACATTTTCCGTGATCTCAATGTTCTTCTATCACGTTTGCATGAATTTGCCTAATAATATGTTATGCGGGCCTTTTTAAACGGCATGTCATTCACATTAGAGGTGAAGAGTTTAAATTTAGTTCGACTTCTTGTATTGCACACAACAACAATCTATTTTTCTACTTTTGTACAGTTACATGTAGTTGTGAAAGGCCATAACAATGTCAGTAACAAGTAGCGAAGATCACGCATCACCACCCTTCAACTGCCTGCACAGATCACCCTCTCCATCTCCTTCCTCCTCCTCCGCCCTATAAGAAGGCCATGAACGAGGTTTCATCCTTCACCGACTTCCTCCTCACCCTCCTCACTATAACAAGGCCAATCCTTGGTGAAGTAGGTGATCTCATCCTTGGCTTACCTCCAACATGGGATTCCGTTGCTGGCTTCTCGTCATCACCTTCGTCCTCTCCATGGGCTTCCATTGCGAGCTGGCCGGAGCTCAGGGACGACGGCAGCTGCTGCAGAGCCTCGAGCCTCCGGATGACGGCGTGTGCACCGCCGTGGTGAGCCCTCAGGGTTACGAGTGCCAAGAATATGAGGTAGCCGAGTGCAGATAAATGTGGATGGATGATTGATGCGGGCATGGCATGAGTGGTTGAAGCTTGCTGCGTTGCGTCCCTTGCAGGTGAAGACGCAAGATGGGTACATACTGACAATGCACAGGATCCCACAAGGAAGAGGAGGCGGCAGCGCGGGGAAGAGGCAGCCTGTGCTGCTCCAACATGGAGTCCTCATGGTACGTTTCCTCGAGCAATCTGCATGTGTTGCCATGCATGCATGTACGTACAGTACGTTGTCGTCTTCGTCATTCTTCTTCTGATTATCGACGCATGATGGATGAATGATGGCAGGACGGGATGACATGGCTTCTGAATCCACCTCAACAATCACTGGCTTTCGTACTTGCAGACAACGGATTCGATGTCTGGATCACACACGGCAGGGGCACCAGGTGGAGCCGTCGCCATGAGTCTCTCGATACATCAAACCCGGTTGGTCATCTTCTCTACAATGCTGATTATGAAGTCTTGAGCAGGTTCATCATCCTGTTGTTGTCTCGCAGGCTTATTGGGCGTGGTCATGGGATGAGTTGGCCAGCTTTGATTTGCCTGCCACTGTGGGTTTTGTATTCCGGAAAACTGGGCGGAAGCTGCACTATGTTGGTCACTCCATGGTAGGAGACTTTTCGTACTTTAATGCCAAACATGTCATTCTTCCTTCCACTTTGAATTACTTTTCATGTATGTTCTGCTACTTACTGCCACCACTACAACTACAACAACTGACTGACGTTGGATGATGCTACAGGGAACTCTGACAGCTCTATCAGCATTCTCCGAGGGGAAGCTGGTGGATAAGATCAAGTCAGCTGCCCTTTTGACTCCGGTGGCCTATCTGACTTACATGACAACTCCAATCGGGAGAGCTGCAGGCAGCGCATTCTCAGGAGAAGTAAGAACGAGTTCACAACACTCTTTGAATTTTTCTGTCATCAAGGGAGGGAGGAAGCTACACACAGTATCTTCTTCTAATTTACCTACGTCCAGAGGTGTGTCATAGCTTTCTTGCTTTTTCTTGCAGATGTTGGGAGCACTTGGAGTGGGAGAATTTGATCCTAAAGGGTACGTAAACTAACACATCCCTCTTGTTGTTGTCAAAAGAAAATGTGCTGACAAAAGCATCAGAGGCCTTATCGACATGACCGACCGACCATACATTGAGTGATGTTATCGTTAAAGCTCTTCCTTCTAATTCAACTGTCTTCCCTAATGGATAAGCAGGGCAGTCGGAACCAATTATTTGGAGTTCGTCTGCGCTATGCCGGGCGTGAACTGCTACGACCTTATGGCATCATTCACAGGTACGCACAAATTATTCCGCTGATAATATTCCGCCCGCAACATATGTTTGATTTGACTTTAATCATATATGTATTTATTATTGTAGTCTTTCAATTAATTTACATATGTGTAATGGCTTTTCCTTCCTTATTCTGCACTCACACACACACACACACACACACACACACTCACTTTGGATGTAGGGCCAAACTGCTGCCTCAATTACTCCACTGTTGACATGTACTTGAAGTATGAACTCCAGCCGACATCCGTGAGGACACTCGTCCATTTTTTACAGAGTCAGTCAGTCAGTCTGATACAAATCCAAAATATCATTCATATATTTGAGCTACTTAGATTTCTTTCTCACAAAAGAGTATGTAAAACTTTCTTTGACCACTCACAGCGATCAGAAGTGGAGTGATAACAAAATACGACTACGGGAGCAGTATGGCCAACATGGTTGCGTATGGGCAGAGCAGCCCACCCGAGTACCACATGCCCAACATTCCACACCACCTGCCGCTGCTGCTCAGCTACGGCGGCGGTGACATGCTGTCGGACGTCAAGGACGTGCAGCTGCTGTTGAAAGATCTCCGCAACCATGACGCCGACAAGCTCGTGGCTCAGCTGGTGAAGGAGTACGCACATCTGGACTTCGTGATGGGGGTGAATGCCAAGCAGGTCGTCTACGACGGCCTCATCGCATTCTTCGGCAAACACGGTTGATGGGTTTCTTCCCGGTGCGGTGCTTAATTATAACTATACGCGATTGCTGTTGACTTGACATTCTTTGTGTACTCACTCTGTGAGAGATTCATGTAGAAAGGGAGGCGAAAGAGAAATAAATCATATATCTCCATATAATAAATCATATGTCTAACCAGTCGAATCACCATCCATGCTATAACCCTTTTCCACCGTTTCGGCTTCCACTAAGTGGTATCGCATCCGATGCCTCGTCGTCAATCGAAAGAATATCTATCATAACACGAGTAGATTGGTGATAAATCTGGGTTAATCTCTAGTGCTGTTGTTGCTACATATCTTCTTTGGTGCGTGTGGAGGGTGAGGAATGAGTTAGTTTTCCAATAAAAATGCATGTTGGTGTATAGTATTTTTTTATGAAGCTATTGCTTCTACCTTGGCAAATGACATCGCCAAATTGCTTGACAGTCGTAGTTAAGGTTTAATTCAAAGATATGTTTCTTAGTATAAGAAACCAAATAAAGAAAATCATAGAAAAGTTTTTTAACCCTAAAAACATAAGGCTCACCTCTCTCTAAAAAATAAGGGTTGTGCCCCCCATCTAAAGTGGAATAAAAAAAGGCCTTTAGCAAATAGTCAATCGGCCACAGTTTTGTTGTCTCAAAGTAGCAAGGAGAAAAGAGAGTGAAGAATTTTGCACTGCTGCTGGAGCCAACTTCTTCCGGTCACAAACTTCTTCGTATAACTATTGTGAGAAGTCCACAATGCTGACTACCTACTTCCCAAATTTTACCTGCCTAAAAGTACCGATGTGTTGTCTAAAAACAATCTACATTTTCACGCACCCATGATGAGATATTTATTTTAATATATATAACTATAGTAACAAGGATAGGGTGATGCTTGAACGACTTATGTTGACCAGACATGTTCGCATGATTGAAATCGTTTTTCCGAACCAATAATGATAAAGATATATCATGGACACGATTCAAAAGACTTATACGAGAATATTTGGTTATTAGACTTGGGACATCAAGGATATCCTGTGCGAGTATTCCACTCTTAGATACCAAACTTATAGGTCTAGATGTTTTAAATATAGCACAACCAGTTATCGAGAGTGGTAGCCAATTTTATGAAGGCTATTGAATGTCAATAGAGGATCATCCACTCTCAGTGTTATAAAAGGAATATCTTATGTGTTCTTGCTCAGACAAATCCCTCACTATGGTCATTCGAATTGTGAGAGAAAGAGTTTTTCAGGAGAATCTGATTAGAGCGAGACTCGAGTAGAAACTGTTTGGGCCGGATAGTACCATGTCTAGTATACAGTCTTTGATATATTAGATGGATGAGGGACTATAGGTATAGGATAACTGATGATAGACAGGTCCAATGGATTGGATTCTCCTACATCGTCTGGGGACTATGACATAGTGGTCTAGTACGTCCGTAGTCGTTGAGTTAAGTAAATTATTATAGAGATAATAATTTACCAAGCAAGAAAGAGTTTTAACCGATATGATTCATGACTAGCTCGATATTGGACCTAAAGGGTCACACGCATATGGTAGGCATTACGACAAATAGAAGTTCATATATGAGATATCCGCTAGAGCCCCTATCTTATTGGATATCCAATAAACTCCTGAATTTTTGGATCCTATAAATGAGATCCGATAAGAGTAAATAATAGATTATTGGATAGAGATCCACTAATCTAAGATGCTTGGATAGTTGGATGGAGATCCAATACCCAATAGGGCAAGAGCCATTAGGGTTAAGTTGACAGGGGCTCTATAAATAGGATTGAACCAAAGATTTATATGCTAGAGCTTCTCTTAGTTGTCACTTTCTATTCTCCTCTCCCCTTCTCCTCCTCGAATAGTAGGCCTGGAGATTTGAGGAGCATCGTGGCTGCCCTAAAGTGTGGATCACTACTAGAGAGGAGAATGCTTGACCTCCTTCACCCACTCCTACAGATCTGTAGGGATTCAGGGATATACGATCTCCCTATGTGACACAATCTTTCATATACGTAGTTTTCAATTTTGTGAATTTTGTATACCAATCTTCATACGATGACAAACATAATTTATGAAAAATTTGAGGATTTTTGTTTTCGGTTCTTCCGTTGCACATGTGATGTCGCCCCTAGATTTTCCTACACAAAAATCGTAGGAAACTTTAGCATGAGCAAAACCTTGGAGAACTTGTAATTATATGTTTATTAGCCCTAGATGTAGCAGGACTTGGCTCAATTCATATGAGGATGCATCCTTTGTAGCACTTCAAAACCAACTAAACGAAAATCGGGGTTGTATACTCCATTGCCCGTTCCATCATGATCATGGGAGAGCATATCTATGGACTTCTTAAGAGGTCTGCCTATGATGAAATGGGGACACGACTATCTATTTGTGGTGGTCGATAGGTTTTCAAAAATGGTGGGGCTCATGCCTTACAAGAAGACAATAATCAAAGGAATAGCCCGATTATTCTTCTAACACATGTGGACACATTTTGACCTTACAAGTTCAATCGTGTTAGATCATGACGGGCATGTCTCGAGCAGCTTTTGGAGTTCACTTTGAACCACTATAGATACTAAATCGAAGAGGAGCACAGCCTTCCATCCATAAGCTGATGGCCAAAACGAGGTAGTGAACTACACTATGGTTCAACGCCTTTGAGGATACAACTCTGACACCTAAAGAAATGAGATGAAAGCTTACCATACCATCAGTTTGCTTTCAATCGGGTAGTGCATAGTTCTACTAGCAAGTCACCATTAAGAGATATGTTTGGGTTATTTATGTCAAGGACTTTTTGTTTTGCTATTTACGATAGAATTAGAATCAACTACCTCCCATAAAAGCAATGCAATTCAACAAGCCCGAAATTTTTTAAAGAACATTCGCAAGGTGCATGAAGAGGTTGAGAAGCAACTTTAGCGAAGCCAATAGAAATATAAAGAATGACACGATCGACAATGTGTCAAAGGATGATTCTATGAAGGAGACCTTGCATGGCCATATATTAGGAATGAACGATTCAAAGGTGAAGCAAAGAAGTTAAAGCTCATCCAATATGGATCGTTCAAAGTCTTGAAGAGGATCGGAGACAATACATGCCAACTCAAGTTATCGCCCTCCATGGAGATATACTCAATTGTGAATATTGAGAACTTAATGTTGTTCAAGCCTTCAATGCTAGATGATGAGCCAAGCGAGATGCTACCATCCATCAAAGATTTGGTGATCGATTAAGAGAAGCCCCTCGAAGAGGACACTATCATCGAGGAAAAGTCTACTATCACTCGATGAGACATCAAAGTTGTCTTATAAGTTGGAAGCATAGGGCAAAAACCAAGTGCAGCAAGTTGTTTCTATAAAAGATAGGGAAATATAAAGGATCAAGTTCGTTTGAGAAGCTACCAAATGCTTGAGGTGGTTGCAAACTATAAAAAATGAAGGTCGAATGAGATTTTCGATATGATCCCTCCGATTGCTTAGTTAAATTCTCGAGGTGACATGAGTAATAGAGATGGAAAGCAATCAAACCTCGATAAATGTGTTCGAAGCTGACTTATATAGATTTGTTCTTATGGATAGGGAAATATTTATAATGCATAAAAAATATTTGGATTCGACCGACATGGCATATTTTCAGTGGCTTGGCATTGTCATTTTCTACTAACGTGGCTACCACGAGTAGGGCTGGATAGGAATATCACCCTATCATCAATAATAAATTGGAATAAAAGTAAACTAATGGTTCACTGAAAAATATGAAGAGTTTAAATTTACCTCAATTTCTTTTATTTCACACAACCGCAATCTAATTTTCAATATTTGTGGAGTTACATGTAGTTGTGAAAAAAGGTCACAACAACAAACCATTAACAACAACAACAAAAACAACAAAATTAGACCAACGGAATATGAAAATTATATGACTTTTTATGTCTTAAAGTGTTGATAGAATAAGATTTGGGTGGATTAAATGCCAGTTTTTGAGAGCTGTTAACACGTAGCGAGAATCACATATCACCACCCTTCAACTGCCTGCACAGATCATCCTCGCCATCTCCTTCCTCCTCCTCCTCCTCCGCCCTATAAGAAGGCCATGAACGAGGTCTCATCCTTCATCCACTTCCTCCTCATCCTTCTCCCCGTAAGAAGACCAATCCTTGGTGAAGGAGGTGATCTCACCTTTCGCTTACCTCCAACATGGGATTCCGTTGCTTTAACTGGCGTCTCGTCATCTTCTTCGTCCTCTCCACGGGCTTCCAGGGCGAGCTGGCTGGAGCTCACGGAAGACGGCAGCTGGTGCAAAGCCTCGAGGCGGCGGATGATGGGGTGTGCACCGCCGTGGTGAGCCCTCGGGGTTACGAGTGCCGAGAATATGAGGTAGCGGAGTGCAGATAAACGTGGATGGATTGATGATTTATGCGGGCATGGCATGAGTGGTTGAAGCTCGTTGCGTCTCTTGCAGGTGAAGACGCAAGACGGGTACATACTGACCATGCACAGGATCCCACAAGGAAGAGGAGGCGGCAGCGCGGGCAAGAGGCAGCCGGTGCTGCTCCAACATGGAGTCCTCTCGGTACGTTCCCATAAGCAATCTGAATGTGTTGCCATGCATGCAGGGTACGTTGTCTTCTTCGTCATTCTGATGATGATGATTGACGATCGATGAATGATGGCAGGACGGGTTGACATGGCTACTGAATCCACCTCAACAATCGCTGCCTTTCGTACTTGCAGACAACGGATTCGATGTATGGATTACACACGGCAGGGGCACCAGGTGGAGCCGTCGCCATGAGTCTCTCAAAACATCAGACACGGTTGGTCATCTTCTCTACGTTGCTGATTATGAAGTATTGAGCATCATCCTTTTGTTTGTCGGGTAGGCTTATTGGGCGTGGTCATGGGATGAGTTGGCCAGCTATGATTTGCCTGCTACTGTGGGTTTCGTATTCCGGAAAACTGGGCAGAAGCTGCACTATGTTGGTCACTCCATGGTAGGAGACTTTACGTACTTTAATGCCAAACATGTCATTCTTCCTTCCACTTTGAATTACTTCGTATGTATGTTCTGCTACTTACTGCCACCACTACAACTACAACAACTGACAGACGTTGGATGATGCTACAGGGAACTCTGACAGCTCTATCAGCATTCTCCGAGGGGAAGCTGGTGGATAAGATCAAGTCAGCTGCCCTTTTGACTCCGGTGGCCTATCTGACTTCCATGACAACTACGATCGGAAGAGCTGCAGCCAGCGCATTCGCAGGAGAAGTAAGAACGACGAGTTCACGACACTCGATTGATTTTTCTCATCAAGGGAGCTACATCATTCATTATCTTCCTCTTTAATTTTCCGACGTCCAGAGCTGTGTCATAGCTTTCTTGTTTTTTTTTCTTGCAGATGTTGGGAGCGCTTGGAGTGGCAGAATTTGATCCTAAAGGGTACATAAACTAACATATCCCTCTTGTTGTCAAAAGAAAATGTGCTCTTCTAATTCAAGTGTGTTCCCTAATATGGATAAGCAGGGCAGTCGGAACCAAGTTTTTGGAGTCGGTCTGCGCTATGCCGGGGGTGAACTGCTACGACCTTATGGCATCATTAACAGGTACGTACAAATTATTCCGGTGATAATATTCCGCCGGCAACATAAGTTTGGTTTGAATTTAATCATATATGTATTTATTATTGTAGTCTTCAATTAATTTACATATATGTGTATTGGCTTTTCCTTCCTTATTCTGCAACGCACACCCACACACTCACTTTGGATGTAGGGCCAAACTGCTGCCTCAATGACTCCACTGTTGACAAGTACTTGAAGTATGAACTCCAGCCTACATCCGTGAGGACACTCGTCCATTTTTCACAGAGTCAGTCAGTCTGATACAAATCTAAAATATTATGTATACCTTAGCTACTTAGATTTCTTCCTCACAAAGAGAGTGTATGTATACCTACCTGTCTTTGAGTACTCCCAGCATTCAGACGTGGAGTGATAACAAAATACGACCACGGGAGCAGTACGGCCAACATGGCTGCGTATGGGCAGAGCAGCCCACCCGAGTACCATTTGTCCAACATTCCACACCACCTGCCGCTGCTGCTCTGCTACGGCGGCGGGGACATGCTGTCGGACGTGAAGGACGTGCAGCTGCTGTTGAATGATCTCAGCAACCATGACGCCGCCGACAAGCTCGTGGCTCGGCTGGTGAAGGAGTACGCACATCTGGACTTCGTGATGGGGGTGAATGCCAAGCAGGTCGTCTACGACGGCCTCATCGCATTCTTCGACAAACACAGTTGATGGGCTTCTTCCCGCTGCAGTGCTTAATATTATAACTATACGCGATTGCTGCCGACTTGACATTCTTTGTGCACTCACTCCGCGGGAGATTCATGTACGAAGGGAGATGAAAGAGAAATAAATCATATATCTCCGTATAATAAATCATATGTTTAACCAATCGAATCGGCATCCATGCTATATCCCTTTTCCACCGTTTCAGCTTCTACTAAGTGGCATCACATCCGATGAGTCGTCGTCAATCGAAACAGTATCTATCATAACACAAGTAGATTGGTGATAAATTTGGGTTGATCTATAGTGCTACATGTCTTCTTTGGTGCGTGTGGAGGGTGAGGAATGAGTTTGTTTTCCAATAAAAATGCATGTTGGTGTATAGTATTTTTTTTATAAAGCTGTTGCCTCTACCTTGGCAAATAACATGGCCAAATTGCTTGATTGTTGTAGGCAAGGTTTAATTCGAAGATAAGTTTCTTATAATAAGAAACCAAATATGGGTAGCCACGAGGAAAGCTGGTTACCGTAGTCCCAAGCAAGAAACATTGCAAATAATACATTGCTAAGCGAAACATTGCAGCAAGGAGTCGACCCTTTCGTATTGTGTTTCACATCAACATACCCACCTGCGAAGGCTCGATCAGTGCTAATGTGTTAAACTAATTGATAGATTAATTTTGATACTTATTTTAATGTATTTGTTTTGTGTTCACTATATGATTATAGGCCATACACAGGAGAAATATTAGAAGGATCATCCTAAACTCTTTCTGAAGAATGGAAGGAGAACAATCAGAATCGATATAAGGCAACTGCTACCGTAGAAGAAGATCAAACCAAACTAGCACTCGTTTCACACTTGCAATCGAGTCTATCACTTATGGCTAGACCAAATGTTAGATATTTGAATCCAACCCTCGATCCAAAAGTTTGAGAAGAATTATTCACTCTCAAGATCCAAGTGAAACAAGATATCATCAATGCAATCATTAACATTGAAATCCAAAAGAATTTAATCTCGATAAGTTAATCGTAAAAACTTGGACTCAAGATCATTCCTTATCTAAAGCCATATCCACTGGATTGGATCTTCAAAGACGTAGAAATGAGCATAAATCAATAGTGCACATTCAAAATTATGATCGCCAACAAATAGATCGACAAGGTGGTGCCCTCTGACATATGTCAAGTTATCTTTAGAAGTCTATATTGGTAGGATCGAGAAGTCATCTACTACCGTTGGGGTGGACATCCTTGTTAGGCAAAGGCAAAAGTGCTATCGATGGAGATCTGAGCATCCTTGTTAGGTCACTCATTCAAAGCGTCTATTGGATAGTGCTCCTGTGATACATCGATCCTCATTATAATGCCAAAACGATAGAAAAAAAAAAGTATCGATAAACAACTTCTAATGATTGACTAGCATCGAATGGTTGGTTGGTAGCTGCTGTGTGTATACAAGAAGCTCAAGTGATGATGTCCATTATCTCTCATAATTTGCTGCATTGAGATCTTGCAAACCCTATGGCCTATGCTGCATTGAACAGCTGCGAAGTCCTTGAAAGGCCTGCTTGCACATCTCAAATCATAGTGCTGCCAGACCATGAATCTATATGGCCAGGTAAGAAGACAGCTTTTATTTAAATAAAATGTATTTAATTTAATCCAAAAATAGATGTATTTTCACTAAAAAAAAATTAATGACTTAAATTAATTTCATCGACTCTGCTGGGGATCGAACCCAGAATCTCTGGTTCCGTAGACCAGCGCCTTATCCATTGGGCCACAGAGTCGACAATATTTGTAAGATTTAAACACATTCTACATTAGTAATTTTATTACGATAATGAAAATTTTAATTTTCTTTCGAAGATGTTAATAAAAAATACTAAACCAAGCAAATGTTTAGCTGTTTTTTTTATATATTATTTATTTATCGACCTTTAGTCTTCTACGATTCTCAACGAATGCTTCCTTTCTCATAGTAAAATAATTCTTATCTTGTATCGATAATGTTTTTACATGTGATTTAAAGGTTTGAAACCTCATTAAAAATCTCATAGAATAATATAACTTAAATTTGTAAAAAGTATTCTTATGACACTATAATAATATATGATTAAAATAAATGAATTGACATTTCTGTTCTTTGTTGTAAAAAAAGCAAAGTAGTTGTTTTATTAAAATTCACTTTCAAATTTTTGTTATTCTTTACAAGAATACATGTATTTATAGGGAACTGACCGTAAGGAAATCTGAGGGCGACATCACATATACAACAGAAGAACAAAAAAATAAAATCTTCAAATTCCCAAATATGTGTTCGTCGTCGTGCGAAGATTGATACGCAAAAACCGAAAACTGCATATACGAAAGATTATGTTACCTAGAGAGATCATATATCCCTGAATCCCTATAGATCTTTATGAGAGAGTGAAGGAGGTCAAGCGACCTCCTTTGTAGTGGTGATCCACAAAGTAGGGCTACGACGATGCCCCTCAAAACTCCAAGCTTTCTCTAATGAGGAGAAGGGGAGGAGAATAGGAGAGGTAACCAAAAAGGCTCTAGCTCATGAACCACTAGTTCCCTCCTATTTATAGAGGTCCTCTATCAACTTAACCCTAATGGATCTTGCCTTATTAGGTATTGGATCTTCATCCGACTATCCAAGCCCCTTAGATTATTAGATCTCTATTCAATAATCTCTCATAGGCTCTTATTGGATCTCATCTATAGAATCAATAATTCATAGGCTTATTGGATATCCAATAAGATATGGGCTCCGATGGATATCTCATATCCGAACCTCTACTCATTGCAATGCCTACTATATGTATGTGACCCTTTAGGCCCAATATCAAGTTGGTCGTGAATCATACATGTCAAAACTCCTTCTGGCTCAGTGAATTATTATCTCCATAATAATTCACTCAATTCATCGACTGTGGATGTACTATGCCACTACGTCGTAGTCCCCGGACGATATAGGGGAATCCAATCCATTGGACTAGTCTATCCTCGATTACTGTATACATATAGTCTCTCATCCATCTAATATCCCTAAGATTGTATACCGGGTATAGTGCTATCAGATGAATTAATGAACTTATTCTCATATGAGCATCTATAATGTATCCTTAGTGTCCCCACACGAGTAGCTATGAGATCAGCTGCATCCATCATATAGATGGGTATATAAGATACCAACCTATCAGGTTATCTCAATGTCTGTCTCGAGCAACCTATGACCAGGATTATTTAGGATCTATGTTTAAAGGTGAATCAGTCTCATTATCGTGATCTTATCACGATCCGATTCTCATTACATAGATCCATAGACATCACAATGTATTCAAGCTACAAATAATATAAAGTGATAAAATATCAAATAATAATATTAAGTAAAAAGACTGCGTGTCGAGTTATACGTGTCATCACTCACGTAATTGGCTTCTAGGGCACCTATGACTAGCACTCTCCCACTTGACCTAAAGTCGATCACCTATGTGTCTGATCCCCATCTGACCCTAGTGACGCTTAAAGATAATATGTGACAATGGTTTTGTCAATGGATTTGCAAAGTTATCTTTGGATGTAACTCTTTCCACTACTACATCTCCTCGGCTCACGTTCTCTTTGATCAGGTGGAACCTCCTTAGAACATGCTTAGACTTCTGATGAGACTTGGTTCTTTCGCTTAAGCAATCGCCCCGTTGTTGTCACAATATACAGGAATAGGCTCCTCGCTGCTTGGCACGACTCTCAGATCTGTTATAAATATCTTCATCCAAACTAACATTGTATTCCGCCTCTGTAGTCGAGTCAGCAATAGTATCTTGCTTTGAACTCTTTCAGCATATTACTCCTCCATTTATAGTGTACGTATACCCCAAATTCGACTTGCTATCAATGATATCGGACTAGAAACTCGAGTCCGTGTAGCCTTCAACCTTGAAGCTATTACCTTCATATACCAGTAAAAGATCCTTAGTTCTTCTCAAGTACTTAAGGATACACTTTACTGTTTTCCAGTGCTCCAAGCCTGGATCCGTCTGATACATGCTTGTGACACTCAGAGCATCTGCTTTATTAGGCCTCGTACATAGCAAGACATACATGATATATCAAATCATTGAGGCATAAGGTATCCTATTCTATCGGTGAGGCATACATAATATACCCTATCGTGACACTCAGAGCATGCACTATACATGTTCACTAGGTAGGAATATCGTCAACCTATCACCAATAAAAAGTTTTGAATAAAAAGAAACAAATGGTTCACAGCTAAAATTAGAGTGTCATCATGATCCATTACCAATAGTATCTTTTATTTTCATTCCGAAGACACAATCTCTTGTGACATTTTCCGTGATCTCAATGTTCTTCTATCACGTTTGCATGAATTTGCCTAATAATATGTTATGCGGGCCTTTTTAAACGGCATGTCATTCACATTAGAGGTGAAGAGTTTAAATTTAGTTCGACTTCTTGTATTGCACACAACAACAATCTATTTTTCTACTTTTGTACAGTTACATGTAGTTGTGAAAGGCCATAACAATGTCAGTAACAAGTAGCGAAGATCACGCATCACCACCCTTCAACTGCCTGCACAGATCACCCTCTCCATCTCCTTCCTCCTCCTCCGCCCTATAAGAAGGCCATGAACGAGGTTTCATCCTTCACCGACTTCCTCCTCACCCTCCTCACTATAACAAGGCCAATCCTTGGTGAAGTAGGTGATCTCATCCTTGGCTTACCTCCAACATGGGATTCCGTTGCTGGCTTCTCGTCATCACCTTCGTCCTCTCCATGGGCTTCCATTGCGAGCTGGCCGGAGCTCACGGACGACGGCAGCTGCTGCAGAGTCTCGAGGCTGCGGATGACGGCGTGTGCACCGCCGTGGTGAGCCCTCAGGGTTACGAGTGCCAAGAATATGAGGTAGCCGAGGGCAGATAAATGTGGATGGATGGATGGATGATTGATGCGGGCATGGCATGAGTGGTTGAAGCTTGCTGCGTTGCGTCCCTTGCAGGTGAAGACGCAAGATGGGTACATACTGACAATGCACAGGATCCCACAAGGAAGAGGAGGCGGCAGCGCGGGGAAGAGGCAGCCTGTGCTGCTCCAACATGGAGTCCTCATGGTACGTTTCCTCGAGCAATCTGCATGTGTTGCCATGCATGCATGTACGTACAGTACGTTGTCGTCTTCGTCATTCTTCTTCTGATTATCGACGCATGATGGATGAATGATGGCAGGACGGGATGACATGGCTTCTGAATCCACCTCAACAATCACTGGCTTTCGTACTTGCAGACAACGGATTCGATGTCTGGATCACACACGGCAGGGGCACCAGGTGGAGCCGTCGCCATGAGTCTCTCGATACATCAAACCCGGTTGGTCATCTTCTCTACAATGCTGATTATGAAGTCTTGAGCAGGTTCATCATCCTGTTGTTGTCTCGCAGGCTTATTGGGCGTGGTCATGGGATGAGTTGGCCAGCTTTGATTTGCCTGCCACTGTGGGTTTTGTATTCCGGAAAACTGGGCGGAAGCTGCACTATGTTGGTCACTCCATGGTAGGAGACTTTTCGTACTTTAATGCCAAACATGTCATTCTTCCTTCCACTTTGAATTACTTTTCATGTATGTTCTGCTACTTACTGCCACCACTACAACTACAACAACTGACTGACGTTGGATGATGCTACAGGGAACTCTGACAGCTCTATCAGCATTCTCCGAGGGGAAGCTGGTGGATAAGATCAAGTCAGCTGCCCTTTTGACTCCGGTGGCCTATCTGACTTACATGACAACTCCAATCGGGAGAGCTGCAGGCAGCGCATTCTCAGGAGAAGTAAGAACGAGTTCACAACACTCTTTGAATTTTTCTGTCATCAAGGGAGGGAGGAAGCTACACACAGTATCTTCTTCTAATTTACCTACGTCCAGAGGTGTGTCATAGCTTTCTTGCTTTTTCTTGCAGATGTTGGGAGCACTTGGAGTGGGAGAATTTGATCCTAAAGGGTACGTAAACTAACACATCCCTCTTGTTGTTGTCAAAAGAAAATGTGCTGACAAAAGCATCAGAGGCCTTATCGACATGACCGACCGACCATACATTGAGTGATGTTATCGTTAAAGCTCTTCCTTCTAATTCAACTGTCTTCCCTAATGGATAAGCAGGGCAGTCGGAACCAATTATTTGGAGTTCGTCTGCGCTATGCCGGGCGTGAACTGCTACGACCTTATGGCATCATTCACAGGTACGCACAAATTATTCCGCTGATAATATTCCGCCCGCAACATATGTTTGATTTGACTTTAATCATATATGTATTTATTATTGTAGTCTTTCAATTAATTTACATATGTGTAATGGCTTTTCCTTCCTTATTCTGCACTCACACACACACACACACACACACACACACTCACTTTGGATGTAGGGCCAAACTGCTGCCTCAATTACTCCACTGTTGACATGTACTTGAAGTATGAACTCCAGCCGACATCCGTGAGGACACTCGTCCATTTTTTACAGAGTCAGTCAGTCAGTCTGATACAAATCCAAAATATCATTCATATATTTGAGCTACTTAGATTTCTTTCTCACAAAAGAGTATGTAAAACTTTCTTTGACCACTCACAGCGATCAGAAGTGGAGTGATAACAAAATACGACTACGGGAGCAGTATGGCCAACATGGTTGCGTATGGGCAGAGCAGCCCACCCGAGTACCACATGCCCAACATTCCACACCACCTGCCGCTGCTGCTCAGCTACGGCGGCGGTGACATGCTGTCGGACGTCAAGGACGTGCAGCTGCTGTTGAAAGATCTCCGCAACCATGACGCCGACAAGCTCGTGGCTCAGCTGGTGAAGGAGTACGCACATCTGGACTTCGTGATGGGGGTGAATGCCAAGCAGGTCGTCTACGACGGCCTCATCGCATTCTTCGGCAAACACGGTTGATGGGTTTCTTCCCGGTGCGGTGCTTAATTATAACTATACGCGATTGCTGTTGACTTGACATTCTTTGTGTACTCACTCTGTGAGAGATTCATGTAGAAAGGGAGGCGAAAGAGAAATAAATCATATATCTCCATATAATAAATCATATGTCTAACCAGTCGAATCACCATCCATGCTATAACCCTTTTCCACCGTTTCGGCTTCCACTAAGTGGTATCGCATCCGATGCCTCGTCGTCAATCGAAAGAATATCTATCATAACACGAGTAGATTGGTGATAAATCTGGGTTAATCTCTAGTGCTGTTGTTGCTACATATCTTCTTTGGTGCGTGTGGAGGGTGAGGAATGAGTTAGTTTTCCAATAAAAATGCATGTTGGTGTATAGTATTTTTTTATGAAGCTATTGCTTCTACCTTGGCAAATGACATCGCCAAATTGCTTGACAGTCGTAGTTAAGGTTTAATTCAAAGATATGTTTCTTAGTATAAGAAACCAAATAAAGAAAATCATAGAAAAGTTTTTTAACCCTAAAAACATAAGGCTCACCTCTCTCTAAAAAATAAGGGTTGTGCCCCCCATCTAAAGTGGAATAAAAAAAGGCCTTTAGCAAATAGTCAATCGGCCACAGTTTTGTTGTCTCAAAGTAGCAAGGAGAAAAGAGAGTGAAGAATTTTGCACTGCTGCTGGAGCCAACTTCTTCCGGTCACAAACTTCTTCGTATAACTATTGTGAGAAGTCCACAATGCTGACTACCTACTTCCCAAATTTTACCTGCCTAAAAGTACCGATGTGTTGTCTAAAAACAATCTACATTTTCACGCACCCATGATGAGATATTTATTTTAATATATATAACTATAGTAACAAGGATAGGGTGATGCTTGAACGACTTATGTTGACCAGACATGTTCGCATGATTGAAATCGTTTTTCCGAACCAATAATGATAAAGATATATCATGGACACGATTCAAAAGACTTATACGAGAATATTTGGTTATTAGACTTGGGACATCAAGGATATCCTGTGCGAGTATTCCACTCTTAGATACCAAACTTATAGGTCTAGATGTTTTAAATATAGCACAACCAGTTATCGAGAGTGGTAGCCAATTTTATGAAGGCTATTGAATGTCAATAGAGGATCATCCACTCTCAGTGTTATAAAAGGAATATCTTATGTGTTCTTGCTCAGACAAATCCCTCACTATGGTCATTCGAATTGTGAGAGAAAGAGTTTTTCAGGAGAATCTGATTAGAGCGAGACTCGAGTAGAAACTGTTTGGGCCGGATAGTACCATGTCTAGTATACAGTCTTTGATATATTAGATGGATGAGGGACTATAGGTATAGGATAACTGATGATAGACAGGTCCAATGGATTGGATTCTCCTACATCGTCTGGGGACTATGACATAGTGGTCTAGTACGTCCGTAGTCGTTGAGTTAAGTAAATTATTATAGAGATAATAATTTACCAAGCAAGAAAGAGTTTTAACCGATATGATTCATGACTAGCTCGATATTGGACCTAAAGGGTCACACGCATATGGTAGGCATTACGACAAATAGAAGTTCATATATGAGATATCCGCTAGAGCCCCTATCTTATTGGATATCCAATAAACTCCTGAATTTTTGGATCCTATAAATGAGATCCGATAAGAGTAAATAATAGATTATTGGATAGAGATCCACTAATCTAAGATGCTTGGATAGTTGGATGGAGATCCAATACCCAATAGGGCAAGAGCCATTAGGGTTAAGTTGACAGGGGGCTCTATAAATAGGATTGAACCAAAGATTTATATGCTAGAGCTTCTCTTAGTTGTCACTTCCTATTCTCCTCTCCCCTTCTCCTCCTCAAATAGTAGGCCTGGAGATTTGAGGAGCATCGTGGCTGCCCTAAAGTGTGGATCACTACTAGAGAGGAGAATGCTTGACCTCCTTCACCCACTCCTACAGATCTGTAGGGATTCAGGGATATACGATCTCCCTATGTGACACAATCTTTCATATACGTAGTTTTCAATTTTGTGAATTTTGTATACCAATCTTCATACGATGACAAACATAATTTATGAAAAATTTGAGGATTTTTGTTTTCGGTTCTTCCGTTGCACATGTGATGTCGCTCCTAGATTTTCCTACACAAAAGTCGTAGGAAACTTTAGCATGAGCAAAACCTTGGAGAACTTGTAATTATATGTTTATTAGCCCTAGATGTAGCAGGACTTGGCTCAATTCATATGAGGATGCATCCTTTGTAGCACTTCAAAACCAACTAAACGAAAATCGGGGTTGTATACTCCATTGCCCGTTCCATCATGATCATGGGAGAGCATATCTATGGACTTCTTAAGAGGTCTACCTATGATGAAATGGGGACACGACTATCTATTTGTGGTGGTCGATAGGTTTTCAAAAATGGTGGGGCTCATGCCTTACAAGAAGACAATAATCAAAGGAATAGCCCGATTATTCTTCTAACACATGTGGACACATTTTGACCTTACAAGTTCAATCGTGTTAGATCATGACGGGCATGTCTCGAGCAGCTTTTGGAGTTCACTTTGAACCACTATAGATACTAAATCGAAGAGGAGCACAGCCTTCCATCCATAAGCTGATGGCCAAAACGAGGTAGTGAACTACACTATGGTTCAACGCCTTTGAGGATACAACTCTGACACCTAAAGAAATGAGATGAAAGCTTACCATACCATCAGTTTGCTTTCAATCGGGTAGTGCATAGTTCTACTAGCAAGTCACCATTAAGAGATATGTTTGGGTTATTTATGTCAAGGACTTTTTGTTTTGCTATTTACGATAGAATTAGAATCAACTACCTCCCATAAAAGCAATGCAATTCAACAAGCCCGAAATTTTTTAAAGAACATTCGCAAGGTGCATGAAGAGGTTGAGAAGCAACTTTAGCGAAGCCAATAGAAATATAAAGAATGACACGATCGACAATGTGTC
Source organism: Musa acuminata AAA Group (assembly GCF_036884655.1). NCBI lineage: Eukaryota > Viridiplantae > Streptophyta > Magnoliopsida > Zingiberales > Musaceae > Musa > Musa acuminata. The sequence continues at coordinate 39,349,648 of NC_088355.1, read as the reverse complement.
AAAGGATGATTCTATGAAGGAGACCTTGCATGGCCATATATTAGGAATGAACGATTCAAAGGTGAAGCAAAGAAGTTAAAGCTCATCCAATATGGATCGTTCAAAGTCTTGAAGAGGATCGGAGACAATACATGCCAACTCAAGTTATCGCCCTCCATGGAGATATACTCAATTGTGAATATTGAGAACTTAATGTTGTTCAAGCCTTCAATGCTAGATGATGAGCCAAGCGAGATGCTACCATCCATCAAAGATTTGGTGATCGATTAAGAGAAGCCCCTCGAAGAGGACACTATCATCGAGGAAAAGTCTACTATCACTCGATGAGACATCAAAGTTGTCTTATAAGTTGGAAGCATAGGGCAAAAACCAAGTGCAGCAAGTTGTTTCTATAAAAGATAGGGAAATATAAAGGATCAAGTTCGTTTGAGAAGCTACCAAATGCTTGAGGTGGTTGCAAACTATAAAAAATGAAGGTCGAATGAGATTTTCGATATGATCCCTCCGATTGCTTAGTTAAATTCTCGAGGTGACATGAGTAATAGAGATGGAAAGCAATCAAACCTCGATAAATGTGTTCGAAGCTGACTTATATAGATTTGTTCTTATGGATAGGGAAATATTTATAATGCATAAAAAATATTTGGATTCGACCGACATGGCATATTTTCAGTGGCTTGGCATTGTCATTTTCTACTAACGTGGCTACCACGAGTAGGGCTGGATAGGAATATCACCCTATCATCAATAATAAATTGGAATAAAAGTAAACTAATGGTTCACTGAAAAATATGAAGAGTTTAAATTTACCTCAATTTCTTTTATTTCACACAACCGCAATCTAATTTTCAATATTTGTGGAGTTACATGTAGTTGTGAAAAAAGGTCACAACAACAAACCATTAACAACAACAACAAAAACAACAAAATTAGACCAACGGAATATGAAAATTATATGACTTTTTATGTCTTAAAGTGTTGATAGAATAAGATTTGGGTGGATTAAATGCCAGTTTTTGAGAGCTGTTAACACGTAGCGAGAATCACATATCACCACCCTTCAACTGCCTGCACAGATCATCCTCGCCATCTCCTTCCTCCTCCTCCTCCTCCGCCCTATAAGAAGGCCATGAACGAGGTCTCATCCTTCATCCACTTCCTCCTCATCCTTCTCCCCGTAAGAAGACCAATCCTTGGTGAAGGAGGTGATCTCACCTTTCGCTTACCTCCAACATGGGATTCCGTTGCTTTAACTGGCGTCTCGTCATCTTCTTCGTCCTCTCCACGGGCTTCCAGGGCGAGCTGGCTGGAGCTCACGGAAGACGGCAGCTGGTGCAAAGCCTCGAGGCGGCGGATGATGGGGTGTGCACCGCCGTGGTGAGCCCTCGGGGTTACGAGTGCCGAGAATATGAGGTAGCGGAGTGCAGATAAACGTGGATGGATTGATGATTTATGCGGGCATGGCATGAGTGGTTGAAGCTCGTTGCGTCTCTTGCAGGTGAAGACGCAAGACGGGTACATACTGACCATGCACAGGATCCCACAAGGAAGAGGAGGCGGCAGCGCGGGCAAGAGGCAGCCGGTGCTGCTCCAACATGGAGTCCTCTCGGTACGTTCCCATAAGCAATCTGAATGTGTTGCCATGCATGCAGGGTACGTTGTCTTCTTCGTCATTCTGATGATGATGATTGACGATCGATGAATGATGGCAGGACGGGTTGACATGGCTACTGAATCCACCTCAACAATCGCTGCCTTTCGTACTTGCAGACAACGGATTCGATGTATGGATTACACACGGCAGGGGCACCAGGTGGAGCCGTCGCCATGAGTCTCTCAAAACATCAGACACGGTTGGTCATCTTCTCTACGTTGCTGATTATGAAGTATTGAGCATCATCCTTTTGTTTGTCGGGTAGGCTTATTGGGCGTGGTCATGGGATGAGTTGGCCAGCTATGATTTGCCTGCTACTGTGGGTTTCGTATTCCGGAAAACTGGGCAGAAGCTGCACTATGTTGGTCACTCCATGGTAGGAGACTTTACGTACTTTAATGCCAAACATGTCATTCTTCCTTCCACTTTGAATTACTTCGTATGTATGTTCTGCTACTTACTGCCACCACTACAACTACAACAACTGACAGACGTTGGATGATGCTACAGGGAACTCTGACAGCTCTATCAGCATTCTCCGAGGGGAAGCTGGTGGATAAGATCAAGTCAGCTGCCCTTTTGACTCCGGTGGCCTATCTGACTTCCATGACAACTACGATCGGAAGAGCTGCAGCCAGCGCATTCGCAGGAGAAGTAAGAACGACGAGTTCACGACACTCGATTGATTTTTCTCATCAAGGGAGCTACATCATTCATTATCTTCCTCTTTAATTTTCCGACGTCCAGAGCTGTGTCATAGCTTTCTTGTTTTTTTTTCTTGCAGATGTTGGGAGCGCTTGGAGTGGCAGAATTTGATCCTAAAGGGTACATAAACTAACATATCCCTCTTGTTGTCAAAAGAAAATGTGCTCTTCTAATTCAAGTGTGTTCCCTAATATGGATAAGCAGGGCAGTCGGAACCAAGTTTTTGGAGTCGGTCTGCGCTATGCCGGGGGTGAACTGCTACGACCTTATGGCATCATTAACAGGTACGTACAAATTATTCCGGTGATAATATTCCGCCGGCAACATAAGTTTGGTTTGAATTTAATCATATATGTATTTATTATTGTAGTCTTCAATTAATTTACATATATGTGTATTGGCTTTTCCTTCCTTATTCTGCAACGCACACCCACACACTCACTTTGGATGTAGGGCCAAACTGCTGCCTCAATGACTCCACTGTTGACAAGTACTTGAAGTATGAACTCCAGCCTACATCCGTGAGGACACTCGTCCATTTTTCACAGAGTCAGTCAGTCTGATACAAATCTAAAATATTATGTATACCTTAGCTACTTAGATTTCTTCCTCACAAAGAGAGTGTATGTATACCTACCTGTCTTTGAGTACTCCCAGCATTCAGACGTGGAGTGATAACAAAATACGACCACGGGAGCAGTACGGCCAACATGGCTGCGTATGGGCAGAGCAGCCCACCCGAGTACCATTTGTCCAACATTCCACACCACCTGCCGCTGCTGCTCTGCTACGGCGGCGGGGACATGCTGTCGGACGTGAAGGACGTGCAGCTGCTGTTGAATGATCTCAGCAACCATGACGCCGCCGACAAGCTCGTGGCTCGGCTGGTGAAGGAGTACGCACATCTGGACTTCGTGATGGGGGTGAATGCCAAGCAGGTCGTCTACGACGGCCTCATCGCATTCTTCGACAAACACAGTTGATGGGCTTCTTCCCGCTGCAGTGCTTAATATTATAACTATACGCGATTGCTGCCGACTTGACATTCTTTGTGCACTCACTCCGCGGGAGATTCATGTACGAAGGGAGATGAAAGAGAAATAAATCATATATCTCCGTATAATAAATCATATGTTTAACCAATCGAATCGGCATCCATGCTATATCCCTTTTCCACCGTTTCAGCTTCTACTAAGTGGCATCACATCCGATGAGTCGTCGTCAATCGAAACAGTATCTATCATAACACAAGTAGATTGGTGATAAATTTGGGTTGATCTATAGTGCTACATGTCTTCTTTGGTGCGTGTGGAGGGTGAGGAATGAGTTTGTTTTCCAATAAAAATGCATGTTGGTGTATAGTATTTTTTTTATAAAGCTGTTGCCTCTACCTTGGCAAATAACATGGCCAAATTGCTTGATTGTTGTAGGCAAGGTTTAATTCGAAGATAAGTTTCTTATAATAAGAAACCAAATATGGGTAGCCACGAGGAAAGCTGGTTACCGTAGTCCCAAGCAAGAAACATTGCAAATAATACATTGCTAAGCGAAACATTGCAGCAAGGAGTCGACCCTTTCGTATTGTGTTTCACATCAACATACCCACCTGCGAAGGCTCGATCAGTGCTAATGTGTTAAACTAATTGATAGATTAATTTTGATACTTATTTTAATGTATTTGTTTTGTGTTCACTATATGATTATAGGCCATACACAGGAGAAATATTAGAAGGATCATCCTAAACTCTTTCTGAAGAATGGAAGGAGAACAATCAGAATCGATATAAGGCAACTGCTACCGTAGAAGAAGATCAAACCAAACTAGCACTCGTTTCACACTTGCAATCGAGTCTATCACTTATGGCTAGACCAAATGTTAGATATTTGAATCCAACCCTCGATCCAAAAGTTTGAGAAGAATTATTCACTCTCAAGATCCAAGTGAAACAAGATATCATCAATGCAATCATTAACATTGAAATCCAAAAGAATTTAATCTCGATAAGTTAATCGTAAAAACTTGGACTCAAGATCATTCCTTATCTAAAGCCATATCCACTGGATTGGATCTTCAAAGACGTAGAAATGAGCATAAATCAATAGTGCACATTCAAAATTATGATCGCCAACAAATAGATCGACAAGGTGGTGCCCTCTGACATATGTCAAGTTATCTTTAGAAGTCTATATTGGTAGGATCGAGAAGTCATCTACTACCGTTGGGGTGGACATCCTTGTTAGGCAAAGGCAAAAGTGCTATCGATGGAGATCTGAGCATCCTTGTTAGGTCACTCATTCAAAGCGTCTATTGGATAGTGCTCCTGTGATACATCGATCCTCATTATAATGCCAAAACGATAGAAAAAAAAAAGTATCGATAAACAACTTCTAATGATTGACTAGCATCGAATGGTTGGTTGGTAGCTGCTGTGTGTATACAAGAAGCTCAAGTGATGATGTCCATTATCTCTCATAATTTGCTGCATTGAGATCTTGCAAACCCTATGGCCTATGCTGCATTGAACAGCTGCGAAGTCCTTGAAAGGCCTGCTTGCACATCTCAAATCATAGTGCTGCCAGACCATGAATCTATATGGCCAGGTAAGAAGACAGCTTTTATTTAAATAAAATGTATTTAATTTAATCCAAAAATAGATGTATTTTCACTAAAAAAAAATTAATGACTTAAATTAATTTCATCGACTCTGCTGGGGATCGAACCCAGAATCTCTGGTTCCGTAGACCAGCGCCTTATCCATTGGGCCACAGAGTCGACAATATTTGTAAGATTTAAACACATTCTACATTAGTAATTTTATTACGATAATGAAAATTTTAATTTTCTTTCGAAGATGTTAATAAAAAATACTAAACCAAGCAAATGTTTAGCTGTTTTTTTTATATATTATTTATTTATCGACCTTTAGTCTTCTACGATTCTCAACGAATGCTTCCTTTCTCATAGTAAAATAATTCTTATCTTGTATCGATAATGTTTTTACATGTGATTTAAAGGTTTGAAACCTCATTAAAAATCTCATAGAATAATATAACTTAAATTTGTAAAAAGTATTCTTATGACACTATAATAATATATGATTAAAATAAATGAATTGACATTTCTGTTCTTTGTTGTAAAAAAAGCAAAGTAGTTGTTTTATTAAAATTCACTTTCAAATTTTTGTTATTCTTTACAAGAATACATGTATTTATAGGGAACTGACCGTAAGGAAATCTGAGGGCGACATCACATATACAACAGAAGAACAAAAAAATAAAATCTTCAAATTCCCAAATATGTGTTCGTCGTCGTGCGAAGATTGATACGCAAAAACCGAAAACTGCATATACGAAAGATTATGTTACCTAGAGAGATCATATATCCCTGAATCCCTATAGATCTTTATGAGAGAGTGAAGGAGGTCAAGCGACCTCCTTTGTAGTGGTGATCCACAAAGTAGGGCTACGACGATGCCCCTCAAAACTCCAAGCTTTCTCTAATGAGGAGAAGGGGAGGAGAATAGGAGAGGTAACCAAAAAGGCTCTAGCTCATGAACCACTAGTTCCCTCCTATTTATAGAGGTCCTCTATCAACTTAACCCTAATGGATCTTGCCTTATTAGGTATTGGATCTTCATCCGACTATCCAAGCCCCTTAGATTATTAGATCTCTATTCAATAATCTCTCATAGGCTCTTATTGGATCTCATCTATAGAATCAATAATTCATAGGCTTATTGGATATCCAATAAGATATGGGCTCCGATGGATATCTCATATCCGAACCTCTACTCATTGCAATGCCTACTATATGTATGTGACCCTTTAGGCCCAATATCAAGTTGGTCGTGAATCATACATGTCAAAACTCCTTCTGGCTCAGTGAATTATTATCTCCATAATAATTCACTCAATTCATCGACTGTGGATGTACTATGCCACTACGTCGTAGTCCCCGGACGATATAGGGGAATCCAATCCATTGGACTAGTCTATCCTCGATTACTGTATACATATAGTCTCTCATCCATCTAATATCCCTAAGATTGTATACCGGGTATAGTGCTATCAGATGAATTAATGAACTTATTCTCATATGAGCATCTATAATGTATCCTTAGTGTCCCCACACGAGTAGCTATGAGATCAGCTGCATCCATCATATAGATGGGTATATAAGATACCAACCTATCAGGTTATCTCAATGTCTGTCTCGAGCAACCTATGACCAGGATTATTTAGGATCTATGTTTAAAGGTGAATCAGTCTCATTATCGTGATCTTATCACGATCCGATTCTCATTACATAGATCCATAGACATCACAATGTATTCAAGCTACAAATAATATAAAGTGATAAAATATCAAATAATAATATTAAGTAAAAAGACTGCGTGTCGAGTTATACGTGTCATCACTCACGTAATTGGCTTCTAGGGCACCTATGACTAGCACTCTCCCACTTGACCTAAAGTCGATCACCTATGTGTCTGATCCCCATCTGACCCTAGTGACGCTTAAAGATAATATGTGACAATGGTTTTGTCAATGGATTTGCAAAGTTATCTTTGGATGTAACTCTTTCCACTACTACATCTCCTCGGCTCACGTTCTCTTTGATCAGGTGGAACCTCCTTAGAACATGCTTAGACTTCTGATGAGACTTGGTTCTTTCGCTTAAGCAATCGCCCCGTTGTTGTCACAATATACAGGAATAGGCTCCTCGCTGCTTGGCACGACTCTCAGATCTGTTATAAATATCTTCATCCAAACTAACATTGTATTCCGCCTCTGTAGTCGAGTCAGCAATAGTATCTTGCTTTGAACTCTTTCAGCATATTACTCCTCCATTTATAGTGTACGTATACCCCAAATTCGACTTGCTATCAATGATATCGGACTAGAAACTCGAGTCCGTGTAGCCTTCAACCTTGAAGCTATTACCTTCATATACCAGTAAAAGATCCTTAGTTCTTCTCAAGTACTTAAGGATACACTTTACTGTTTTCCAGTGCTCCAAGCCTGGATCCGTCTGATACATGCTTGTGACACTCAGAGCATCTGCTTTATTAGGCCTCGTACATAGCAAGACATACATGATATATCAAATCATTGAGGCATAAGGTATCCTATTCTATCGGTGAGGCATACATAATATACCCTATCGTGACACTCAGAGCATGCACTATACATGTTCACTAGGTAGGAATATCGTCAACCTATCACCAATAAAAAGTTTTGAATAAAAAGAAACAAATGGTTCACAGCTAAAATTAGAGTGTCATCATGATCCATTACCAATAGTATCTTTTATTTTCATTCCGAAGACACAATCTCTTGTGACATTTTCCGTGATCTCAATGTTCTTCTATCACGTTTGCATGAATTTGCCTAATAATATGTTATGCGGGCCTTTTTAAACGGCATGTCATTCACATTAGAGGTGAAGAGTTTAAATTTAGTTCGACTTCTTGTATTGCACACAACAACAATCTATTTTTCTACTTTTGTACAGTTACATGTAGTTGTGAAAGGCCATAACAATGTCAGTAACAAGTAGCGAAGATCACGCATCACCACCCTTCAACTGCCTGCACAGATCACCCTCTCCATCTCCTTCCTCCTCCTCCGCCCTATAAGAAGGCCATGAACGAGGTTTCATCCTTCACCGACTTCCTCCTCACCCTCCTCACTATAACAAGGCCAATCCTTGGTGAAGTAGGTGATCTCATCCTTGGCTTACCTCCAACATGGGATTCCGTTGCTGGCTTCTCGTCATCACCTTCGTCCTCTCCATGGGCTTCCATTGCGAGCTGGCCGGAGCTCACGGACGACGGCAGCTGCTGCAGAGTCTCGAGGCTGCGGATGACGGCGTGTGCACCGCCGTGGTGAGCCCTCAGGGTTACGAGTGCCAAGAATATGAGGTAGCCGAGGGCAGATAAATGTGGATGGATGGATGGATGATTGATGCGGGCATGGCATGAGTGGTTGAAGCTTGCTGCGTTGCGTCCCTTGCAGGTGAAGACGCAAGATGGGTACATACTGACAATGCACAGGATCCCACAAGGAAGAGGAGGCGGCAGCGCGGGGAAGAGGCAGCCTGTGCTGCTCCAACATGGAGTCCTCATGGTACGTTTCCTCGAGCAATCTGCATGTGTTGCCATGCATGCATGTACGTACAGTACGTTGTCGTCTTCGTCATTCTTCTTCTGATTATCGACGCATGATGGATGAATGATGGCAGGACGGGATGACATGGCTTCTGAATCCACCTCAACAATCACTGGCTTTCGTACTTGCAGACAACGGATTCGATGTCTGGATCACACACGGCAGGGGCACCAGGTGGAGCCGTCGCCATGAGTCTCTCGATACATCAAACCCGGTTGGTCATCTTCTCTACAATGCTGATTATGAAGTCTTGAGCAGGTTCATCATCCTGTTGTTGTCTCGCAGGCTTATTGGGCGTGGTCATGGGATGAGTTGGCCAGCTTTGATTTGCCTGCCACTGTGGGTTTTGTATTCCGGAAAACTGGGCGGAAGCTGCACTATGTTGGTCACTCCATGGTAGGAGACTTTTCGTACTTTAATGCCAAACATGTCATTCTTCCTTCCACTTTGAATTACTTTTCATGTATGTTCTGCTACTTACTGCCACCACTACAACTACAACAACTGACTGACGTTGGATGATGCTACAGGGAACTCTGACAGCTCTATCAGCATTCTCCGAGGGGAAGCTGGTGGATAAGATCAAGTCAGCTGCCCTTTTGACTCCGGTGGCCTATCTGACTTACATGACAACTCCAATCGGGAGAGCTGCAGGCAGCGCATTCTCAGGAGAAGTAAGAACGAGTTCACAACACTCTTTGAATTTTTCTGTCATCAAGGGAGGGAGGAAGCTACACACAGTATCTTCTTCTAATTTACCTACGTCCAGAGGTGTGTCATAGCTTTCTTGCTTTTTCTTGCAGATGTTGGGAGCACTTGGAGTGGGAGAATTTGATCCTAAAGGGTACGTAAACTAACACATCCCTCTTGTTGTTGTCAAAAGAAAATGTGCTGACAAAAGCATCAGAGGCCTTATCGACATGACCGACCGACCATACATTGAGTGATGTTATCGTTAAAGCTCTTCCTTCTAATTCAACTGTCTTCCCTAATGGATAAGCAGGGCAGTCGGAACCAATTATTTGGAGTTCGTCTGCGCTATGCCGGGCGTGAACTGCTACGACCTTATGGCATCATTCACAGGTACGCACAAATTATTCCGCTGATAATATTCCGCCCGCAACATATGTTTGATTTGACTTTAATCATATATGTATTTATTATTGTAGTCTTTCAATTAATTTACATATGTGTAATGGCTTTTCCTTCCTTATTCTGCACTCACACACACACACACACACACACACACACTCACTTTGGATGTAGGGCCAAACTGCTGCCTCAATTACTCCACTGTTGACATGTACTTGAAGTATGAACTCCAGCCGACATCCGTGAGGACACTCGTCCATTTTTTACAGAGTCAGTCAGTCAGTCTGATACAAATCCAAAATATCATTCATATATTTGAGCTACTTAGATTTCTTTCTCACAAAAGAGTATGTAAAACTTTCTTTGACCACTCACAGCGATCAGAAGTGGAGTGATAACAAAATACGACTACGGGAGCAGTATGGCCAACATGGTTGCGTATGGGCAGAGCAGCCCACCCGAGTACCACATGCCCAACATTCCACACCACCTGCCGCTGCTGCTCAGCTACGGCGGCGGTGACATGCTGTCGGACGTCAAGGACGTGCAGCTGCTGTTGAAAGATCTCCGCAACCATGACGCCGACAAGCTCGTGGCTCAGCTGGTGAAGGAGTACGCACATCTGGACTTCGTGATGGGGGTGAATGCCAAGCAGGTCGTCTACGACGGCCTCATCGCATTCTTCGGCAAACACGGTTGATGGGTTTCTTCCCGGTGCGGTGCTTAATTATAACTATACGCGATTGCTGTTGACTTGACATTCTTTGTGTACTCACTCTGTGAGAGATTCATGTAGAAAGGGAGGCGAAAGAGAAATAAATCATATATCTCCATATAATAAATCATATGTCTAACCAGTCGAATCACCATCCATGCTATAACCCTTTTCCACCGTTTCGGCTTCCACTAAGTGGTATCGCATCCGATGCCTCGTCGTCAATCGAAAGAATATCTATCATAACACGAGTAGATTGGTGATAAATCTGGGTTAATCTCTAGTGCTGTTGTTGCTACATATCTTCTTTGGTGCGTGTGGAGGGTGAGGAATGAGTTAGTTTTCCAATAAAAATGCATGTTGGTGTATAGTATTTTTTTATGAAGCTATTGCTTCTACCTTGGCAAATGACATCGCCAAATTGCTTGACAGTCGTAGTTAAGGTTTAATTCAAAGATATGTTTCTTAGTATAAGAAACCAAATAAAGAAAATCATAGAAAAGTTTTTTAACCCTAAAAACATAAGGCTCACCTCTCTCTAAAAAATAAGGGTTGTGCCCCCCATCTAAAGTGGAATAAAAAAAGGCCTTTAGCAAATAGTCAATCGGCCACAGTTTTGTTGTCTCAAAGTAGCAAGGAGAAAAGAGAGTGAAGAATTTTGCACTGCTGCTGGAGCCAACTTCTTCCGGTCACAAACTTCTTCGTATAACTATTGTGAGAAGTCCACAATGCTGACTACCTACTTCCCAAATTTTACCTGCCTAAAAGTACCGATGTGTTGTCTAAAAACAATCTACATTTTCACGCACCCATGATGAGATATTTATTTTAATATATATAACTATAGTAACAAGGATAGGGTGATGCTTGAACGACTTATGTTGACCAGACATGTTCGCATGATTGAAATCGTTTTTCCGAACCAATAATGATAAAGATATATCATGGACACGATTCAAAAGACTTATACGAGAATATTTGGTTATTAGACTTGGGACATCAAGGATATCCTGTGCGAGTATTCCACTCTTAGATACCAAACTTATAGGTCTAGATGTTTTAAATATAGCACAACCAGTTATCGAGAGTGGTAGCCAATTTTATGAAGGCTATTGAATGTCAATAGAGGATCATCCACTCTCAGTGTTATAAAAGGAATATCTTATGTGTTCTTGCTCAGACAAATCCCTCACTATGGTCATTCGAATTGTGAGAGAAAGAGTTTTTCAGGAGAATCTGATTAGAGCGAGACTCGAGTAGAAACTGTTTGGGCCGGATAGTACCATGTCTAGTATACAGTCTTTGATATATTAGATGGATGAGGGACTATAGGTATAGGATAACTGATGATAGACAGGTCCAATGGATTGGATTCTCCTACATCGTCTGGGGACTATGACATAGTGGTCTAGTACGTCCGTAGTCGTTGAGTTAAGTAAATTATTATAGAGATAATAATTTACCAAGCAAGAAAGAGTTTTAACCGATATGATTCATGACTAGCTCGATATTGGACCTAAAGGGTCACACGCATATGGTAGGCATTACGACAAATAGAAGTTCATATATGAGATATCCGCTAGAGCCCCTATCTTATTGGATATCCAATAAACTCCTGAATTTTTGGATCCTATAAATGAGATCCGATAAGAGTAAATAATAGATTATTGGATAGAGATCCACTAATCTAAGATGCTTGGATAGTTGGATGGAGATCCAATACCCAATAGGGCAAGAGCCATTAGGGTTAAGTTGACAGGGGGCTCTATAAATAGGATTGAACCAAAGATTTATATGCTAGAGCTTCTCTTAGTTGTCACTTCCTATTCTCCTCTCCCCTTCTCCTCCTCAAATAGTAGGCCTGGAGATTTGAGGAGCATCGTGGCTGCCCTAAAGTGTGGATCACTACTAGAGAGGAGAATGCTTGACCTCCTTCACCCACTCCTACAGATCTGTAGGGATTCAGGGATATACGATCTCCCTATGTGACACAATCTTTCATATACGTAGTTTTCAATTTTGTGAATTTTGTATACCAATCTTCATACGATGACAAACATAATTTATGAAAAATTTGAGGATTTTTGTTTTCGGTTCTTCCGTTGCACATGTGATGTCGCTCCTAGATTTTCCTACACAAAAGTCGTAGGAAACTTTAGCATGAGCAAAACCTTGGAGAACTTGTAATTATATGTTTATTAGCCCTAGATGTAGCAGGACTTGGCTCAATTCATATGAGGATGCATCCTTTGTAGCACTTCAAAACCAACTAAACGAAAATCGGGGTTGTATACTCCATTGCCCGTTCCATCATGATCATGGGAGAGCATATCTATGGACTTCTTAAGAGGTCTACCTATGATGAAATGGGGACACGACTATCTATTTGTGGTGGTCGATAGGTTTTCAAAAATGGTGGGGCTCATGCCTTACAAGAAGACAATAATCAAAGGAATAGCCCGATTATTCTTCTAACACATGTGGACACATTTTGACCTTACAAGTTCAATCGTGTTAGATCATGACGGGCATGTCTCGAGCAGCTTTTGGAGTTCACTTTGAACCACTATAGATACTAAATCGAAGAGGAGCACAGCCTTCCATCCATAAGCTGATGGCCAAAACGAGGTAGTGAACTACACTATGGTTCAACGCCTTTGAGGATACAACTCTGACACCTAAAGAAATGAGATGAAAGCTTACCATACCATCAGTTTGCTTTCAATCGGGTAGTGCATAGTTCTACTAGCAAGTCACCATTAAGAGATATGTTTGGGTTATTTATGTCAAGGACTTTTTGTTTTGCTATTTACGATAGAATTAGAATCAACTACCTCCCATAAAAGCAATGCAATTCAACAAGCCCGAAATTTTTTAAAGAACATTCGCAAGGTGCATGAAGAGGTTGAGAAGCAACTTTAGCGAAGCCAATAGAAATATAAAGAATGACACGATCGACAATGTGTCAAAGGATGATTCTATGAAGGAGACCTTGCATGGCCATATATTAGGAATGAACGATTCAAAGGTGAAGCAAAGAAGTTAAAGCTCATCCAATATGGATCGTTCAAAGTCTTGAAGAGGATCGGAGACAATACATGCCAACTCAAGTTATCGCCCTCCATGGAGATATACTCAATTGTGAATATTGAGAACTTAATGTTGTTCAAGCCTTCAATGCTAGATGATGAGCCAAGCGAGATGCTACCATCCATCAAAGATTTGGTGATCGATTAAGAGAAGCCCCTCGAAGAGGACACTATCATCGAGGAAAAGTCTACTATCACTCGATGAGACATCAAAGTTGTCTTATAAGTTGGAAGCATAGGGCAAAAACCAAGTGCAGCAAGTTGTTTCTATAAAAGATAGGGAAATATAAAGGATCAAGTTCGTTTGAGAAGCTACCAAATGCTTGAGGTGGTTGCAAACTATAAAAAATGAAGGTCGAATGAGATTTTCGATATGATCCCTCCGATTGCTTAGTTAAATTCTCGAGGTGACATGAGTAATAGAGATGGAAAGCAATCAAACCTCGATAAATGTGTTCGAAGCTGACTTATATAGATTTGTTCTTATGGATAGGGAAATATTTATAATGCATAAAAAATATTTGGATTCGACCGACATGGCATATTTTCAGTGGCTTGGCATTGTCATTTTCTACTAACGTGGCTACCACGAGTAGGGCTGGATAGGAATATCACCCTATCATCAATAATAAATTGGAATAAAAGTAAACTAATGGTTCACTGAAAAATATGAAGAGTTTAAATTTACCTCAATTTCTTTTATTTCACACAACCGCAATCTAATTTTCAATATTTGTGGAGTTACATGTAGTTGTGAAAAAAGGTCACAACAACAAACCATTAACAACAACAACAAAAACAACAAAATTAGACCAACGGAATATGAAAATTATATGACTTTTTATGTCTTAAAGTGTTGATAGAATAAGATTTGGGTGGATTAAATGCCAGTTTTTGAGAGCTGTTAACACGTAGCGAGAATCACATATCACCACCCTTCAACTGCCTGCACAGATCATCCTCGCCATCTCCTTCCTCCTCCTCCTCCTCCGCCCTATAAGAAGGCCATGAACGAGGTCTCATCCTTCATCCACTTCCTCCTCATCCTTCTCCCCGTAAGAAGACCAATCCTTGGTGAAGGAGGTGATCTCACCTTTCGCTTACCTCCAACATGGGATTCCGTTGCTTTAACTGGCGTCTCGTCATCTTCTTCGTCCTCTCCACGGGCTTCCAGGGCGAGCTGGCTGGAGCTCACGGAAGACGGCAGCTGGTGCAAAGCCTCGAGGCGGCGGATGATGGGGTGTGCACCGCCGTGGTGAGCCCTCGGGGTTACGAGTGCCGAGAATATGAGGTAGCGGAGTGCAGATAAACGTGGATGGATTGATGATTTATGCGGGCATGGCATGAGTGGTTGAAGCTCGTTGCGTCTCTTGCAGGTGAAGACGCAAGACGGGTACATACTGACCATGCACAGGATCCCACAAGGAAGAGGAGGCGGCAGCGCGGGCAAGAGGCAGCCGGTGCTGCTCCAACATGGAGTCCTCTCGGTACGTTCCCATAAGCAATCTGAATGTGTTGCCATGCATGCAGGGTACGTTGTCTTCTTCGTCATTCTGATGATGATGATTGACGATCGATGAATGATGGCAGGACGGGTTGACATGGCTACTGAATCCACCTCAACAATCGCTGCCTTTCGTACTTGCAGACAACGGATTCGATGTATGGATTACACACGGCAGGGGCACCAGGTGGAGCCGTCGCCATGAGTCTCTCAAAACATCAGACACGGTTGGTCATCTTCTCTACGTTGCTGATTATGAAGTATTGAGCATCATCCTTTTGTTTGTCGGGTAGGCTTATTGGGCGTGGTCATGGGATGAGTTGGCCAGCTATGATTTGCCTGCTACTGTGGGTTTCGTATTCCGGAAAACTGGGCAGAAGCTGCACTATGTTGGTCACTCCATGGTAGGAGACTTTACGTACTTTAATGCCAAACATGTCATTCTTCCTTCCACTTTGAATTACTTCGTATGTATGTTCTGCTACTTACTGCCACCACTACAACTACAACAACTGACAGACGTTGGATGATGCTACAGGGAACTCTGACAGCTCTATCAGCATTCTCCGAGGGGAAGCTGGTGGATAAGATCAAGTCAGCTGCCCTTTTGACTCCGGTGGCCTATCTGACTTCCATGACAACTACGATCGGAAGAGCTGCAGCCAGCGCATTCGCAGGAGAAGTAAGAACGACGAGTTCACGACACTCGATTGATTTTTCTCATCAAGGGAGCTACATCATTCATTATCTTCCTCTTTAATTTTCCGACGTCCAGAGCTGTGTCATAGCTTTCTTGTTTTTTTTTCTTGCAGATGTTGGGAGCGCTTGGAGTGGCAGAATTTGATCCTAAAGGGTACATAAACTAACATATCCCTCTTGTTGTCAAAAGAAAATGTGCTCTTCTAATTCAAGTGTGTTCCCTAATATGGATAAGCAGGGCAGTCGGAACCAAGTTTTTGGAGTCGGTCTGCGCTATGCCGGGGGTGAACTGCTACGACCTTATGGCATCATTAACAGGTACGTACAAATTATTCCGGTGATAATATTCCGCCGGCAACATAAGTTTGGTTTGAATTTAATCATATATGTATTTATTATTGTAGTCTTCAATTAATTTACATATATGTGTATTGGCTTTTCCTTCCTTATTCTGCAACGCACACCCACACACTCACTTTGGATGTAGGGCCAAACTGCTGCCTCAATGACTCCACTGTTGACAAGTACTTGAAGTATGAACTCCAGCCTACATCCGTGAGGACACTCGTCCATTTTTCACAGAGTCAGTCAGTCTGATACAAATCTAAAATATTATGTATACCTTAGCTACTTAGATTTCTTCCTCACAAAGAGAGTGTATGTATACCTACCTGTCTTTGAGTACTCCCAGCATTCAGACGTGGAGTGATAACAAAATACGACCACGGGAGCAGTACGGCCAACATGGCTGCGTATGGGCAGAGCAGCCCACCCGAGTACCATTTGTCCAACATTCCACACCACCTGCCGCTGCTGCTCTGCTACGGCGGCGGGGACATGCTGTCGGACGTGAAGGACGTGCAGCTGCTGTTGAATGATCTCAGCAACCATGACGCCGCCGACAAGCTCGTGGCTCGGCTGGTGAAGGAGTACGCACATCTGGACTTCGTGATGGGGGTGAATGCCAAGCAGGTCGTCTACGACGGCCTCATCGCATTCTTCGACAAACACAGTTGATGGGCTTCTTCCCGCTGCAGTGCTTAATATTATAACTATACGCGATTGCTGCCGACTTGACATTCTTTGTGCACTCACTCCGCGGGAGATTCATGTACGAAGGGAGATGAAAGAGAAATAAATCATATATCTCCGTATAATAAATCATATGTTTAACCAATCGAATCGGCATCCATGCTATATCCCTTTTCCACCGTTTCAGCTTCTACTAAGTGGCATCACATCCGATGAGTCGTCGTCAATCGAAACAGTATCTATCATAACACAAGTAGATTGGTGATAAATTTGGGTTGATCTATAGTGCTACATGTCTTCTTTGGTGCGTGTGGAGGGTGAGGAATGAGTTTGTTTTCCAATAAAAATGCATGTTGGTGTATAGTATTTTTTTTATAAAGCTGTTGCCTCTACCTTGGCAAATAACATGGCCAAATTGCTTGATTGTTGTAGGCAAGGTTTAATTCGAAGATAAGTTTCTTATAATAAGAAACCAAATATGGGTAGCCACGAGGAAAGCTGGTTACCGTAGTCCCAAGCAAGAAACATTGCAAATAATACATTGCTAAGCGAAACATTGCAGCAAGGAGTCGACCCTTTCGTATTGTGTTTCACATCAACATACCCACCTGCGAAGGCTCGATCAGTGCTAATGTGTTAAACTAATTGATAGATTAATTTTGATACTTATTTTAATGTATTTGTTTTGTGTTCACTATATGATTATAGGCCATACACAGGAGAAATATTAGAAGGATCATCCTAAACTCTTTCTGAAGAATGGAAGGAGAACAATCAGAATCGATATAAGGCAACTGCTACCGTAGAAGAAGATCAAACCAAACTAGCACTCGTTTCACACTTGCAATCGAGTCTATCACTTATGGCTAGACCAAATGTTAGATATTTGAATCCAACCCTCGATCCAAAAGTTTGAGAAGAATTATTCACTCTCAAGATCCAAGTGAAACAAGATATCATCAATGCAATCATTAACATTGAAATCCAAAAGAATTTAATCTCGATAAGTTAATCGTAAAAACTTGGACTCAAGATCATTCCTTATCTAAAGCCATATCCACTGGATTGGATCTTCAAAGACGTAGAAATGAGCATAAATCAATAGTGCACATTCAAAATTATGATCGCCAACAAATAGATCGACAAGGTGGTGCCCTCTGACATATGTCAAGTTATCTTTAGAAGTCTATATTGGTAGGATCGAGAAGTCATCTACTACCGTTGGGGTGGACATCCTTGTTAGGCAAAGGCAAAAGTGCTATCGATGGAGATCTGAGCATCCTTGTTAGGTCACTCATTCAAAGCGTCTATTGGATAGTGCTCCTGTGATACATCGATCCTCATTATAATGCCAAAACGATAGAAAAAAAAAAGTATCGATAAACAACTTCTAATGATTGACTAGCATCGAATGGTTGGTTGGTAGCTGCTGTGTGTATACAAGAAGCTCAAGTGATGATGTCCATTATCTCTCATAATTTGCTGCATTGAGATCTTGCAAACCCTATGGCCTATGCTGCATTGAACAGCTGCGAAGTCCTTGAAAGGCCTGCTTGCACATCTCAAATCATAGTGCTGCCAGACCATGAATCTATATGGCCAGGTAAGAAGACAGCTTTTATTTAAATAAAATGTATTTAATTTAATCCAAAAATAGATGTATTTTCACTAAAAAAAAATTAATGACTTAAATTAATTTCATCGACTCTGCTGGGGATCGAACCCAGAATCTCTGGTTCCGTAGACCAGCGCCTTATCCATTGGGCCACAGAGTCGACAATATTTGTAAGATTTAAACACATTCTACATTAGTAATTTTATTACGATAATGAAAATTTTAATTTTCTTTCGAAGATGTTAATAAAAAATACTAAACCAAGCAAATGTTTAGCTGTTTTTTTTATATATTATTTATTTATCGACCTTTAGTCTTCTACGATTCTCAACGAATGCTTCCTTTCTCATAGTAAAATAATTCTTATCTTGTATCGATAATGTTTTTACATGTGATTTAAAGGTTTGAAACCTCATTAAAAATCTCATAGAATAATATAACTTAAATTTGTAAAAAGTATTCTTATGACACTATAATAATATATGATTAAAATAAATGAATTGACATTTCTGTTCTTTGTTGTAAAAAAAGCAAAGTAGTTGTTTTATTAAAATTCACTTTCAAATTTTTGTTATTCTTTACAAGAATACATGTATTTATAGGGAACTGACCGTAAGGAAATCTGAGGGCGACATCACATATACAACAGAAGAACAAAAAAATAAAATCTTCAAATTCCCAAATATGTGTTCGTCGTCGTGCGAAGATTGATACGCAAAAACCGAAAACTGCATATACGAAAGATTATGTTACCTAGAGAGATCATATATCCCTGAATCCCTATAGATCTTTATGAGAGAGTGAAGGAGGTCAAGCGACCTCCTTTGTAGTGGTGATCCACAAAGTAGGGCTACGACGATGCCCCTCAAAACTCCAAGCTTTCTCTAATGAGGAGAAGGGGAGGAGAATAGGAGAGGTAACCAAAAAGGCTCTAGCTCATGAACCACTAGTTCCCTCCTATTTATAGAGGTCCTCTATCAACTTAACCCTAATGGATCTTGCCTTATTAGGTATTGGATCTTCATCCGACTATCCAAGCCCCTTAGATTATTAGATCTCTATTCAATAATCTCTCATAGGCTCTTATTGGATCTCATCTATAGAATCAATAATTCATAGGCTTATTGGATATCCAATAAGATATGGGCTCCGATGGATATCTCATATCCGAACCTCTACTCATTGCAATGCCTACTATATGTATGTGACCCTTTAGGCCCAATATCAAGTTGGTCGTGAATCATACATGTCAAAACTCCTTCTGGCTCAGTGAATTATTATCTCCATAATAATTCACTCAATTCATCGACTGTGGATGTACTATGCCACTACGTCGTAGTCCCCGGACGATATAGGGGAATCCAATCCATTGGACTAGTCTATCCTCGATTACTGTATACATATAGTCTCTCATCCATCTAATATCCCTAAGATTGTATACCGGGTATAGTGCTATCAGATGAATTAATGAACTTATTCTCATATGAGCATCTATAATGTATCCTTAGTGTCCCCACACGAGTAGCTATGAGATCAGCTGCATCCATCATATAGATGGGTATATAAGATACCAACCTATCAGGTTATCTCAATGTCTGTCTCGAGCAACCTATGACCAGGATTATTTAGGATCTATGTTTAAAGGTGAATCAGTCTCATTATCGTGATCTTATCACGATCCGATTCTCATTACATAGATCCATAGACATCACAATGTATTCAAGCTACAAATAATATAAAGTGATAAAATATCAAATAATAATATTAAGTAAAAAGACTGCGTGTCGAGTTATACGTGTCATCACTCACGTAATTGGCTTCTAGGGCACCTATGACTAGCACTCTCCCACTTGACCTAAAGTCGATCACCTATGTGTCTGATCCCCATCTGACCCTAGTGACGCTTAAAGATAATATGTGACAATGGTTTTGTCAATGGATTTGCAAAGTTATCTTTGGATGTAACTCTTTCCACTACTACATCTCCTCGGCTCACGTTCTCTTTGATCAGGTGGAACCTCCTTAGAACATGCTTAGACTTCTGATGAGACTTGGTTCTTTCGCTTAAGCAATCGCCCCGTTGTTGTCACAATATACAGGAATAGGCTCCTCGCTGCTTGGCACGACTCTCAGATCTGTTATAAATATCTTCATCCAAACTAACATTGTATTCCGCCTCTGTAGTCGAGTCAGCAATAGTATCTTGCTTTGAACTCTTTCAGCATATTACTCCTCCATTTATAGTGTACGTATACCCCAAATTCGACTTGCTATCAATGATATCGGACTAGAAACTCGAGTCCGTGTAGCCTTCAACCTTGAAGCTATTACCTTCATATACCAGTAAAAGATCCTTAGTTCTTCTCAAGTACTTAAGGATACACTTTACTGTTTTCCAGTGCTCCAAGCCTGGATCCGTCTGATACATGCTTGTGACACTCAGAGCATCTGCTTTATTAGGCCTCGTACATAGCAAGACATACATGATATATCAAATCATTGAGGCATAAGGTATCCTATTCTATCGGTGAGGCATACATAATATACCCTATCGTGACACTCAGAGCATGCACTATACATGTTCACTAGGTAGGAATATCGTCAACCTATCACCAATAAAAAGTTTTGAATAAAAAGAAACAAATGGTTCACAGCTAAAATTAGAGTGTCATCATGATCCATTACCAATAGTATCTTTTATTTTCATTCCGAAGACACAATCTCTTGTGACATTTTCCGTGATCTCAATGTTCTTCTATCACGTTTGCATGAATTTGCCTAATAATATGTTATGCGGGCCTTTTTAAACGGCATGTCATTCACATTAGAGGTGAAGAGTTTAAATTTAGTTCGACTTCTTGTATTGCACACAACAACAATCTATTTTTCTACTTTTGTACAGTTACATGTAGTTGTGAAAGGCCATAACAATGTCAGTAACAAGTAGCGAAGATCACGCATCACCACCCTTCAACTGCCTGCACAGATCACCCTCTCCATCTCCTTCCTCCTCCTCCGCCCTATAAGAAGGCCATGAACGAGGTTTCATCCTTCACCGACTTCCTCCTCACCCTCCTCACTATAACAAGGCCAATCCTTGGTGAAGTAGGTGATCTCATCCTTGGCTTACCTCCAACATGGGATTCCGTTGCTGGCTTCTCGTCATCACCTTCGTCCTCTCCATGGGCTTCCATTGCGAGCTGGCCGGAGCTCACGGACGACGGCAGCTGCTGCAGAGTCTCGAGGCTGCGGATGACGGCGTGTGCACCGCCGTGGTGAGCCCTCAGGGTTACGAGTGCCAAGAATATGAGGTAGCCGAGGGCAGATAAATGTGGATGGATGGATGGATGATTGATGCGGGCATGGCATGAGTGGTTGAAGCTTGCTGCGTTGCGTCCCTTGCAGGTGAAGACGCAAGATGGGTACATACTGACAATGCACAGGATCCCACAAGGAAGAGGAGGCGGCAGCGCGGGGAAGAGGCAGCCTGTGCTGCTCCAACATGGAGTCCTCATGGTACGTTTCCTCGAGCAATCTGCATGTGTTGCCATGCATGCATGTACGTACAGTACGTTGTCGTCTTCGTCATTCTTCTTCTGATTATCGACGCATGATGGATGAATGATGGCAGGACGGGATGACATGGCTTCTGAATCCACCTCAACAATCACTGGCTTTCGTACTTGCAGACAACGGATTCGATGTCTGGATCACACACGGCAGGGGCACCAGGTGGAGCCGTCGCCATGAGTCTCTCGATACATCAAACCCGGTTGGTCATCTTCTCTACAATGCTGATTATGAAGTCTTGAGCAGGTTCATCATCCTGTTGTTGTCTCGCAGGCTTATTGGGCGTGGTCATGGGATGAGTTGGCCAGCTTTGATTTGCCTGCCACTGTGGGTTTTGTATTCCGGAAAACTGGGCGGAAGCTGCACTATGTTGGTCACTCCATGGTAGGAGACTTTTCGTACTTTAATGCCAAACATGTCATTCTTCCTTCCACTTTGAATTACTTTTCATGTATGTTCTGCTACTTACTGCCACCACTACAACTACAACAACTGACTGACGTTGGATGATGCTACAGGGAACTCTGACAGCTCTATCAGCATTCTCCGAGGGGAAGCTGGTGGATAAGATCAAGTCAGCTGCCCTTTTGACTCCGGTGGCCTATCTGACTTACATGACAACTCCAATCGGGAGAGCTGCAGGCAGCGCATTCTCAGGAGAAGTAAGAACGAGTTCACAACACTCTTTGAATTTTTCTGTCATCAAGGGAGGGAGGAAGCTACACACAGTATCTTCTTCTAATTTACCTACGTCCAGAGGTGTGTCATAGCTTTCTTGCTTTTTCTTGCAGATGTTGGGAGCACTTGGAGTGGGAGAATTTGATCCTAAAGGGTACGTAAACTAACACATCCCTCTTGTTGTTGTCAAAAGAAAATGTGCTGACAAAAGCATCAGAGGCCTTATCGACATGACCGACCGACCATACATTGAGTGATGTTATCGTTAAAGCTCTTCCTTCTAATTCAACTGTCTTCCCTAATGGATAAGCAGGGCAGTCGGAACCAATTATTTGGAGTTCGTCTGCGCTATGCCGGGCGTGAACTGCTACGACCTTATGGCATCATTCACAGGTACGCACAAATTATTCCGCTGATAATATTCCGCCCGCAACATATGTTTGATTTGACTTTAATCATATATGTATTTATTATTGTAGTCTTTCAATTAATTTACATATGTGTAATGGCTTTTCCTTCCTTATTCTGCACTCACACACACACACACACACACACACACACTCACTTTGGATGTAGGGCCAAACTGCTGCCTCAATTACTCCACTGTTGACATGTACTTGAAGTATGAACTCCAGCCGACATCCGTGAGGACACTCGTCCATTTTTTACAGAGTCAGTCAGTCAGTCTGATACAAATCCAAAATATCATTCATATATTTGAGCTACTTAGATTTCTTTCTCACAAAAGAGTATGTAAAACTTTCTTTGACCACTCACAGCGATCAGAAGTGGAGTGATAACAAAATACGACTACGGGAGCAGTATGGCCAACATGGTTGCGTATGGGCAGAGCAGCCCACCCGAGTACCACATGCCCAACATTCCACACCACCTGCCGCTGCTGCTCAGCTACGGCGGCGGTGACATGCTGTCGGACGTCAAGGACGTGCAGCTGCTGTTGAAAGATCTCCGCAACCATGACGCCGACAAGCTCGTGGCTCAGCTGGTGAAGGAGTACGCACATCTGGACTTCGTGATGGGGGTGAATGCCAAGCAGGTCGTCTACGACGGCCTCATCGCATTCTTCGGCAAACACAGTTGATGGGCTTCTTCCCGGTGTTCCACTAAGTGGTATCGCATCCGATGCCTCATCAATCGAAAGAATATCCATCATAACACGAGTAGATTGGTGATAAATCTGGGTTGATCTCTAGTGCTGTTTTTGCTACATGTCTTCTTTGGTGCGTGTGGAGGGTGAGGAATGAGTTAGTTTTCCAATAAAAATACATGTCGGTGTATAGTATTTTTTTATGAAGCTATTGCTTCTACCTTGGCAAATGACATCGCCAAATTGCTTGACAGTCGTATAAGGTTTAATTCAAAGATATGTTTCTTAATATAAGAAACCAAATAAGAAAAATCGTAGAAAAGTTTTTTAACCCTAAAAACATAAGGCTCACCTCTCTCTCAAAAATAAGGGGTGTGCCCCCATCTAAAGTGGAATAAAAAAAAGGCCTTTAGCAAATAGTCAATCGGCCACAGTTTTGTTGTCTCAAAGTAGCAAGGAGAAAAGAGAGTGAAGCATTTTGCACTGCTGCTGGAGCCAAATTCTTCCGGTCACAAACTTCTTCCTCATGTTCCCGCAACCCAATGCTTCATATAACTACCGTGAGAAGTCCGCAATGCTAACTACCTACTTCCCAAATTCTATCTACCGAGAGCACTAACGTGTTTTCTAAAAACAACATATGTTTTCATGCACCCATAAATAGGTCAACTTGATACTTATTTCAATCTATATAACTACAGTAGAGAGGATAGGATGATGCTTGAGCACTCATGTTGACCAAACATAATCGAATGGTTGAAATCCTATCTTCGAACAAATAATGATAAAATAACGATAAAGACATACAATAGACATGATTTAAAAGTCTTGTACGAGAAGAATTCTACCCTATGGTGTATCTCGAAGAAAGATGGAGGAGATGACACTACATATATTAACAAAGGGATCAATCCGTAAGAATACACTATTGAGTTCTGACAATAAGTGGTGGCACTCAAAATTTCCCTCGACAACCATTTGACGATAATGAAATACACCATTGGCCTCCATGCCTAGATAAATATTGGTCTGAGCTTCTTCAAAATTCTACCTACTTCCCAAATTCTACCTACCGAGAGTACCAATGTGTTATCTAAAAATAATCTACATTTTCATGCACCCATAATGGATAGATCAACTTGATAGTTTTTAATCTTTATGACTATAGTAGCAAGGATAGGGTGATGCTTGAGTGACTCATGTTGACCAAACATGTTCGTATGGTTGAAATCCTATCTTCAAACTAATAAGGATAAAAATATGTCATAAACACAATCCAAAAGACTTATATAGGAAGAATTCTACCCTATGGGGTATCTTGAAAAATGATGGAGGAAGTGACACTACATACAAAGAAAGGGATCAATCCGTGTAAGAATACACTAATGAATTATGACAAGAAGTGGCAGTACTCAAAATTTCTTTCGACAACCATTTGACGATAATAAAATACACCATCGATCTCTATCCCTAGATAAATATTGAATTGAGCTTCTTCAAAACTTACTATGTCACGATAGCAAGAGTGATAGAAGTGACAGTCAAGAAAAGGAATTGAACACACACCGAGGAGAATACGGAGAAGGCAAAAGGGAAGCACCCGAAAGCCAAGAAGAATCTTTTAAAGCTTGTGATAGGGGAGATTAATGTGGGAAACGGTGTTGGGGACCGTTTAAGAGGACACACTATAATTTCCATGTTAAGTTTGCATGCATAATAACAATTTGGAGATCAAATAGCGTCCAATTAACATTCATTCAAAACAATAAAACATGTTTAAATGAACTTTTTCTTAACATAAACTGTACACAGTTCTGTAGCATAAAAGCTAATTAGAGAAGTCGTGACCAGTTTCTCGTGATGTAACAAAGAACAGAAACGTCAACTCATTTATTTTTATCACATATCATTATACTATCATAAGAATACTTTCCACAAAGTTAAGTTATATTATTCCATAAGAATATATCAAAAAAGCGACAAAAGTTTTGCTTGGTTTATTAGATTTAAAACATATATAGAAACTGTAGATAACTTAGCATCTCCGACTCTGTGGCCCAATGGATAAGGCGCTGGTCTACGGAACCAGAGATTCTGGGTTCGATCCCCAGCAGAGTCGTTTGAAGTCAATTTTATTTTATTAATTATTTTTAGTGAAAATACATCTATTTTTGGATTAAATTAAATATATTTTTTATTTAAATAAAAGCTGGGTTCTTACCTGGCCATATAGATTCATGGTGTGGCAGCACCATGATTTGAGACGTTCAAGCAGGCCTTTCAAGGACTTCGCAGCTGCTCAATGCAGCATAGGCCATAGGGTTTGCAAGATCTCAATGCAGCAAATTATGAGAGACAATGGACATCATCACTTGAACTTCATGTGTACACAGAGCAGCTATGGATGATTGTTTATACATCTTGTTTTCATCTATGTACATATTCCTTGAAGAAAAATATCAGCTACAGGAAAACAATGTATAGGCTCAGGAGAGTCTGTTCCAATGTAACACCACTTCCTTGGCGCTTGTTGCTTCCTTCCTGTCATCTTCCTCAGTACAAGGAGATTCTGTTCACCGATCCTCTTCGGATGCATGTATTATTACAATGAGGACCATCGAGACCTACTGCCTCTTAGTGTACAACTATGTATCGTGATCCAAATCCGCAAAACACTTCTCTCGAGTTCTATATCATGCTGACATAGTTTGATATAATTTAGATATTGGAGGTAACTAGCGTCGCTCAAGTCGCAGAAACCTGCAAATGGCTCCCTCAGATGATCGATGCCAGTATCAACAGTGCGACGGTGATATCACACGGTGCAGCGTCCAGGACTCATCTCGTGCCTCCTCTCATCAAAGCCAAAGCTCTGCAGGCTTGGCAAGCAACAATGCCTAGTTTTCCAGGTTTTCTCTTTCCTTCTCTTCGGATCTCTATTTGGTGTCACCTCACTGCTGCAGATTGAACATGCTCCAGAATGGTACAGAGTTGCATTTTCCGAGTTTTGAGGTTGGTCGGTGTTGGTTTTGTTTATGTCTGGCTTCACATTGCTGTCTACTCTTGCTTCAGCAGCATTGGGCGCAT
Source organism: Musa acuminata AAA Group (assembly GCF_036884655.1). Taxonomy (NCBI): domain Eukaryota; kingdom Viridiplantae; phylum Streptophyta; class Magnoliopsida; order Zingiberales; family Musaceae; genus Musa; species Musa acuminata. Next base: position 39,322,929 of record NC_088355.1, on the reverse strand, counting down.
TGACTTGCTCACTTTGCAAGGTCTCATGTAGAAGTTCAGCGAGTTTCTTTCTACCGGTTGGAGAGGGTTCCGAATTTGAGTCTGGATATTTTTCAGATGGAAAGTGGTTGTCAAATTGAGGGGTGACAGGTGAGTTTATTTGATGATTTGGAGTACTGCCTCGGGAAGGAGTGAATTCTGCATGAAGAAAATTATTCATCATAAATTACAAGAAAATTAGCAATGATATCTTGAGAAATAACTAATGTAGAAGAAAATTACATGCTCTGTAATTGCAGAGGTCATACCTCCATTTACACTTAAGAAATCATCTTCACAGTCAGATTCTAACCATGCTCGTGAATCAAAAAAGACATCTTCTTTACTGCTTTCTAATCCACAAAAACAAGTATTCGTCAATGGAACAATAAAGATAGCTAATGAAAGAGTTGAATCAACAAGATTAATACAACTTATGATATCAAATTTATATAGAAAAGGTCCATCTTAGTATTCTTCAAGGCACCATTTGTTTATAGTTCAGTCGAGGAACATGGACTAAAGTCATGATTGCAAACTAAAAAAACTCAAAACGCATCGCATTAGCTATAACTATTGTTTATGGTAAACCTACAAAATTAGCCACACATTTTGTAGTTTGCTTGATTCTTGTAAAGGCGTTGTTATCTAAAATTACACTCACCTCCCTTTGACTAGAAGCAAAGAGAAGAAAAGGAAAGAAGAAATGTTATTCTGAAAAAACAAGCTATGGCTTAAAAAAATGATCCGATGGAATAGAATTCAGTTGTTAAAATGAGACAGAAATCACCAAGACATGAGTTTCTAGGAAAGATAAAATGAAGGCCTGGGTTGAGCACGATGAGAATTTTATTTTCTTTCATGATAATGAGAGTGATTGAAAGATGAGTATTATTCAGTACAAAACATGAGTTGATGCTATAAAATAACAGAACTTCTTAGTTATGAGAATATGGCTGACAAATTGACCACAGAGAATATGAAAACAAACCAAGCTTGTCGCATATCAGCATCCAACATCAGTTATCGGTTTACAGTGAAACTTAAGCTGTCCAATGCGACAAGATCAGTATACTAATTTTGTTGCACATCACAAACTTCCACTAACTGAATTTTCCTAAGACAAACACTTCAACTACCATAGACTTGCACATAAGTTTGGTGCATGTTTTGAGGTGAAAGGTCAGAAACCATATCAATCTACATAGGAGGTGATTTATCTAAAAGAAAGCAACATCAACAAGTAGTCAGATATCAAAGGTCACTATTGCTATGGATTCATTAGCACCTGATTCAACTTATACCACATGCAAGAAAGAGAATATTAGGAAGAAATGCTCTTCTGACACTGTGCATACAGAAACACCAACCTGGGCAAGTTAGCAGATAACCTTGTCCAAAGATCTCAGTGAACACAGAGTTCGTTGATTATCGAAATTCTATAAGTAAACTATACAATGATCGAAATATTGAAGTTGTGTGCAGTCAGAAAAGATCACAAAAACAATCGATTTCCCATTAGCCATGTACAGTTAAAATTGTTGTCTTTCTTTGCACCATAAACACAAATTACCATCTATCAATCGAAGCAAGAAGATTAAAATTAATGAGATGAACAAAGAAAGAACAAACTGGTATCAATTGATGAAGACAAGGTTCGACTTTTATCACACAAAAAAGGACCTAAGAAGATCTAAAAGCAGATAAAAAGGACTTGATGCCAATAGGATACCATACCAAAGCCTGAGCTCTGGAAACCAAATCGATCAACCGGACTCCCCCCATTCAAAGTCCTGTCCTTGGCGGGCGACGAGACGAAGATCCTCTTGGCCCTAGAAACAAGACCCAGACGACATCTCATTGGGGAATCCGGACCTTTCTGGAACGAAGTGCAGGCTCCCATCTTCAAGATCGAACCTTTCTCATCACAGCCTCGCAAAGGTTCTGTTTCCTGCCAGTACCAGCAGGAAAAGAAAAAACGAATCGAAAGGCAAAGAAAAGTAGGTGTAAAAGGATGACAAGGGTAGCGGCGATTTGCTACCAGACTTAGTGAAGGCACGACAAAAAAACCACAAGCCCTCTTGCTCTGCACCTCTGAGGCATTTCCAGAAAGAGAGAGCGGAGTAGGCAGGAAGCAGAAGCAAAGGTCTCTTTTTTGGTTCTTTGCTCGTGGAACAGGGGAGAAGTGCGAGTCCACCCAACGGAGGCCCCTCGTTGAAGGCCGGCTTGATGCACTTCACATGGGATTGGAATCAATGCAATGCATGGCCCTACCATGACTAGGTAGGACCTGTTCTTGTCTCATTGCATTCGTTTGCATGATGCTGATGGAGGATTTCCATGTGCACCAACAGAGCTGTCTCCTTCTCCTTTCCCACTTTCCCATGCACCAATCCATCTATCAAGAAAGCAAGAAACAGTGTTCTACTGATTGGCGATTCCATCGTGAATGATAAGAGTCTAAAAGCAACAAAATTGTTTATATGATTGAATAAGGAACTTTTAGAACGATCAAACGACTTAGAAAGTTATTTCGGAAGTAAAAAGATGTTTTTGGATGCAAGACTTGGATTGTTTGGTTGAAGTGATTGTTATGTTGTCCTGTTAGAAATATTTTATTTGGTAGTGTTAGAAGATCTATCATGGTCCGCTGTCCTAACCGGAAAAAGTGCCTCAAATCTCCATCACAGAGTTGCAGTCCTTTGTGAAGATGACTGCAGTGATCAACCATCGACATTTATGGGCCACAATTCATCTTGTACTTCTCAACAAGTATGTATATCTCTCTGTTTTTCTGAGATCTTCATCATTGTGCGGTGGAGACGGCAATTATTTTTATGGATGAGAGTGATTTCTGCATTCAGTTTGAGTAGCATACATATCTCGAGAGTTAGATATCAGTCCTTTTCATTTCAACAAGCACCTCATGTTCCAACCCTTTGCCGTCAGGCAGAGTTCTCCCCATCCTTCTTGTAGCCATTAATTACAACCTCAGCAGCAGACAAGATCTTTCTTCTCTTTTCTGAAGCTTGCACACATTTTGTCTGATTATTGAAATGTGGATGACAAGAAATGGGAGACTTGATCAGCTCATAGCCTCTCTGGATTCAGTAGTTGCAGGCTCTCTAGCCTTGATTTCAGGCATTTGCATGCATCAAATCAGGGATGAAAAGATATGGCTAGAAGCTGGAGTGGCCTTGGCCTTTGTGTGGAAGGTTTGGTTTGATCCAAACCTAGTCAGCGAGAAAATGACAAAGAAAGAATGCTCGTAAGATTTTTTTTTATAACGTACGGTACTAAATTCATGAATATTTCATAAATTTTATTTTGATCGTTAACTTAAGCGTCGAAGGAGTCTTGTCGGATAATACTTGTAATAGAGATTTCATACGAAGTACTTGAATAAATCCAAGATTAAGATTATGACATCAAAGCATCGACCTTAAAGTTTTTTTGGAAAGTTGATTCCTAGATGAAAAGATTCTCAAAGATACACTAAGATTCTCAAATGTTTAGATGAGGAACTAGGATGATAACTAAGCACAAAGATCATGATGGATGGATGATCCACGATGATCATGAGAACTAAACAGTAGAACTAAGGAATGAGAATAGTCAAACAAACTGAACTCAGAGTATACCACATGGTGGAAGATACCAAAGTAAAGAATTAACAGTCAAAGTAATGAAAAGGCAAAGAAAGAAATTAAAGTTGATTCATCAGCTTGAAGATGATGATGTGACGAATGAGCACAAGTGTCATATCAACAAAATATTACATTCTTTTTGGTGTCATTTCTCCGAGGTCTGTGGATGATCCCAGATCAATGGTTGAGAAGACAGAGACACACCAAGCCTTCTCTCTGGGCTCCCACACTTGCACTTCATGCATTCAAGATCACACCAACTAGCAGACAGGATTGCTGTAGAGCATGTGCAGCTTGGGGGACTGGGGACTGGAGAGTAGCACTTGGGACTGACCTCTCATTCCTGATGGCCATTGAGGAGGAAGTCTCAGTGGAGATCAGTAGCAGCAGAATAAGAAGAGCAAGCAAAACTACAAGCAGATGGCTGAAATTGATCATTGGCTTTCTTTTCTTCTCTTTTCCATGGTTTTCCAATCAGACACTCATCAATTCCACTTAGCAATCCTTAGGATCTCCACATGTAGTTTCTGCTCTCTCTTCGAGCTGTCCCTTAGCAATCCTAAGGATCCATTGATATCCTTAGGATATCAATGGACATATAAAAAAAATTATCTGTTGAGTATTCATATTGATATGTTGGATTTTGGAGGTGGTGTGAGATGGAAAAAAAACTCCTTGTTATCTCTCAAATGACTCTAATATTATAATCTGACGAGGTTAGATGTTAGTGATCGACTTAATATTGACCTAACTTAGTTTAATTCAAGCTTGATTTGCATAGGAAATTATGAGCTCCCAAGAAGGTCCGGTCCCGACATACTCCTCTTACACAACGTTTGATATCGGAAGTGGGCTCCTGACATGGTCACTTGAATGAGCATCTTAGGTCTCGAGAGAAGGATTAAACCTCAATTATTATACCTAATTTTATTTTTTATAACTAGTCCTCTTGTACAACCGGTCCTTTTGATTATTATAAATGGTCTGGTCCCGACATATTTCTCTTGTAAAACGATTGATATCGGAAGTGGGCTCTCGACATGGTCACTTCAATGAGCAGCTTAACTCCTGAGAGAATGATTAAATCTTGATTATTATACCTAATTTTGCTTTTTATAGCTGGTCCTCTTGTATAACTGGTCCTTTTGATTATTATAGATGGTCTGGTCTCGACATATTTCTGTTGCACAAAGATTGATATTGAAAGTAGGTTCCCGATATGATCCTCCAGTTGCTTACGATTAAGAGAACATTTTCTATAATAAAAAATATTATATTTGAATTTCATTGACATGATGAGAATATTGGTCGAAACATTTTATACTTAATAATTGATTTGGATGGTATACGTAGAGTTTCGATTGAAGATAAATATTTTTTTCATTATTTATCTTTACCCTCCAAAAGTATACTTCAGACTCTCTAGGAGGGATCTCAAAGGATAGTAATTTCATTGGCCTAACAAGTTAATTATCGATATTAATATTAGAGTAATCATATTTAATTTATTAGATCTTCGATGTTTAACCTAAGGAGGACACATAAAGTAAACTCAATAAAGAGAGTGTATCAAATCATCTTCATCTGGACGATTGACTCGATAACAAGATCTGATTTGGCAATCGAGTCAAAAAATCATGTGCTAGTTAGTGAACCATCGGAGCACAAGTCAACCTTTGGATGAGATGATGGCCTTTGAGCGGATTGGTCGATTGAACAGTAAAACTAAGGACACAAAGGTGAAAAGACATTTGGTAAACGAAGTGTCAATCTCAAGCCATAAAGGGTCTCAGTGGGAATTGGAGAAGAAGCCTCACATGTGCTTAGAACCTTCATGAGTCCTTTGCCTCTCCACCTTCCTAGGCTCCGTGTCTTTTGGATCTTTAAGTGATCTTCTTCTCCTCAAGTTAGGAAATGACCTCATTTTATTTACGAGTAGACGAGAGAGTCAAAATTTTATTCTTACCGAGCTGCATGATTCCTTCAAAATGGGGTGACAATGATACTGATAGGTATATTGTAAGTTAATCACTAATGACATATATTATATGATTGACATTCATTTTATTTATTATAATTTATTATTATTATTTTTTACTTTAGATTACTTATTGTACATATTATAATGTTCATGGATCTACGAAGTGAGAATTGGATCGTAATAAGATCACGATAATGAAATCGATTCGTCTTTAAACATAAATCATAAATAATCTTGATCGTAAGTTACTTGAGAGGGACATCGAGATAATCGAATAAACTGGTGTACTATATACTCGTCCATATGATGAAAGTGGTTGGTTTCATAACAGCCAATCTTACGAGGACAATTGAGTGTCGATAGAGGACTATCTACTTTCAGTGTCATGAGAGAAAGATTCTATGTATTCTTGCTCAAGCAAATCCCTAATCAGAGTCATTCGGATTGGGAGAGAAAGAGTTCTCTAGGAGAATCTGATTAAAGCGAGACTTGACTAGATTCCGTATATACCTGATAACATCATGTCTGACATAGTGTCTTTGAGATATTAGATGGATGAGGAAATATAAACATATGGTAACTAAGGGATAAACAGGTCTAATAGATTAGATTCTCCTATATCATTTGGAGACTACGGTGTAGTAGCCTAGTACATCCGTAGTCGATGAGTCAAATGAATTATTATGGAGATAATAATTCACTGAGTCAAAAAATGTTCTGATAGGTATGACTCATAACCAGCTTAATATTGGGCTTAGAGAGTCACATACATATGGTAGGTGTTGTAACGAGTAGAGATTTAGATATAAGATATTCGAGCCGGGCTTAGAGAGTCACATACATATGGTAGGTGTTGTAACGAGTAGAGATTTAGATATAAGATATTCGAGCCCTTATCTTTTTGGATATCCAGTAAGCTCATGAATTATTAGATTTTGTGGATAAGAGCCAATGAAAGATTATTTGGTAGAAATCCACTAATCCAATAGGTAGTTGGATGGAGATCCAGTATCCAATATGACAAGATTCATTATGGTTAAATTTACAGAAACATCTAGAGAAGAGGACAATTGACCTCATTCATCCTCTTTCATAGATCTACGGGAAACGTGCTCCTCAATGTGCTCATTTAGATCGACGCAATCCTCCGTGTCATGTCTATGAAACCGACGATACTTCATTTTATCATGCTTTGCGAATGTAGTAGTAACTTCTCCCTAATTCGAGATGCATTGTATAATGTCAAGTCTATTCGTAGTCGAGATGGTCCCAATAGATTAGACCCCCTCCGATAAGACGAGCATGGAGTATGTGTTGTTCGGTTTGAATGGTTCGGCCATTATCTTTTTCTATCCCTTATCACACCTCATCTTGAGATGGGGACTTGGATAACACTTTATTGATTTGCACGTTACGGGGAAGGAGGTGGATTGATTCTCAACCTACACCAAACATGAAGGCTTGTATGAGCACCAAAGGATGTGCCAGTGATCCCTTGGGCCTCATCAGCAAACTTGGAGACAATATGTTGCTCCAACTCTCTGGCTAGTTAGGAAAAATAGACTAAACGACTATAGATGAGAGGAAATAATGACACATCAAAGCATAGGATATGTCATATAGAACCATTTAAGTATGGAAGGTTGCTTACATCAGTGCTACCATCAAATTCTCAATGCATTTTCTCTAAGCATTATTAACCCATCTATTATTTCTGTGTTCGTACGATGTGATTAGTGAAATCCATCGACTAGGCTTTCGATTCAAGTGTCATCGATCGATTGTAAATGACTAGGTCCACTGACCTCAATCATACGAGAACGGGGGACACCACCAACGACGGAAGGTGTGAAAGGCTACAAGAATTCTATAGGAATGGGTGTGACTTCCAATTGAGTTACTTCAATAGTGATCGGCAGTTGAGGTTATCGTTGAGGTTATTGAGAGATGAAGGGAATGATAGAGTGCATCATTTCGGATACAGCGTCAACCTACTCTACTGTGTTAAGCCGAGAAAAACTTCCAAACTGAGGTCATTGAAGAACCACCGCTGTTGAAGCAGAGTTTGGCCGGAGAACAAGCATATCAACAGTCGTTCGAGTCTAGTAAAGGTGTCGTAGGTGGGAAGTGGGACATTTGGCCGGAGAACAAGCATATCAACAGTCGTTCAAGTCTAGTAAAAGTGTCGTAGGTGGGAAGTGGGACATCTTTGCTAGGGCGACCATTTGAAGCATGCCCTAATGATAAAATTGGGCTTGATATTGTCCGGTCTCGGTTCAATCTTGATCTATATAAGGAAACTCATCGCTCAAGTAGAATAATTTTTGGTTAGATTTCATGACATGACAAAAGTATCAATTAGAGTTAGTTAATGAACCTTTACGTCGTGGCCAAGGTGTACAAGGTTACCCATGTGGATGCTCGAGTAGCGAGGGCGAGCGTCGGATCGAGTCGGGTTCAAGTCTCGTCCCCCGAGTGTCATCTTCTCTCTTGGCGAGTGGCATGCTTCTCAGTCGCTGGGTTCATGCACGTAGGTCGAGGTCGAGAGGGAGATTTCCCGACTCGATCCCTCCGAAGCTTAAGTTAACTTTTGATGGAATGAGAGAGAGTTGAGTGTTCGAAGTGTCTATCCTTCCTTATTATGGAGGGTTAGTTTTTATACATGTGAGGATGAATTGATCGTACGGGGTCAATTTACTACGATTGGCTCCTCGGGCGACCAACTTAGGCTTCTGTATGAGCGTCGACCAACCTGCACGGATCGACGCAGCGCGACGCCATCTCGAGCTTTCCGGGATGATTGTACTGTGATGATGTCGTTCGTACGGAGAGGGCAGCAAGCGACTGCCCGCCACGTATGTGTTGTGCGCCACATCGTACTTGAGGTTCCACGTCTGCATCGTCATATTTGTCTGCCTGGATCCACGTGGACGATGTCAAAATATGTCCTATCAAGAGTCTTTTTATCATTTTTTTTTTGCTAATTTAGATTTGATCTTATTATTTCTAAAAAACATAGTTATATTCATTTATAAGTTGTTGGTAACGGTCTATATCATTCATTTCAGCTCTCATAATTCAATTTTACTATTTGTACCTACCACCACTTGCATAATTATATATATATATATATATATATATATATATATATATATATATATATATATACATACATGCGTTTTTGAATTTTACATATATATACTAAACTTAAATATAGAGGTAGATAGAAAGAAAGAAAAGGCAACAGTAAATATTTTTATAAGGAAATCGTCCTTATAATATAATATAATTCTTCTATTTTAGTTCATTTTCTCATCGAGAGACGGTCCTCTTCTTCACCTTCACCTCCATCTCCGCCTCAGCCTGCGCCTCCACCTCCACCACCTCCTCCTCCTCCTCCTCCTATTTTGTATATTTGATGGGCTTTTCCTCCTTTCCATGGCCGCTGCCGTCGCCTTCGCTAGATCGGCCGGTGGTGCTCGTACCCGCCCCGAACCAGTAGCCGGCCCGCTTCCCTGCACCCGGTCGAAGCCCATCGTCGGCTTCCTCCGCCTCCACCTCACCCTCCTCCACTCTCTTTCCTAACCCCCGGCACGCGCCACTAGTCCGATCGATGGCCCTAGTCTTCCTCCATCACGTCGTCGGCGACCTCACCCTCGGCAAGCCCGAGCTGGTCGAGTTCTCCGAGGCGGAGACGGTCGAGGCGGCCGTCAGCGCCATCGGGAACTCCGCCGAGGGCGCGATCACTGTCTGGCGGACGAAGCCCGCCGCCGCGGCAGCGCGCCCTCCGGCCGAGCGGTTCGTCGGGATGCTGAACTCGTCGGACGTAGTGGCCTTCCTCGCGCTTTCCGGCGCCGACCCGGAGAAGGCCATGAGGACGCCCGTCGCGGAGGTGGTGACGCCCAACCCCGGCCTGTTGAAGGAGGTGGATCCCGGAACAAGGTACGACTCTTGAACCGCGTCTTTACTCTTCATTGGGGGTTTGATTGATTTCTTGAATCTACACTTTGGGCGATCTTGTTCTTTATTTAGGCATCTCGTGAATCCTTTCTTGCTGGTGGATATTAGGGCTATTTGACTAAAATCTGATCGCTGCTGCAATTGGAATTGTTTGGGGTAAATTATTTAGGGCTATAGCCAATCCTATATATTTTGTTGATGCTATCCTGATGAAAAAGTACCCATCTACTACTGGCGTGATGATTGGGTGAAGAGAATCCATGTACTTATTTGTCTTCCAGTCCTCTAATTTTGCTGGTACGGCATATTGACCATTTGGTTATGTTCTCTTTATCTACTACCTTTTAAATTAGAGGGCTTTTGTACAAAAGTCCAAGACATGATTGAGTGCATAATGGACCACGTAATCTACATAACACAGTGTGGACTGTGGTGTTCTTTTGGAATGCAAAACTAAGTCCAGAAGAAGAAAGAGGTTGAACCAAAATTTTGGCTCGTGAAAACTCTTAATAAGAAGTTAGCTTATAAAATAGTATGCACAATATTATTTTTGATGAGAAAGAAAATAAGTTGATTTTAAGGCAAGGTTGCATACGTCGACCCTCCCCAGATCCCGCACACTGGGTTCATCCTTTTTTTTTTAGAGAAAAATATTCGTATTGAATGTTAGTTGTACCAACAAGAAAATTGATGTGAACAATCACTTGATGCGAATGTTTATTCGGACTATTGTCAAATAAAATTGTATTCATATGATTTTACAGTATTCTCATTATCAAACAAATTAGTTTAAAATGATAGAGAGAAAAAAAATTCTTAGCAACAAATAGTATCTAATTGACTTCATAAATTTCATGTAGAGACAAATTTCACACTGTAAAACCCACACAGCAATAATGCAACGAACTGCAAATTTTACATCTCTTAGGACAGATCTTTTACCACAAAATATTGTGAAAATATGAAAAGTTTGCATGTGAAAGGTGTGTTTAAAAGATATTTTGCTTTGTCAGACAAGTTCAATAATTTGAACATATCATCACTCTTAGTGCAGGGTGCATGTCCTAAGGAAGAATATCTCCCTTGGGTGTTAGTACACAACCAGATGTATATTGGAGACTTGTTGACAATTGAAAAACTCAATAACCTATAAGAACTATCACATTAGCAAGGAGGATGTGGAAGGTTTAGTTAAACCCAAGCTTTTGATAGGGTAACTGAAACCCTACTAGGTTGAACTACTTGAAGGTAAAAAATAAGAAAAATCTCTGTTGAAAACTCTCCACACCATAGTGAGGAAGATGAGGAAGGTTCCGTTAGACCCATGCTCTTGATATGGTAATTGAAAACCAAACTAGGTTGAACTACTTAAAGGTATATGTGCTGGTCTTTGTAGCATTAAACCTCCACAGCTTATCCCAGGGTAAACAAATTAGAACTTGGAAGAAGCTGCTAATATCCATACATAAGCGCCTACATATGTCAAAACCATTTGAACCTATCGACACTGAATTCACTTTCCTGTCCTTTCTCCAAAACTTGGGGGCAGACCACACTGTTCCTTGGATATCTCAAATCATCCTTTCCAGATGCCATGACAATTGAAAACAAATACGAGTGTTATCTTAACTAGTTGGATCCACATAACTACACATCGGGATACAACCATATTGGGCTCCCTGCACTTGAAATATAGTTGGAGTTAATCGAATAAACACCATTTGTCAAACAAAAGCCTTAAGTTTTTTGTAGGAAACATTGGCATTTCTGATTGAGTTAGCAAAAGGACAAGGGATTGGAACTGAAATACAAACAAGTCAAACAAGATTTGCAAGAAAATAAAAGAAGAGAACGAGGTGTGTTAGGCACTGTAAGTATGAATTTAGTTTTCAGTAGTTAGTACCTTGAAAATTAATTACAAACAAATCTTGTTTGACTTGAAAATTAAGGATTGGAACTGAAATATAAACAAGTCAAACAAGATTTGCAAGAATATAAAAGAAGAGAACGAGATGTAGTATGCACCGTAAGTATTAGTGATTAAGTATTCTTTTTTTATGTCATTTCTCCAAGGTATTAATTAAATTACAAATAAGATTTGCAGTAGTTTGTACCTGTCTTGTAATTTTAAGCTACTCACTTAATCATACCCATAGTTTCGGCAGTGTTTTTTTTAGTTTAGGTTAATGGCTAGGTACTAACTGATCTCATGTTTTCTTCAATATCCCACATTGTGCCATCAAGAGAATTCTTTGAAGAACACAAGTTTGTGGTGCTCTTCTGCACTCGAAAACTATAAGCTACCGATTGTCTAGCAATACTTTCATTCAACTTGAAGATGCATTGCCCTAAATAATAGTGCAATTTCTAGGATTCTAGAATATGATTTTCACAGAATCCAGGTTACGAGGAATCTGATAAGAGTCAAAAACTACCTTGCTGCCCTATCTGTCGCTTTTGATTTCCATTGTTTTCTAATCTCCCGTTCAAAAACTACCTTGCTGCTCTATATTCTTTCTTTGACCTGTTGGTAGGTTAATTGATGCACTGGAGATGATGAAGCAAGGGGTGAGATGCCTCCTTGTGCGCAAAAGCATCATGTGGAAAGGCTTCAGCAAGCGTTTCTCCATCCTTTATAATGGTAAATGGCTTAAGAACATTCAGAGCTCATCCTTAGGTGGAGTAAGCAACAGTGATCAACCATCATCTTCTGCTCTCCCTGACAATAAGTTTTGCTGCCTTTCTCGGGAAGATGTAGTACGTTTTATAATTGGCTGCCTTGGTGCTCTAGCCCCCCTTCCTCTATCTTCTATTGCATCTCTCGGAGCCATCAGCACAACCTACTCTTTTATCGAAGCCTCCTCGCCAGCCTTTGAAGCCATCTATAAGATTCCTCATGACCCATGTGCGATTGCAGTTATAGAGACAAACTCTGATGGCACTCACAAGATAATTGGAGATATATCTGCATATAAGTTATGGAAATGTGATTACTTGGCTGCTGCATGGGCTATGGCAAATTTGTCAGCTGGGCAATTTGTTATAGGAGCAGATGACTACGGCACGACACGAGCTTCAGTGCCTGATTTCCCTATCAACTCACCAACAGATGGTTCTGGACCTGGAGTCTCCTCAAGGCCTAGGAAGTTCAGCAGCAGGAGTATTGGGTTCTTCAATAATCAGGTGAACCAGATGCCAGTAGGCAGACTGAGGAGCATGTACCGGGGGAGGAGTGCACCGTTGACATGCAAGCATACAAGTTCGTTGGCTGCCATCATGGCCCAGATGCTGTCCCACAGGGCCACCCACGTGTGGGTAACGGATGCTGATATGGAGGATGACATCCTGGTCGGCATTGTCTCGTACACCGACATTCTGAATGCAGTCACTAAGTTCCCACCACCTTGAATCTGTTTCCTCCCTCCTTGTGGTTGTTTGGTCATATTTGTGTTTGTATACAGTTTGCATGTAGTTGGCCCTCTTGAAAGATTTCAAGCACTTCTTTTTTGAATTCTACTTATGTAATTGAGTTGTTTATTACTGCTACTGAAGCTTTCTTTAATCTGTTCACTGTTTCCTCTGCCTTTGATTTGTAGTATGACATGTTCAGTGAAATTGTTATCGTGAGAGGAAATCTTTGCTCTCTTGCTGTTTTACTCCTTGTGTTCAAACATTCTACATCTACTATTACTTTTGACATTGTTCAGCTGATTGTGAGACAAAACATTGGATTCCTTTTGCAAAACCTGAGTGACGTTTAACTTCATTGGAAGAAATTATTAGCTGGAGTTGTCCAATCTACTGTGACTTTGGTTGCTGTGAAGCAAATGATGGACCAAGATTTTACTTGTAACAAAGGATTTGGGTGGCACAAGATCTTGCTTATGACAAAGCAAATAACTGCTTAGTGTTGTTGTAACAAAGGCAATTATAAAGTTAGAAGGTTCTTTTTGGTTATCCAAACTGTGTGACACAAGACAAATGGTGTGTAGAGGAGACTTTGTAGTTTAAGAAGGGTACAACTACAGATATATTCCTTCCAAGCTCAATAATTTTCATATCATGTATACATATTCTATATTAAAACTTGAAAATGGCAAATATGATGTCTTAAAATTTGAGAGGACAGATATGTGGAAAGGATCATAAATAAAAAAGTGAATAAATTGGAAATAGGGGCTCTTTTCTTGTTGGAAGTTCCACTTGGCACTAACAAATGGTCAAAGCACCAAAAACTGCTAAACCACTCCTGATTCTACTTTTGGAGGGCAACCATAAAATCTTCTGGAAGGTATCCTCCCATTGCATGTACATTTCCCAGACAATAAATTGCCAAGAGTCAATCAAATTGGAACTATCTGCATTGTTAGGCAGGATTCTTAGTTTAGCTGACTTGACTATCAGCCTTCACTTGGAATGCAAGAGATGCAAATTGGAGAGAAGGCTTGCTTAGAAAGTTAGCAGACTTGCTCATCATCATCATCTCTCTCTCTCTCTCTCTCTCTCAAGTTAGATCAATTCTTGTTGTGTGAGTCACCTTGCTTGATTCACTGAATCCCTCAGTCACACACATGCTTGTCTAAAAGGCTGCCAAAGTCAAAACTCCAGTTGATTTCATGCATAAGTAGGTAAAGTAGGAACTAAAGTTCAATTTTATTAATGGCACATGATTTATGTCCTAGCCATTCACCAACAAATGTCTCAAATCTGGAAGAAAAAAAAAAAGGCACTTCATTTCAACCTTTGGTATTTATTTTGTCCATGCTTCTATTTAATCAGTTGAGATTTATAAGCACTAATGTTTAATGGCATTGTAATTGTTTTCTAGGTAACACATGACCATCTCTCATGCTTAATCTTTGTCATCCTTTTTGGAGAGGGAAAGGTGGGGAGCCTAAGAGCTCACAACAATTCCTTCAAAACACCAAGTGTTTCTCTGATTGCAGAAGCATATATTGGAATGAATCCACAAAACTTCTTCAATCAGACAACATAACAGTGGCAGAATCTTCCTCCACCAAGATCTCCTTAGCTTGCAGACCACTGATGGCTTGCTGCTCCTCTGAGTTTCAATTAAGAAAATTTACACTGTCCATTATGATCAAATGAGCAGCATGGTTTCTTGTGGTGCATATGTTAGATCTATCAAGTCCGAAAGTATACAGCCGGCAACCGTGACAATAGCGATACCCTTCATGGCTGATATGGGGACACAACTTCTTGCAATGACAAAGGAGGTGATTGCTGGACCCAATCTATTAGCTTGTCACTTTCCATGAATGGAGTCCTTGGAAATTTCCTGACGCCTCTCTCTCTCTCATTTTGTTTGGAGCATTTTTCTTGCTCAAGATTTCAACCAGTATCTTCACTGGAGTTCTTGCCATGCTTTGCATGTGGAGACATCATGAGAACAGAGTAGAGATCGGATTTCGTTCGAAGAAAATATCTTCCCATGCTTGCATACTCTTCTTCACGTTCTCCCTTGTGGGGAACGTGAGGAGGGCATTTTCCAAGCATTTAATGTCCATGGATTCATCAAAGGACTCAAAAGTGGCCGAATACTGGACATGGTTTTCAGTAGTTCTCATTGTACCAAGTTTCCAATTGTCCTCTACATAAAGGAAACCTTTAGGTAATGGAAAGAGAAAGTGTGTGTGTGAGAGAGAGAGAGAGAGGGAGAAGCAAGAAAGAGAAAACTTGTAGGTTGGAGCTGCATGCACAGTGAGCTAAGTAAAGCATCCTGCTTGTTGACATGCTGATTAGTGATCCATTGTTTCAAAGATCTGATAAAAGGTCTCAGAGTTGGAATGATGAAGATTTTGCTAATCAGCAGTAGGTGGCCATCTTATTTACAGGTGAGAAAGAAAGCATTTGATTTTAGGATTGCTTCTAAGAATGAAACAATAGGGCTAATGAAAGAGTATCACCAGCTGAGCTTTGTTATTCTCTAAACAAGATAAAATTCAACATGAGACAAATCAATTCAGCTCAACCACAATTTGATCCTGCAAATTCTAATGGAAGCATTGTCCTTGAATTGACACAAAACTCAGCTCTCAATCCAAATCACCTCTAAAATCATTGCCCTGTTAACTGTTTTCAGAATGACTGATGTTCTCCAAATCTTCAGTAATTGGTTGGCTTGGATGAGGACAGATCTTTGATGTCTGATATCTAATTGTAGGATTAACTTTGATTTCTTGCATTGGTTTTGTGCTTGGCTTGAATGATGAATCTTGAAGATAAATTTTGATGGATAAATCAGTAGGTGCTGTGATCACTCAGTGAATTCTCAATAAATCTTTGCAAGGAGATTCACAATCTTCATGCAGACTTCTCATTGGCCGCACACCAAAGGAACAGATTGCATGTGGATATCATTATGGATTAGATTCATGCTGAACCAACAAAACCTCACCATGGATTCTTAGTATGTATGCATCACGGTATGAACGGATGTGACATACACAGCAGGACCACTTGGAGCTCAGTTAGGGTTGGCTGTGGTGATGATGAACTTGGTTGATGTTGTTGTCCATGGATGACAAACATTTCCTTCTCTGAATAATTATGCCTGCAGAGTTTGGCTGGAAGTAATGAGATGAAGCAAAAGTTGGAAGATGAATGCATTTGCTGCCAACTTTGGAGAAGCCAAAATACATGCCTAACAATGCCAATTCCTGAAACAACAGCTTCTTCCTTGACAACTTACTTGTATACAACAACAATAAAGTTCCAAATACATGCATATCAATTATATAGATCTTTTATCATTATTAATATATGTATATATATGATAGCTTTATGGGTTAATAAAAACCCAACAGTTTTGATGCTGCTTATATGCAGTGATTTTTTGTGTTTGGGAAGTCCTTAATAAAGGCCTGAAAAAATACGTGTAAAATTTAGTAGTAATGTTTTTTTTATTTTTTATTTCTGAGAAATTCTCTACTTATATAAAAATTCCAAAATTAAACAACTTTTGCTTCCCAAAGTTGGGTAGTAAGAAATGAAAAAGAGGGGGAGAAAAAACACAAAATTCAAGATTGTTTGTGGTTTCTTTCCTTTTGCTCTTATTCTGATTTTGGAAAATAAAAAAAAACAAATAAAATAAATCAAATTTCTTCCTTGTTTTTTGAACCATAGAGTTGAATATGAACAGTCCCCAAAATAAATTATTCTCCAAAATAAAATTGCTTATTTCTTTTCAAAGAAAATGCCTCATGATCATGTAGAAGGGTAATTACGTAATTTTACGTAAACCAGTTCCCCCAATTCGGCGGTGTCTTTGCGGCCGTCATTAAATACCACGCTCTCTCCCCGTCGTGTCTCTCGGTCTTAAGCTGAGGACAAAAGCGAGCCTCGATCTCTCCCTCTCTGTGAAGCGGAGAAAGAAGGGAGGGGAGGGGGGAGAAGAAGCAGAAGGTGGGCTGTAATGGCTTCTCGAATGGCCTTCCGACCACAGGCGCTCCCCTGCTTCTCTTGCCCAAGCAAGAGGCGGAATGCCAGATCTCCCCGAGTCTCCATGGCCTCCACCGTTGGCTCCTCCTCCTCCTCCTCCGCCGTCTCCAACAAGTGAGCCCCTCCACTTCCCCCCGTTAGGGTTTCTCCTTGCACTTGGTTGGTTGGTCTCGATGCTCGTTAAAGACTTCATCTTGATCTGTCCCGTCGATCTATTCAAGATTTCTGCGAGCCTCTACTTCTATAGATCGTTCTTTCTGATCGGAATTTCTCTTCTTTCTTTCAAGAAAGTTGTCTGCCATATCTTCTTACTTACAAACAAGGTTGCAAGTGTTCCATTTGCAACGACTCTGCTGGGTTTGGATGGTGATATGCTTTTTATTGTTTTTGTTTCGATTGGAATTTGGATATCTTGTTTGTGCCTAATCTAGCTTGAGTTTATTTGCCATTTAAGTCAAATGTGGGTGAAATTGGTTGTTTCTTGGAGTATCACAATGCATGCATGTCTTGTTGATTGAGGAGGCTTTGTGGGTTTTGTAGGTTTTTGTTTCTTTCTTGGATATGTTGTGAATTTCTGTTGTGATATTTCATTTCAAGTTGGTCTCGGGACATCCGTTGCACATTCTAAGCTGGAGAATACTTTTAGCACGTAAAGATGCCGATTACGTACAATTTTGGTGAAAAACTTGGAGACTTATGGTTCAGAATGTGCAGATTGCTGCAAAAAGAATTTTCTTTTATTTACTTGTTTCACTCAATTTTGAAATTGTTAGAACGGTTGTGGCTGGCAATGCGACTTTAGTATTACTAATCTATGGGAAAGGGCAATGTTCCTTAATGAGACTCCTGGATGACTAATCTGAAGGAAAGGGCATCTATCTGTTCTTTTTTGACATGATACTTGTTTCTGATGTCAAATGTCGTTTCTAGTCTTTCTTCTTGCATCGTGCAACGAGTGGCATGCTTAAAGCTTGACTTTTGTAAACTGGAACCGGTAGCATCATTGACAAATTCCATCTCATACTTCTAGGTCTATCTGGGGGAAAAGGGTCTGATCCCATGTCTCCTGCACGTAGACCTTAAAAATAGTGTGCGAAATACTATGAAGATTACTAAAGTATGTTAGACTTAGCGGTTGTATATGTTGCAGATTGTTGTTATCATTGTTGACTTGCTATGGTGGACTTATTTAAAGATGCTTATTGTATGAAGATTGATGGTGATCTATATAACTCCAATCTCATTTAACCATAATTCTTGATGGTGGATCAAGAAAACTGCAAAAGGATCCATATGCATCATGATTCTTTTATCACCAAAAGCCAATATTCTGTAGTAATCAGACGTGTGATTCTAATGGCATTTCCAACTTTGGCAATTACAATACTGAGGCCAACCTAAAAATATCTGCTATTACAGGCTGCTTCCTTATCATTTTTAGTCTATGCAAGTTGGATCCTCGCACTTGACAACATGCCTTCTCTAATATTCCAAAGAAGTTCTTTTTCCTATTGTGCCTATGATAATTTTCATTATAGAGTTTAACAATGTTGTCTATGGATAATGATGGGCAACTTGGAGTGACATATGTATCGGTGTCCAATTGAGATGTGACTTTTTCCATTGGACCCATTTTGAAGTAAATGCTCTCCTATAAGTGACTTTTCTCTTTTCGTTCTCAATGAGAAACATTCACAAACTGCTTTGTTGATGGCATTAACAAAAAGAAGTTGACTGGTAAGTCAAGAGATTACCTTCTATGGAGATGGTCAGATCTGTTGAACGGGCAAAATTGTAGATTCAAAGCCATGTTAAATGATTTTTTGGTGTACTAGTTCATGTTTAAACTTTGGTGCAAGTACTTTCACACGTTGGTGTTGAGTTTTGGAACATGAACTTAATTTTTATTTTCTATTCAAGTTCTGTAGCATGATAACTATTTCCTATGGCTCTCATTGTTTTCTTCAACTATTTTTTGTATTTCCCGTTGCTTACTTTATCATTTCCCATCTCGTGTTATCATGATATCTATCTATTAATTAATACCATTTTCTTAGTAAGCGATATTTGCTTGTTTAATCAGCATCTTCTATGTGACTTAATTTAGTAATAAGTTCTCTTTTCTTGGCTCACATGTTGAATTCACACATATGAACAAAATGCACCATTTACATGTCACATTTTCAGCAACATATACCAGTATTTTATGATCATTGATATCTCACAAGTTTTCTATATTTTTCTGATATCCATGTTATCATCATACCAGGGTTGAGACTCCAAAAAAACCCTTTTCTCAGCAAGATGTACATAGTCAAGTCACGCACTCACTGCCGCCTCAAAAGATTGAGATTTTCAAGTCATTAGAAGATTGGGCAGAAAATAATATCCTGGTGCATCTGAAGCCTGTTGAAAAATGTTGGCAGCCACAAGATTTTCTGCCAGATCCTTCGTCGGAGGGATTTTATGAAGAAGTCAAGGAACTGAGGGAACGTTCAAAGGAGATCCCTGATGATTATTTTGTTTGCTTGGTTGGAGACATGATTACTGAGGAAGCCCTTCCTACATATCAGACAATGCTGAACACTCTTGATGGTGTCCGAGATGAGACAGGTGCAAGCCCGACTTCTTGGGCTATTTGGACTAGGGCTTGGACTGCTGAAGAGAATAGACATGGTGACCTTCTCAACAAGTACCTATATCTTTCAGGAAGAGTGGACATGAAGCAAATTGAGAAAACAATTCAGTATTTAATTGGTTCTGGAATGGTAATATTTGCTTGATGCATTATTTTACCTCTTAATTTGAGTTTAGCATCTCTCTATTTGAGCATTAAAAGTTTAGAAGTTTTTGTTTGGTCCATTGCTTGCCTGAACAGCCTTTTCTCCTGCTACTAACTAAAAATTTTGTATTTGATGTGGCATTTCAATGTTGTCTAACATGCATATATTTCTGACCACTTTTCTTGATTATTGTAAAATGATTTGATTCATATGAAGGCTTTCATCTATGAAAATATCCTTTGGCTCCCTTTTCGCCATAATGTTTACCTGCTTTTTTTGTATGAAATATGCATGTAAATTACTGAGCATATGAGTAGTGCTCATTTTTTGCTTATTCTTGTTTGTTTGGTGGTTGAGTTGTTTGTGAAATATATGTTCCTGTGTAGTGACTACAATCGACGGTAGCATTACCTTGGGTTTCACCTTCTAATTATCTTCTTTTTCTATGCACATGTCTTTTAGGATCCACGGACAGAGAACAACCCCTACCTTGGTTTTATATACACTTCATTTCAAGAGCGAGCAACCTTCGTATCCCATGGAAATACCGCTAGGCTCGCCAAGGAACATGGGGATCTAAAATTAGCTCAGATATGTGGAATAATTGCCTCTGACGAAAAGCGCCATGAGACCGCGTACACTAAAATAGTGGAGAAGCTGTTTGAGATAGATCCAAATGGCACAGTGCTTGCATTTTCAGACATGATGAAGAAGAAGATCTCAATGCCTGCCCATTTAATGTACGATGGACGAGATGATAACCTCTTTGGCCATTTCTCAGCAGTTGCTCAGCGGCTGGGCATCTACACTGCCAAGGACTATGCCGATATACTTGAGTTCCTCGTCACCAGGTGGAAAATAGGGGACCTAACGGGACTCTCTGGTGAAGGGAACAAGGCCCAGGATTTTGTCTGTACTTTGGCTCCCAGGATAAGGAGACTGGAGGAAAGAGCACAAGCCAGAGCTAAACAAGCTCCAGCTATTCCTTTCAGCTGGATCTATGGCAGGGAAGTGCTACTCTAAGTACCAAGAAGCAATCTTTGGTTTGGTAGCGGTCCACCGTCCAAAGTGAACCATGGCCTGTTTTGCGTCTCCATTTGCTGATCAAACAGTTCTGTAAGGAGTTTCAGTGTCAAATCCATGCTTTGCTTCTCATTGTTTCATTGGGTAGGAGGTTAATTGGAAAGGGGATGTTGTAGATACTCGAAAGCTGTCATGGACAACATTTTACAAATAAATGGTGCGATGTTTCAAGTAAAATTTGGGTTGATCGTGGAAATTACTGCTGTTTGCAAAATGTGAGGTGTATTTCGTGTTTTCCTTTTAATTATTTTCTAGTGGGTTCGTGTTGCTCTTCGGATTCCTAAGGTTTTGTATCTAATGTGCACTGGACGGAACACTGCTGATTTCTGTCTAATTCGTTCTCTCTGCCTCAGTTTGATGCAATGTGATGCTGCTTCCTATCATAATTTGATGTAGTTACTGGAAAAGATACCTCTACCGGAGGATCCAAAGAACAAAATGCCAGATATACTGCACCACTATGGATATCATTAATTATTATGCCAACGAAAATATAATCCAAGAGTTTATACATGATTTGCACTATACACTTGAAACAAGCTTTGAGCTTTACTCATCGACGATAAGTTACAACTAGTATCTCTCTTCGAATTTGTCAGGGTTCAAGGTATGAATTGGTCCAGCATTTATCTTCTGCCATGGACGATAAGTTACTACTACTATCTCTCTTCGAATTTGTCAGTGTTCAGGGTATGAATTGGTCCAGCATTTATCTTCTGCCATGGCCTTCTGCCATCTGTTCCGAAAGATCTCGAGTTCCACATAAGACCGCCGTCTCACCTGCACACAACGAGTTCGATCCGATAGAAAATGAAGAGAGCAGAAATGAATGATAGAAGTGTGTGCTTGAAGATTTAAGAGTGTGCAACTTGGATCTTGCACAAAGAACATGGCCAGTTTGGGCTGGACCATGCAATTGCCACAAGCTGCCGACGACATGGAAATCAATAATGTGAAAACAATTTTATCGTGCTTACTGCAAATCTGTGATTAGCAGCATGCAAATCGGAAGATCCCTGCAAGTATGAACCGACAAGTCAGATTGGTGGAGGAAACGATAATTTTGACAAAGGCATAACAAACCCTAAAGCATTTGACACAAAAATAGGTTCTTGAATGTTCCAATACCAATACTTTGTTTCTATGATTCTTTTCTTTGTTAAAAAATGTGGTAACATCGTACTTCAATAAAGCGACGACCGGTACACTCCAAGATCTAATTTGTTTCAATATTTCAATAACTTACCATTTTCTCATCAGACCCACCAAGTGTAGGCAGCCCCGTATGAACTATGTATTCACTGTCCACCACCCCAACTTTTTTGGTGCGGTCACCCTGTCAAGAGTTCTTTTCAGTTTTCTTACCGACAAAAAATTCCAACACATCATGATTGGTGTTCATGTGAATCTTACCTGAGCACAGTAACCAAGATTCATATCGAGACCCCATGCATAAATCAAGTCATTCTACAAACAAAGAAAAAAATTAGTTTGACATATTTCTAGTGTAAAGACAACAGCATAGGTCTTGACATTTCTGGAGAGTGAAAACCGCAAATAGGTTCACTTAGTTATATGTATTGGCATTTTGGATACAAGTAAATATAAAAGGGATAAAATTCGACATCTTACAATCGGAAAACAATATCGTGATAGATGTATATTAAGAACAAGCAACATAATTTGTGTAAAGAATCATACTTGAATCATATGCCATGCACAACGCCAGGCAGCTCTTGAGAAAACAGGAGCCATCATTTCTACCCACCTGCAATAAGAAAATCTTTTGGCATCAAAGGTGGTGAATGAACATCCATGGGAACAACAATTTCTTAACTATCAAATGAACATCCATGAGAACAAAAATTTCTTCACCATCGGAAGGAAAAATCAAAACAATCACCAAAAAATGACAGATAACCCAACCTCGTTTTGAACTAAAGATATATTGATATTATAAATCATATCAGATATCCAAGTACAACAAATATTTATGCTGGGAAAAAAGAAACTCACCCAGTACATGGAGGGCTACTGCTTTTCTTGGAACATTTTCCACCACCATTGAACTTGTACATCCTTCTGTTAATTGAACAAACTACTTATAATTTCCGTCAATACTATGAGAACTAGATCAATAGGAGGAACATGGAATGGGCTCCATGTGCAATGGAATGAACAATCAAATATTTCTACTGGAGAAACGAGACAAGGCAGCACCTGTGCACGTGCCCTTTCCTTAATCGTGCAGTAATTTGATGGTGAATCTGAGATTTCGCAGGGTCAAGTGCAGGTTGTGATATCTCTAAGCCTTCCCTCTCAACAATGCTCAAGTATCTGCAGAAGTTAAATGTGCTAATAAAACAAGACTGAAGTAAAAAGATGTTTAAATCGATCCAAGTCATAGAATACTAATTTATGAAGTTTTAACATCTCGATCAACAACAAGAAGCTCAACCTAACAAGTAATGCATGACACTCCAATTAAAATTTTGTTCACTTAAAGAACAACAAACAAGTGAAAAGTTTCATGGGCAGCATGTATAACTATTCAAAAGAAATCATCAAAAGCCGGTAGTGAGTATTGTCTTACACGACCAGGACGCAATCCAGGAAACCCTCAGGGTACCCATTGTTTAGATTATTAGCAGTCTTGATAACTAACATCAGCAGAATACATTCTACCTTTCAAGTTGCATAAACAGACAAATGATAAAGAAAAAACAACACCACCTACCTTTCAGGATGAAAATTTTGCACTTCAAGGTCCTCATCCCATAGGAAGATATACCTGTATGGTGCAACTATGTCTGGATGTAAGAAGCGCTTTGCAAACCACCTGCAAAACAATACTGGTTTTAGAATGGGCTACATTGTGGACTAATGTAATCTCCACCATAACTTCAAGAAACCTTTGTTGATAAACTAAATTACCATTTTGTTTGATTGATTGCAGAAATATGTAGAGCGCCCTCACTCCATTGTAAATCTTTCCATTCATCGACAACACCATCATAGTGAAAAAGCATCACAGTGAAGTCATGGGAAGCAAACTAGACCACAACAGAAACATTTAGCTAAAACTAGAAACTTTTGTAAGGAATATTAACAAAAAGACATGAGGTAATGATGTTTTTACCTTCGTTACAATCTTATTCACGATTTCCTTTTGCTTTATTCCAACCGGAATCGCCAATAAACTTTTCTGTGAACTGACACTTTCCTGTTCTTAACATTATAAGATTTCTATTAACTGACTATAATTTCAATGATACATTATAAGATTAATCTAGAATGGAGTCAGCACATACTGAATGAGAAATCTATGGGAAGGGCATTTAAATTTTAAACTATCATCTCTGTACAAATTTTACATCATGCACATATGAAAATTGCTTCATCGGTCTTCCCAACTCCTCACCTTGTGTATGTGAAATTTGATTGTTTCTACAAGCCCATAGTAGACTAACTTGTAAGAAATGGTCCTTTTGTATATAAGCAAGTATATCCATACAAACTTTACATCACACACATAACACATTTATTTCACTAGTCTTCACAACTCCACCAACTAGAAACTATTAAGTCTAAACCCGGTGCTTTACGTAACCTATAAGTCTATGACACTACAGACTTCTGGTTGCAACCCAGATTTCTGTATAGGCGTCTATGAATCCGAGGACATCTGGTTGTGATCCAGATTTCTGTGTAATTGCAAACAAAGTGTGATTCCAAAATTCCAAGATGATGACTAACAACAACATATCGAGACCAAGGTTGCACATGAACCTGATCGTGGCACTGTCGTAGCAGCAAGCGTGGAAATCTATACCATGCCAAGGGAGTATATGAACTCTTTTTTCCAGCTATTGTACTTGTGCCAGTTGACACAAACCTATATCAAATGATGCAGGACGACAGACCATGTCAGCACATTACCATGCAACATGTCGGTAAAAAATGAAATCTTTGGTTAATACCTCGAATAAGCTTATGTACTCAACACCTAAAGAAAGTAAGGCAATCATAGCACACCTTTGCTTTTGGAGGACCCCATAGAGGCACCATTTCCAGGTCTGACTTCCTCATAACAATTCCTTTAGGTAATGGTTCACTTCCCGAAGATATGCAAGGACTCTAAAAATAATACAAACTGAATCATAAGAAAATAATATTTAAAAACAATCGTAATGAAAAAGAAGAGTGCAAATGACAAAATGGTGAATATTCATGTTGAAGATGTTATACATCAGATATTAAAGCCAGCTTCACAAAGAATTACCTCGCATGACTTGGACTGAGTGGACTCATGGGACCATGAATTTGCTCGAGGGGTCTGTAATTTTGATAGGTCAGTTTGCAAATTGCCTCGAGTGATCTCTACGGCGTCAGTGGGGATCTCAGCTGACATCTTCTGAAAAGTAACAGAAAATACTATTTCCATGAAGGAAAAAAAATGCTGATTACACTTTATATAGGTAGGATATGTTACATTTACCAACCAGCAAGTGAGTGACTTGTAGCTAAAAAGAAGTTTCTAGAGATAAAACAGCATAAGTGCTACATAGAAGAACTCAAGAGGTTGACATACACAAGAGGAGAAACAACAGATAAGCTCAAAAAATCGATCATATCTGTCTTGGAGAACAAGGTTCAAAGGAGAAGTTATGTTCATTCACTAACAAATGAAAATAGATTAATAAGAAAATTTTCTGTCGGGAAAAAGAATGAGCTTCCTAGAATCATCCATTGGGGGTCAGCTAAAGTTTGCATCACCAAAAAGTTGATACTATAATAAATAAACAAAAAAACGAAGTCAGAAAAATAAACTATACCTCTTTATAGTCAAATGCAACAAAGGAAGTCCCGAAAACGAACACCATACACAGGAAAGCAGCTGCATGGAAGATGCTACAAGAGCATAATTTCCTATTTGAGGGATCTGTTTGAAGAGAGCCCTGCAAGGATTTTTGTAAAGGAAAAAAATGACCCTTGTGCAACTAAAAAAAATATATAATAACTTGACAATCTTTTATACACAATAAACATGTAGCAAAAGTAACATGCTGTTAGAATTCACTATATATTGAGGACCAAAGAATAATCAACATGAAGTATTCCTCAGTGAGGTCATGATATAGTTGGAAGATTGGATGCCTGAAGAATTGAACAGGAAACAGGACCAGATATGGGCACTCAGCATTGTTAGTTCAATTCCTAATATATTCCTTCAGCATATATGGTATAATTTTGATGTCTCCCCAAATATGATTTAACAGCACCAAAATATTTGAAAAATAAGAGACAGCTAACGCTACTAGGAACTTAATAGTCCTTTACTCGCTTAAAATTAAGAGGAAATATTTGAGAAACATCAATATTTTTTTTTGTTGAGAAAATACAGTTCATAAGAAACAGAATAACAAAATTAATGTAGACGAAAGTTAAATGTGCTCTTTGCAATTAAAGAAGCACTCAAACAACGTACAGAGCTGAATGACTTCATCTTCCACACGGTCACGTGGATTATAAATGCACGAATACGAAGGCTTCAAATTCTGCAGTTTCAAGTCTGCAAAACAAACAAGACTCAGCAAAAGGGAAGCCACAATCCAACCAGAGACAAGGAAACAGGTAAAAGAAAGAGTCGCTCACCATGACAGAGCAAGAGCTTCACTGGCAGAACCCAACGTAACAAGCGCAGCAGAGAGGACCTCCCAGCAGAAGAGGCTTTGGCGACACTTAGTCGACGTGGGACGCCACAAAAATCGAGTCTTTCTGAAGGATTCTGCCTTGCAAACCTAGTCAAAGTAAGACGCTCAAAAGTCGAGTCTTTATGAAGGACTCTACCTCGCGAACTTGGTCCAAGCAGGAGGCTCGAAAACCTCGTCTTTCTTGTGAGGACAGACAGGGAGATGAATAGTGGAGTCGGCGAAGGAGGGGATAGGAAGAAGGATCGAGCGGGCGGCGTGCAAAGAGCTTTCGGTTTCCGCTCTCTTTTTCCGTGGGAAGGAATCTGCGTGGATTTATATTCCCCGTAAGTCAAAAGCGGAGGCGTGGAGGAGAAGTCGCGTATAGTCCCATGGAGTTACGTAGACGTCCAACCTGGAAGAACTGTAGACAACAGTGCTTGGTAGCTCGATACCCTACGGGAGAGCCAACGCCACCGTGGGGCCCTTAGAGCCCTCTCAAGGTATAATATCTGCGTAAGTTCGTAACTATATCCACACACACACACACACAGAGGAGGAGGGAAAAAGAAATCCAACGGAAGGAGCTCACCTGACATGGCCGAAACAGGGAACACCGTTCCTCCTTGACCCCGCACGCAACAACGGAGAGAATACCAGCGCGATGCCCGCCCTCGTTCAGAGGCGGAAAAAAGGAGTTCCCTGCCTTGGGAAACACAGACGAGCTCCACACCTCTGAAAACCTAGGACAATTTTAATCATAAGAAACACGTGAGGATAAGTCAAACTACTGATATTTTAATCGTCTTATACTCTGTATCATTTATGATCTCTACGTACGTAAAGTTACTGTGTTAACCTCAACGCAAAGGAAGTCAAGGTCTAAACGGTTGACTCCAGCGATTCCCCGTGAACATCACCCTCACGCAAAGCCAAACTTCTAGAAAATGCAAAGGCTTTTGGCTTAGTATTAATTCTCCTTTCATTGTCTTGGAGATGAGTGGGTCCAGGCTATATATACACCACACAAAAATCGATTTACCACTAACTCGATGCCCATTGCATGGCTAAGACATCAGATTATAAATTTATCATTAATGGAAGAAACCAAATGAGAGGAGATTTTGCTTTTCAATCTGGCCCCCATTATGAAGTGGGGACCTTCTCTCAAGAGAATACCAGCAGGTAGGAGGTTGATAGGTAGCTGCGATGGGGGGGGTGGGTGGGTTGGGGTTGGGGTTTAGAGGGGAGGAATTTTTTTCTTGAAGAGATGCATAAAACTGTGGCTAATGTGTGTGGATCTTAAGAAAAGAATCATACATTTGAAAGAAATGCTACATGAGTCTAGAATTACTACCGGGAGCAAGAATAAAGATCAAATTTTCTGTAATGAACTGTAGCAGGAAGCCCCGTGTCTTCTTCCTTCTGGAAGAACAGTAGGTTTGCACAATGGTTTAGACTGACTGGTATAGGCATCAAGAAGTAGACAAATGTGGTACTACTGTGGGCCAATCTTGAGGGGCATATGCTTGGAACAAGGTGGGTCTGACCAAAAGCAAAGCAGAGTCTTGGGACAACTAGATTTAGCATCAGACAAACCACAAGGTGACCTGTACAAAGCACAACTAAAGATCAACTAATGGTTTTGCAAGTAGCCAGCTATGAGTATTGACATCATGATCTCCATCCACTGTCATCTATCGGGACAAAAGAACAAGTATTAGGGAAATGGCGAGGGAGACATCAGTGAAACTAGGACCAGCATCAACATCGATAACTAGTATTTGACATGGGCAAAACATGGACCACTGGAATCAAAGATGGGCATGCAAAAATGTCAAAACCTATTGCAGCAACAATTACAAAGAAAAAGATGTCTTTGATGCAGACCAATTGAACCTTGAACTGCTAGATCGGTAATAAGCCATTCTTCAAGAAGTGACTAGAAAAGGATATGCAAAGCTATAATTAGACTAAATCTCAGAAGCCTCAAGGCAGTGATTCATCTTAAAATCCAACAAAAGAGGCACGAGGAGCATAAAACCAAGCTTGGTTTGCGGGGACGGACATTTGTTGATGTTAGTCGCTACGAGTGCCACCTAATAGATCCAATTATAGAAAGATACAGATCTTACCTGGAAGGCACCAATAGAGCTCGGGCAGTTCCTTTTAAATAATCAGGCCCTTGAACATTCTTCATGTGATGTGGATAATCCTTAATGAAGGCTCGGGTGTCCTTAAGCCATCAGATTAACAAGAACAAAGATGAGACCAGGGTGAACAAGTTTAGAATGGATTAATAGAAGTTGATTAAAACTCAAGGATGCTTGGCAACAGGGACAAATCATGAGACGTAATGAGGAAATACAACCATAAACATGTCTTGAGAGAATTGAAGGGCTCCGTGTTAGACTATATCCAGAATCCTAAAAAAAGGTAGTGTAATTTGAAGCACTACTAGATTTCCTGACCAAATATATTGCATCATAACATTCAACTAATTTCACATCTAATTTCATTATGCATATAATGTTCTGCCAGAGATGACCAGAGGTGCTTGCACATGATTCAGTTAAGATAAGGGAGGAATATTCAAATGCGACTAGTAAATGTTAGGGAATATATCATATGTACACACTTATATGGAGATTCCCAAGTCTTAATATTATATCATTCAACTCAGACATGAGAATGGATCTTGTAAAGTGCCTTACGATAACAGTCTCACGAGAAGATGAACCATGTTGGCTTGTACCATGTCACAATACACCTTGTCAGTTCAGTTTCTTAATCATGAAATGCTAAAAATCACTGAGCTACTACAAATTGTGATTCATACTTAACATATTAACTTTAATTTTAATTAAAAATGATTTGGACAAAAACTGCCAAGAATATCTAGAGTGACACCGTGAGCAATATGGTAGATGAAATTTTACTAAAAGCACGGAGGCTTCATAATAAAGAAAAAAAGCCAATTCTGCAATCACCTCAGTCGGTAGTTGGCAGATACACCTTGTGGAAATTGTTCATGGTCAGCTTTCTTCGACAAGTGGGGCACTTCTTCTGAAATTGAATGGAGGCCTTTATGCAGCTCTGGCAGAAAATATGACCGCAAATGGTTGATGATGCCTCAACCAAAGTGTTCATGCAGATAGGGCAGGTGAAAGTCGGTTGCTTAGGAGGCTCTGGCCTATATTCCATCACATTCTTGCCCTGCATATAAGTGAGTATGCAACTTTCAGCAAATCAAGCAGGATCTAGCTTAGGAATCTTAAAACTGCAGATAATATAGACAAGAGTCCAAGACAACCATGACCATTGAGAAAAGAGAAGATAAAACACTTTGTCCAAAGACATCCTTCGCTTCCTCTGTGGCTCTTACATGAACCTGACAACCACGGACTCTTTCTAAAGTTACAACCAACAACTCAGATACTTGTGAGTAGTGACTTCAGATAAAGCATAACAGTAATACCTGTGATTTTCAAAGAATAGTTGATGCATCTGTAACATTATTTCAAAATCACAACATTTGGCTCCCAATTGTCAAGTTCTACAAGTTAACAAAAAAAAAAACAGCCTTAAAGTTTGCTAAATAATTTTTCTGGTTATAGAATATATTTAAAACATATTTCCTGAACAACTCAAGATTAGAATATTAGTAGTACAGTTGGCGGTTGATCAATTTCAATACAATATAACAGGTTTGAGTTGCTACCACCTGAGACCAATCAATTTTGTTCGGTTTCTGAGCCTTGTTGTCAAAAAAATCATCAAAATCAGCTAGAACTATTGAACTCAACAAGAGTAATCCAATTTTGTTTAATTCTAACCTATTTAATAGCGCCTCAAGAAAAAAAGAGGAGATGAGTGGAAGGAGGGCAAAGAGAAGAGAAATTTCCATATAGAGAATATACAAAAAAAAGCACATGACTCAATTATGATAAAAGAAGATAATAGTGCCCTATTGATTTGCTATTTGTTGCAACCATACAATGAGGAAAAGATACAAAGAGAGAAAATAGAGAAGTTTTCATTAAAAAAGGAAGCAGCATAAATTCAAACTTAATGCCAAAACCCATGTATACTTCTTTTTAAATAAAATTATTTTACATCTTCACATTTCCCCACACTTCACCTGCATGGTGATTAGAGAACTACTGGGTTGATGGTTAAGCCAATCATTATCTTTAAAATTGTAGGTGAATAAGCATAAGTTCTTTTGTACAACACATATATTAAATAATATGTTTCTAAAAGAACTCTTCTTCATGATTTATCTAATTTTCATTTTTAATATTTTTATTTTTTTAATAGATATCTTACAAATAGTAAGGCAAAAAATATTTTCATTGTAAAATATGTTTATGTCCTCAAACTTTACAAATTTTCTTATATTTCTATGCTTTTATAATTAAAATTACTTTTAAGTTACTTTCTCAGTTGATCTTGATACCAGTCCTGTGGGGTTGATCCTGCCAGTTGTATCATCCATTACTAATTCAAATACCAAGTTTGAGAACAGAGATAAGCAAATACCTAACAAATTACGATGTTGCTCAAAGATAATCTCAAAGCAACACATTTGTAAAAGCGGTAGGAGGTAATTGCTGGTCCCCCCATCCATTGAACAGTTTACTTACCCAGATCAACTAAATAAAGAATAGCCAATCAGAATGATATATGATAATTAATTAACAATAACATGAAGTTGTTGATCTAAACCATTACAGATTGGCTAATGCATATGAAAACAACACTGAAAAATAATCAGGGTTGGCACATTTTACCTTCACATTGTCCTCCTTTTCCAAATCTGGATACGCCTCACAATTAATAACTGTTGTGTTTCTTGAACTTCTTTCATGCTTATTGTGATTGTCCAAAGATAACATGGTCACCAATCCCTCTGCAGTAACCCCCAAAAAATTGCATTCTGTTTAGCTGACCATAAAAAGCAGAATGAAGAATAGCAGAAATCAAAAGTAGTGTATATAAAATAAAGCAAACACTCGAACACTTCCTAACCATAAGAAAATCAAGTTTAAATAAGTAGAAACAAATCCAAAGAAAGAAATCTAAACAATAAATGAGAATTAAAAAAAACCTTAAAAGAACAGACTGACCATCCTACCAGATGTGGAGCACATTGGGCGACAGTGTTCAAACGAAGAAAAAAACAGCTTAAATTAAAAACAAAAGATCAAACTGCTGGAAATAGGACAGTCCACATCCCGGTTCATTCCCAGACTGGTAAGTACCAGTAGATATTGGAAAGTAGTACCACAAAGAGAGTATTTATGATCAAATAAACAAAAAAAATAAATTACAAGTATATCTAATTGTAATGGAATGATAGGAGTATAATATATAACTTCCAGTGAATCTAACAATTTCATTAAATAATTACATCAAGATATCATTTATCTAAACAGTCCAAAATTCCTCAAAGTTATGGTGATGAACAATGAGCTGAATAAGGGCCTCAATAATTCCTTTAACATCCAACAACGTATCACATTTCAAATTTCAAAGGTATAGAAATTTAAGGTAGCTGGTAAAGAAGATGAATAAGAAATTCAACAGGTTGGTTGAAAAAACAAAGGTCTTGACGCAAATGGAGATCCACTGCATACCACCCGCACAGAGATCCATCAGACAATTGTTATACACTGGCATGCCAAACTGTTTCCTCACTAATCCACCAAATTTTTTTCATTTTTTGGCTTTAGCAACGAACCAGTCAAACAACAGTGATTTAAAAAGCGCTAGACGCTAAGGTCCAAAAATGCCCGAGGCGCTAGGCGCTCGCCCGAGCAAAGCGAGACGCTAAAATATAAAAATATATAATATAATTA
Organism: Musa acuminata AAA Group; assembly: GCF_036884655.1. NCBI lineage: Eukaryota > Viridiplantae > Streptophyta > Magnoliopsida > Zingiberales > Musaceae > Musa > Musa acuminata. The sequence goes on along the minus strand of NC_088355.1, from coordinate 39,290,445 downwards.
ATAAATATAATTATTTAAAAATTTTAAATAAAAATATGCTATTAAATTAAGAAAATCTAAGATTCAAACTCATAATGTCACATTAACAAAATGTTTCAAAATTCAAATACTATTATTAGTATATTGTTAACAGTATACAGTATACTGTTAACTGTATACTATTAACAGTATACAGAAGGAGAAGAAGGAAGAGGAGTGTAAGGGGGTGCTGACTGAGAAAAGAGGAAGCGGGAGTGGGAGTGTAAGGAGGCAACGGCAGCGACAGTGTAAGGAGGTAGTGGCAACGGGAGCGGGAGTGAAAGGAGCGGCAGCGGCGAGCAACGACAATGGCAGCGGCGAGTAACGGGAGCAGGAGCGGGAGCGGGAGCAGGAGCGGCGAGCAGCAGGAGCAGCGACAACAGCAGCGGTTGCGAGCAGCGACAGCGACGAGCATCGGGAGCCAGAGCGACAGCGACAGCGACAATGAGCAAGGTTAGGGTTGGGCAGCGACAGCAGATATCGGTTTTAGTTGGTTCGATTGAACCAACTAACCACCGGAGACCGAACCAGACCTAAAATCCTGGTTCGGTCGCCTGGTTTAACCCAGGCGCTCACCCGAAGCGCCCAGCGCCTGGGCTCGGGCGAGCGCCCAGGCAGCGCCTCTTTGAAGCGCGCTGCCTGGAAATTTAGTGAGGCGCTCGGGCCTCGCCTCGTCTCGCTCGAGCGCCTAGGCGAGCGCCTGAGCGCCTTTTTAAATCACTGTCAAACAATAAAGCCAGTCCAACAATCTAACTTTAAAATTGTTTGATACCCTACACAAGAATACTCCATGGACCTGTGAGTAACACCCTCACAAGACACTAAGAAGAAGAAAATGAGGAAGGGCACTAGGATGAATCCGAACAAAAGAAAAAAAGAGTAGAGGCTCAGTGACAAGTAGGATTGAGCAGCCAGCAAAAATAATGCAGCAAAATACATTCAGTAGCTGCTAGATGCACAGGTGAGGGATACAATGAGTAAGAAAAAAAGAGAAGAGACGACAGCAATTTTCATTGAAAGTTAGAGCCAAAAGATAAACTAAGAAGAGTCATTTGCTAGTCTCTGGTTTACAAAGTTAGAGACACTTTCATTCATAATAGAACAAGGACAGAATGAAGGAAAGAAAGTTGAGTGCCGTCAGAAAGAAAAGAGAAAAGAGAAAAGAGATGCAATGAAACAAACAATAAGGAAACAAAGTATAAGAGCATTACTCAGAGTGTCAGACAAATAGGCAAGGACGAGTTACATAAATTTCTTTCTACTTCATTTCTTGATAGGCGCATCTTGGATTAGATGGTGTCATATAATTTATCACCCAATCTAAGTTATTACACAACTGCTTACAAGATATGGTGCTCATAGTCTAACTATTCTCAATGCTTATATAATATGGTTTCCTTGGTTTCCTTAGAACTGGAGATGTCATGGATGCAAATATCTTCAAAATGCATCCTCAACAACAAATTCAAGCAACATTACAAATTTCACCAAATCAACAAAAACAAAACATGACTTTCTAATCTACTTATTATGCTAGTGAACCATCAGAAGCATGATCACCAAACAAAGGCTTATAAAATAAGACCTTAAATAAGAATCATTCAGTTGTATCAACTAGTTACCCAATAACAAGTTCAATCATGCATGAGACCTGCATGAACTTGGAAGTATAGGCATGAGCTTATTCCGATTAAAGTCACACCTTAGGCTTGAAACTCTGGTTAATCATTCTTCCATCAAGTGCAGCATGAAAAAATAAAGAGAGGGAAGAACGACAAGGTAAACATGAAAAAAAAAAAAAGAGAGGAAGTTAATGAATGATAGCATTACCTATGAACCATGGGGATGCGAGAAACAGCATCGATGCTCCAACGCTGGTAATGATGGGAAGGGAGGGAACAAAATGTAGAAGAGTATAAGAAAACAATCAGGGCATTGAAATGGCAAGGGAAAGGATGCGGAGTGGAGTAAGAGAAACAAGAAAAGAAAAAAAAAAATGGGAGAGAAAAAAATGGATGCAGAGAAGACAAGATGCAAAAGAAAATATAATTAAAAAAGGATTAAATATGTTCTAGTTCAGTAACACTTATGCATAATGAGAAATATCCTATTATATAGTATGCAGGTTATGTAGGAAATTTTCGAAAATCTAAGCTCAAAATTGAATCTAGTAGAACCTGCTCAAAATGGGCCTCAGGTCCAAAGTTGCCCAGCTGATATATTGATCAACTAGGAGGGGCAGATAGATAGGCCTTAAGTGCATCTATTGAGCGTACAAAAGACAAGTACCAAATGCAACTATCATGGTGGACATTTTGTCGTCACCTGAAATGCATTTGTCAAACACCACAAAGTAGTATTTCAAGGCTTCCTTATAGTTTCACAAGCAGGAATACATGCTCTTTCAATTCCCTACCTACAAGCTTGTCCTTTCATGATGTCATGAAAACATTATCAATTAATCCAATTAGTATTGACCAAGAACACAAAAACAGAAAAAAAAAAAAAAAAAGTATATACTTAAAAAATTCCATATATATGTTGGAAATACTTTGCTAAGTTCAACAAACTGTGAATAGTCAACTCTTATAAACCCAACAATAAAAGATCGGTAAATAATTGAGTGAACTTAGATTCTAAACTCATCCAGAATTGGACTAGCTCACACTACCACCGTTTATGCTATCCAATGAACTTCAGGAATTGCAACCTTCCAAAATCAATAAATTGCCTCCAAAGGAGAACCCATATAAATATCAAATAATAAACAAGATCCTCTTCTAGCATGTTCACAAATAGTGCATAACAGATAAGAAACAAAACTATGCCAAGAGAGTATTAGTGTACATAATACCTTTGACAGAAACAAAAAATTCATGGTAAAAAACAATACTTCTCCATAATTAGGATGCTTGAAGGTCAGAGCGGCATACAATGGAAGAATGAAATGCAAACCAACCTGATCTTCTTGAATGTGTGTCAGTATCTTCATCTAGAACCACTGTCACAGGCTGGTTTCTCCTAGAACAGTTCCTTCCCTAAACCAACAAGGATAAGAAAATACAACAAATATTCAAATAGATAATTCATGTGAAAATCACAAATAGTAAAAAAAATTTGATAATGTATATGAACTAACAATGGGGAAAGAAGATGATGGGGATGCTTACATCTACGAAAACAACGTCAAAATTTTCCAAATAAAAAAGAGCTGGCAATGAAGTACAACTAGAAAAGGAAAAAAAAGGTAAAGCCAAATGTCTGATGTATGTCAGCAATCTAAAGCATGGACCAGATTACTAGTCAATAAAAAGTTCAAACAAATTAAGGATTTGGTTAAAAGGCAAGCCAAGTAGGGAGACCACTCTAAAATTTCCCAAAACTTAACGAGAGTCTAGAAGATTTTCCGTGTGGAATTTTCATCAAACGGGCATGAATGAGACAATGAACTAATGGTCACAAACCACAGCACAATAAGTAGTAATAATAATAATAACTTATAAGATCAAAATCACACAATGAACAAGTCAACAATTAGAAGCTATAGAAGCACAAATCAACCTGAGGAAATCCTCTTGAAGATGAGAGCAACTGGACCTCATCCTCAATTGCATCTACATCAATGAGCAAACTATTTGTACCATAATTGGTTGATAGAAGAGAACCCTGCTGCTGTCCAGTGGGATGATTGCACCGAGTAATGGAAACAGATGTTCTTTGTGATACCGGAGGATGCCTGGAACCAGAAGATGCCTCCTGCTCATGGCCCTCAAGAGGGGGAGTGTTGAGGTCCACACCAAGAACCATTTTAGCTCGGATATCGTCTCTGGCACGCCTCTTTGTAACTTGCCTCGATGGCCCAAGCTTGGTCATGCTATATATGATATGAGTCACAGCTTTGCCTCACAAGTAAAACCTAGATTTACGAAAAATGCATCATCAAAACATTCAAGAGTAACCCTTAGAATTGTCTCATCAAAACCCGCAAGCCCCAACTCGTTTCCTAGAGAAGATACCAAAATCCTCATATAGAGTTGCCGATTGGAAAGAAAAGGCAAATTTTGGCCGGAAAAGAGGGAAGCACAGGCACCGAGGGATCGTACCGCGACGACCAAGATTAGGGCGTCGGTCAGGAAAAAAGCGGAAGAGAGCCTCCTCGGTTAGAAGGGCGAACAAGGGATAAATGGGAAGGGAGTGAAGAGTCGCCGTCTTTTCACTCAGCCCCCTCTCTCTCTCTCCGTCGTCTCTGCATCGGTCCTCCGCTGACCGCGTCGTCAATTGAAATAAGAGGACGATGTTTATATCGTCCCGTTACAATGCATGTAACCTTCACCAAACCGTTAAAACACGCATAACGATCCCAACGAGTCGTTATCTTCCGTGTCGGCATTAACGGAATAAGCAATTGCCGCAATGTACGCACCAAAACCTTCTACTGGCCGTCCCCGCAAATATCCCTGTCCTGTAATTGGGAGAAACAGGGGTCCCAGTACAACTGGGTCCCAGACGCCTTGAGTATACGAGGAGAGTAGGTTATGAACGAGTTGAGAAAGTGCATAATCCAATTTACTAGTACCCTTTTCTGTCCCTTAGGCAAACCCCCGAAGACCAGAGGTGAACCATGTCCAGTGTCCATCAAGGATATCAAGTGAGGTTCTCGCCAAATCCGGGATCAATCTTTGGCTACAAGGTTCCGGCAAACTTGCGGGTTTTTTGCTCAGTTTTTTATCCTTTTCGCTCGCAGAAACTGGCAAAAGGTGCGTCTTTTCTTGGTATCAACGGCGTTCTAGTCCGCGATTTCATGCCGTAATTCTCACAAAGAAATAGGTTTTCAGATCTCAGAGTGCCGTCTGCCTTCGATCCCAGAACAAAGAACGTTTCTTTTCTGTAAACGATTGAGGTTCGATCTGGATAGAATCAGCTTCTTTTCTTTCTTGTTTTCCCTTCTGTGTTCGCGGAGAAATAGGCTTCATACTTCTAAAAAATGGATTTTTAGCTAGAAATGAGGTCACTTTGAGGAGAAGAGATTTTTTTTCTGGAATATTGTGGAAGAAACGTCTTTCGTTGATGCTTGTTCACCGGAAGGTGGGCTTGTCGGATAGGAAAAATGATACAGCTGTTGTTCCTGGTGCTCTTCGCGGAGGGGGCGGTGGCACTGATACTGATATGGAAGGTTGGGCCGCTCCGGGAGCTGGCGATGAGGGGGTTGGACCAGCTGAAGACGGGGAAGGGGCCTGCGACCGTGAAGACGCTGGCATGCACAATGTCGGTGATCTTGGCATCGAGCGTGGCCAGCATCCTCAAGATCCAGAACAGGGGCGCCAAGCTTGGAACCGTCACTCCAATGGATCAAGTCCTGTGGAGGACCCACCTACTCGAAGCCTCGCTCATAGGTATGCAGTATTTGTGTATCATTATAATGTCTGCAGAATATTAACGTTTTAAGGTTATGTCAAAGGGACGTCAAATTTATGGGATTTATATAGTTGGAATTATTATTTAGCTCAATTATCTATATTGCAGCAATCTGCTGATGCTCACAAACTATCATTTTCTTGCCATGGTTGGTAATTAGGTTGATCGGAGTGAGTGAGAATTGAAACAATAGATAACCGGTCCGTGTTAATCGTTTTCCTAGATCAGTAAAATTTCCGAATCTGATCAATTTGTGACTCGCCGACATGGCTGAAACTTATGTTCAGTGTTATAGCGGTCATGATGCATTGCTTTGGTGTATGTGGTTTTATCGAGTTAGTTGTTACCGGGTATCAGTGGAATGAAATGCAAAAATTGCTTAGTTAGCGGGGCTTAGTGTCCAGAGAATGATTTGGTAACTTAAGTTGTTCGAGGATCCATAGACCAACATGGAATACTTACATTAGATATCATGGCCCCAGATATGGTACTAATATGAGATGGATTCTAACGCTTATTTTGCTTGTAATTATACTTTTTGATTTGGTTCCATGGAAGCAATAACCTACCAGTGACACTGTTAGGAAAATGATATTAATGGCATAACACATAAGCCTCTCCGGTCAATTTACAATTCTTGAAGAAGTGCAGGTGTGTGTCAGCTACAAAAGGGGTCTGATGGGATATGGAATAATATACAAGCATAAAGCAAGACAGTGAATATTGTAAAGTGAAGCTAATTCTTTCTGAGAATTTTTATTTTTAGGTACGATAAGACTGTTATGAAGTTGTAACCTATCATCTGATACCATCTACTTGATTTCTAGAATTTCTTTCTTTGATTTCTGTGTCAATATGAGTGTGACAAAGTTCTTGAAACAACTAAACTTTTTTCCACACAACTGATTTTGTTGTCCATCACTTTAGCTGTACCAAAGTGAAAGCAAATTCTTCTATGGAGATTTAATGCCTTCTCTTTTCATCCTGTCCCTTCAAAGCATAACTAAACTTAGGGTGTCTCCCTCTTTGTCTGCTGAATGAGTTCCATGACATAGTCAAATTTCTGTTGCAATTGATTAAACATATTCCCGGATTATAGGTCTTCCAACCTACATGTGTGGGACCACCAGCATTTGAATACGACAACTCTGTGATTCAGGAATTTAGGTTACATTATCAAACTGCATGAGCTATCATTTAAAAGCATTTGGTTGACCTGATCGGCCTCGTGAAATTAAGCCTTCTGTCCCTTTGTTTTCGTGATCGGATTTTTGATTGGTGTCCTCCAGAGCATGAGTTGGTTGTTAGATATCATCTATTATGATTTGTTTCTTATGGTATATCCACTAAAGTCGCACTCCATCTGATTTGATAAATTTATTGTCTCAACAACTGTACCCTTACATGCTACTCTATTCAAAACAGAAATCCTAAAACTATGTTTGATTTTGCAGGCTACACCCTTTTTCTTGCTTTAGTGATTGATCGGTTGCACCACTACCTCAGGAAGCTGGTCAGTTTGAAAACAACAGTTGGTACATCTCGAGAGGAAGTTGATAATCTTAAGAAAGAGCAGCAAAGCTTTAAAGAGAAGGAAAAGACATCTCTAAGTGAGAGAAAAAAGCTCCATGAAGAAGTGACACGCTTAAAAGAGAGGCTGCAGACGTTAAAGTTAGATTCAGAGGAGCATGAAAAACGAGCGCAGACTGCCGAAGCCCATGTTGCCGCCCTCCAAAAACAATCTGAAGAACTACTACTTGAGTACGACCATCTGTTGGAGGACAACCAAATCCTTCAGACTCGGGCTCTAGCATTCAGAAATTGAGTCTCATGTGACCTCATGCTGAGAAGCTTCTTTTCTTTCTCTGCCACTAACATGAGCTTACTGTTAATCACATACAACCTGCCTGGATGTCATTGTTTGAAAATCTTGATTCGTGCCCTCAGTATCATCTATCTTCTTTCTTTCTTTATTTCTTTCTTTTTTTTCTTTTCTCTGGAGCAAAGGGAGATAAGCCGCCTGATGTAGACTATATTGCAGAATCTACATTTATATCATTGATATCAGCATCAGTTTCTTGGAGAAAGTTGCTAGCATTGTAATAAATTTTCATCTAGACCGAAAGGCATCACTTTAAAATTCCTTTGGCTCCTAGTTGTGGGTACATAAGCCTTGATGATTTCTTTCACTATTATAATGACATCAGGACTGCACATTATCTCTAAATTACATTCATTCTTTTGTTTAGCTACTGACCTTGATGATGAATGTCCACCATACTATGATCAGCAGCCCCTTTACAGGTGCATTAGCCTTGGAAACTCTTCTTCACATTTTGGCCATGTGACTGCCTAATATAAGTTGCATTTGGTCATTTGATTGCACCTGAATTCATTGTAGCTCTTGTAGTTCGACAGACATGAAGCTTTTTGCTTGCCCGTTTTTACTTTTCCTCTCTCTCTCTCTCTCTCTCTCTCTCTCTCTCTCTCTCTCTCTTCAATTCCTCCAGTTTAATCTTACATCGGCGGTGAGAGAAGATTCGAGTGCAACTCTCACAATTTAGTTCCACGATTATAGCTTAAAGATGGGTTCCGCAAATTTCTCAAGAAACATGTTTGTATAGATGTATAGATAGATAGATAGATACATCAGTCCTTGGCCTAAATCTTAGCATATTTAGGGAGCGAGTGTTGACAGATGTGGGCCAGTGTAGGCGTTGGAAGGTACAGTGTCTCTTTGTATCACGAGAAAGTGATGTGATGTATTGGCTGGGATTGCTAATTGATCACGCTATGCAACCCATCTGTCAGATTACCTGTGATTAATTGCACTTTGTATCTTAATCTCGTTCACCATAAAAGACAGATTGGTGTGTCACACATCCAAACAAGACGACGTCTCCTCCTCTTGCTTCAACTTTAATCTTAACATTATATATACACGCATACGGCACGATTGAAAGTAATTGATGGCTGCCCAAATCATGTGAACTACAAGATGGGGGTCACCATTCGGGTGGTCGTCTCTCTCATTGCACTATTATGATGATCTGATCGCCAAGAGGTCGTCTTCGTATGACAGCAAGCTACGCAAGTTCACGTGCCCGCTTTCTATCGGCAGAAGCAACACACTGCAACAAACACAACGAGCCAAGGGAAAGAACAAAGCAAGCATCGCACCGCCTCACTGCGGCCAAGACCCACCGGGACCATGGGATGGAGGAGGAGGAGGAGGAGGGGCGCCGGCTTGTGCGGTCATGGCCAGCTCAAACTGCTTCAGCGAGAAGGGAGGGAGGGTAAGGAACTGTGCGGGCGGCTTGTCCCAGCTTGTCTTGCTGCTCATGCCGTTGAATCCGTCCCACCCTATGTGAGCGACGTGTTGCACGTCGGTGGGGAACCCAATTTCCATCTCCACCTCTTCATCCTCTTCCTTGCAGAACACGAGATGCTGGGATAAGCTCTTGAGGCTCCTCACTAGTTTCTGGAACCCTGTAGAAATGCAGGGCCTTGGAAAAGGAAGAACGCCGAACGAGCTCCTGGGCTTCCCACCTTCAGAATAGAAGTCATGTCAACGCATAGCACTCGATGAGTAGCTCTGCAGCCTGCAGGATCATATGATAATTACTATGCAGAAGAAAAGAAAACTACTTGTTGCCGGAGCTGCCTCAGTCTGTGCTGCTCTCTTCGGTTGGTTCTCGCATACTGCAACGCTCGACTGTGAGACACAGCCGCCGGAGAAGGGAAGGATGACGAACCTATCCATTCGCCGGTCTCTCATTGCCTCGTGAATGCGAGAGAGAGAGAGAGAGAGAGGTGTATGGTGTGGTCTAGGAGGGGAAGAGGAAGAGAGAGGCGGTCATGGGCACGAAGTGGATTGGTTATATTGGATATGGTGTTGGCCCTCTTAGCAAGTATGGGGAGAGAGAGAGAGAGAGAGAGAGAGAGAGAGAGCTGTATGGTGTGGTCTAGGAGAGGAAGAGGAAGAGGGGTGGTCATGGGCATGAAGTGGATTGGTTATATTGGATATGGTGTTGGCCCTGTTAGCAAGTATGGGGAGAGAGAGAGAGAGAGAGGGTTGAGTTGAGTTGGGTTGGTTGGGTCACACATACCTACAGCTACAGTTCCTGTGAGCAACTGTGACTTCTAGCTCCTTGTCCTACCAAGAAGATTCTTGCCTTCCTTTTCTTCCCTGGATACCAACTACACCAAGTTAGCAATTCTGACTACAAGAGCAAAGAATTAAACAGGGTCAAGATAATAATGCTTCATCAGTTTACCACATTGCTGCTTTCCAGGTAGCCCAGCAAGTTTCTGCAGTTCCTTTAGCCCTCATGTAAGCTGCAGGATATGCTGCATCATGGTAATCAAACAGAAGCAGTCAGATTTACTACTGCATTCACTGGCTATGATAGATTCTACAGACAAATTAATGACAGATACAACCAAAAGAAAACTTGTCACCATTAGATCTTTACATTTATGAAGTACACTGGATCTTCCCGGATCTTAGCTTGCTTTCAGGGACAGCAATATACATACCTCTGGGCTCTATGACATTTGACAAGTAAAACACTGACTTACAGCTTAAGCCTTTGTGGAGATGTCCTCTGATGGGTCTTGCCTTCCAAGAGTTACTTTGGATAACAACAACAGGAGTCTTCTTTCTCTGGATGATTGTGCAGGCTTTGAGGTAAAGGACAACAGAATTCAGAGTCATGCAGATACCTGATACAGAAATGAGCAGGCCTTGACATCAGAAACTCATGGATCCAATTCTTCTACTTCTTCTACATGAGATAAAAGAAGAAAACAGCAGGTAACAAGTGAATGCCACATTACATGGTAAGACTTCCTTCTAGTGTCTGTCTGTCTGTCTGTGTCTTATAGCATGGAGATGCAAACCCCCTGGTCCAGGAACATGCTATGATGGAACACAAACTCAACTGGCCTGGCTCCCTGAAATATCTGGCCTTCGGACGCGGTTCTTGGTCTTTGGCAATGGAGATGGTTCCCTGAATCCAGTACGTCCACCGGCCATGAGAAAGAATCCATCACGCTCGTCATTTGCAAGAGATTATTGGTGCATGCAAAGGCGTCACTTTTTGCATAGAAAACGAGTACTGAGTTCTGCAAGACAACGTGAAGTAACCCATCCACGGACGCTCTTTCTCCTTAGCAGATCATCAAAACCCACGCATCATCTGTGGCGACTTTCGTCGAACAACTTCCTGGCGACATCTAAACATAGAAGACCGGCGCGCACTCGGCCGTCCTGGCCCAGACCGGTCCCGGTTGCTTTGGTATGGACTCCTCTAACCTCTAGTATCCTCCTCGCTCGTTATTTGGAAAAGATTCGTTGTTCAAGCAAGGACGCCACTCATTGCTAGAGATCGGGGACTGACTTCTGCGAGACAACGGCAAACTCCATCGCCCGCTTCTTGTAACCCATCCATGAACGCTCCCGTTCTGAGATCATCCAAGCTCATGCGTCACTTCCGAAACACTCAACAGGAAGATGTTGAGCCCCCTCTTCACGCTGCCCGGCCCGAGAGCGGATCCGGGATCCCACGGAATGTCATCTCTGTGGCGACATTTCGTCGAACACCTTGCTCGCGACATCTAAACAGTCGATCGGCCCGGCCCAGACCCGTCTAATATAAATAAAGTCAATAATATCATGAAATATATATATATATATATATATATTTGTCATTCGATTTATGGAAATAAATATGACAAGAGCTTAAAAGCAATTATAATTAACTACAAATAAATTGAATCTCCTCTTACCGATTTTTTATTTGATAATTAATAATAAAAAAGAATTTATTATTTTAATTTTTATTTTTATTTTAAATATTATGATATTTTGATTATACTAGCCTTAATTACGGTATAGTTTGAATTGAAATTAGATTGAAATTAAATCAATCATGACGGATTAATGACAGATGTGAATTGAAAAGTGAGGCAACAATTTGATGAATACATAAGAAGGAGAAGAAAAGGAAAGCAGATTGCCGGATGAGGATCTTCTCATTCAGCTATAAAGGTCAAAATAATTGCTGTTGCCTTGTGATCCGGTCAATATTTATCCGCGTCTCAATCATATCTATGCTACGGACCAATATGCATAAAGACCATCAACAATTATACCACTCATTTCTTGTGGTCATACCCATAATTATGATTATGGAAAGTAGTAAAATGCATAACAGCATAAATTTTATGGACCAATATCCATAATGTTACAAAGTGATAAGCAATAACAAATGGCTCTTCTGTTGTTTGTTCTTTGTGGTTAATAAACAGTATGTTTTAATAATTATGGGATGCAGTAGTAGCATACATAATGCAAAAGAAAAAAAATTAAAATCATGTCATTAGTCCACACTATGTGTTAATTAATGAACAATATATATATATATATATATATATATTATTAATACACACCAAGCAAGATCTCGAAATTCAATCTCATCTTCATCGCTCGTTCTTTCTTAATAAATAATATATATATATATATAAGATCGGTTGAGCTTGAACTTCCCCAAAAGTATCCGTCAAATGACGTTGCACTATTGCATCTTCACCCAATTTTCTCTTAAGGCATGCAATATGAAAAATTGGATGTATTTTAGAGTTAGTAGGCAAATCCAAGAAGTAGTCAACTAGTCCAATGTGTTCTAATACCTTATAAGGCCCAAAAAATCAAGGAGATAGCTTCATAGAAGATCGAACCTTTATGGAAGTTTGCTTGTAGGGTTGAAGTCGAAGGAAAACCCAATCACCCACAGTAAATTCTTGTTCACTTCGGTGTTTATCAGCTTATTGTTTCATTCTTGCTTGTGCGACTGTGAGGTTATCCTTTAAAAGCTAAATAATCTTTTTTCTATCCATCAATTTCTTATCTACCTGATCAACTTTAGAAGAACCGGGCATATATTTTGTAATTGCAGGCGAGGGTTGATCATAAACTGTTTCAAATGAAGTCATTTTAATATACTCCATTTACAAAAGGGTAATTTGACAACTCAATAAAGATAATAAAGTAAAAAAATAAAAGAGAGAAGAACATCAGATTTATATGATTCGATCAATTGACCTACGTTCACGGACGAAGGAGCAAAACTCTTCTATAAAAGAGACAATTATAAATACCTTAGGAAAATATTCAAATGGTAAATTTTAATATATATATACATTCATATATATATATATATATGTATGTATGTATGTATGTATGTGTGTAGATATATATATGTATATATATATGTATATATATAATATTGATGATAATTATTTGTCGAATTAATGGACTCATATCTGGATTTATTATATGTCAGGGACTTGTAAACAAAAAACCACTAATGTAAGTATCACATTTGTTGTAATCGAATGGCTGAGATTTATAGTTAGGGCGATGTAAACTTCACTTAAGCGATGAGTATTATATATTTTGATAAATTTTGAGGACTAATCTGCATAATGGCGAGGAATTGACACATATATCCACATGTATGTATGCTAGAGTTTGGAAATAGCACACTTAGCACTGTGATACCCCTTTAAATCATATTCCATTTCCGCTATTAACCATATATTAATAATAATTAGTTTTATTTGCAAGAATAAAAAATATATTACTTAAAATTATCTTTCATATTCTTAACTATGATATATTAGATTAATCAAAATTCATGTACTGAGTCTAGCTAATAAAGATATCACTATTGAAATATTCTTAATTTAATACATTATTATTATTATTATTATTATCTACGAATATGTCATTATTCTCAATCACATCTCTTATTTGAGCATTGGCCTTATCGGATCATTCTTGACTTTAATTTTGTATGTGATGTTTGAGTTGTGAGAAACTAACTCCGAAGAATTTGACTAAAAAATATAATTTTAGAATTTTTTTAAAATATAATAATTTTCAAACGACAAGTTAGGTTAGATCACAGGGTTAATTGTTTTAAGGAATGTTAATGTCAATCAAAGTCAAAATATCTGAATATTAATTTTTAAAATTTAAACACACACATATATGTGTATAATTTTTATGTCTAATCATGATATACTTAAATCTAAGTGTTGGATTCACTTATGAATTTGAATTTGTAATCATTAAATATTAAGATGGCTAACAACACATATCCGAAAAATTTGATGATGAGTCATTGATGGTAAGTGTTAGTGAAATTTTACGTTGTGGTCGAGGTGTCAACATGGCTCAGTCCAATCCCAGATATGCAATGTTGTCTACACGGATGCTTAGACAGTGATAATGAGCGTCGAGTCAAGTTGAACTCAGGATTGGCTCTGCACGATCTACTTTGTTGTCACCAATGTCCCTGCACGTATGCCTAAGTCGAGAGGGGAATGATTTCCTGATTTGACCTCTCCAAAGGTTAGTCAGTAAAGCTTATTATACGTGACCTAATGATGACGGTCGACTTCTCGAGCGATCAACTTGTACCTTTGGACGAGCGTCGATCGACCTGCATGGAACGACATCGCATGGTGTTGCTCTAAGCTTTCGAGAGCAACTTTCCACTGTACGACATTGTCTCGTGCGACTTCGAATGATGCGGGTAGGGGGGTGGCCATCTTCTCGGGTCCGAGGTGGTGCTTCCGACGTGATGCTTCATCTCAGTCCAGAGGCTCCATATCCGTGCTGACGTGTTTGCTGACTGTGTTTACGAGGGTGATATCGGAATTTTCCCTATCAGTAAGGTCGTGAGATGGAATAAATTTATTGTTGAGGGATTGATATGCAAAATTGTTAATTACTGTACCGTGAGGAGGCTGCGGCTATAAATAACCCTTATGGGGCTTTCCTTCTTGCTTCTTTTCGCCCCTGCTGGTGGTGTGATCAGGGAAGAAAAGGAAAGGAGAATAAGGGGGCGCTGCTTTTCCGATCCCCCCTCACCCCTCTCCCTCCCGCCTTCGACTTCCGATGCGAGTGAGATCGCAGACCGCGCCCTCCATCGCCGATCCGCATGTGTTCCTATCAGAAGACCAACACGATTGGATCTTTCTTCCTCTTTCGTTGTTAACCTTCCATCGGAACCTCTGTCTGTGAAAAATCCCGTATTTCTTTGGTGCTTTTTCGCGCAAGATTAACCCATCTTTGTCCATTCTTGGTTCCCCCCTCAGACCCCCGCAATCCCTTCTTTGAACCCTGTAAAATTCCCTTTTTTTTTGTTCGGTCTCTCTTTTTTGTTGGATTTGGAGCTCGTCCTCTTCGCCTCGGTTGGACCCCGAGGATTTAGGTTTAGGGATAGGCGAATCGGACTGTGGAGGCCTTCTTTGGTGTTCTGGAGATCAGTTTTTGGGCTGTTGTTGTGTGGATCTTTGTGGCTCCCGGAGCGCTGGGTGTTCCTTGCTGGGGTTCGTTTCCGTGTTGAGAAAGAAAAAGGAGGGTGTTACTTGATCTCAAATCGCGGTTACAGGGACTAGGGTTCGTCACGGTCTGAGGCACAGAAAGAAGACTGCGCTTTAAGATTCGGGCGGGTTCGTCCGGGTTCCGGTAGATCGGTTCATCGATTTCTGCAGCACCGTTTTGGTGTTTTTGGTGGTGAGCGGTGCTGTACTAGCGGGAACTGATCTCGATTCTTTCTGGTGCTTGTGACCTTCTCTTATTGACCGTCTGTTGTTGGTTAACACCCAGTTCGAGGGTTCATCCGGTTGGCTCGAATAATTGCTGGTGGTGAGTTGTGTCGAGAGCAATGGAGAGGATCTGAATCTGGAAATGTGTGTGAGGACATGGTGCAGAGGCAGGAGCATGGGCGGTGGTCCGTTCCCTTACTGGAACAGTTATACTGCATACTAGGATTTCTAGTCAACCGAGGCTCACCGTGCAATGTCTCGCTGCTTCCCATTCCCACCACCGGAATATGAAAAGAAGACAAGTAGTGGCCACGTAGACTTACTAGCTGAGGTGCTTCTCTTACAAGCTTATTTTTGCTTGCTTTTAATCCATTTTGTTGGCTTCCCAACTTTATACCCCTTGCACTTGATAATTGGTAACTTATATGAGGAGGTCATTTGAGTACTGTTGTGGGAGAACTTTCTTGTATTACAAGTTGGTAAATTATGTTAGGAGATGATCATGATCAATGAACTGGATATTCCCTAAATTAGGATAAGAAAGTTAAATTTCATCACATGTGATGTTTTGTCTTATTTGAGTAGTTATTATGTAACCATACTCTGGAATGCTGCTGGCAGTATGTTGATAAAAATTTTCAGAGTACACAGTGGATAATTGTGTAGGATCCTGTTTTGATCGTGCGCATAAGGAATTTTTTCTTGTATTATTGAATCGAGTGAGGTCTATTTATAATTATGTTGTATTGTAGTGCTTCTCATTCAACTTAGAAAGTTACATGGCTAATCAAAGTTATGCTTATTTGATATCCTACCACGACCTGTATAACTTATTTCTGTGTTGTCCATCTAATTGTTTTACTATAATGCAACACTCATATTTGACATGTAGAGTAGTCATTTTGTCTTTGGTGCCAAAGTTGATCATCACAGAATCATTCCATCCTATCACAACTAGACTCTTGAAAAATGGCAGATACCGGAGTTTAAGTTGATAAAATTTAAGCTGGGTAAAATTCAGCATTGGTTTATGTAAGTACAAGCTGATTTTTGTTTTGATTATGGCTTATTTTGTTAATAAACCACAATTGCAAACTACGATATAAAGGCAAGCTGATTGTTGCCAACAAGATTATTATTCAGGGGAACTATTCTTAATCTGGTCAGTGGTAATGGGTTTGAAAGAACAATCATGTCTATTTACACTGAGACCAGGGAGGTCAGGTCACCAACCATGTAATGCCCGAGATTGGAAAATATATTTTTATCAAGGTTTTGTGAACAATAGAAGTATGAAAATAACTGGGGCTCAGTTCAGCTGGACTGATCAGTTTTGTCCTTAGTTACTACCATCACTCAATGGTGAGCTATCTCTTAAGCACATTGTTTTCTGATCTTTCCGAAAAGAAGATTATCAGTAACCACCCTCATAACTTCCATATTTCATAATTTTTTCCATATAACCCAAGCAAGATTATCTTCAAGGTTGTGTCGGTCGAATACTTAGTACCATGAAAGCTGCTTTATTAGAGGAAATCTGTAAGCATGTGATCCAACTGACTCTTTCTAAGTGTAAAATCTTTAAGATAAAAGAAGTGGAGAGTCATCTTTAGTTGGCAAAGAGATTGTTGAGCCTCAGCCATACCTGGGCTTGGCAGTCTTTGATGTTATATCATGTGAAAAGGACCCCCGTAGAAGCTGATATGACCTTAGGCGTTCGTGCTTCCCGTACCTATTTATAGTGGCATTGAAGTTGAAGTTGGGGAGCATTATTTAGACAACAATGTTTCACTTACATAAAGTTTTTGTCCAACAAGATTCTTAGGTTTCATTCTGATGCAATCATTGTTCATTTATGTAAGCTCTGCATTAGGTTAGGTCAGGTATGTTCAGTTTTTAATGAGTCAAATGGATAGTTTAACTGGACCTTTTGATAGTTGGGTATATAGCCATCTAAATTATTTTATGGTTTACTGACTGCCTAAATTATTTTGTTTAGGTGATTAATATTTGTTCATTGTTTCCCTTGACTAAGGTCAAACTTCTTCACAAAAGAATAATAAGATGAATGGATTAGTTAAACTGTTGCCAGGCAATATGTTTACATTTTATTTATGAGTTTTAGGGTGACAGTCTTGGTTGTTTGAGAAATATTGGTCACTAAGATGTGAAAATTAGGTCTTCTAGCTTGTTTATATTTTCTTTCAGCAGTGAAGGCATATATGACTTGAACCTATTGCAAGAAATGCATGCATTTCTTTCTTTATTATGCCTTTTCTTTTCAAGTATAAAAATGAGATTTTTATATTGGTATTTCTCTCTCCTCATGAGTAAAGAAGAATTCAGTAAAAAACTAATGAAATATTTCATAAAGTCCATCTAGAACCAAAAAGTTAAATTTGGTTTTTGATTTTATTGCCATATATTATAATATCTGATTCAACTTCATGTTTTGAGAGTACTGTTATTAAGCACAGGTGCCATTTCACATGTGGTTGTATTCTGCAGCTTCATTTTTTGTATTTGGTTGGATCAAAGTGTCTGCAAACATGTTCATATCATTTTTTTAACACAAATCATATGTATTTTATGTATTTAGCATATTGTCAACATATAGGAACCACCACCTTTTAGGACAGATGTGTTCTGTGTCTTGCTGGTGACTAATACCTGATTATTGTTGTAAACTTCAACACACAGGTTATGTGGTTAGATTTAAGATTACTTAATGGAACATCATGTGGTTTATCCCTTTTTTGTGAAACACAATTGTCTGTTGGAAACTGATATAAAATCGTTGATGTGCATATCAAGCATTCGTGTTCATATTTACCACGTCACTAGGTTTACCAGTTTGAAAATGCCAAGTGCTTACCTTCTGCTAGATTTTCTACATGTGCAGTGCATTCCACAGCACCCTGCACTACTTCACCATTTCGCATCTAATGTTTTCATTCTCATATCATCAATTAGTGACATGACCTGTGGGGGTAATGCTTCTCTTAGTGTAGCAATAGAGATGGTGCCTCCTGAGAAAATCTGATATCTTTGTTCCATTCAGGAGGATCTAAGGCATATTCGGTATTCCATGTATGAAAAGGATTTGCTTGGGGTTCTTGTTGGTTTTCTGATTCTCTAATATATATTTTTCAATCTATGAATTCATAATCTGCTGAGTTCTTATGGACTTGAACATAAGGTTATGGGGCTTAGAGCTGCTATACTCGTACTGGTAGTAGGTATTATTTACCTAGAGTCTTCTAATTTAAGGTGCCAGACCTGCTTTGAAGTTCATTTGAATCTTGGTTCAGTACCTGGTCTCCAGCAAGAATCTTTGCTTCATCACCTGTTTTCAAGTGACTTGGAAGAACTGTTGACTCTCTAGTATCAGTAGTCAAGAGTTATAGTTCTGGTATGGATGGTTTGGATGCTATATTCCTAATAGCATGTCTGGTAGGTGCTGTGCTCTATAACAAAGTTTCTTGCTGCTGAAAAAAAAAACAAATATAGCATAAATGCCATGTTTGGGACCTTGAGCATCCTGCCTTTCTGGATGATACTTCTTTTAACCGACGGTACTGTTGGAAGATGGACTTTTGCTGATTGTACTGTTGGAAATGGACTGAAAAGCGTTATGTAGGTTGTTTTGCTTCTTTTAGGAAGAACTGAGCTCTGAAACCAAAATCTTGTTTCCATACTTTAGTCTGACTTGAATATATGTGTTTCAGAATGACTAGCTATTGGACTGCACACAAAAAATATTACAATGTTATTTATTGTCAGTTGTAAAATTAACCCCCTTATGGAACATGAAACAAAAATGAATATCTTAAAAAATGATCAAAATTATAAGTTAGTAGCTTAAATTATGAAATAAGAAAGTTGTTTAATAGGTAGATCTGAACATAATGAGCCTAACCTGCAGGAATTTGCTGTACATGTTTCTTCTTCCCGGCATGCCATGGGCTTTCAGTTCTATTGGTACAAGAATGATGCTACGTGCCAACACTTGGTTCCTTTTTCCTGACAGCAGGCTATCACATATGCCAACCAATATTAAACGTTGTTGGAATCTAGTTATTTTGGTGTGTATATTATCAAATAGAGGTATCAGTTCCTCACAGGGGAACATTATTATACGAATGTGTCGATTCCTTTTCTTTAACCAGTTTCACTGTATGAAATACCATGTCATCTTTGGAACTACTTAAGAAGATCATCTTTAAGTTTGGCATTTGGTTTTCCAATTGTAAATCTTGTAGGTGCTTCATAATGCATCACTGCTTTATCTTGTGTTAATTTTCTCAAACTAGTGCCCGGAGATTTTTAAGCTATTCGAAACTTGATCATCTTTTTTTCTTGATTTATCTTTTCCAAAGTGTAGGGTTGTTTTTGTGGTTAGTCTTTTTCAATTTTCTTCTGTGGGTCTGCACTTATAACATTGAACAGTTTTTTTTTCTGAGAAATAAAAAAAGATTTATTAGTTGAACTAGGTTTACTACAAATTATTGACCAGTTAATTACTAAAATCTTCTCATCTTTTATGCCATTTAAATTCACTTCTATTCAACAGAATTTGGGTCATTCCCATTGTTTTGCATGCCCCAACTATGTAATTTCTTTTTTCTTTTTGAAGTTCATCATTGTGGTGGAAATATAATAGAATTCTAACTTGTCAAGTTGTTTATTATCGACCAATGAATTAGTGGGTACTTGTCATATCTAATGCCCTTTGATTTCACTTCTACTTGATGGAATTTGGGCCATTCTCATCAATGTATTAGAAATAGACTAGAACTGTAAGTTGTCAATTTACTTGATCATTTCTTCCTATTTGGTGGAAAATAAATCAGGCAATATATTTCATCTTTTGCATTCATTCTGTTTGCTAATTACGAACACTAACAATGAACACTTGTGATTTTTAGTAAAAAGGGAGTTTTTAAATCTACGCTTCTAGCCTGGTTTTACAACAGGAATCAAGATCAATTCAGAAAACTGAAGCATATTAATTATATAAATTAAATTAGAGATTCATGATAGCTTTAATTAGCAGGGAGATCATGATTGTTTCTGACAATCATATGTCTGTGATGATACTCTTTATTTTAATAATTTGTGTGTTTATGTTAGTTAGTGTTGGTACTGTTTTGTTTATTTAATCTGTTTGTTTGAAGACTGAATGAAGGTTTCTTGAACTGTGTATGAGATTCAGATTTATTGGATTCGCATGTTAGAGGTTTGTCAGGGTTGCTATGCAGGAATTTTGTGTCTTCCAGGTTTGCTTGTATCCAATAAATTGAAGTGGCCTTACCTTGAAATATGATGGTTTCAAATAGAATACCGATTTATATGTGGGGTTGAATAGTCTGCTGTTAGTAGGTATTTGCTTTCTGTTCATTTTTTTAAAATTTAAATGTGCATCATTTTCTGTCTCATGTCTCATATAGTGTGGGCTCATTATAGCTTACGATCGTGATCAAACATTTATTGGTTGTTGGGAGAGTGCTTTTCTTGGTTGCTTTACCTTTTGGATGCCGTTATAGCTATATCATATCAGTATATTCATATCTGGAAAATGGTATGCAAAATTTTCACTTTGCTGAATCTTACTTCTTTATTAGTTGAACTATTAGATATCTCGAGATTTTCTTAAAAAGTGAAACCTAGGTTTTTCATCTGGTTCACATGATGGTAGTTGATGTCCTCTTAACATTATCATTATATGATTTTGGTGAATATCTGAAACTTTGATGAATTGATTTACATTTACTTTTGTGGTCAATTTTGTGTCAACTTTCAGGACAAACACAAAGAGAAGAAGCATAAAAAGGAGAAGAGTGACAAAGGGAAGAGAGAAGGCAAAGAGAAAAAAGACAAAGATCGAAGTAAAGATAAACACAAGGAGAAGAAAGATCGAAAAGAAAGGCACAAAGACAAGAAAAAAAAGGATCAGGACAAGGATAAACTAAAGACACCATATGATAGGACTGACAAACAGACTGATTCTCCCAATGGAGATATGGTTGGAGAATGCAGTTGGAAGGCAGAGGCAATTAAACATTCTAAATCTACCGAGGAGTTGGGCAGGAAGATCAAAGATGGAGATAAAGTGCCAGCAAACAGGAAAGTTGACAACTTCAGTGGCCCAGTTGAAAAAAGCATTGGTAGCTTTGCTGTGCCTGCAGTGTTTAAGGAAAGAGTTCCAACTGATAAAAGTATTCCATCCTCTGTGGATGCTCCACAGGGTAGAATTGATGGCTTGGAAAGGTCAGCTGACAAAGTTGCTATTTCTAATCAAAGAAGAAATGAGGGTTTGGTCTCTTCACATGTATCACAGAAGGAAAGAAGTCCTAGTGACAAGTTGGCGCCAGATCTCAATAGTACAGCGCAAAGAGGAAATGGTGGTATGGCACTACCTCTGGAGAAATGGGTGGATTCTGTTCCAAGACAATTTGAGGGCCCATACCCTGCAGCTGCTATGGAAATTGATAATTACAAGAGTAACAAAGTTACCTCAAGTTCCACTAACGCTGTTCAAAGAACCACTAATGGGATGGGTCAGCCAACGCAGAACCTTTCCACTCCTAAAAATGTTGACTCCATTGGCCTTGCCAGTAAGATGGAGGACAGAAGAGAAGTTAACAAAACTGATCCAAACCATGACCTTATGGATCAAAGAAGAATTGATAGGATGGGCCGATCAGTGGAGAAGGATGCAAACAACCGGATTAAGGAGGAGAAAGCGAGGAACACAGAGCGGGAAGCTGATGATAGGAGAGAAGATAGACAGAGGGATAAGGATAATGACAAGAAGAAGATCAAGGATAAAGACAAGCACAAAGGGAAAGAAAAAGAAAAGGCGAAAGTAAAAGAGAAAGGTGAACATAAACATAAAGAACAAATTGGGCCTAGAGATGTCATGAAAAAGGATCAGTCAGATAGTCTCAATCTAAAGCCTTTAGCCCCTCAGAGAGATAATGCAAAAAATTATCCTATCAATGATAATTTCAAGAAGAGAAAGGAAATGGATATAAATGGGTTCCATAGTGGTAAGTCTTTTAATATATTTGTTTTTTTTTTTTTGTAATTTTGGGAGCACCCGTAGTTACTATACCATTATAAACCTCATTTGCTTGGTTTATATCACTGCATTTGCCATGACATGCAGAGAATAATATGCGGATTGACAAGTGTCCAAGAACAAATCCTTCCTCTCACCTCCGTGAAGAGAATGGGAGGACACTGGAATCATCCCATATTGCTACAGTTTTTCCTTCAGTAAAACCTGAAGCCATAAGGTATACGCCGACGGTAAAACCTGTAGATAACAAGGAACACAAGATAAATGGCATTGCAGAAGCTCAGCCATCCTTGTCTGGCTTGACGCATCTGGTTGCTGCAAAGAAGGGTGCAGCTGGTAAAGTTGATACAAGTCCTCACCCGGACTCCATGTATCTCAACCAAGTATACTCTATCCCCATAGTGGATGAATGGCCTGAATATGATGACCAAGAGTGGCTTTTCAGCAGCTGTCACCTTCAGCAAAAGCCGAAGTCAAAGCTTGGGGGCAATGAGGTCCCCCAGGTATGGTCTGAGGCACTAAAAATCGAGCAGGAGGATGTCGTCGCTTTGCCTTATGTCGTTCCTTACTGATACCGGTTATTCTCATTATGCCTGATTCATCTTAAAAGATATGGCGGCATGAATGAAAATAGTTGATCTGTTCATTTTGCTGCCTTCAGTTCCTCCATGCCTGTTATTTCTGGTATGACCTCAAACTTGTTGCAGTTTGAACATACTAGTGTTCTTCACGGCATATTCATTTCAGGTAGAACGGAGTTACTCTACCCTGCCGCCCTTCAAGTCCATTTGACTAGGGGTGCCATATTGCCGGATCATATTGTTGCTTCAAGTGGCTTGAAGTGTGAGCTCCTTGTGGGAGGAGGGAGGAGGGAGGAGGGAGGTGAGGGGCGTTGCCGCTCTAATGCACAATTTTGGACTGTATTAATGTATATCATTTTATAAAAAGAACTGTACAATGGAGAAGGGGAGGGTGAGAAGATAATGGAAGTGGCTATTGTCATTCATTCATATAATTTTTGCAGCTACTGTAGTTCTCGTGGTAAATATTAAGCATGCAAATTCTCACATTGATTGATGAAATAGTTATATTTCCCTTTTTAATCTTCCATATAAAACAATCTATCATTGAATCTCACAGTGTGAATGGGAAAAAAGAAGGGTATATATTATAGAGTATGGGTTTTTTGTTTATTTTGTAAAACGTTGGAGCTTATTCCTATTACATCATTAATCGGCATGGAGTGTCATGGTCAAAGAAAACTATGTCTTATCATCGATCATGGGATGTATGTATCAATTTATTGATATATGATACGTTAGTACAGTTTGGGATCATTTGGTAACGAGTTACGAGTCACAAAATGATTAGGAGATAATTAATTTTTGATGAAAATGACTTCTATTTTCTACTTCGACTGGGTTTCTGCTTCTACTTCCCCAATCTAAATTTTGTATGATCTCATAATTATTTTTGAATATTGTCATAATAATTATGGTTAATACTCATGAAAGTTAAATAATATGCATTAAATTATTAGTTAACAACTACGCATTAAAGAACCCTTATCGTGTTCCGCGGATGTATCATATCAGGTCTCCTTCTCTATAAAGCCCGATCTGCGAGCTCGACGCTACGCAGATCCAGAGAGAGAGAGAGAGAGAGAGAGAGAGGCGCAATGGCGAGGCTTCACATCTCTGTCTTATTCGCCGCTGCTTTGATCCTATTGGGTATATCTTTTTTACTCTCAGCTTAACTCACGATCCTCGACAAGGTTTGTGCGAGCCCTAATTTTTATCCCTCATTTTATCTTTTCTGTGCGAAGTTTCTGCGAAGAAATCTGGCGATGTGACGGAACTACAGATCGGGGTCAAGGTACTTGTTCCATTTGATTTCTTCCTGGAATCTTGTTGTTGTTTGTCTAGATCTTGGCTGTGATCCGTTATTCTTCTTGGATGGTGACTAGGACGGAAGAAATTATTGTGCTTCGAACAAATTGAAGGTAACCTAGGGTAAGTTGAGACGTTGATGGACGGGTCCTTTTTGGTGTACTTACGGAAAACAAAGTTAAAATGGGCTTAGATGCATAACAGGGCATTGGGGTTTAGACGATGTAGTCTGACACCTAGTTAACGCCACAAACTAATCTTCGCTAACAAGAATAGAGATGCTATTTGATAACATGATGCCGTTGGTTTCTCTTTTCCATATTAAAATTCCAAACAAAGTGTCGTCACCTTCTGGTATGGGCTTGAGTAAGCTTCCTTTAAAATTGGATTACTCTCAGTCGGATGGGCTTGAGTAAGCTTCTAGTCAAGTGAGAAGTGAACCGTGAACCCTTTCTAGTTGGAGAGAGTCATGTATGACTAGGATCTTTTGTAACACCTCGATTAGTCTAATGGGTAGACGGTAGACTACCATCAACGTCAATTTAAACATTTTGGTTAGTGGTTTGGGCTTAATGAAATTAATAGGCCAGTTATCCCATCAGGTCAAGTCGTGATTTTTGGTATCAGAGCCGACTTAGCATTGATGTATGGTGAGGGAACTCGAGTAGAAAAGGGTCACATTGATGAAGTTAGAGGATTCGTCACGGTGTGGAGTATCACGAGGCTGTGCCTCACATATATCATATCAGGGTTTGATCTGGGCTATGTTGGGTCTTGACAATAACGTCAAGCTCTTAAGTGAGAGAGTTTGTAACACTTCGATTAGTCTCACATCGAAAGTGGGCAAGACTAAGATTGACTTATAAAGGACTGATGAATGTACTATTATCAACTCTAGCTTTAGCATTTTGATCAGTGATTTGGGTTCAACGAAGTTGATAGGTCAGCTATCCCATCAGGTCGAGTTGTGACATCTTTACTTTCCTTTCTTTGTTTGTTTGTTTCTTTCTTTCCCCAAGAACAACAAGTTGGAAGGCTGCAATCATTTAGGAGGTTGACTTCTTCTTTTGTTCTATGTGGGAAGCTTTTAAGCAAGTGAAAAATGCCTTTGCAAAGTTAATAATTTGGTCAAAGGGCTACATAATTTTATAACATGAATTCCTAAGGGCCATGATGAATTTTTTTTTAAATCACTGAATCAGGGTTGACATCAGTAGGACTGTGCTATGGGAAATTGTGCTTCTTAATGCTTATGCAGGTTGTAGGCATGATAACAATTGGCAGGCTAAAAGAAGGCCAACTTCACGGTTAATTCTGTTTAAACAATGCACAATCCATATATTATCATGACCTCTATCTATGAGCATAATTTATCAACCATTATGATAAAAGGAAAATGACCCCAGATTTCAGTTAAATCCCATCTTATTTTGGACTCAAAAGTGTCATCCAAATAATAATCCACATAAGACTAGAAGACATCTGACCCAAAAAAATAACAAGTATTTATACAGAAATTCTCTAAAAATGGGAAAAAAAACCCAAGAAAATTATCTAAAATTGAATTTATAGCTAGGGTCAAATTCAGTCCAACATCAACCAAAAATTTGGAACTCAAATTGACCCTATAATTCACTTATATTACACTATTCTGAACCTTGCCGGCTGCATCAATAACCTTGAAGGATTTGTTGATTATAAAATTAATGGAAAAATTTATCTAGTTGATGTTCATTCTTTCATAGCGTACTAAAAGGCAAGGAGCTAGTGAAGAAGAGGTCATCTTTGGTCAGGTCTTGCTTGATCATTCTCAACTTTTGTGCTACATCACAAGCTCTAAGTTTAGTTATGTAAAATAGCAAACCTTGAATTATTGAATTTAAACTAGGAAACAAACTTTTTTATATTATGCACATATGCTTTTCATATGATTGTCAGCCATGTATGCTTCTCGCTAAATGCTATGTGTTTGAAACTTTGATCTCTTTCATGCTTCTCTTAGTATTATTAGTTCTTAAAAATTCATTCTGGTAGAAATTATAATCCAGTTTATTTTAGTCCATGAAGGAGACAGAATCACATGAAGATTTTAAGATGCTTTGCATTTTATTGTATCTAAAGTAACCTGTTTTGTCTGTTTGTCTTGAATTTTTTTTTACAGTACAAGCCAGAGTCCTGCACCATTCAAGCTCACAAAGGTGACAAAATTAAGGTTCACTATCGTGTAAGTTCTAATTGTATTGAAGTTCTAATTGTTTACTGACAAAAGAATGTAACATTTGTTTGATATGTCCTCTTCCTTGTATTTTGTTCTCTTTTCTCTTCTCACCTCCATCTTGTGGATGTGCAAGTATTTGGAAGTTGGTTTTAGAATTGTTCTGGAGGTATAGAACCATGTAGATTTTCTGGGTAGGCAAAGAAGTCAGTCAATGTTAGCTTATTAATATAACACTAAAATGAGTAGTACTGTCTTTTGTATATATTACAATAATTATTTTTAACTTCATAGCCTTTATAGACAAGTTATAACTAGTTATTTGATCTTAATCCAATGGCTAGTGTAGGACTCCAGATCTTTGATACAAACTTCATGGTATTTCTTCCACGATATATGAGAGCAAAGGAATAACATGGTAAACAAGAGAAATTAAGAAAGATGGTTCAGTGGGTTCCATGTATCTCCTTGAGCACATTTGTAGATAATCAAACTTTGATCCTCTCTTATTCATTCACCAGCCAGAAATACAATTCAAAGACATTATTGTCTCAAATGACATAACTTGCTGTGATACCAATTGAGACAAACTATATACAGTTACTATCAAATACACATAGATCATGAAAATTAATAGGAAAACAACACAAAATGAGATAGTTGCATTTGGTCAGTTGTCCCTGATCATAATCTTGGAATAAACTTTAATCCTTTCCTTTTCATTAACCAGTCACTAAAGACAACTCAAAAACATAGCTAACTCGAAAGACTTAACTAATATTACCATCTAATAGTTATGTATGTCGTTGAGCACAATAAACAAGTCATACAAATAACCAAACTCAACACCAAAGAAGCACTTCAGCATATTAACTAATTCAAATTGGCACTAACACAACTAATACTAGCTGTGTATGGCATTCAGCAGCATAAACAAGTTATATAAATGACCAAACTCAACCTTTCTCGCATCTGAAGAGTTCTTTAGCATACAATGAGTCCCAATCGTCACTAACACAACTAATAGAAAACCAATCAATTTTTTACTTTGCATTGCATCCTAATGACTTGTTTTGCATCCATCAACTCTTAGCTTTCTTGTACTCTTTCACTCTTTGAATTTCATATTTCTCTTGGAATATGGTAGCTCTGAATTGTAGATTTGATATCTGATTAATGTTTTCAAGAGCACTAGGCACTATAAAGGCAAGGCTCCTTATTACCTGATGCTTACCTAGGCACTTCCCGGATAAAGCAAGATGCCTCTCGCAAATTGTTTCCCTTGTTTGGACTAGATATTTTGAAGCCAATGTTGCATATATTAATAACCTATTAGATTTCTCACTTGGTGTGATCTAATGTTATACTCTAATATATCTCAAGATTTTATAGGTTTTTTTGTTGACTAAATTCAGGTTGATCTTTTATTTTAAAGCCAGTAGACATATTGATGAAATTTCAAGCTTTTATCTTGTCTGTCCAACTTATGTTCCAGTAGTAGGTGACACATGATAGGTTGTGTTTCTTAGGGGTTTAAATAGGTGCCTAGGCACTTGCTTAAGCGCTCGGGTGAGGCGAGGTGAGGCTCGCTTGAGGCCTCGACTAAGCGACGCACTTTAGTGAAGTGCCTCTTGAGTGCTTGCCTAAACCCACGTGTCAGGCGCCTCAAGCGAGCACCCGGTTCAAACGAAGTAATCGAACTAGACTATTAAGCCTGGTTCGGTTGAATAATAGCTTGTTGGTTTGATTGAACCAACTAAGCTACATACTATTACCATACTTGCAAAACCCACCCCCCCACGTGACCTCGAGAGTAGCTACTATGTCCGTTGTTGACGCTTCCTCTATAGCTGACGAGCAGGTCCGACAACCTAGCTTTCATGTGTAGTTCTCTTTGTCGCTACTGCTTCCGTGTGCATCTCCTTCCACTGTCAAGGGAGAGCACCGTAGCTTCCTTCGCCACCAATGTACACCTTTGAAGCTTCCTCTGCCCACGATGTTGCCATCTGCAGCTTCCGTCACTATCTTTCGTAGCTTCCTCCGTTGTCGTTGTTGTCGTTCAAAGCTTCCTCCATTGCTGTTGTCGTCCGAAGCTTGCTCCGCTATTGCTGTTGTCGTCTGCAGCTTCCTTTGTTGCTGTCATCGTTGTTCGGAAGTTCCTCCATCATCGTTGCTCTCTCCTTCCTCACTTTCCATTGTGGGTGATTCTTTTCTCCCCTTTAACTATTGTTAATAGTAGATCACTCTTTTCTCCCCCTTTAACCATTGTTAATAATAGATAATCTACTATTAACAGTAGATAATTACTGTTATCATATAATAGTCTTTATATAAATTTTGACATTGCTAATCTCTATTTATTTAAAATTGTTATTATTGTTTCAAGATTAATGACAAGTGTATAATGCAATTCAGAAAATTCATAAAAAAATTCAAGAAAGGATCCTTCTTGGAAATACAATTATCTAAAGGATCCTAAAGATGGTATTTTTTGTGCAAAGTAATATCGAGTAGGGAACTTCAAGAATGCATCAGCATGCAAGAAATGTCCACTTGATGTAAAAGAAGAGTTGCTGATTTATATGACTAAAAAAAAGATATAAAAGAATGAATC
Source organism: Musa acuminata AAA Group (assembly GCF_036884655.1). Lineage (NCBI taxonomy): Eukaryota > Viridiplantae > Streptophyta > Magnoliopsida > Zingiberales > Musaceae > Musa > Musa acuminata. Next base: position 39,261,589 of record NC_088355.1, on the reverse strand, counting down.
TTGTGGGATTTTATTTAAGGATAATGTTGAACATATTATAGATGATGATGAAGAAAATTATTCAGAAAGTGTCAATCCAAGTGGGAAAAGAGTCTACGACAAAAGGAAAAGAAGCCATGGTTGTTAAGAAGGTTAAAAGGAGATCGATGGACTTATATATTAAGGATCACAGAAGCAACAAGGGCAAGCAGGAGCAAAATTAAAACAAATAAATATAAGTGATGCTTGTGATAAGAAAACAAAGGGAAGATCAATTCAGTACATTGCTTGCTTCTTCTATCATGTTGGCCTTTCTCTTAGTATTTGTCGTTTAGACAGTTCTAAAGAGATGATTGAAGTTATTGGAAGATATGGTGGGGGCTTAAAACCTTTAAGTTATTATTGAAAAAAGAGTTCGATTATACAAATGACTTATTAAAGGGTCACAAAGAATCATGGGTAAAGCATGGTTGCTCTATTATGTCAGATGCTTGGATCGACAAGAGACATAGGAGTATAATTAATTTCATGGTCACATGAGTTACTTGATAAGTTTGTGGAAGAAATTGGTGAACAAAATGTCGTCAAGTTATAACCGACAATGGAAGCAATTATATATTAGTTGGTAAGATTTATCTTTTGAATTTTTTAATCTTTTAATTATTTTATCTTTAATTTGAATGGAAGAATTATGTGACTCCTAAGTTTTATCATATGTCTTAGGTAAATTACTTGAAGCAAAAAGATAACACTTATATTGGACTCCATGTGCGACACATTGTATTGATTTAATGTTGAAGGATATTAGAAAGATTTCTGACATCTAGAAGACTTGAGAAAGGATAATATTTGTTGTTAGATTTCTCTATAATCATACTGAAGCTTTAAATATAATAAAAGAATTCACATACAATAAGGAATTGGTGAGATATGGTGTCACTTGATTTGTTATTTCTTTCTTGACATTACAGAGCGTGCATCGTTAAAAACATAACATGAAAAGCATGCTTACCTCGTAGAAATTGGTGACAAGGAAATGGACAAAAGAAGTGAAAGGAAAGAGGGTTGGTGATATTATCTTAATATCGTCCTTTTCGAATCTTATAGTTTATACATTAAAGGTAATAGACCCTTTTGTTCGAGTCCTTTGGTTGGCATATATTGAAATAAGTCTGTAATAAAATATATTTATGAAACTATAGAAAGAGCAAAGGAGACGATTCAAAAGTTGTTTGATAGAAATGAAGACAAGTATAAGAAAATATTTACAATCATTGATGAAAGATGGAATTGTCAACTTCATCGTCCATTACATACGGTACTATATAATTTGAATTTAGAATTCTTTTATAAGAATACTTCCATTGAGTTTGATGCAGAAGTTGTAAATAAGTTATATAAGTGCATTGCAAGATTAGTTTCAAGTCTTGAGATGCAAGATAAGATTACGTATTTACATGTGAATTATCTTTGTATAAGAATGTCGATGGTCTTTTTGGAATTTTAATGGCAGTTCGATCTACAACAACTACATCCCCAGATATTTATAACTTTATATAATTAATTTCATGTATATTATGTTATTGTTAATAATAAAGTAAATTTTACAACCGAATGGTGGAGTCTATTTGGAAATTCTACCCCGAACTTGTAGTAATTGGCTATCAAAATTTTTAGTTTGACTTGTAGTCTTGTGGGTTATGAGCGAAACTGGAATGCTTTTGAGCATGTAAGAATCACATAATATTTTTGTTTCAATTAATTTATTATTTTTTAGATAGATGTATTAGTATATTTTTAAATTATATGGCATAACAGATTCACACAAAGAGAACAAAATCAATTAGAGCATCAATGATTACATGATCTGGTTTATATAAAGAATAATCAAGTATTGAAGGCTCGTCATGATTTACGAAAGAACATTGATCCAATCTCATTACAAGATATTAATAATTCAAATAAGTGGTTGGTGAGGGAAATGAGTGTGAACTTACAAGATGTCGGAGATAAGTTTGTACTTGAAGACGACAGCTTAACATAGGGAGATGTGGCAAAAGTCTCAAGTGTTGGAGAATTTCAGACATATACAAGATAGATGATGAAGGCAAAAATGAGTACAGAAGTCTCAAGTTTATCGCCTGCCATTGTCGAAGAGGAGGAAATCTTTTTTCAATGAAGATGGATGAGAGGAAGAGAAAGATGATGATATGTTTGAGAATGACGATTTTGATTATGATGATGATAGAACTTGATGTAAAACTTTATTGTTTTGAATCTTTGATATTTTTGTTATTAGAAGATAGATAATGTGATTTAGTACTTTAGATCTTTTTTAATTTATGATTATATTTTTATTTATATAATAATATATATCAATTATATTATATATTTTTATATTTTAATATTTTAGAGCGTCTCGTTTCGTTTGGGCAAGCGCTTAACGCCTCGGGCATTTTGGGACCTTTGACACTTTTTGACACCTAACGTTTTTTAAATCATTGGTGTTTATTCATCTTTTATATAGAACTAGAGTATTCTACCTATTTTATCTCTTGTGTGATTTACCTTTTAGTACCTTTTCTCTAATTTACTACTCTTGACATGTGTTGCAGGGTTCACTTACTAATGGTGAAGTATTTGATTCAAGCTTTGAAAGAGGTGACCCCATTGAGTTTGAGCTAGGCAGTGGTCAGGTGATCAAAGGTATTGCCCTTTCTCTGATTAACTGTCCCCTTATACCCTTTTGAAAGAGGTGATTCAATTATATTTGAATGTGTTCTTTTTAAGCATGTTACTTCAAAGTAGTGACACTAACATGTGTCACTTATGACAGAAGAGGGAGCAAACATTATTCTGCACTTCTTATCGTGACTGCTTTATGTTGGTTCTGCATGCAATCGTCCTACTATTTTTGAAGTTTGATTATTTACCTTAGCCGCTTCATAATATTGGTGAAGCACGAGTGCCCAATTTTCTTACTTCTCTGAGCAGATTCTACTGGTAACACGAATTAGAATAGCTTTTACATAAAACTCTTCACATTGAACTCCAATTTTTGTGATTTGTGATGCATTTGGAAACCTGATCACTGTATGGTTTGGATCTCGACCATGGTTTGTATGCTAAACTTTTGATTTGTAAGTGTCCATTGCAATCCTGCCTAAGTTTGTACTAGAAGTTTCAAAAAGTGGATATTTTCTTGATCCTTGATTTTAATTATCTGATTATGAGGGAGATTATTATCCAATTTATGTTTTTTTTTTCATAGAACCAGAATCAGAAACAATTGATTAAATCTATTGGTTCTCAAAATTGACTCCCTTTATGTTTTCTTTTATATAAATATTTTATATAAGCGGAATCATCTTGTTCAAAAGGTGGCATGGTTTACCACTGAAAAAAATGATTGTGCAGGATGGGACCAGGGCCTTCTGGGCATGTGTGTTGGTGAAAAGCGAAAGCTAAAAATTCCTGCAAAACTTGGTTATGGTGCCCAAGGATCCCCACCAAAGATCCCAGGTAACGCATCGGGTTTAACTTTTTTTGTTTTTCTTTTGTCATGCATTTTTCTTTTCCCTGGGTGTTGTCGAAGGACCACCTGTTGCCTTGTAAAGTTTATCATCATGCGTGACACTGCTGTTTACGACCACATATATGAATTGGCCTTTGCTATATTGTCTGATATGGTTCCAATAACTGGCAGGCGGAGCGACCCTTATCTTCGACACGGAGCTTGTGGCCGTCAATGGGAAGTCGTCATCTGACGCTGGAAAATCCACGGTTGACGAGAGCGAGCTCTGACTTCTCGAGAGACTAGAAAGTATCACTATAATCTAGCAGTCGATGCATCATTTCAGTAACCATTAACTTTTTTTGGTGGATTAGGACATTTTGTAGGGCGCCTTTTGGCAAGTTGATCGGTGACTTCGTCTCATTAATTTTTCACTTTAGTGCTGTGTTATTCTTCATACTGAATTCCTTCAGCACGCGATGCAGAGGGCCGTTCGCTGTCCACACATACTTTGCCATGGGAGTGGCATGCCAGAATTACCTGCGATCCAATAACCATCAGCCTCGGAGGAGCGCTATACAAGGAAATGAATGGGTGTGACAGCTTCAGCGGTTGGACCAAATAGATTTAATTTTAGGTGCGTGGGATATTGAGACACACCAACACAACTAATAGTTTTCGTTTTAGACCTTTAACATGTCACCAACCTCTGCATAATAGGTGGATCACATTAACTACCTACCATCCCCATGCAAACCGACTCCAAAGATGCCACGATTAACAAAAGAAGACCAAGGAAAGAGCTATTCATCTCGAATCTCATCAACCTCTCGTAGGCTCCATCTGTCCATTGCCCGCTCAGGTACTGCCTAGCTTCCAGTTTTCTGCAAAATTTCCATCAAATAACGAGTCTGATCCATGTCAATTTGCGCCAACCACTGGCGTATTTAACTTTCTAAGTTTCGAGGTCTTACAGTGGCTTCGGTCATCTCTCATTTGCTCATTTTGGCAAATATGTTGCCATAAAACTTGGCATCTTTCTTGTTGTATTCCCTCATCTTCTCCTTCAAACTTTTATATTCCAATTTCACATCCCTATAACAACACAACCACGAGTGAGCAAGCTAACAGTAGTGCCATCTACAATGATCCATATGTCTGCCTTAACATACCTGTTGTCCGGATCAATTTCAAGTGCTTTCTTGATGTCCAACTCTGCAAGATCCAAATCAGCAAGCTGAATATAAGCTTGGGCTCTCCTATACAGGGCCTTTACATTTCTGCTGTCAACCTCCAGCACCTAGTTTGACAACCCCTCTCTGTTCTTAGTGTACTGTATAAATTATGAAACTAGTCTATATTGGTCCAAATAGCACATTAAATAAGCCTAGGGATTGACCGATACCTTGGAGCAAAGCTTCTCTGCCTCTTTGTAGTCTTTGAACTTCAATTTGCAGGCTGCATTATTGAGATTGCATATGGCTTTTAATGCCCTGGATTGCTTCTTTTCATCTTCACTAAATGAGTTATCATACTCGATGAACTTGGCACCCTGAACACGGGGAAGTAAAAAAGTAAGCCACAAACACCTGAATTATTACATGAAACGAAGGGACATATCAAAACAAGTGGAATATGTATAATAAATAACCTTTTCGTATCTCTTGGAAGCTCTAGCATATTTGCCCAATTTAAACAATGCATTTCCCTCTTCTTTTTTCTTACCAGCAGCTTCAATCTTCTCTGCGGTGTTCATGTCCCATGATTCTTTCTCCTGTAGGAGAAATGTGGTAAATGAGGCTCATTAGTCTATCCAAAACTAGACTGCGACAATCAAATATGAGAGGGTGAGAGGGGCTGGCCACCTTTACAAATGATACAAGCTCAACTTCATATATGACAGTGGAGTTGGCAGGAACCACAGCAAGTTCCTGCTTCGACTCGGTGAATGAGAATGCATATTCTGGTGGAATAGTTACCAAAGCAATCTCTCCTTTCTTCATACTCATCACTGCTCGGTCAAGACCCTCGATGACTTGTTCTGTCACAAAAATCATGAGTCACTCCTACCTTTACACAGCTGATGCAAGCAACAAAAATATAAAATAAGAGCAATTAGACCTTCATCGGTCTTGAACTCAAATGGCTCCTGCTCATCATGACCCTTCTTCACAAAGACTGTCCCATCTTGTAGCTTACCAATCAACTTCACTGCATATATCAAAATAAAACTATAAAAGATATCAACCAACAGGGTGCTACGACAGTTATGTAAAACATGTATGATATGACTTCTGGATCACTACCTGTCACAACCGCTCCTTCATTTGGCTTTTGGTAACCTTCTCCTTCCTTGAGAGTCTTCTTAATGATCTTTCTGTCATCCCCTATCTCGGTAACAGTCTTCCATGATATTAATTCAAGCTCAATACAGAGAGTGGCATTTGGTGGCACAGCACCCTCATCACCAGAAGCCGGTCTACCTTTTCCGCCAAATGCATCTATCCTCAACAAGGACATCAAACATAAGTTACACATTGCAATGTATTACAATGGAGCCATGGAAAAATTACAAAACTAGTCCGATGTAACCTTACATTGTGGTTTCACAGTAAGGAGCACCCTTTCAGCCTTCTTCATGGTTTTCACAGCTTTAGCCAATGCAGGACAGAAGAAACCTGATCCCGGAAGGATATTTTGGCTAGTTAAACAAGATCAACATTCCAGCAGCACAACTTGTCGAGTTTACACTAACCATTTTTAACAGTAAACTCTACTCCCTCTGATTTTGAGATCACAGTTCCATCCTCAAGCCGGGCTTCGTATGTCACTGATGAGATGGAGAATGTTGACACTTCTTGATTCCAAAGAGGACATATGATATAAAAGCAAAATTCAAGGAAAAGAGAATGTACCAAGAACTTCATCGAGATCTTTTGGGTTCTCCCACTTCTCCCCTTCCTTCAGGATCTTCTTAAATATGCCTCCGTCTTTGCATATGTCCTTCACACTACACCATGACAGTAACTCCACATCAAATTGGAGAGTGGCATTGGGTGGGATAGTGGGAGGAGAACCAGATTGACCATAAGCCAGCTCTGGAGGGATGGTAAAGATGGCATTTTCACCCTTCTTCATAGTTTTAATACCTTGATCCCATCCCTTTATGACTTGTCCTGGAAGAACCATAAAATAAGTGGAAAAGAACAAATATGCTAATCAGAAAATAAAGCATCGATTTTTTGACAGAGTTTGGGATATGATTTCAGTCATACATAAATAACTCTAGCACTTCTGATATAGTAAATTTAGTACATATCAGTTGAGATAACTTGTGGAAAGTAAGAACTTTCTACAAATACTTGTTTACATAATTAGAAAGCAAAAAATATTCGGATTTAAGAGTAAGAAAATTACAAAACAACTTGAATAGAAAAAAGAGCATGAAACTTGCCCCTAATCGAATCATAGTCTGCTCAACCCATCATTATGTTACTAAATTATGGGAAAAAAAACAGTCCATTAGATGAGACTCCTGCCAATAAAAGGTTCGATGTAAGAGGTCTTACCTCAATAAGAGAAGAGATTGTTTTTATGACTCAAACCCTGTTGGCTTAGGTCACACTGTGGTGTACAAGCTCTCCCTCTTGATGATGAGAAATACAACTTAACACGATTAGAAAAAGAAAATCATAGAAAGATAATACTATGCGCCGCTAAGCTTACTCTTTGGCGCCACAAATTTTTGTTAGTTCCCAGATCGATAATACTTGAGAACCTTTGACCAGCACTACATTTCAAGTAGAAGGCATCCATGGTCCAATAGCACCACTATTATTTACTGTATTACTTGTCTCAAACATAATCCATAAAACAAGTGATCATTAGATAGCTACACATACACCTTCTTACAACTTAAACAAGGCTTAGTTACCTTGATGATTCTTGCTTCTTACAGTTTCAAACTTGAGCAAAGTTTTAATGACATATGCCGGACATCCAGCCTTGGCTGGAAGCACATTGAAGATGCAAGAATAGAAACTCTTGAACAACTCATAGTTACTCTTCTGGTAATATTGATGCCTTCATGTAGCAAGCATATCTGCTGACATTAATATTTTGATGAGCATTACATAATACTAATAATGGAAAGTACTAGCCTTGAAGAAGAAGGGTCACATTTAAGACATAACCTATTCAGGAAACCAAATCCATATTCCTTCCTGATAAAGGGAAACCTGACGAAGACACAAATCTGTGGAGCTGAAAACCCACCTTGGCCGAGCTTGAATTTGAACGCCGTCCCCCGATCACGGCTCGAATCGAACTTGGTCCCGTCGAGCAGAGTCCCAGTGTAGTGCACTGCGATCCAAACCCTCGAAAGGTCAGATTTTTCCCTCTCAGAAATAGACAGTAAAGCCACCACACAACCTCATCCGAACCAAACAAATGTCCCAAAGAACGCAACGACGTCCGAGATTTCTCGTCGGAATACCTTCGACTTCATCTCCCACCTCGGGCGTCTCCCACCCGGACCCCTCCTTGACGAGCTTCTTCTTGAGCCCCTGCTTTCCGACCTCCTTCTCCTCGCCGACCTTGAGGGCGGGGCCATCGTCGGGCGGGTCCATCATCGCGGCCTCCTCCTCGCCGCCCGGAAGATCGAAGTCCTCTTCGTCCATGACGGCGGCTTGGCTCCGTGCAGGGATTAGGGCAACGGGGCCTGATGAGATCGCCTCGGATACGGCGGAGATGTGGCGGAGGGAGACAGGGACAGAAAGAGAGGAGTATTATACCGCCAGGAGCACAATAAGGGGTTCCAGAGAGTTCTAAAGGCCAAGAGAGGCTCCTGAAATATGCTTCCCTTCGATGCTTTAGGAAAATACGATATATTAATATTAAATTTGATGCATAATTTCTCATCAAATTCTCACAGCATATGAATCATGCTGTTGATTTTTAGTTACTTATAATTGAAAATGCACATAAATGATAAATATAATTGCAGGAAAAATTAAAAATCTAACTCATTGCATCTTTGCTTACATATAATATAATCATTACGCTCCAAAGTAATACTAATCGTTCGTATTAGGAATTATCCTAACCAAACTTATGAAAGAAATTAGCCGGACTTAATGTTTCTTGATCACCCAAATTATTAATATCCAAAACAACCAAAGTTGTGCATGATAATATTGGAACCTTATGACTGAATATATATTGGTAGTCGATACAATTTGGACGTCTTGTGATACATCACATGCTATAGGATCTTTAAAATGGAGCTCGATGGATGATGGATAGGTCGCAAAATGGAATTTCGATGATACTTCACTTGCAGCTTTGGTTATCTGTAAGAAACTTATGTATAAGGCTCTGAACTTTGTGATGGAAACTGAATGCATTTGTTTAGATGACTGTTGCAGGTTTATTGTGTGGATGGAGATGAATGTTTGGAGATCATATATATTATTTGCAATAATATGTTCTACTTTTATACAACATGTGGTTGTTGGCAGAAAAATTTGCTGAGGTACAGGACAAAGTGAGACTAATGGGGGCATTTCATTTTGCAAGTTATTTATTTATGTTCTAAGATAAAACTTTCTTCTCGTTGATCGAAAATTTTTATTTTCTTTTTACTAAGAAGGATAATTATAAACTTTCTTTGTTCATGCTCTTTATCATAAAAGTATAAAGTCTCATCTTTAACACAGAGAAAACGAGGGACTTCCTTTGACTATTCATGTTCGTACTCATATACCTCAAGTTATTAACTTGAGCGTCAGATGGACTATATTAGAAAACTTCTCATCGACTTTGATCTTTGTGTAGGTGGCACATAAGGAGCTCGATGTTTTCATCTCGAAGACACATCAGATAACCCTACACATATGACTTTAGACCATGTCAGACTAACCAAGACGTCAATATTTTTTTTCTCCTAACAATTTGGCACTAGAAAGAGGGCCCGGTGTTATGGGAACATTTGCCTACCAACTCTCTCGATGAACACTCGAGTGATGAGGCCTTCTCGCGACCCACAGTACTTTCATTCAGGGGGCAACAGCCACCCTTTCCACAATGAATGCATCAACTTCGACACAAATGTCAATACAATTGGTATCTGTTCAGTAACATGAGGGCGACCCCTAGTCACTTGTTCATCCTTGCTGAAGCATTCATAAACCTTACACAATAGGTACAAGCACGAATAAGAATGACATAAGCTATTGCTATACTCTTACCCTAATTAATCAATAAGCAATGCCACTACCTTAATTATAGTCAGCAACTCAACTGACACCAACACTAGTACCCATCGGGGTTCCCCCACCTAACGTGATATCAATATCTTAAGAGCGCCCAAAGCCCATCGAGCCACCGATCGAGCAAGCACTTTGTTCCCCAACTACAAAATTCAACACATTGCCACACCACTATTCTATTCCACTTGAATCTCAAACCTAGTTGGCAGATTCGATAAATGATTTCCTGATGATCCAATTACTGCAAATGGACAAGAGAGAATGGGTCGACCAACCCTACCTCGTGTCTATCGTCATTCACTAAAGAAATCCATGAGGAGTTGATCCTAGCCAACTTTCGTCTCCCAACATTATAGCCCTTTGATGGTAATATTGACCCACTATAGTATATCGCTACTTTTTGCACCCAACTATTATTATATGGTACTTCAGATGTCCTAATGTGTCGTGTCTTCCCAACTATATTAAGAGGCTCGATACAAGAATGGTACACTCATCTTAAGTTGCTCTCTATTAGTTCCTTTATTCAGTTTGTTAGAGAATTCGAGCTTCACTTCCTTGAGAATATATGTCCAAAGTCATCAACAATAATATTTATCGAACTTAGGTAAGGAGAGGAGACGCTCTCATTCGCCAACTAGATTCGAGACATGCAAGATGTACATCCATCACTTGTCATACAAACCTTAATGATGGGACTAAAGCTCTCCCATCTTTTCTAGTTGTTGGTAGAGAGACCATTAATGAAAATACTTGAAGTACTCCAACGGGTCAATCAATATATCCCAACAAAGATAATGGTCTAAAATAAAAGATACAAAAGGTCAAGATAAGATCAGCTACAATCCTCGTCGACCCCAAGGTCACCACAGCAAAGAAGAAGTGATTGACCCGAATTGCCTTGCTTGAGGTCAAGTTAACTCCCCTGAATATAATCAGAACTAAAGTCTTTTTATAAATAAAAGAGAATGGACTCCTAAGAGACCCTCAATTGATGAATATTTCGTTGGCAAAGAGAGAAATTCAAGTACTACTGCTTATACTGAGATTATGGCCATGATATGGAAGATTGTCGTGATTTGAAGGAATATATTGAAGAACTCACTTGTCAGGGACACATCAGAATATCATCATTGGTAGACCTACCTCGGGAGGAGATAACTTCTTGGGTTGTAAAGCTTATGCCCAAGCGACTATTGAAAAGCACCCACAAATAAGAGACAATCTAGAAATAATCTTTAGGGAAGAAGAGATGAGGTACCTCAACCCAAACCATGATGATGTCTTGGCCAACTCCATGAAGATGATCAATGTTTGAGTGAAGATAGTCATGATTGATACATGTAGCTTTGTTGATATCCTCTATTTTAACTCTTTCCAAATGCTCGAAATCTAGACTAACAATCTCACTCCTGTTATTTTTTCGCTAATGTGGTTCACTAATGACTCGATCTCCCCTCTTGGGATTATAAACTTGCATCTCACATTTGAGGATGAGTCGTGCTCCAAAACGGTGATGGCCAGATTCATGATGATTGATATCCCCTCAGTATAAAATGTAATCATAGGTTAACTCACACTACACACATTGAGGGCGATAGTGCCGATCTATCATGTAGTGATGAAGTTCTCAACAAAGGTTAGCATTGGAGAGCTGAGAATATAATGAAGTTTTTAACGAAGATTATGTTATTTTGCATCATATTAACACTATTAGATTATATGGTTCTATCTAATTATGTAAGATATATTATGAATATAATTAGAATAGGATTCTTTATGAGATGACTTTGATGGAAGAGACTCTCCTAATTATTTATCCTAGACCCTCTACTCTCACTTATAAAAAGATAGGACCTCCTATGGACTCAATATAGATATATAAATATGTGGATACATGATATCATTGAGAAATTATAAATCTTCTCTCATCTCCCCTTTAGTACATGAACCACTTAATGAGAGAGAGATTATAAATTTTTTTTATCTTTTATTTATCTCTAAATACATTGCTCATCGTAGTCTTATAAATAATTACAAGATAGGAGAAAATGAGTTTAGTTTTTCTTATAGATCGATATCATTATAGCTTTCGGATTTAACGATGATATGCTCACATATCAAATAAAAACTTTCTGAATGACATTGAAATATATGCATCATAAATTTGATCTATTATTATTTGACTTCGAATTTTAACATTAAATTTTTTTACATAAAAATAGTATGAAAATAAATTTTATGCTGACACAAGTTATTTGATACTATTTCATAAGCTTTGATCGTGTTGTTAGTGGATATGACTATCTACTCTTTCAACGATAAGATAAGATTGTTCTTTTGCCGACGTATGAGATTAAGATTTAAGTTGACAAATAATTTTTTTAATATTTACAGATAAAAATTTTATATATTAATCTTATCCTGATCTTATATTTACGGGAGTCTCACGAAGATGGCTTGAAATGCCAAGAGCCAAAGACAAGCTTGGCTCGTGGAGGAGATTTCTCTGAGACGGAAGAATGCGAAAGAGAAGTTTGTCGGCCGATGATTCGTGATGCTTTCCGGCTGCAGCAAGAGAACGAATGATGCACCTCCTTCAATGTTTCCGTCTTGTCCATTGTTGCCTGTGTCACCAGATACAACTCTCTGTGTCTATCTCTATACGGATGATTATTATCCCTACACTCGCCATCATTGATCAGACCAAGCATGTGACACAGGGGAGGCATGCATCGTCACCTGCAGCGCAGCAACGGGCATCTCTGCAGCCTGACTACAACACCCAGAAGAGGTGAAGCAGCAAAGGTTTAACAGAGCCAAAGGGCTTTGTAGCTGTTAGATCTCGAGCTGATGCAGCTGGCCATATATATATATTTAGTATTAGTAATGCCCTGTTCACAGTTGGTTGGCATTGCGGCTGTGAATGATGGAAGGGTACTGTCTTCCATTGTCTCCCATCGCCCTCATGGAAGCTAATGACTCTCCTATTAATTTGAGGCAGTGAATGATAGAGTTGACCATTCTTTAAAAAAAATATATATATTTCTTAAAAATATATTTTCGTTAAGGTATATTTTAGTTTGTTGATTCGAGATGGAGTCAATAGACTCGACATGAATATCGTTTTGATTCAGAGAGAATTATGACTCTCGCATGTTATAATTCTTATAGTTCTAACGTGATGTCATGAACTTAACTGGTTTTATCTAAGTCGTGCGGTATCTATACTTGTCCGTCCGTAAATGTCAATCTCCCTGAAACCTCCTATGGTCCCTTAGAACTTATAAAAGAGAAAACATGCTAGAGAAAGTACCTCACTCGAGATCCACAAGCAAACATTTCAGGAAACACTTCATAGACAATGCAAATTACAAACAGACTTTACAAGCTCTAAACGGTTGCACAACAAAGGGTCAAAATAGTCTACTACAGACCGAATATCTCTCATAAGTGTCCACATGACATAACATTTATTTACAAGCCTAAGAAAGCCACCAAACCCAACTAAAATGGGATTGTTAAGCATTCGACCATTCCTCTATATACTGTGCAAAGCATGAATAAATAGAAAGACACGGATATACATAAGTATTACATCAAACATCATGTTTAGAACTTTATCTATGACATTCTCCTCCACTTATTCCTTCGACGTCCTCGTCGAAGCCTTTATCGACACTGCAACTCTTCGTCTTTGCTGAGTCTTTAATCTTATGCTCTAGCTGCAATGCGCCTCTTGGCTCCTAGCCGTTCTCCGCTACTGTTTTTTAGTAGTCAAACCTTTGATCCATCATGCTGCTTCAACTCGCTAATGACTATGACTCTAGTGTGGGGTTGGCTGAGTTGTGTTGATCCCTATTGGTTCCTACGGATCCTCCAAATGAAGGAAAAGATCATCCTTTCTATGTGCCAGTCTCTCAAATGCCTCATGCTGCTTGAACTAGGTGAATACTTGTTGGAGCTTTAACGAGCATCGCCTTGCAAACTTATGAAGTTTTGGGTCCTTTCTCCACAAAATTTTCCTATCGACTCTTCTTTCACTTAGTTGTCACTTTCAAGTATATTCGTATCACTTTTGCTTTTGATTGACATTCTATTATAAAATGAAGTGGATAATCTACTCTCAGTAGCACTGATCACTATTGGTGAGGATTTGACAACTATTATCCTCTAATATCTTCGAAGGGTCTTTGAACCTGTGTAGAGCTCCTCTGCTGGATAGATAAGAGAATTGGGGTACTCGGTTTCACCCATTCTCTTAAGAGTTGAGAAGGTAATGATTACTGTACTTCACCCGCCTCCTCAAGGGTTGTACTCCATACATCGAGCTGGTTATTGACCTTCACCTGTTCTTTGATCACACTTATGAAGCACTCGAAGTGTTTGCACTCATTGCATTGAGTTAGCTACTATGATTCACCTTCTCAATGCCATCGAACTTCTGGAATGCAAGATGTTTTCACCCTAACTTGGAGTAAGTCTCTAATAGTTTTGGTCGCCTCTGAGATTATACCATCTTCTCCATCAACCCGGCCGCGTACTCCACTGTGTAGCAAAGGTACAGCACCGCGTACTGCCTACTTTATTCCTTGGTTGTGCACTCTTGCATGACCCGAAGTCCTTTACTTTCGACTATTTTGATGAGAAGCTCGTTGACACTAGTCTTACGAAGTTCCTTGACCTCTGCCCTTTACCCTTTTCTCGGTACTTGTAGTTTGTCTTTGCATGCTCTACCTCCTCAACCCCTTTTATGACCAAGCACTCTCCCTCCATGAGAGTAAGGGATCAATGACTTTTATGGAAGTCCCACTTCTGCGGTACCATAGCGCTTTCATGCCCATGGCCCTACTATCCGTCGCCTCGCATCTGCATCCCTTTTCTTTATGATCAGTAGATATGTCTCTGTGACACTCCTCCAATTCCACCTCCATTCTAACTGATGCTTGATTTTGGATAACTAAGTCCCTCCGGACTCGTCGTCGCTTCCTCGCCCCTTTCGACCCCCTACTTCAACACCTCTGTGTTATCCAAGCAGATCCCTTTGGTCGATGAAAAGACAGACTGCAACTCTCATGCATGGCCTCTGCCATCACATTGTAGGGTTTACACCGATTTTGTTCTCCTTAGCTTCCTTGGTAGCAACGTTCGCTTACTCGACCTTATCCTCTGACTTGCTGGGCTCCCTTATAGGCTCTAGAGCAGTCCAACTCTTTAGCTGCTTCGATCATACATCTGCATGATCAAGTCCCTCCCATGGGACTCACTGGTACTTGCATTTGAACTTTTCCCTCGCTGGAACACATCCCCTTATATGCTGATAACCCAGGCTTTCATCCAATGCAAAATTCGATGCACATATAGAAGACTCGCTTCTACGATACCATAGTCTTCACTCCTTGAATCCATAACCCTTCTTGCCTTCGTGTTGTTCACTGAAGTTGAGCTCCCAATCATACCTCCGTATGATATAGTCCCTCACGAGACTATATTCGTGTGTATTGCATTGCCACAAACTGTTCCACTATGATCTGCTATACCATATCACCTTCTGGTGACATCTGTATTGCATTCTGATCCTTGTGGGATGAACTCGAATTGTGATCCCTCCATGTGGGCCTTTGCCAATACATTGCAAGGTCTCTTCCACCTTCGATTTTGTTCACTCCTTTGACAATCGACCTTCGTCCACCCACTCTTGGGTCACACCTAGATGAAGCATCGCTCTAGGACAATTTGTCACATAGTAGCTCCCGAAGTCCACCGACTTCACTAAAAATTGTGCGTCGTTGTCTAGATCCTGAGCCTCTACCCCTATCAACATATCTTCGCTGCGCACTGCTTCCTTCATGGCAACTTGAGTGGCAACACTGTGGCATATTCTTCAAGAGTACCCATCTCCGCGTCCTATTGCCCCGTGTTAAGACCTTCTGAACCCAACTTCACCTCCACAATTTGAGTCACCTTAGTTCCTCACTCAAATGCTTCTCTGAGGTAAGATGCATGTGCCCAGAAGCTCCCTTCATCTTTGGCACCATACAAGATGAGTCCGCTCCATCAGAATGAATGACCCATGGAACAACATGATCCTACTCTTGCCTCTGCAAGAATTCATGTCCTTGACCTCTGGCCAAGGAAAGCTTTGTGCCTCTGCTCTATGTTCCATCTTCTATGTCGGCTCCCTTCATGTGGCTTGGGTATTTCGCTAAGTTACACTCAAGTTGCTTCGCTCGTTTTGCATTGAGTTGACGGTGGCCCTCATGCCTACCATTCCACGGGTCAGCCCTCCCTTGAATCTGATAAAGTGTGATCTGTTGCATATGATTCTCCCTCTAGAGAACCGGGACCTACCTTCCTGTATATCTATCTCGTTGGAGCAATATCTCTCTTCGCTTCTTTCTCTCTGAATGTTTCGGAGACCACCATCCCCTTGGACTACTCCGATTTGTTGAACAAACTATGCATTGTTTTGCCTCTTGCAAACGCGCTTGCTAGATTACAACTCCACGTCAATACAGCCCCCGTTGCACCACTCAAGGCCTAGCAACATGCTAAACTCGCTGCACACTTCAGCCTCCTACGAACATATCCTTCCCGTGCCAAAGAGAAAGATTCAATGCTCCATGGCGTCGAGTTTTGGTCGCCTTGGGATGACCGCGAGCATTCCATCGTCTACATACAAGTCCTTGCATGAGTACCGAATTCTTCGAGTTAGCAATTCCCTCATCTCTATGAGTTTTGCACAACTCTTTCGGTCATTAAGCAACTCATTCCACCTTACATGGTCTCATCCTTTACTAAGCGCCTCACTTGCTTTGAGCACCATCAAATGTAGTTGTCAACGTCGAGTTGTAGCTCGAACTTAGTTATCCCAACCTTTGTGTGCTACGCATTCTTCCAAGCTTGCTTGTTCTCGTGGTGCCTCTTGCGTGAAGGGTTGGATATTTCTCTGAATGCCAATCTCATATGCCTACTCCTCCGGGCGACTCCCTTTTCTTAGATCTCCATGCTCGTTTTCCCCCAAACGGTTACGCATGTGTTGACTACCCTCAATGCAGCCTCGCTAAGTCCCTCACATTTGCATGCCAAGTGTTTCTATGAGTGTTTGTCCCACTCTGATACAATCTATTATGGACTTAGACGATTTTGCCTAAGTCGTACGGTATTTATGCCTATCCATCCGCAAAGGTCAGCCTCCCCAAAACCTCTCATGGTCCCTTAGGACCTACAAAAGAAAAAACGGGTTAGAGAAAGCGCCTCACTCGAGATCTACAAGCAAACCTTTCATGAAACACTTTATAGACAATACAAATTACAAACAGACTTTACAAGCTTCGAACGATTGTACAACAAAGGGTCAAAATTATCCACTACATACCAAATATCTCTCACAAGTGTCTGCATGATACAATATTTATTTACAAGCCTAAGAAGTCCACTAAACCCAACTAAAATGGGGCTGTTAAGCCTTCGACTGTTCTTCTACATGTTGTACAAAACATGAACAAATAGAAAGATACAGACATACATAAATATTACATCAAATATCATGTTTAGAACTTTATGTGTGACAATGAGTTATAAGTAAGAACATATTGGTTTGAACTCGACTAAATTTCTTTTGTCTTCTGAAGGGATTTATTTGTCACATTTTATGCAACTCTATTAGGAGCTTATGCATCACAATTACCATATTTTTTTATTTCAAAAATTAAACTAAATGCTCTTTAACTCCACTGAGCCAATCGATAGCTTCCAAATATGTGGTCATACGTTTATTTATATATAACAAAAAGTTCACCATACTCATCTAATTGTTAACCTCAAGTTCCAAGCTTTGATACTGTGCCCTTAACTCCACCTTTTGACAGCTCCGGGAAGAGACATCGCAACACACCATCACACTTCCTATTCGATCACATGAACTTGCTATCTGCGAAGAAGACGGTAAGGCATGCAGGGAAGCTACTACCTGTGGAGATGACACAGCACAGCAGCCAACATTTAATGGCTCGATTGGCTGTATGCAAAGTTCGGTTCTCGGAAGCCCCAAACCGCACCGAAATTAACGGGAAATAAGAGTGGGGAAGTCTTTCGAGTACGTAACAGCGATCACAACCGGACAAGAACCGGGTTTTCCGGGGAACTGTTGAAGACTATAAGTGCAATGATTGACTTGGAAGGAACGGATTGGTTTCTTTTAAGTTTATACCCCATCGAATAGAGGACTTTCTGGCCATCTCTCTTTTTATTTTCCTTTCGGGTTTAATCGAACACCAACTTGTCGATCATATATCGTTTATTGTTTTAACCTTTCATGAGTAATAATAAATGCTATGATAATTATTATTTTTGATCGATCGACAATCGATACGTGCGGTTCGATCAATTTTCTCATTAAATCGATAATTATTATTTTTTATTAAGAATCAAAACTTGAGCTCTTAAACTATATATATATATATATATATATATATATATATATATATATATATATATATATATATATATATGTGTGTGTATTTCTCATCTATAATAAAAAAATAAAACCAACTTAACTATCAAAAAGTTATTGTCGGAAGCATCTAAAACGAAAGATATTGAAAATATAAGTATTTTTTATCCTTAAATAGAATTTTATTCTCTTTCAAGTATGATAATACTTAAAAAAAATAAATCAAATTAAGTCGATTTTAAGTCTCTATTTTGGAAATACTGAATTCTCCAGTTTGCATCTCTGCCTTTTGAGTTAGAGAAGAAGTAATCCACCTTCTTCTACTATTAACAATGCTTAGGATGTGAGATGAGTAGATATTACTAAGGATTAGGGAGAATAAGTGTACTAATATAGGACTTGTGTAGAGGGAGACAGAGAGAGAGAGAGAGAGAGAGGAATGGGTGGAAGCCCACCCTTCTTCTTCCTTCCTTCCTTCCAAGTGAAACCAAACGGGGAATTGGCATACGGCCAACCTGCATGTGACTGTCCGCAGCAATCCCGAGGCTCTGCAAATAGAATAAGATGATGAAGATTAGCAGGTGAAAAAATAATGGAGAGATGCTGCTGGTTAGGTGACAGCAGCTTCACCATCTCGAAGTCCTGTAGTCCTTACATCCCACTAAACAAGTCCTCCTCCTTTTCTGCCCCTGCAGTCTACCATGGGGAAGAGGAGTATGAGTGAAGCAACTGTGTTTCCCATTCTAACATCACCGAGCTCTGTGAAGTCACATCCTGTCTAACGGATGACTTGCTGTCTGCCATGGAAGACATCGAATTTACTTGAGAAGGAAACAAGGTTGATATAATTCAGAGCCTCAATGTGGTTTCTGTATCCACAATGGGGAGAGAGAAATGTGCTGAGAACCAAAAGGAGATTTTTTTAGATGTCTGTCTCAACAATGAGTTAGTTGATGATGCTGAGGTCCACCCAACCCTGCAATGCTAATAATATGAAGGAGGATGATATCTTATAAACAATGAAGCAAAAGAATCTGACTTTTTTCCCTTCAAAACCTTCCCCTTCCCACCTTTTCTGCTTCTTCACAGCCCCTTCACATCCTTCCTCTTTAATGGCACAGAATCTGAGCTGATGCCCACAAGGATTTCCAGGGCCACAGCGAAGACAGTGGTTGCATTTGACGTCCATGGCTTGGCATCCATGGTGACACCGCCCCCTTCCTTACTTTCCTCCCCAAATAGCTCTGTCATACGTGACCTCACATTAAAGGTCAGCTCTGCAGCTCCTCCTTTCCTCCTGCTTTCCCTTCTGTCCTCCACCTCTCCTCAGCTATTTAAAATCATCTCTTTTTCCCTTCTTTACCCAACTTTACTGTCCCCTCCTTCCCTTTCCCTTCGCTCCCTCTGCCTTTCTCCTTCCTTGCTCATCTCTTTTCTCGGTGCTCCCGAAAGCTCCCTCCTTTTGCTACTGTTCCAGTTCTTGCTGTGAGTTCGGTGCTGTTTCTTGCTTTCGAGCGCTCAGCCTTGTCAAAGCTGAGTTTTTTCGCTACTAGCATTGCTTCTGGCGGTGAATTCTCGTCGAAGTCTCCAAAACCCCGGTGACTTCTGTGGTCTTTCTTGCTTTTTGGTGCTCTGATCTAGAAAAAGGAGAGCTTTTTTTCAAGGAGAAGCAAACCTCGCCGGAGATGTATCGCGGACCGCCGGATCAACTGCCGTCGTGCCTCCTCGACCTGAACTGGGAGCAGACGATGGAGTCGACCGGCCATTTTGAGGCGGCGCTGAGCTCCGTTGATGGCATGGCCGTTCACAAGCTCGTGGGAAGATTGCCGCACTCCCATCACGTTGGTGTTCGTCTCAATTCCCCTCCGAGACCTAATCTGTCCATGGCGGGCCATTTCCTCCAGCCCCAGCAGGCCATGGGAGGACTGCCACCGTCGGGAACCCCGATGCCCCTGACACATTTGGATCAGTTCTCGGCTGACCTAGGGAGGTTCTCCAGCTTTGGCGGCCGGAATTATGGCCATCTCGCTACTCAATTTGGGTTTCTGGATACCGAAAAGCTGTCGAGAACGGCAAGCAGCCAATCTCTGCAGACGAGTAGACTCCCGATTGGAAGGGAGATCCCGGCACAGAATAGATTGCAGTTGGACGTGAACAATGGCGAATCGATGAACGCGAGAGAGGAATCCTCTGTATCTGATCCGGCCAGCCGAGAAGTAAGCTTAGGAGCTCCTGCTTGGAGCAGCGAAAAGAAACGGAAAGCTCCTCCGAAGGGCAAAGCCAAGGAGGTTGGTCTAGCGAATTCCGCCATGGATCCTCCTAAGGTAAGCAAACACCCTCCGATCGAGCCAAATTAGCTCTTTTCTGAATGGTAAACCTGCAAACAAAGATTTAGACTGTAATGTTGCAGGTGGCAGAGGAAGATGCGAAGAGATGTCGTTCCAACGAGAAGAACGGAAATGAAGATGATGCACTCAAACCAAAGGTGGAGCAGAATGATGGAAGCAGCAGCAATGGCAATGGTGGCCAGAAACAGGGCAGGAATGCTGCTGCCAAGTCCCCAGAGCCACCCAAGGATTTCATCCATGTCAGGGCAAGAAGGGGCCAAGCGACAGATAGCCACAGCCTTGCCGAGAGGGTATGAAATAAATGGCTGCCACTCCGATACCGAAATGTCAAAAGCACCAGCTTTCGTTCGTCAATGCTTTCTTTCTGTCATCTGCCAGGTGAGAAGAGAGAAGATAAGCCAGAGGATGAAGCTACTGCAAGATCTGGTCCCAGGATGCAACAAGGTACCATCGGCAATGAGCTTGGAAGGTTCAGTTTCCGAGGACTTTGATCTGAGTTTGAGATGTGCAGGTAACCGGAAAGGCGGTCATGCTCGATGAGATCATCAACTATGTGCAGTCATTGCAGCGCCAAGTTGAGGTACGATCATCACGGACAAAGGTATCAGTTCGTATCTGAGTTGCATCTGAGACCTGTTGCTCTTGCAGTTTCTTTCCATGAAGCTGGCCACAGTGAATCCACACTTGGACATCGACAGTTTGGCAAATCTCCTTACTAAAGATGTAAGATGGAGAATTTTTCTTCTCTAATCTGTTCTTTGCTGGTCAATTTACTACCCTTTGAGATCTAAAAAAGCATGTAACATTCAGATGCATCAGACTTGTGTTTATGCACCACCACCATGTGTTGACCATTCTCAACAGGGAGCCTCTCTCCACTGTGTCTTGCCTGATGGCATGGAGACCCAAAGCGCAGTGAACCTGCTGGATTCCACGTTCCATCAAGGTCTCAGCACACACCAGCCTTTCCTTGATGGATTCGAGAGTGCATCGTCCCAGGTGAACATTTGCACAGAATGTTGAGTGACATGGGTGTGTGGTGAAGTTTCCTTGGTGTACTGTTCTGACATGAGGTGGCTGCTGAACTTTCAGCTGGGGACATTCTGGGAGGATGACCTCCAAAACATAACTCACATGGACATAGGACAAAACTAGGAGACTGCCATCTTCTCTCAGAGCTTTGGTTGGTAAGGTTACAGCACAAGGCTACTCTGTTACTGTCAACTTCCATGGGTGATCTTGGAAAACACTGATTCATTACTATTTGATACAGGTCCCCGGTCGACAGCTCAGGGAAGCGTTAGCCGTGAATCATTCGAGTTGATTTGTACATATAGGGACACCGAGGGAGGATCATGCGAGAAGCTTTGAGCTAACAATGTCCAGATCTAAGAAGATTGCCATTTGTATTCCAATTCATTTTAGGCCGAGGATTCTTTGGAGGCTGGTCGGTTGCCGATTGTATGATCTTTTTTTTTACTTTTAGTGTTCCTGAAGATGCTTCGAACTTTGTCGTGATTGTAAGATAATGAGCACAACAACAGATTTGACATCATGGTGCTGTTCTGCCAATTTCCATAACATTTCTTCTTACGCATGAAGAGTGTGGTAAAATGAAGAGCTGTTGTTGGTGCTGTGCTGGTGAATTGTTTTGCTGCATGATTGCTGAGAGAGGACCCATATGTCTTAGATAGATCAATTGATGATGGGACATAAATGTGTGCCATATTCCCTGCAATTTGCAGATACAAATGGATGAGAATTTTTGACACTACCTGTGAGGCTAAATCAGCACATCCTCTCAAGCAGGCCATCATCAAATGCAAAATTACTTGCCTTCCTATCAACAACTCTCTTGGGCACCAAATCAAACTGTCCTTCACTTGTGTCACAGCAATCTCAATCCTTCTACCAGGTCAGGAAAGCAGAGGCTGACACAATCCAATGCCCATTAGGTCCTTTTGGTCTTGGGGAACCACATTCCTTCTAGCTTTACAGGCAAAACTGATGTGGAGGAACACAATGTGTGTCTAGATGCGGGTGGAAAAGAAGAGTATATCCCCAGCTCTGTGTGCCCCTCGGTGTAAGAGCATCTGTTCTGAGGATAGGCTGCTGTGACAAATCCAGTCAGGTTCTGACAGGAACAATTCCAGGTTTCTTTAGATGCACTCATAAGGAAGCTTTCGTTGTCTGAAGGCATCTAAAGAAGAGCAGACATGGAAGGTGTCATGTCATTCCTCCATGCTGCCCCTTGATTCTGGCCAGCCATGTCTTGCACCTTTTCCCAATTTCTATCCTGTTCTTTTCCTCCTACTTGGAAGTGCAAGATCATCAGTAGCACAAGATCAATTATGTCGAGGAAAAAAAGCTCACGTCCTCAACTGGATAGGTTCAGTCAGAACGAAAACACACACACACACACTCTCTCTCTCCATGTCAAATCTTGAAACATAATTGGGACCACACTTTTTACTGGACAGACATCAAGAATTCAGAGTGCTTGAGGATGCTGAATCAGATGGTCCAAAGAAAAGATGAACTGCTAGGAGAAAGGAATCGATCCACCATGTTGTCATGCTTTTCATCACTTGGCATCAACATTCTCCTTTTTTTCTTCCATGCTGCTTTACGTATTAGTCAAGTTCAAAAAGAAGAACAGAGGCTTCAACAAGAAATCATTAGTTTTAACTTCACTGCAACAGAATCCGGCAAGATCAAGATTGGCCATCACTCACATTCAATAGAAATCCTAAAGAACTGATATCAGACAGTGCCTTAACTTCTTCCATCAGAATTCATGGTCCATGATTGCCATGATATGAGTCCTCTTCTGTTGGGACACTGTGAAATGAGTGATGGGTGGGCTTTGCACATCATTAGCATTTTCTAGTTCAGCAGCAGACACAGGACACTGCCTCTTATCCACTTGAAGGCTTGTCTCCCCTTTTCTCATACAGAGCAGCAGGAAGGACCATGTTGGCATCATGGGTCGGCCACTCTTATCTGCAAGTGGATCCTACAGGCGAACTATTTACCTTCTCTCCTGCAGCCTTCTTCCCTTTTCATGCGTCTGATCCAAGAACCTGAACACTCAGATTTGTCAGACAACTGGCTTATGGCATCTTGGTTGGGTTTGGTGGCATTCTTTACACTTATCCTTACTAGCATTCATTTTAGGACTTGTTTGCTACTCAATCTGAGTAGTGGACTCCATCTTTTGAATGGCTCCATAAGGCTGGTCATGAATGAATTGGTTCATCCTGTGGAGTGCATGCTATCAACTGAAGTGAACAATGGTTTCTTAGCTACATAAGAAGGTTGATAGCCATAACTAATTAAACATTCAAGAAAGAAGAGAGGAAAATAAGAGAGAGAGAGAGAGAGAGAGATCAGTGATGACACTAAATAAAATAATCATGCCTGTAGGGGAGAAAATATCACATACAGGGAGAGAAGAATACACTTATCAACTATGAGAATCCAGTATGGACAAAATAAATTGAGTCTGCAAGAGACTGATCAAACATCTTTTCTTCTTCTTTTTTTTTTCCCCCTGTTTTCTTTGAATAAAAAGGTTTGCTTACCTTTGCTACCAGTGAAGTTAATTGTGTTTTCTTATGTCTTTGCACCAAAACTAAGGTTGGGCAGACTAATCTAGTTATTTTTGTTTTCATTAACCGAGATCGTCGTTCTAAGAACATACAGAATCGACCTGTCTCATGACAAACATATGCTAAATCATGGTTTGTTTTCAGCTCAAATCCTACCTAGGGAAGGTGGCTGGCTACAAGAGGTGCAGATTAATCAGAGTTGTAAGCTGATCAAAGGACATAATCTAGGAAAGTTGTCATCGACACTCAGATTGAGACTAATACCCCATGTCTTCTTAGACAAAGAAGAGAAATAGCATACATGATCTCCAAAACTGTGGTATCTAGAAAGCTTAGACATACTGGCAGAAATAAAACACGGATAAACTGAATCATATTACAGATGGTGAACAATGAAAACAGTGATTATTTTCTTCAACTCGAATGTTCTTTGTGTACTGCCAATGGTGCATTCTTGATGTTTGTTTCCACTGCATGGTTCAGAGTAGAAAGCATTTCATGTTAAAGGTCCCAAGAAACTATGATATAGAACACTTGGGTACAGGCAGAAACTCGGATTCTATTCATTCGAAACACGATGGGACTTGCTTTGTAAAACACAACTCCCAAGAATTGAATTCTTGCAGTGCTTCTGTTCTCTCGACATTATCAGAATCGAAATACCACTGAACGTTCTCGATTTGACGGATCCCCGATTCATGATCTCAGAACACTTCGGGTCGGATAACAACATGCTGCAACACAGTAAGTAAGAAAGCTACATTCCTCAGCCACGGGTCGAGACCATGTCCTCGAAGCTAAACCAGCAGGTTAAGCAAGAGGGAAGCATCACCTTGATCTGAGTCCTGTTGTAGGTGTAGGTGACATGAATGAGCTCATCCATGGCTTGGATCACCGCCGGGTACGAGAATTCCATCGAGCCCTCCTCCAGTGTCATCACTTCTTCCCAAGAATCACCATCATCCGCAGAAGATGCCACCTTAAGTATTCCTCTTGAATCCGTGTTGTAGACCACCAGCAGCCGGCCGTCGTTCATCTTTACTCCATCGATGCCTATGATGATCACCTTAAATCATCAGCCGTGACCTCAAGAATCTACTTCGGTTCACAAGTATGAATCTTACGGACCTGAATTTGGATTGGGGAGTTGAGTTGGCTTCGCGGAGCTCCAGCTTCGACCACTGTCGAAGGACTCTGCAAGATAGATCCTCCCTAAAGCCGACCGCATCAGCACACGCAAGTTTCTGTTCTTGGTCGGGTATGGGAAAGGTTGAATCACGCTGACCGATTCGTCTTCGACGAATATAGGCCCGTACTTGTTCCATGAACGGCCGGAATCTTCGGTAACCTTCAGTAACCATCGAGTGACTGATCAAGCTCTAGATATGATGTATGAGCACGACATTTCCAGCTGCCTACCTCGATCCATGCTCCCCAGGAGTTCCAGCTCTCGACCGAGGATCCACAGACCAGGCGACCACCATCTAACAAGATGGGCTGCAGCACAGATTGCATGCATCAAGCATTACTGTCCTCGCTGATTTCCGGAAAGAAAGAGGTGACAAGGTTTCGAGGTGACACATGCCTTGTTCTTGATGGGTCCAAGGATTCCAGGGGGAAGTTGCTCCCTTTCCTGCCAAGTAATGCCACTATCGAGTGATCGCTTCATGAAACCGCTCCAACTGCGTTGTGCAAGCAAATTGTAATTTGGCACCAACTTGCATTCACTCATCTAGCTTTCATTTCAAGAAAGGTATGGGTTGGGGGACTTTTACTTCTGCACATCTGGTCCAATCCTATAGAAGAGAAGCAGCTCGTCGGATGGAAGCTTGAACAGAACAGGATTCCACATGGGAATGTCGGGTTCTTCATCGACTACAGATGGAGGACTCCAATGGCCATCCTACACACCGTATGTGCACTGACTGTAAATGATGATCTTAAAAGGAGACTTGCGCGATGAGGACGAAGACGATAGGTCAGCTGCATCTTACCTTGTATCTCTGCAACCAGATCTTGACGTCAGGGGCACCCTCAATCGAACCTCCAAAGTAGCCTACCAAGAAATGATCTTTCTCGATCTACACACATAAAACGCTGAAATGATCTTCAAAGAAACTCTTCCCGTGAAGCATAGAAAGGAAAGCTGCAGGCGGAAAGGGATTGCCTCGACGATGGTAGAAGCATGACAGTTGTTGAAAGGAGCAGAATTCATGGTGAAGGTGAACTCCTCCTTCAATAGCTCCCATCTGCCGCCGATCCTGTCGCCTCCTTGCATGCTGTCATTGGAGCTCTCCATCGCTCTCGGAGAAGGAACTTGCTTTCTGTACCGTCCATCGCACTAGCAGGTCAAACATTCATGACGGAGTCGTGATGAGACGAAAAGGAAGGTCACCTGTAAGAGTTAAATCGGTCGTCGTCGATGTTGACGCCGGAGGACGGTGTCGAGATGCCGTATGCAAGGAGGAGGAGCGAGAGCACTGCGATGCTGGAGACCACCATCCACGAGAAACCCTTGGAGATCATCCAGACGCGCCTCGCGCAGCTCCCACACCGGTCATCTGCGTCACAATACGCCGATCAAAATGCTGAATGTGACATGAAACCTGGCCGGAGGTCTCAATCATCCATCGACGGCAGCTGAATTGGAGGTGATCAAGTAGCAGACCGCATTCTGCTCAAGATCTCTTCTCGTGCTTCAGCTGACACACTCTGAGCTGTGAGCAATAGAAGAAGACGGTCAGTAGACTGTGATGCAACCTTGGAACTTTAAATCATCGGTTGGTGGTAAAGCAAGAGCCTCGTAGGCCATTTTTATATGATGAGATCTAGATTCGATTAGCCGTCGCTGGTGCTTGAATCATAATCTAAGTCTCCAACTTTGGTCCAACGAGTACAGAAAAAGCAGCAAAAGATGCCCGGCAGCCACGGGAGTGTCAGGATTGTAATTTGTGATAAGTTTTGATCCATAAAGCCACACAGGAACAGATGATGCCGAACTCGTCCCAATCATATTTGACATCAGAATAAGACCTCCCACTCGTTCCATTCCACGCGTTCGGATGAAATTAGCTCGTCGTACAGATTCGCGACGTCCGTCACTGGAGACATCACTTCAGCGAGAACTCGGATCACTCTCATGAGACGATGGATTCAGGTAACACATTCCCGTCTGTTCGATTGGTGGTTTCCCGATCAACGTCAGTGAGATAAATTTAATTTTATTTATATATAATATTAGCACGATCTGAGTCCACTTGATGTTGATTTTTGGAATTTAAGGATTAATAAGAGGTTAAAAGGCGATAAGTAATTAGGGATTACTGGCGTGATTAGAGAGCATTCTAGAATTTGGCTGGACTTTGAGAACTCTTTTATTCTTGTTTTTAGTCTTTACGTGAAATAGTATTGGCCGGTTGATAGTGACAACTCAAAATTAGAGAAAGTTACACAACCATTTGATTCCAATCATATCATGCCACGAAATAACACCATCATCTCCACCCTAAAGAAAAATTGATTTCTAATTATTAAACCAAATATAATCAAGTGATTATATTTATTTATTTGTTTGGTTGGGACCGATTAAAGTAATAAGGATAAGACGGATGTGCTTCGACAGGGCCACCATTTCGAGCTTGAAGCTCGTCAAGCCACATGCGAATCTCATGAAGGAAGATATGGGATGATGTGTGAAGATAATCTTCACGGAGTCAAACGTCAAACATTTCAATTCTTCCCATGACAATGAAGCTTATCTAACCAATCCCTTTAGCTGGAACTCGAGATTTCCAAGTGGCGTCCCCATGGTCGTACCTTCTGTTCATGACCAAGTCGATAATATTTTCATCTAATATTCGGATCATAAGAAGACTGGGCAGAGATGATCAGGCGAAAACAAAGGGAAGGTTCGGGGGTGCAAATCACATGACATGCCCAGCGTTCACTCTCTCTCTCTCTCTCTCTCTCCTCATGATGGGCCCGTCCTTTGTCTCACCAGCTGCCCCTGCTGCTCCGCCAAGAGCCACCCGCCCCCTCGCGCTTACACGTGTGCGACGCATCCCGGCGCCCGAACTTGCCAAACGCGCGCGTGTCCGTCGCTAGCCGTCACGTGCATGAAGCACCGTATGCCAAGCTTATGTCGCCACGTGGCATCCCCAATTTATGTCCCTGTTATTAGTAACAAAATTAAAAGCATTGCGAGGTGCGCCAATACATAGATTTAAGTGTTTTTCTATGTAAAAGGTATAGTAATTCGATTTTTATGTTATTGTCTGAAGATCAGAACAGATGGAAAAGGCAATGGAGATTAGAAAAGTGACAGCATCTCCGAAGAATATTCCCACCGTCAGTCTGCGTCGAAGCGATCGGTTTGGAGTCCAGAACACGCCGGATTAGAACCAGGGGAGCGCAATTCTTCTTGCACGCGATGTTCGTTTACCCGACTTTCCAACCTGCCTTTGATCGAGAAGAAGATGAGGGTCCCGCGTGGCCCCTACCATCTCCGTATCCCGTCTCCCCTTCCTATAAAAGGCCCACCTATCTCCTTCGTCCTCCTCCCTCCGCGTCTGTGACCCCTCCCGTGGAGTGCTAATCCTCTCTCTTCCCACTGCATTTTGGCGTGAAGAATCGAGAGATGGCGGTACAAATCCGGGCGAAGCGGGTCACCGGCCCACTCGACGACGAGGCGAGGGCGCGCCTCCGCGGCGACGACCCCGGCCGCGCCGCTAGCTGCGCCAGCAGCGGCAGCGATCACGGCGGCGCAACCTGCCTCTCCGGCCTCGTCCACGACTTCCTCGAGACCGGTGGTAACTACGACACGCCCTCCGTCGCTGCCGACGACGGGGGCAGTGGAGGATCCGACCGTGACGATAGCGTCGAGGGCGTCGACGCCGACGAGGACCGGGATCGGGTCGCCGCAGAGACCGTCTGTGAGCTGATGCGCGCTGTGGCCGAGTTGGACTCGTTTCGGGTACGGCTAGCCGCTGACGTATCCAGGGCGACTGAGGGTCTCGCCTGGCTGAGCTCGAGCTGCGGCGCCTCAGTCTTCAGGCGGACGGTGATGGCGCAACTGAGGGCGGCGGGCTACAATGCCGGGATCTGCAAGGCGAGGTGGGAAGCATCCGGGGGGCTTGCCGCCGGGAACCACGAGTACATCGACGTGGTGGCGGCGCGAGGAAATGGACACGGGCAGGGGAGGAGGTACATCGTGGACTTGGGCTTCGCCGCGGAGTTCGAGGTGGCGAGGGCGACAGAAGCATACAAGGGCGTGGTGGCGGCGGTGCCGCGGGTGGCGGTGGCGGGAGAGGAGGCGGTGCGGCAGGTGGTGCGGGCGGTGGCGGACGCGGCGAGGAGGTCGCTTCGGGCACAGGGTCTGCACGTGCCGCCGTGGCGCAAGAGCCGCTACATGCTCGCCAAGTGGCTAGGACCATACCGGCGAACCACCAACCCGTTGCCTGCCTCCCTCGTCGCCGCCGCCGCTGCCGCCGCTAGCGTCCCAGAAGGCGACATCAAGTGCAGGGCAGTGGGGTTCCCGGTGACGGCTCGCCCGGCGACTCCTGCCGCCCGAACCCGTTGAGACGAAGGCTGCGGCGGCGGATAATAGTGACGAGTTTCTTCTTCTATTATTTTTATTTTTCTTTTTCTTTTTTTGGCGCGTGTAATGTAAGAGATCTGGATTTGATACGCGGCGATCGACCATGTGGATGACGTGGCACGAGTGACGTGGGCCAAAGTCATATCGTGGTTGGCCACTTAGAAAGTGGGTCCCGCGAGGAAGGCGTTTGTGTGGATAACGATAAGGTCCAGTAGAGTTGAGATTTCCTCCAATATCAACTCTTTTTTATGTGACCTTTAAACCCAAAAAAAAAGAAAAAGAAAAAAAAAAAGGAGATGATAGAAAAGAAAAGTTGACGGGGACAAAGCACGCAGAAGATAGAACCACGGGCACCAGCAACCCAACATCACGCCCGTCGATTCCTGATCTGACGGCTAGTAATCTGCCACCACCTAGCAACGTCTCTTTCAGGCATCTTCCTGTGGACGTGTCTCGGGGTCCCATGCGTATTCTTATCCGTCCGTCCGGCGTAAGTGCATCACGTGTTGCATCTGAGCAAATCCAGTGGAAGGGTGTCACTCTGTCGGTCGCTCGATCTTCGAAAGGTATATCAATTGACAGAACGAGGTCGAACATTATCACGATTAAAAATTAGAAGAAAATGATTCTGTAGCATTAATAAAAGATTCCATGCTTTCGGTGGAAGCATGCACAGATGTCGTCCACAGTGATCATCTCCGGTCAAGCCACGCTTCCAGATATCAGCCATGCGAGGAGTAGGAAGAAGGGGAGGCTGCGAGCATATTCCAGAGGACCGTAAAACATGTTCGAACGTAGGAATAGAAAATGTGACCCTCAGGAAACGATCTCTCTGTGATTGACTCCACAGCGTATTTATTTTAGAGTCGGGGAGGCACCCACAAGGACGCCTTTGTGACTTCTCGCCGCAGATATGGCCAACACAGCTCTCGGCTTCGCCCGTCCTGTGGCTTCTCTTGTGCCCTTTGGACTGCCTTGGGGCCAATACAAGAAGGGGAAAAGGACTCCCAATCTGGCACACAAAAGCGACGCTTGGATTACTGCTGGTTGGCGAGGACTGTCAGCTTGGAATTAGCTTCCATCCTTGGAGTGGACTCTTCAACGTTCTACCTACCACGCAATTGCCCGAGCTTGCACTGACTGCACGCTTTCATCCCTTTCTCTGTCAGTTGCAATACGCCATCGGAACTCCTCGTTGAGTCGCAGCTAATGTTAAAACATTAATATTATTGTGTAACTTCGTATCATAACCGAGGACTCAGCACGGTTTGGTCCGGGACATATGCATAAAGTCGTCAAACGTGACTTCTTGGTTGGCGTGAGTTAAGGCCAGATTGGAGTCGATCCAACGTAGATCAAGTTGGGGTGCGTTTTATAGCTCCGTCTTTCTACATCAAGCTCCTAATTCCTACACATAAGTCGAGATCGGAAGTGAATTCTTCGATTTGATTCCTCCAAAACTTAAGTCGGTAAAGAAAAGTAATATATATTTGGGTGTTCGAGGTCCTCTCATGTGTTAGCCCGGATGTCGACTTTTATATCCACAATCGAAGGTGGTTGTATGGGTCGTCACCATCTACATTCGCAGTGCATGTCTTGTATGCCTGCAGGTACTAACCAACCTGCTTAATCTTACACCATGCGACATTACTTTGCACTTCCTTAACCATCTTGTACTATGTAGCATCGTCTCGTATAATCTTAGGGTGATGTGGGCATACTAGACATGCACTGCAGATGTAGATGACTATCTCTTACGAGTTTAAGGTGAAATATCGATGCAGTGCATCACGTCAACTTCAGAGGCATCACATTGGCTTTGATGTGATGGTTGACTACGGGAGAGATGTCAAAATATATTCTATTAAATATTAATTTTACGTGATTCAAATTAATTCTTAGGTGGAAAAATTAAGCATTTAGCATGTTGTTGGCTTGGTCGTCACCGTCATCGATGTGATTCCTGATGGAGCATTTTCTAGACCAAGCACGCATGTTATGCATGTGAAGCGATGGCGACTTGAACAGATCGTGTGCATCTCCCGTGAGAGAAGAAGAGAGACGATTTCATGTGAGGGTTTTTCGAGTAATTATGATATTAAGAAATCACATGTACGTATCCTGCTGGAGATAAGATTTCGGGTGAGGATTATCGACTATTATTTTGATGAAGCACATATATGCCTGTAGCATAGAATAATATTTCGCCAAACATTAGGTAAGTGATGCTACGTGACATGACGTGCATTAACCATTGAAGGAGAGAATCATGGAGTTGTAAAAGGTGCAAGCAACTCAATAAGAAACCTTATCTTCCTCGTAGTACAAAGGCTCGAGATCATGTGCTTGGTGCAGTCTTATCCACGTGTGGTGGTCTGCCACCACAGCAATATGCATGACACATGACTGAACCTGGGATTGCGAGATGGGGAAATCGTGGACCCTCCAATTATGTACTTCGATAAGGACTACAACTCAGTGTTAGAAATTTTAACGAAGTCAACTTGTGTTTTTAAATCATTGTAATAGAAATATAATAAAACTAATGCGGAAACGAAATAGCGTACTTCCAGCCATTGTCACCAAGAATTTCTGCAGAGGTTTCTTCTTGAACTTTGGTTCTTCTCGGCTTAGAACTCTCGCTTTAGATGGTGTAGGAAAGTCTTTCGCTTCAAAGAGATGATTAAGCCAAGGGACCAAAATCCTCATGTATATATAGATGTTCTCCCATCAAGAACATTTATCATCACCAACTCATAACGTTCAAGAATTAATTCAAATTTGTAACGTTTGGATCATAATGAAGAACTTAATGATATTAAATATTTAATTTAATAATAACGGTTTAATGCATAAAGAATAAGAAACTGGAATCATTTAAATCATAATAAATGAAGAAATTTATGATAATGAATTATGAATCTTAAGAACGGTTACGTTATTATTAAATAAGATATTTAATAATAACCGTTACACTCAGAACACATACCCATGACACATGGCATTGGATGATATGAACTCTAAAAGGATTTTACTACGCCTACTGTCAATCATACGGTGTCGAGAATTTACTTGGGTTCCTGACTCCACGCTCAACCTCAACAACACCCACTCTCCTCCGCAGCCTCCGCTTCCTCCGTCGCAGCCGGAGCTGCTGGAGGCTAAAGTTGTCTTCTCGGCGGCTGGAGTTATTGTGGTTTCTTGTGGAAGTCTCTGCCTCTGACTTGGCTTACTCGGTGGCCTCTTCGGCGACGACGCTATCTTCTCCACAGATTCCATGGCTTCTGTGGCCGGTGCTGGCTGCTGCCTCCTCGACTGCTCTGGCCTCATCAATGACCTCCTTAAGGTGCTGCTACCATCTGCATTGTGAGATCGCCGATTGCAGCAACCTTATCAAGTTTCTAGGCATTGTGGCCATTCGAGACGACGACTGAAAAAAAGAATCGCATCAAAAGAGGACGGAACAAAGGCTTTCCACTACCTTTTGTCAGTCTCGCCACGTGGTGAGCTTTCGGTGGCTGGACAGGGAGAACCGTGAAGCGTACTCTCGCGGAAGAGACAGCCATTGAGGCGACGTGGCTTGCCAGCGATGAACGGGACCCACAGGTCACGTCGGATTCGCGTTCGCCGATAACAGCATCACACGAAGTGTCCGAGACGGGCTACATAGCCTCGTCCGCTACGATCCGGATCGGACCCAGGATCATCCCCCCGGTGGGCCCTACACGTCTGGGTGACGTCGAGATGGAGCTTCCTGAACCCTCGTCCGTGGTAAATCTGCATGGCTCCCAGGGCGGTTAAATCAGATGTATTGAGCTTAAGCTCGGTTCGTTCGACGACGCGCAGAGTCCTATTGTTTCTTTTATTGGGGCAATTGGATTTGTTTGTGCCGTGCAATGAAAGAGCGAGCAGCCGGAGGAAAAGCGGAAGGGCGCACGCGCAGCCGGAAGAGACTAGGCAATGCGCTCGATCCCATGCTTCTTCTCTGATCTTGACTCGATTCGAGTTTATTTCTTGAATGCTTTTCCGCCGATTGTTTCCGGGCTTGCTTCGAGTTCTCGATGGGGTTTCTTGAATGGGTTGCTCGTCTCAATCCTGTGGTTTCAGAGGTGTGTTCCTCTTTTCCTAACGTTCCTATTCACGGTTTGGGCTCAAACTGTGATCGATGATGCTCATTATGTCACAATTTGGTTTCCGAGTTGGTTTCTTGAATGTTTTTTCTCCGATGGTTTCTGCTGTAAATTATTTCCTTCCTCTCTGATTGCTTTCGCTTCCTGCGATCCTTTGCTTTATGTCTTCTTGATCCCTTTTCTTTCGCTTCAGCCTAACTCTGGCTCGAAATAATAATCTGGAGTTTCAGCATGAGAGAGAAACGAGCAACAGGAACTCGATACGGCGGCAAGGTATTGTTCTTGATCCATCCTCTCTTCAATTGCTTTGACATCTCGAAGTGGTTTTTTGATTGCTTCTCTCGTGGTTCGTTTACTTGTTGCTCGACGTTGGAGAGAAGGTAAAATCGCTTCGACCTGTACTTTGTGTCTTGGGTTGGTTGTTCCGGGTTCTTCTTGCCGTGAAATCGAAGAGCGAGTAGCCTCTTTTCTTGACTCGATTCGAGTTCTTGAAGTAGATTCTTGACGGCTTTTGTTTATGGGCATCCCTTGATCCCATACTCTCTTCTTTGAACCGACGCGTTTTGCTTTGCCGCTGTAAATTGTTCCCGTCCTCTCCGGTTTCTTACGCTTCCTGTTATCTGTGACGTTATGCTTTCTCGATCCCTTTTCCTGCGCTCCACATTGTCTGGTTTCGCAGTGGTTCCTCGCTTAGCTTCGGAGAATCATACCATTTTCTATTTTGCTGCTTCGTGCTTGTAAGAAATATAACAATCTTCTGAGTGTGCAATTAGCATTTACAATGATAATTAGGAATCTCAATTGCTTTTCTGGCAATTTTTTCTAATTCACTTTTGAATGCTGAACAGATTTATTGCCAATATAATTGGTGATCGATATTGGAGTTCTGTACTTCGTCGACAAGGGAGAACTTGTTAAGATCGTCACATGCATCGCACGTGATACTAAACAATAGGTGCCTCTGTAAAACCCTTCGTGCATTTTTAGTTTTTTTTCTTTTAAGAATAAATTATTTATTTCATTCAAGAAAGCTCCCTTGACGCACTTGGCAGTGTTAGTTTGATTGCGTAGGTCAAGAGGTGTAACGGCTCAAAGACAAGGTGGGCCCTTCCTGCATATTTGCACGAACCGGAACGCGAACCCGAACCGGAACGCGAACCCGACCCAGACGCAGCATTAATCGGCAACTCGTCTATTGGTTTCTGTTTCTGGATTAAAAGAAAGAAAGACGGGCCAGGGAAAGGAAAAGGGACATAAAAACCTAGAGAGAGAAGAGAAGGGGAGAGAGAGACACAACGGGGGCAGAAGGGCATAATATCGGGGGCGTGGCTGATCGAGCAAGGGGATGATGGGGGGCGTCGTGTACATCCCGGTCCAGAACTCGGAGGAGGAGGTGATGGTGGCGCTCGATCATCTGCCTCGCGACGCCACCGACATGATCGACATCCTCAAGGCCGAGCAGGCTCCGCTCCACCTCTGGCTCATCATTGCGGTCGGCTCCCCCTCTTCCATTCCCGTTTATTTTTCTCTTTTCCCTCTCTGTTCCGTCGTCCTTTTTAATCTTTGTAATTGGACTCTGGTTGGACCCTTCCTAGAAGTTTCAATAATCTCTAGTTTTGTAGGTATAGAGTTAGTTTTTTTGACGCGGTTGTCCTTTGCTGTCATTGATTTCTCGTGCTTTAATTTCTTTGTTTGTTTATGGTTAGCAAGAAACTGAGTTACTCAAGTTTGCACTTCGTTTCAGCTAGCATCAGACAAAAAAAAAAGCATAATTTCTTTGGATAATCCTTAATCATTCTTTTTTATTTTAAGTTTTTTGGATGTGTTTCCACAAGCTGATAATTCTTGCTGCTGTTCTTGATTTGTATGTGTGTCTGTATAGGGATATCAAGAATTGCTATTTTTTTCTTTTTCACTATAATTTAAATTTTTATAATGGTGGTTTACAATTTACATAGTTGGATTTTGCAGGGAATTGAGGAACTATATCTTGCACTACTTTTTAAATTTATTCGTTGCTAATTTATTACTTCCAAAAGTGAGATGTTTAGGTTGAAAATGAAAGTTGCCACAAGGAAATTTTGCTTATAAAATAAATGTATAACTACCACAATGATATGAACATAAGAGTGAATTAAATTCCATCATATACTAGTATAGCATAATTGACTAAAATATTCCTTATAATTTCCATCATATAAGGAAATTTTGCTTATAAAATAAATGTATAACTACCACAATGATATGAACGTAAGAGTGAATTAAATTCCATCATATACTAGCATAGCATAATTGACTAACATAGCATATCATAGTTGAACTGTAATTTGATTAAAATTTCATCACAACGAAGCTTATCGACCAATATTGCCAAAGAAGCAATACTGAGAAGAAAGATAAGAAGTGTAAATTCCATCATACACTGTATATTTTGAACCAGGTTCTGAAGCATGTGTGAAATTACATTGCACAAGTCAAGAAAGCTAAGAAGTCTTTCTTACATTTATACTCAGACTAACCAAGTGAGAGCATCACGGTCACGCGAAAAAAAAAAAAAAAACTGACGTATGTTTTGCCTTGGATAAGAGCGAAACCCTCGTTTGCAATTGAATGGACTTGGTATTGATTCAATTGAAATGAAGGAAAGCAAATATACTCTTTCTGATTTTCCTATCAGCAAGCGTTGTGATCATTGCTAAGAGAACCTTAGTCAAGCCCAAACTAAACTATGAAGGTTTTCTGTGCTTCCTGGAAAATGGAGAATATAAGTTTGTTGATCTGCTTCAGGCACATCAGCACTTGGTTCATTGATTTTATAATTTCAAAATAATACCATTTATTTGCTTCCTACAGTGTCAACTTATTTTTCATTTGCGTCAACACAGAGAGAGTACTTTAAGCAAGGGAAACTCGACCAATTTCGGCAGATTTTGGAGGAAGGATCAAGCCCAGGTACCATTATTTTCTCCCACCTTATTGGAGGAAGATTTTGTTTCGAGTTATTATAAAATACAAAGAAGCCTGAAGTCCATTGATGTCTGTTTAATTTTTATTTACCGATTTATATGAGTGTTTAGATGTTTGTTAGGTGCTTTATAATATTTTCTTTGTTGCAGAGATCGATGAGTATTATGCTGATGTCAAGTATGAGAGGATCGCTATACTAAATGCCTTGGCTGCGTACTACACTTATTTGGGGAAGATTGAAACAAAACAACGAGACAAGGAGGAGCATTTTATTTCAGCAACCCAGTACTATAATAGAGCATCAAGAATTGATGCACATGAACCCTATACATGGATCGGGAAAGGTTTGGGTTCATTTCTTTGCTTTTACTTGCTAGAATTTGCCATGCGGTTTGTACCTCGTGATTGCAATCCAGAACTGGATGTGCCATCTTGCGCTAGGAAGTGACTTTTCAGGTGCCTAGGGTCTCGCCTTGTTTGGATCTTTGTGTCTGTGTGCTTTTATGGATGTTGACAACTTTATGATATTTCCATGACACTTTGTTGTGCTAAACAACATACATGATGTTCTGGTGCTTTAGTCACAAGTTTTTTTCTTAGAAAAACCTGTCTAATCGACATAAAATACGAATGCAATGAGCGTGCAAGTTGCAACAGGTATTATTATGCAAAATTTTCT
Source organism: Musa acuminata AAA Group (assembly GCF_036884655.1). Classification (NCBI taxonomy): domain Eukaryota; kingdom Viridiplantae; phylum Streptophyta; class Magnoliopsida; order Zingiberales; family Musaceae; genus Musa; species Musa acuminata. The sequence continues at coordinate 39,224,041 of NC_088355.1, read as the reverse complement.
GGTTATTATGAGGTTAGTCTTGTGGTTTATTGAAATATTATCACTTGGTTTCCTCCTAAGAAAATGCACATAACTGAGATCATCTTTAAACATAGGAAATATTTACTTGCTGTTTTGGATCTTTCACACAGGTCAGCTTTATGTAGCGAAAGGTGAACTTCAGACAGCATCTGAATCGTTTAGAATTGCATTAGTGGAAGATCCCAACTGTGTTCCTGCTCTTCTGGGTCAGGTACTTGTTGCAGTTCCCATATCTTACAAAGCATTCACTAGTCACTACTATTTTTTTTGTCGAAAACTGGGAATTGTTATCTTACTTTATTAAGGTGATAAGTATTAATAAAAGGAGCAAAGAAGGAAAAAATAAAAGAGAAAATCAGATACTACATCAGTGGTTGCCGAAAAGACACCAAAAAAAGACTTCATCGCTGCATTAAATTTGTTATGGAGGTTAGCATGCGTCAGCATGGGGGCCCTGTTAAATCCCTGGGTCGGTTGTTCTCTTCTATGAAAACATTTTTCATGGGGATGATGAGATTGATGATATGAATGCTGAGATGGCATTCTTTTATATTCTCGCTTATGCATTAAAATGGATTCATGATATCATTTCACGACACGTACCAATATATTATGGCCCACTGCATGACGCTTTCACGAATGTAGGATGTGGGAAGAGTTAACATATGGAACCTCAACCCTAAAAACGGAAATATTACTTCCCTGAATTAAACTTACTATTAAACTGAGATAGTTGGTCATTTTGGTCACAAAGGAGCAACCTTACTATTGAACTCAAACACACCATTTAACCAATGAACTTCAGTGATATGTTATTGATAATATCTTTCAATAATAGGAATATCAAGGGCCACTTCATTAAGGTTTATTATAATGCAGTCAATGAATATGTAAAAAAAATTTCTAGCTCTTGTTTTACCAATAGCAGATGTGAAATTATGTATGGGTCTAAGACAACAAAAACAAAAACAATAGCAAAGCCGTAAATCCCAACTATTTGGGGTCGGCTACATGGATCTTTTGTCGCAATTGAGATCTGTAAAAAGCCATATATTTAGTTAAGTTCAGAGTACTTAAATCTTTATTCATAGTTTCTATTAAAGTTTTTATAGGTCTTCCTCTATTTCTCCTCGTACTACCAACATTAATCATTTCACTGCTCCTAACTATTGCATTCGGAGGTCTCCTAGACATATGCCCATACCATCTTAAACAATTTTATCTCATCTTATCCTCTATCGAAGTAATACCTAGTTGTTCATGAATAAAGGTATTTTTTTTCCTTGTATGAGTCTAATAAAGAGAGAAATTCAATTCCAGTTCGAAAGTAAAGGTCCTCATATCTTGTAAAGACTTCGCTGTTTATTCATGTTTCAAAGTTAGGCTTACATATTTTCAGAGTTAAGTTGTATCCATTCTCTGAATGTTAGTTTATATGTTGCAGACCATCTAGAATTGTTTTTGAGAAATATAATATTACCAATTTTTTCAACCTAACGTCAAACATGAAGTGGTATATATCATGATGCATAGGACACACCTAGAGGAGCATCGAGCTTGTTTGTACAAATAGCAATAATCAAGATCTTAAGTGTCTGCTTAGCATCCCGATCTGGTGTGAGGTTTATCTTGAAGGTGTTCTGTTTTTGGTGTATCAAGTTCTTGAACGTCCGATTCGCATCCTGATTTGTTGAGGTTCATGTTGAAGTTGTTTTATTGGTGTCACTAGAATCGTGGAGCTTTAATTCAAAAATTGAGAGTGGGGACGTTACAATAGCAACATCATGTTTTTTGTATATGAGGGGTCCAGCTCTTATACTGTATGTCTTCAGATAGTTTGATACGGACAATGGTCATTTCTATAGTTATTTTACTAGCCTCTTTTTTGCTGCACCTTTTAGTATGTGTCTGTCAGGTTGTGTTTGTATTTTTTGGTGTATTGATGCTTATATGGATGGATGTATAAAGTGCATCTTCATATTGGCTACCTTGAATTGTAAGATATATCCCTTAGCTGTGTTAGTAACCTTCCAGGATGGTGTGTCTCATTAATTTTTAGATTATAAGCATTAAGATGTTTTGTAAAGGTTCTCGCCTATGCATTTGGGGATGTCTGCTTCAAAATTTTCCTTGGTTGCTTCTAGACAGAGCTCAAGAATAGTCTCCTTGATATTTACTAAGTCATCTCTTTTGCCTAAATAGCTTATACATTCTGCCTTCTTAGAATCTATTTATTGGTTATTTTAGGTATGTTGTTGTAATTTTCAAAATGTATCTAGGCTATTTTAGGTATGTTGTTGTAAATGGAGTTTGTTTTCTTCTTCTTGGCTATGCTTATCTACCTTTACATGTTTATTTCTGGAGCAATGCTAAGAACTCTCCCATTATAATAAATCTACTGTTACTATATAATATTGCAAAGAGCATAATCTTGTGATGCATTCAATAACCTCCAAATGTGACTTGGAATTTAACTAGGTTGAGTCGAATAAAAAGACGTTCAATTTGTGTTTCTGCATTTGGCACTTACATTATAGACCACAGGAAGTGTCTTAGAAAGTATTGGATTTTGAGTCAAAGTTGTCATAACCATAGTGAGTGATTCGAAACAATAAAATATCACATTGAAAATCAAGTGAAAAGAAGTGAGTCAATTGACCACGATGAGGAAGTTTCCCATCTGTTTAGGTGCTTTTATTGGATTCTTTGTCACATCAAGGGTGGTGTTAGTGCTGCATACCTTTTGAAATATGATTGGCTTGCACTGGTTGGGATAGAAATTGTGTTATACTGTGTCAATTGGTACATACCAATCTGTCTAGCTGCAAGTGTTATACGGGCATACAAGGTGACAATCCTGGAGTCAGATGCCATTTTCTTGAATATTCTTTTTGTGATGTCTATGTTTCAAAACGAGTGATCGTGATTCTTAGCTGGTCTATGATAATTTCAAGGTTGTAAATCAGTTTATGTGTTGCAACTAATGTACACATTTAGTTTGAGATTGTGGAGCTGTGGGTTGAATATAACATCGTCCTTGTGTGTTCAACCAATTAACATAGTGGTCACACAGAATAAGGGAACTATAACATTTTATGGCACCAATTTGTTATGCATATCATAAAATACTGCTAGTATTAGGGGAAAGTCAAATACCATGTAATTAATTTCATCGTGACTGCTGCTAATCTATAAGGTACATTTCAAGTGCCAAAGAGGGGATAGAGATGGAAGTTATACACGTATACAAGTTGTTTGACTGCTGTTCTTCCCTTTACTTTTAACTAAATCAATTTTACTACCGTGATGAAAGTTTGCCACCATTTGTTTGATATGCTTATGTGAATCATTCTTAATTGTATTAATCTTTGCAGATCTTTGTTGTTCTGCTTATCCGCCAACTAATGTATTGAGACATTTTTTTGCTTGCTGAAACTATTATCTTACTGGACATGTTTGTTGATTACAGCAGTCTAAATATAGAATTTCCTCTCTTCAGGCTTGTGTTGATTTCAATATTGCAGAGAGAGAAGAACATTACAAAAAAGCCATGGATTCATACCGGAGCTCTTTAGAGTTTTATAAGGTTCATTTCTTTTGTGTAATACATGTCATTTCCAAAAAAATAAATGTTTCATTGATGTTGATGTGTTGTTTCTAATTTTTTCTTTGGAATATTCTATTAACTTGTTTTAACATTGGTCAGAGAGCATTGCAAATAAATCCAAGTTGTCCAGCCTCTGTGAGACTTGGTATTGGCTTTTGCCGCTACAAACTTGGTCAGTTTGAAAAAGCTCGACAGGCTTTTCAGCGAGTTCTTCAGGCAAATCTGCATCAATGGTTTACATATGTTGATGTAATCTTTGTCTCCCATCTTATATATTCTTTTACTCCCTGAAATTTGCAGTTGGATCCAGATAATGTTGAAGCTTTAGTAGCTCTTGGAGTAATGGATTTGCAAACCAATGAAGGTGAATTATCTGTACTTCAGTAATCATATCATATTTCCATTATTTCGTACATATATTATAGAGAGGTTTCTATTATTAGAAAAAATTGTATTACCCAAGCTCAGATTCTGGATCACATGTAATTCTTTTTTTGTATTTGTTAATTACAGCTCATGGTATTAAAAAAGGAATGGAGAAAATGCAAGGAGCTTTTGAGATTTATCCTTATTGTCCAATGGCCCTCAATTGTTTAGCCAATCACTTCTTTTTTACTGGTCAGCATTTTCTGGTTGAACAGTTAACTGAGACTGCTCTGGCTGTGAGTAGCCATGGATTGATGAAGGCACATTCTTACTACAACCTGGCAAGATCATACCACAGCAAGGTGCAACAGCTATGATTATCTTGTGATGAACTTTTGATCAACGTTTTCTAGTTTAACTATTGATTATTATTATTACTAACTCTGCATCTCAGTCTTTTATTTGAGTATTGTCTTTTTGGGGACCAAGTGAACATTGTCTTACAATTGCCTGTGCAGGGGGATTTTGAGAAGGCATTGCGGTACTACATGGCATCTGTCAAAGAAACCAGTAAACCGCAAGAATTTGTTTTGCCATATTATGGTATGTAACTACCTACTTCCCTACGGCTGTTCATCTTAAAGTAAACTGGACTATACCAAGTTACCAACCAGTATGGTCAAGACTCGAGACCATGACACTGTTGTTCATTTAGGTGATATTGTCAAGTGGGTAATAATAATATATTAAAAGTGAAGTTGCAAAGGTCTGAACAACTATCGGGGAGCATCTTGTTGTGTTTTGGTTCAAAAAGTGAGACATCTCAGTTCTAATGATTCACTGGTGTATCACCTTAGGGCTGGCAATGGATCAAATTTGACCAGAACTGATCAGATTTAGATCATGATCTGGTTTGATGATTCAAATCATACTTTCTGCGTTCAATTTGTTTTGGCAATGACCTGATCTGCGTACCGTTATATTTTATGTAGGTATGTAATGTGTATTTCATATACAGTTTTTACTACTGTTGGATCACATCTAACAGTAGATTTCACAAATAAGAGTCTTCAAAACAAGTCCTTGCCTAAAATGGGATTATAGTTCACTCCAGCTGCAAGCCTATCATTCCACCCTAGGATTGTCAATGGACTGCGAGACCTGGATATGCGGAGTTTCATGGTCCCTGGTCTTGATAAAGTACCAAGGATATGACTCTTTTAAAAAATATGAAGTCCCGCATATTATTTTGCTTATGAAGTTGAGAAAGTTCTTTTGGGGTGATTTATAAAATTTGTATAATTGATACATATATATTGTGTGTTTTCATGAAAGAAGTCATTTATAAAATGTTTAAATTTGTTCTGAGCTTTTAATATGTACTTTGAACTTTAGATTAGTATAAATAACAAATAGTGATAAAATATTATTAATTAATTTTTTTAATTGTTTAAAATATGTTTCATACTTTTATAATATGATTTGAAAATTTTGATAAGTATTAAAATATATTTCACGCATGATGTTACTTTATTCTCTCTTATTTCTAAATCGTTAATATTCTCAATATGATTTTTGAATTATAATTGGCAATTTGGCACCATAGTAAAGCTTCTCAGTTGTGATCTGGGTAACTAGGATTCAAGTTAACAAAACAGCAACATTGCTCACATATTTAATTTTACACTGGTCTCCCAGATCATGCATCAATGGGAACCTCGTGCATTGGGCCACCTTTTGTCCAACTCATAAGAATTATGCATACCTAAACAAGATGTAGTTGGGGTATGTTGGAACTTGTGTAGAAGTTATGCATACCTAAACAAGATGGATAACCGGTAGCATATCATAAGAATTAGTCAAAGAGGAGCATCTGTTAATGTTTATTTAAGGTCTTATTTATTAATAGATCTGTTTCTAAAGCAAAATGGAGTAGAATTAGCTGATTCTACACACGACAACTATGTACAAGTAACTTAGTGCAAATGTGTGACAAATGCATTTAAAGGTCAACTTGGATGGTGAAATTGTTGAAAATAAATTGTGTTTATTAGATCGGTAGAATATTCTAAGGAATCAGACTAAAAGAGGTACACATTGATGCTTTTTTAAGGCTTTATTTAGTATCATAAGACTTATCCTAAAGCTAATCCTGCAAATGACAGTTGTGTTCAGTGTTCAGTTACCTACTGTAAATGTGTAACAAGAAAATCTTTCATACATTTAACCACATAATTAAAGCAGTGAAGTGCCTACTCTGTTAATATAAGTTCATACATGAACAAGTATATGCATATATAAAGATCAGTAGTCTAAAAGGCAAGCACAAGGGGAAAAATCAGTAATTATTCTGGCTCCCACCTAATGCTACTCTACTATTACATACAATAATCAATTACTGAAATCCTATCCAAGCTTTCAGGTCTAGTGGCAGTTGCCAGCAGATTATGCCATCTTGCCATTCCAACTGTCCTTGAGAAGCACTTAAGGTGGACCCCTGATACTGGGACAAAGATGCTTTCAAGTAGGACAAGTCTCATCCTGTTAAAAAATGTGTCAGACTAACTGTTTATGTTGCTTAATTTCAAGCTGCATTGTGGCTATGGATATAAAAAATAAATCATACTAATTTTATAACAATCTTCAACATTTTTTCATGCAATTGTTCATCTATTTTGTACTATGCTTTTGTGATTTTTCATTCTTTTTATCTGTCATGGTATTTGTAATATGCTTGATTCATTGGAATAGGTCTTGGTCAAGTTCAGCTAAAGCTAGGAGACTTTAAAAGTTCACTTTTAAGCTTTGAAAAGGTTTTGGAGGTTCATCCTGAAAATTGTGAAAGTCTAAAGGTGAGTGACATTGCAAACTAACGATAGCTTAGGCTTAAATTTGTTGTTCTTTCTTGTTTAAGAGTAGAATTTTGGTCATAATTCTTAGCAGTTACATTTTCCTTATATTTACAGGCTGTCGGACATATATATTCCCAGCTTGGTGAGATTGACAAAGCGGTAGAGACATTCCGTAAGGCTACCAGAATTGACCCAAAAGATTCTGTGGTACATCCAATTTTTGCAACTCCATATAATTATCTGTTTGATGGTTTATCTTTGATTTCATCATGATAAGTCCCAACCCAATGTACTGGTCTTCTTTTGATCACTTCTTTTGTTGACCTTTGAACATTTCTTGGTAGCCTATTTCCTGTGCAGTTAATTTCTTGAGTAGTGATTATTATAGATTAAATAGCTTCTTTGCTCTGCTACTGTTTGTTGACTTTGTAAATAACATTACTTATTAAATTTGTAATGACCAAAATCAAGTTGCATTTAGATCATGAGTCAAGTATCTGACATGCTGATCATGCCGACACATGCTAGCATGGTTCCAGCACATGGCACTGTGTCATGCAAAGGGAGACTACCTCTAATTACAGTTATACACATTATGAAGATAATCTTTCGCATTCTTTTGCATTTAATGATGCTTTTTTAGTGCATGCTTCTTATTTCTTGTTAAGCAGTTTTTTGTCATACAACTTTGTAGTCATTGCATTAAGTAAAGGTGGTTGCAGGCATTCACAGAACTTGGTGAGCTGTTGATATCATCAGATGCTGGGGCTGCGCTGGATGTGTTCAAAACTGTATGAGCTTTCTTCTTGCATAAGTATTTGGCCATAATTATGAAATAAGCATGACATAACCATGTGATAGGCCCATAATATGTATATCTTGCAATTTCGTTTGAAGGTGTAATCAAAGTCCCGTAGTTAATGTTCTTAAAAGTGGTCTAGTGGGAATATCGTTTAAGCTATAGTTGAGCATGTGGCTTCAGTTGGCTGGAACTGGTCTAAGGACTCAGATACGTGTGAAATCGGTTGGCCATGGCTTCAGTTGACATCCTTGTGAACACAAATAAAATATATTATGAAATTAAACCTGCCATCTTGATTTATTATACTGAACTTATGCTGTTTGTCATTTTTTTTGACATGGAAAACATTGTCTTTTTTCCTTAACTGTCATCTTCATTTATTTGGTCCTAGTTCTTTTATTAACTTTCATCTTTGTTATCTGGTCTTAGTTTCAGCATTTTTAAATGTGTCTAGGAAATTACAAGCTCATTAATGCAAATTCTTCTACCTTATTGATTTCAGAATTTTCTTTCTTCAGGTTTCATTTAATAATTTCAGGCTGCTTAGATCCAAATAATAATTGGATTTGCTTCTTGAAAATTGGAGTTTCTTTGACTTTATATAAATATATAAATAATACTCGTTAGGTATTCAAATATGCGAAACTCAAGAACCATTCACTTCCTGTCATTTAGACCCTATGTACTATACTTGTGATGACAAGTAACTAATATGGTATGCCAAGTGTTTGCCTTGTCTGGTTTTGGGCATATGTTAGTTATTTACTGAAAGAGCTTTCAGCAGTCACCTTGTAAAATAACATATTGGCTTACATCTGCTGGACACAGGCAACATCTTAAACTTGCTCACGGCTACCCTTTACAGATTTTCTCCTACTGCTGATTATGATTCCATTGCTAGCATTAATACATTACATGTTCTCTTTTAGTCCTTTACATAAATTCTCAGGTTGTGTAATGATTCCTTCCTGTGTTCATTGTGTATGTGGTGAAATCTCAGCTTAATATTATCTAAACCTAATTTATGATTTCGCTAGTACAGTTTAGGATCTTGTCAACCTTGTAGCTTTGGAGATATCATACCATTTCCTCGTATTGCTTTGTCATACTTATTCATAACAATCTTCTGATTGTGCAATTAGCATTTACATTAGTCAGAGAACTCATGCAGTTATGCATTTTCTGCTCACTACAAGAGTTTTTCTATCTCAGTTTTGAATGCTGATCAGGTGTTTTCATTTTGAACTGTCATGATATCACAGGCTCGCAACCTCATCAAGAAAGGAGGGCAAGAAGTACCAATAGAGTTAATGAACAATATTGGAGTTCTATACTTTGAAAAGGGAGAATTTGAGGTTTGTTAAAAGAGTCTCATCTTCTTCTTTCTTTTTGTCAATTTGTTATAAGAGAAATTATTTGGTGTTTTATATGTAACCAAAAAAATATCCTATTTTTTTTAAATTTAGGCTAGATTTTTTCACTGAGTCACTGGTTATTCATATATGAAGCAGAAGTTCTCTTTTTTTTTTCCTACTTCCTCAGTTGGCTGAACAAACTTTTAAGGAAGCATTGAGCGATGCCATATGGCTTTCATTTTTGACTAGGAGTATAGACCGCAGTGCCTACTACTCTTTCCAGTACAAGGATTTTAGTCTATTTCATCAGCTCGAAGAAGATGGGTCATGCATTGAATTGCCTTGGAATAAAGTCACCACACTTTTCAACTATGCCAGACTACTTGAACAAGTAAATGACACTGAGAAGGCAAGCAATATGTACCGGCTAATTTTGTTCAAGGTCTGTGCCTTCATCCCTTTCAGTGCATCTAGCCATTGGCCTTTTTAAAAGTAACATTGTTAGTTTTTTGCTGGTGCTTTCTGAGTGAAAGTGCATCAAAGTACTTGCAACTATTTCAATTATTTGATTAAGTGAAAGACACGTACTAAAGTTCATCATCGACCTTTCGAGATGGAGAAAAGTGACTGGTGTGGCTCATCATTGAAATCATTACTAAGATATAATTTTCCACAACGATTGTGATGTGTCCAGCCTAGGTTGCTTTAAGCACTAATTTATGTATTACTTATCTGATGTTTTTAGTTATAAAATGTGGATTCTTCAAATTATACTTGTAGATTACTTGTTGGATATGGTGGGCACCTTGATACTTCCTACTTTCTTGAAGTATTTAACTTCTTAAAAAAATTAGGAATTTATTTGCAGGAACTTTATTTTCATATATGTGGATCTTTATGCCATCTGTATGAATTTAAGATAGTGCAACCTTCTTAAGAGACCTTGCTACATTATCTACATTGTCATTTTTATCTAAAAAACTTTTTATTATGCTTAATAGGTTTGAGATGCTTGTTAAGTAATCATTTATCATGATATGAAGTTATGAAGTATATCCTCTAACCAAGGTTTCAAAATACCAGTTAGATTTATGAGCTTTAGTAGTTGGCACACGAAATGATCCTTATCAAGATTACATTTTAAAAGGGGTCTGGACCAGCTTGTTTGTCTGGAGAACACTTCCTAATTGGTGCTACTTCAATTAAGGTACATTAGATGTGTCCAAAGAATTTATATAAGGAAAACTAGATTAAAAATAATTTTGGAGAATTGCATAAAAAATTAATAGAATAGAAGATAGCAGCCTTGACATGTTTTTGGGTCTAGCAAGCTGCCTCTCTTTAGTTTGTTCTAAAAGCTAAAGCCTAATTAGTCTGGGAAAATATAGACAGTACTCCCCTTCGATCATAGCTTCTGTTCCCTCTAATTTTTAGCATCAACCTAACCCACTAGTGGTGACAGATAGGTGCTTCGGGTCCACACAAATTGGAGGCAGTATCCCACCTGATCTTTACAGATAGGTGCTTTGTTGTCCTATCACCCGAGTCTTATAGAGAGATGGCATGGCGGACACATGGGAAGGGGGGTCAGATGCGGAAGCGTTTAAGAGCAAGACAGAGGCATCATAGTGTTGGATTGCTCTTGAAGGTGTGCGAGGGGTTGTCACTCCATAAATGCATTCTATTACTGTTGAGTTCTGTATCTTAAAAATACAAGTCTTGCACGTGGCTGTAGTAGTCCTGATGTCTTCAGCCTCAACCCTAACCGATACTTGCAAAAGATAATCTCAAAACTTACTTTAAAACCAAGTTTTGCAATATCATCTGGAATGGTTCAGTATGTGTGGTATTTACCGGTCCAATAGCCTAGCACTATATGGACTACGGAGTAACGTTCAAGCAAGGTTCACCATACCGTAACGTTCCACTTGGTATGAGCGGTATGTACTGGTCCGATAGGAGGATTGATATAGGCAGTACATTGGTACGCTCCCATGTACTATCTGTCGGTATGCTCAGTACAGCTCGGTATGTACCGAACCAATAGCTGATCGATACACCGATATGGACCGGTAAGGCGAACCATGCATTTAACAATTTTTTTTCTCTATCTTTTTTTAGGTTTTTTTTGAAAAAATCTGGTAGGTACCGGTTCGAGCCTGATTGAAGTTATCGATTCAAAAAATTGTGAACCTTGGTTAAATCAGATATCGAGAGAGAAATACATGAGATTTAATATTTCTCACTTGACTGTACTTTCAATAAAGAAAACTTATATGTGATTGCATTCTTTTTTGCTTTTAAAATTTAGTCCTCTTATGCTATAGAGGGGTGAGATGGGTGCATGAAAGGTCAGGTAGACATTCCCAAGTTATGTATGCTTTTCCAAATCTCTACTTCCTCCATCCTTGGTTATGGTATAGTTTTTAGCCACCAACTAGCCTCACAATTTTTTCTAGTTCTTTTCTTGCCTACTTTAGGATTTGATGTCAATTCAATGTAAGCCAGCATGGTATCTTGCTGCCAAGGTGCATGGGTGTCTTATACTGTGCCATGGTCATAGAACAAAATATGTGCATCCATGGCTCTGGTCTTGTGCTGAACTAGAACAGTGGGGGGATGTTAGTTCGTACTGCCATTCTTGTTTTATTAGAAGATGTCACATTCTTATACAAGTGTATATCTTGTGTTTCAGACACCATCTGACATGCCTTTAAATAATTTGCCTTATAATTGGACATGTTGCTACTTTGAAGGCTTTATTCCATCTTTTAGCAATTGATAAGAAGTGCCACTATTCATCTATCTAGCAAGTTTAGATCATGTCTTTTGTTTCTTCTGAAACTATAATGCATGATGCGGAAGTTCTAAGTGATTCATTGGGTATCTATTTTCTGGTTATTGCTAAAAAATGGTCATTGTGAATTCGTGTCTATTATAATTTGGCTACATTTTACTCCATGGAACTACTTTCAATGTGCTTATATAATTTTGTCATGCACACTAATCTGTCTCTTTTCTATTCAGTATCCGGACTATGTTGATGCTTATTTGAGACTGACTGCCATGGCAATAGCACGAAACAACATCCAACTAAGCATTGAATTGGTATAACATCAACATAGCTTCTTTTTATTCTTATAGGGCTAAGCCAAGTAACGTATGCTTTATTTGTAGATAACTGATGCTCTCAAAGTAGATGACAAATGCCCCAATGCTCTATCTATGCTTGGTGACCTGGAACTTAAGATTGATGACTGGGTTAAGGCAAAAGACACATTCCGTGCTGCTAAAGATGCGACTGATGGAAAAGATTCCTATGCTACTCTTGCCTTGGTGCGTATGTTTCTCATCTATACTATTTTGTGGAGTTTAGCTTGTAGGCACACTGTGCATTGGTCTCCATATTGTTTACCTTGAATCTCTATAAGTAGGATTTATTCTTTTGATGTTCTTTTTATCCTTTTGATACTTTTTCTAGGGAAATTGGAACTACTTTGCAGCTATACGTAATGAGAAAAGAGGTCCCAAGTTGGAAGCAACCCATCTTGAAAAGGCTAAGGAGCTGTACACCAAAGTAAGCATATTCTTTTATTGTTTGCTACTTCAGACATTATGTCAACATCTGCAGTTGTCTATCTTCTCTTTTGCAATTTTCTTGAACTTAATGGACTGATCCTGTTCAGTGGTGTATTCAATTCGGCTTGGGTTTCCACAATTTTTTAACAAAATCAATTATGTTGTTTGTTTTACCACCTAAATCGAATGAAACCAAGCTAGATGAAATTCAAAGTTGAATTGAACTTGAGTTTGCAATGTGGTTCCGGCCTTTGTGATTAATCACCACTCTTCTTAGTTCTTTGTACCTTTGAACTTGTATTTTGTTGAAACACAATTAGTGGAGACCTCACCAACATATGTTGCTACATCTTCAATTGTGTACTCTTACTTTGTCTTTCCCTTAGTAAGCCCTTGATAGGTGATTTGATGAGATTACTGTTGTGGTGATCCTCGGGTCATCCATAGTTGTTGATTCTCATCTTTGAAGTCAGTTGTCACCATTTCTTTTTTTTTAATGCAAAACAGCAAGGTTTGCATGCTAGCAAGCTTATTTCATTAACGAGTCAAACAAGTACATGAGGGGTGGGTTGATTGTGACTGGGGTGACTAAATTGTTCCAGTCACTGAGATTGCCTCTTTGTTTACTAAGGGCAAGGATTTACCAACTGTTGAAAAGAATATAAAAAGTTTGTCTTTTGATGATATAGGTGAAGCTTCGAAAGGAATTTGTGAAAGTCACACACTCTACCTACAAAATGCAGGAATTTGTAGAAGGATGCAACTGATGTTTGGATAGAGGAAGACCATCTTTGCACCAATTCCAATATTCATAAGTGGGACTATTACACCTCCATATGATTTAATTTGTGTACCAACAAAGATCCTGCCTTACGTAAACCACTTTCCAATTCCGAATATGACTTCCAACAATTACTTCAGCTACCTTGCTAACTTGGATCTAGCAAGGATCTCTAACCTCATATCATAGGTTGGTCTGGAAAATAGATTTTTCATGAGCACAAATGCCTAATGGAAATACAAGATTCCATGGAAATGATTGTTAAAAATATGCTGATCAATGTAGAATTGTAGATATCATCCATATAATCAAGTATTGATATGTGCTAGAGGAGTACGAGGACATGAATAAATCATCATGATAAAGGATTTCCTGCTCAAATAGATTATTATGCATGAACATCCAGCATAGTCTTCCAATGGAATGGGTCATGTAATTGTCTAGACTGAGAGGAATCATATTATACTCCCAACCCAACAACAAATGGAGTAGTGTCGTGTAATTGTCATCTGCCTTCACACAAAATAATATATAATTCCGGTAAAATACTTATGTGCATACTCATCATTCGTGATCCAACATCATTGGTGTAGGTCGGAATTGGATGCATTCTCCTATTATTGTATGTGGAGGATTTATGCTTGGGATAAATTCATTATTTTTCCTATAGCAGTTGGAGAAAACACACATTGCACTTCAAACAATAGATGAAATAGTATTCCTCACTCATGAAATTGGGGATATGTTCTTCTTGACAATAGATAGAGCAACTGTCTAGCCACTACGTCTAAGGTTCACTCTAATTTTTGAAGGGAATGCTCTACCATTTATTGTATGTGGAGGATTTATGCTTGGGATAAATTCATTATTTTTCCTATAGCAGTTGGAGAAAACACACATTGCACTTCAAAAAATAGATGAAATAGAATTCCTCGCTCATGAAATTGGGGATATGTTCTTCTTGACAATAGATAGAGCAACTGTCTAGCCACTACGTCTAAGGTCCGCTCTAATTTTTGAAGGGAATGCTCTACCATTTATTAGCCTATCTGGCTTCTTTTTTGTCCTCTTTCTAGACAGCTCATGCTTATCTGATAATGATTTTTTTTAAAAATATATACAGATTTCATTGATTCCAACCTTTCTGGATTCATCTACTATATTGAATCTGATTCAATTTTGGAACCATCCAAAGTGACCTAAGCTTCTTTTACATGCTTTGAAATATATAATTAATAGTGTAATTTCTTCACAATCATCCTTCTCAGTGGAATTTCTGATTCCATTTGAGATCGTATTTGTGGAAAAATTGATGAAAAAACTGTTCCCGTTGCCTTTTAATTGGAACATTCTACACTTAAGACTCTTTAAGAAAGTATCCTATTCTTATGCTTTTTCAATAATATTGACATTATCCTTAAGTTGTTTTAATTGGAACATCTTAATCTACTTCTTGGGTTGTATTAATTGTTGCATATTTCCTGATATCTAAACATAAAGCAGTCTGGTGTGGTGCTGTGATCGCCTATACCCTGATCATTTTTTGCAACACTAGAACTAAAGTTGTCAAGTATCTGAGTATTTGTTCGGATGTATTCACAATTCGACACAGAGCTCTCTGGAGGTTGAATGCATTGAATGCTTAAACTGCACGTGCATGCATGTAGGCAAATCATCCTGCATCTGACTGACATGAACTATAAACTCGCTTCCCTAGTGAATGGGTTCCACATTTGCATTGCTTGGGTCCACTTGATTTGTTGAAGCCTGTGATTACTTATTAGTGATCACCTTTGAATCTTGGGAAATTGGGAGTAAACCTCCATAACTTTTTCCAAATAATGTTTACTTTGTCCTGTTTATAGTTCTAGGATCACAATGTAACTTTGACTTCCTTTGCCTCAATTATTACTTGGACTATTCAGTTAAAGTCCATGCTCATCAAATCTGTCAAAGTCTCAGATATGCTGTTAGTGGTCTAAAGCAATCCTCCACATTTTTCATCCGAGCATAGGACTGACATTTACTTTTCTTACAACAATAGCTTAGATTGATGCTTATCAAACTTCCTAAAGTTTCACATTGGCTTTTAGTGGCCTAAAGTAAGCCATCCTCCTCCCTTTGCCAATGTTTTTAAAGTGGCCTAAACATTAAAAACAATGTTATATTTACTTTTTCCTATAATTCAATTTCATAAACTGCTGAACAAGTGAAAGAAAATTCTTTGCCAATGTTGTCTAGCCAAATGCTTGCTTAAAGTCTTTATTCTAATTTATATTGTCATGAGAGCTTCCTGCTTTGCTATTAATATGCTCCTCCATCATAGTCCTGTATGAGAAGAAAATCTCACTAAAACTACCATTATTCAGAGGCGCTGCTTCATGAACTAGGGCTTTTTACGCATGAAACCATCAGAAAAGTGTATCTCAACTCAAGTAATCCATCTGATGTACTAGTTACTTATTTGCAATAAAATTATGCTTACAACAAAAAATTGCTCCATCTGCATATATTAAAGTGTAACTTTAGGTTGGACGAATTATCTGAATTATATTAAAGTGTCACTTTATAGGTTGGATCTTAGGTGCCATTTTCAAGGTTGGACGAATTATGTGAATTCTGATAACATTCTGAAACTTGCATGACAACAAATAAGACTGCCCTTCAGAATAACTGGTAATTTCTAAATACTTGTACTACATTATGGGGCCCAACATTTTTCTTGCTTTACTGATGCTGCTAATGAAGAACTTGCCCTTGGACTGATATATGCCACCAGTCAAGTACTTGGTTTATGGGCACCAAGGACTTGATATTTGCTGTCTGTTAGATTTGAGTGAAATCTTGGTTGTGAGTGAATGCTTGGAAAGTAAATTTATTGGTCTACTGAATAGGTCGTCAAATTACTCAAATTGTACATTAGTATCAAATTGTTTACTTCATACCTTGAAAATAACCAGCCTGTAATAGATATTCCACACTTCACCTTTTCTGATAATCGAAACCCTGGATTTAAGTTCTGAACAAAAATGTACTATTTCACCCACGTCTTGATACGGGAACAAAATGCAAAACCTCCTGTTTCAAGTTGTTCATTTAAAAATTGGTTGAACTGGACCAAATTGATCTAGTTCATGCCTACACGGTTGACTCCCTCAAATTTTGCAGTCTCACGGGAAAGAAAGAAGCAGCCAATGATTTGAAAAAGAGAGAGACATGGTCAAGCTGGCAATTGTGCTCAAGCTGGTATAAAAGAAATCAAACCATTTTATTGGCTGGCTGGTATCTCTTGTGCCATTTGTACTTAAATGCTTGATCAAAACCACACATCATAGGTATCTGTCTTATGTTTCAGATGATTGCTTGTAGATATTCTAAGCATCTTCAATGGGTTCTTTTGCTAATTGATTTTTGTGGTTATCCTGCATATGGTTAAGTTTGTATGTGAATGTTCAATGCTATTATTTGTGAAAGTCCAGCAGAAATCATGTTGACATCATCATAAAATCAAATTGTACTTCTGACAGACTCCTCTCATGAGATTTTTTTCATTATGTTGAGTTTTTGTTGTGGTTGTGTTTTATCTCTGACGTTCTTAATGATGTCAACACAATCCTGTTTTAACTCTGGAATATGAAACTCTTATTCACAGGTTTTAATGCAGCACCCCAGCAACTTATATGCTGCCAATGGTGCTGCAATTGTATTGGCTGAGAAAGGTCACTTTGATGTTTCGAAGGATATATTTACGCAGGTCAATTTAATTGGCTTTTTGGTCAACATGTATACTTAACATTTTTTTCTCATGCAAAAAAGATTTTTATTGGATATAGGTCCAAGAAGCAGCATCTGGCAGTGTATTCGTTCAGATGCCAGATGTGTGGGTCAATCTGGCCCATGTCTACTTTGCACAAGGGCATTTTGCATTGGCTGCCAAAATGGTAACCATATTATTTATGTTAATTCTTCTGTTCAGTTGGTTGGTTATAAATATAACATGACAGATACTCTTTTACAGTATCAGAACTGCTTGCGAAAGTTTTACTACAACACCGACACCCATGTTCTTCAGTACTTAGCCCGTACCCATTATGAGGCTGAACAATGGCAGGAATGCAAAAAAACTCTTCTGAGAGCCATTCATTTGGCACCCTCAAATTATACACTTCGATTTGATGCAGGTGTTGCAATGCAAAAGTTTTCAGCTTCAACACTACAAAAGACAAAAAGAACTGCTGATGAGGTCAGTAAACACAAAACGATCTGGTATTGTGACTATCGTCAATTTAATATGATGTAATTTTATAACGTGTATGTGATGCAGAAACATAGAGAACACCTAGCAATATTGCCATTATCATCCTTGTACTATGAGGCTCTGCTGCATGAGCTGGTGTAATTGTAGTTGCGACTTGCTTTTTTTGGATTTATTAATCATATATTGTGACTAATAGTATATGCTATTAACTTTATTTTTTTCACAGATCAAACTTCATGTCTTTAGAAAATTATATTTTGGATTTACTAATCATATATTAACTTCTTGATTTTTTTCACAGATCAAACTTCATGTCTTTAGAAAATTATATTTTGGTGCATCTGCATTCAGAAACTTACGTCTATGCACGACTTTTGTTTATTAAAATATTGTGTATTATGGGTTTTCAATAGGTACGCTCAACTGTCACAGAATTGAAGAATGCTGTGTGTATATTCAGCCAGTTATCTGCAGCTTCCATCTACCATTCTCATGGATTTGATGAGAAGAAACTTGAAACTCATGTTGAATACTGCAAGCATTTGCTTGATGCTGCTAAAGTTCATTGTGAAGCAGCTGAACGTGAAGAGCAGCAGAATCGTCAAAGACTGGAAGTTGCTAGACAGGTTTCCTTGGCTGAGGAAGCTCGACGTAAGGCTGAAGAACAGAGGAAATTTCAGGCAAGTTGCTATATTCTGACATTAATTTGCTCAGTGTTTAATTCAAGTGTCACCTACAACTTTAGATATCAGACATTGAGACCTTATCTTGAAATATCCATGATGAACCAGTTGGAGAAAAGGAAGCAAGAGGATGAGCTTAAACAAGTGATGCAACAAGAAGAACATTTTGAACGTATTAAGGTAGAGTTGTTCTGTCATTAAAGCAGATTTATTTATGCAGTTTTTATGCTGCAACTGTTATCAGTCATTAAAGCAGATTTATTTATATTCTAGGAGATATTAGTTTATTCGAGTATGATCATCTGACATCATAGTACTTTTAATTTGTTTTATCCTCATTCTCACTCATCTTTATCTTATAACCAATGTGGATATCTTTATTGATCTTTCACATTTTTTTTGTTCAGGAGCAATGGAAGCATTCCAGCAATACTGCTGGTAAACGGAGAGAGAGATCTCAGGTTGAAGATGAAGAAGGTGGTGACAGGAGGAGACGAAGAGGTGGTAAGAGGAGGAAGAAGGAGAAAAAGATGAAGTCTCGTTATGAAGAGGAGGCTGACATGGAGGATGAGCATGAAGACTTAGAGGAAGACACAAATGCCATGAATGAATATGAGGATGATGGTGTAGAGAAAGCACAAAATGATCTTATCGCTGCTGGTCTTGAAGACTTGGATGCTGAAGATGATTTGGTAAAACATTTGCCCTTCCTTTGTAATTAAATTTACTAGCCTGATTATGGAGGGCTACTGTTAGAAAATTTACTAGTCTGATTACTAGTCTAATTAATTAAATTTATTTCTCATACCTGTCGATCGAATGATTTAGGAGGGCTACTGTTAGAAAATTTCTGATTATGTTTGTGCATTAGTTTCCAAGATCCCTTTGTTATGTTTGTGCATTATAGCCGCCCTGATGGATTGTTTTCTTTCCTGTCTTTTCTGGTTGGTTTTCTATGTTAGGGTGCCCACTCAACTGCAATAAATCGAAAGAGGCGAGCCTGGTCAGAATCTGATGAGGATGATGAACCATTGGGCGGTAGAGTGAACACGGCTGAAACTGATGAAGAAACTAATGGAATTAAAGCAAAAGGTGTTGCTGGTGATGACGATGGTGACTGACTAACTATGGCTCCTAATGATTGGAGAAGGCTTTGCTGTCAGCCATCCGGTGAGTATACATAGTTACAAAATTTCATAGACAAATTTTTTGATAAGTATGGAAAACAGAATCGAGTAATTTGATGTGGTTACTTTGTCTGTTTCATTCAGATCAAAGTAAATTGTATTGTCAAATTTTGTGTAGGATTAGAGTAATTTGGGTTCTGCCAAGCTATATAAAAGCATAATTCTTTTTTTTTCTCCCTTCATTTTGAGTTTTTTTCTCCATATTAAACTAAGATACACTTGAGAATTTCCTAAAGGGCTAAACTTTTTCCTAAAGGGAGCAACGTATAAACTTTTGCTGCCGGGAACAGTGCCATCTTATAATATGTTCAGATGAGCATTTCATGTGTTTACCTGTGTACATACTTGTGGAGTAAATTTGTAACTGATGCACGAATCTTATCATTTGCTGTGCAGGTGTGGATGGTGAGTGGGTGGTTTGGCATTCATATATGCAGACAGTGGACTCATTTGTTCTTAAATTTGAGATTGTTATATCGAATGTTGCTTTAGATTTTCTTCTCATTTATTGTGCAGTTTTAGAATCCATGATAAGGATTTTAGTTTTAGAATATCATTATATTCTATCGAAATATAATGATATTTCTAGTTTACCACCATGGCTTTAGATTCTTTTCTCAAGTTTTTAGTTGTTGAATGTGCATGGAAGGAAGTTTGCATAGTTTTCTTCTGATATGGATCCTTAAACCAAAAGGAAAGCTGAGAACAATGGGGCTACCTTTTCATTGAATCTTCACAGAGAAATAGAGCTAACACAGGTGTTTCTCGACACTCAATGAAGGGACTTTGTTCCTTCCTACCTTTTCATTGAAACTATCCCAACCATTTAACAATTGTGACTTTGTTCCTTCCTAGGATTTCTTTAGCATGCTATTGTTGTCATTGATCAGATCATTGATCCCCGAGCATATATGTTGAGAAGAAAACCTCACATGATCTCCGAGAATATATATCCTTGTTCATACGTATGATGGAAATCTGACTAGTAACAACACTAATTACCTATCAATTCTCATGCAATGATTTTTGAGTCATTACCTGATCGTCATTATAACTAAATTTCACCCTGCTCTAACTCATCCTTTTCCTTTTTTCTTTACTGGCAACTCTAGATAAATGAAAACAACTTATATATGAGACAAAGTTGTTCCTCCAAAAGACAATTTTTCATCCTTAAAACCTGACACTCTATTCTCATGTAAATATAATTTAAATATGAAGACTTTACGAGAAAAAATCCTAAAATAAATTTGTTTAATTTTGAGCTAACTTTTGATCCCTTTTTAAAATACCAATGCACATTGGTGTACCGATATATTGTCACAAACTTAACTAAAATTATAGATCAACTTAGTTGCAATCTTGTTCGGGTCCTAAAGGCGACGATCGTCCATGATCGTCAAATCAAGTAAGATCCGCATCCGCCTATCTAATATGGCCGATCGACATAAGACAGGTTTAGTCCAATTTCAATATTCTTCTATACCAAATTAGATAGTAAGAAGTTTAAGACATTTAACCTATCTAAAATTTCAACACTTTTTAGGTCTTTTTGGTCTTTCAATTATCACATCAGGAATTGCACTTGGCATTACTTAAGCCCCACCATGGACGTCCATGGGAAAGGTTTTGGTACCTACACCAACTTTACTAGCAAAATGGTAGGACTTCCGCCTTAAATATATTTGTTAAATTTTTTCCATCAAAGATAGTGAACCAAGTCAAGAAACAATGCAGCACAAATGTCAGATGACATGGCAAACAAGGTATCACAAAACGTAGTATGCTGTTGTCTGATTGACTGGAAAACAGAAAATAACTCAACTTGATTGCACTAACATTAAAAAGAATAAGCACTTGTATTTAATGCAAGGAAAAAAAAAAACAAGATAAACTGATGTTATCTGGAACCATGTCCACATACCTGACTCAAATATGTTCCATGACTGTAAAGGTTCCTGTATTCACTATTTTGTATACCATCAGTTGTTCTAGGTCCACTAGAACATATCTTCATGTGAAAAGTTGATCATAGAGACATCCTGTCTGCTCCCTGCAATTATTAGATAAAAGTGTCAGTGACTGTATATAAAGAGACAGAAGAATGTTTGATTTTCTCAAGAAAATGTAATTCAGTGTCACTCAAAACCATGGGATTCAATGAGAAGGCCTCTTTCCCATCATTAAACTAATAGTCCAATAGGTTGTAGATCGTACTTGGTGCAGCTCCCTGTGTGCAGAATTACTCTACCATACTGATAGAATTTAAGTTGCACAAACATTGCCATTGACGCATTGGCAATCAAAGACGGGCCTAGTTTCAGCTATTAAATAACGAATAACTAAATTGGAAGTTGAAAGTGACTATATATAAATCTCATCAAGACATTGTACAAAGAAATGCAAATAAGGCGGCCCACTCCCTTGCTTCTTAGGCAAAAATTTAGAAAGCAAATATTTCTTGGAGATTGAACTGTAACTTCTGATTAGCAGAATTGTTGTAATCTTGTCTTTAGTTAATAATATTTTATTTTTGGAAAAAAAAAAGTTACACAAACATGAAACTGAGTGCAGCCAAAATTTTTCCCAACAAAAGCCCACTAAGCAAATAGTATTACTTGCTAGATGAAGAAAACATATTCAGGTAACACAACAATAGTTGTCAACAAATTCCAACTAGCGACCTATAAAAGAAATATATAATTCTGGCAAGGTGTTAGTATTACTAAAGATAACTTCTAGAAGATCGTCTTCTAAAATATGAATGAAGGATCTTCATACATGGAGTGAACTTAATACCATAAACTATCATCAAGTACAGCATCATAAGAAATCATACCAATGTATCAATTTGTTCTTATTATGCATATTCTAGCACCAGTAACATCCTGATAGTCCAGGATTACAATAAGGAAACATGTGATTCAGTTTGACAGAAGAGTAACAACATAGCAAAAGCTAAAAAAGTCTTATCTGCTGGACCTTGCAATCAGATCTGAAATGATTTCTGAGAACGCACTATTTCAATAAAAAAATGCACTATAGTTTGATGATTATAACTCTAGAATAGTGTTATATACTAACCTAAGGGTTTCAAGATTGTGAATTAAGACGATAAATTTTAGGATCACCAAAGTACATGCAAATATAATAATTTCTGAAGTTCCACAACGAAAGACAAAAAATAATGAGATCATTTAATTTCATCAGAAGTATTTATTTGACCAATTCATTTTCCATGAGTAACCTTCTTTTTAGTGACTATAACTATCGGTGATTTCAATAGGCGCTCGGGCGCTTGCCTAGGCGCTCGAGCGAGGCGAGGCGAGGCTCGAGCGCCTCGCTTCATGTTCAGGCGTCTCGCTTCAAAGAGGCGTTGCCTGGGCGCTCGCCCGAGCCCAAGCGCCGAGCGCTTCGGGCGAGCGTCTGGGTTAAACCAGGCGACCGAACCAGATTTTTAGGTATGGTTGGTCTCCAGTGCTTTAGTTGGTTCAATCGAACTAACTAAATCACCGATATTAGGCTCCCTCTCGCGATTTCCCTGACTTCCCCAACCCTAACACTCGCGATTTTACCACCGAGATTTCTTCTCCGCTGTCGCTGCTCTCTGCTGCCGCTGCCATTGTCGCTGCTCGCCGCTACTGTCACTACTCGCGGCTGCCACAATCGCTGCTGTCGCTCGCAGCTCCCGCTCCCACTCCCGCTGTCACTCGCCGTTCCCGCTACGGCTGTCGCTTGCTACCATTGTCGTTGCCTCAACAGCCTCGGTCTTCTCACACTCTTCTCACTATACTATTAACAATATACTACTAACTGTATACTAATAATAGTATTTTTATTTATTAGATTAATAATATATTATTTTAATTTTAATACCATTAATTTTTATTTATTTAATAGTATATTTTTATTTAAAAAAAATACTATTATGATTTATTTATTTATTATGATTTTGTACCTAATTTTCTTAATTTAATAATATTTTTATTTAAATAATTATATTTATTAATTATATTATATATTTTTATATTTTAGCATCTCGTTTCACTCGGGCAAGCGCCTAGCGCCTTGGGCGTTTTTGGACCTTGATGTCTTTTGACGCCTAACGCTTTTTAAATCACTGATAACTACAATAGCTAAGCCTAGTCATCCAAGAAGCCCATATCAAGGCAATGTCAAATTGTCACTAAAAGAATAACAAAACAGACGAGCAGTGGAAGAATGAAAAGGGATGTGAGAGAGAGAGAGAGAAAGACCTTTTTAACGCAAGATATCAAAATGTCAAAAAAAAGAATAATTAAATAGATGGAAGGTCGAAGAAAAAATAAGAACTGATCTAGAGAGAGAGAGTGAGAGAGAGAACTAGATGCTAGAAATGGTTAGAAAAAATAACAGAAACTCCACAAAGCAGCAACTAATGCTTGTA
Source organism: Musa acuminata AAA Group (assembly GCF_036884655.1). Classification (NCBI taxonomy): domain Eukaryota; kingdom Viridiplantae; phylum Streptophyta; class Magnoliopsida; order Zingiberales; family Musaceae; genus Musa; species Musa acuminata. The sequence goes on along the minus strand of NC_088355.1, from coordinate 39,200,124 downwards.
TTATAACCACAGATAGCTAAGATGAGCCAGACTTCTTATTCTATCAATAAACACATATTTGTTTCTACTCATGTAGCAGGAAAAATTAACATATCCATAGTACCAAGGGGATCGTGTGTATGACAAATATAATAATAATTAATAATAACAAAGGCAAGCTGTGACCCCAAGAATAGTAGCATCAACTGGTTTTCCTCATCGTTCATAGAACAACTCATCCTAGCACAATAACTAAAACATGGGAAATTCCAGAAGTCACAGGTCAGAGGATCAGATGAGGTCTGGCGCACCCAAAAGAACGAACAAGGATTTCGCGAGCTCAGGCCCTTTGTGGTACAGCCTACAAAGATTCCCCTTAGGGCAAGGGACAACTAGACCACGGATCTGTCCTAAACTATCGAGGACAGAGATGGCAATTCTCTAACGTGACCATAATTTTAGCGACCTCAATTCTTGATGTGGGGATTATGAACCATCCCATTGCATATCTCAAAAGAAGGCGACTACCTCGAAGATCTATCGGAAAAAGATTCAAGAATTCATCGCAATGCAGAGCGGAAGAGACAACACTATTATGAGCAACTGGAACAGGATCCAAGAACCCATCGCATCGCACAGCGGAAGCGGCAACACTTTTATGAGCAACTCCAACCAGATTCAAGACCCCGTCGCATCGCACGGTGGAAGCGGCAAGACTTTTATGAGCAACTCCAACCAGATTCAAGAACCCGTCGCATCGCACGGTGGAACAGGCAAGATCAAAAGCAACCCCGAAAAGATTCAAGAACCGACCTCGTGAGCTACCGAAGGAATCCAAGAAGCCGCTCGAATCTTCAATGGCTATATCTTTCGTAAGACAGATGACCATATGCACCGGCGTCATCCGTTCAAGAAACCTAACGAAGAGACGGCACCGAGCGAAGCGAGATCGATGCAAAGAATGAGGGATCGGACGGACCTGGGTAGCGGAACCGTGGAGGAGGAGGAGGAGGCCATCCTTGCCGATGCCGTGCTCGAGACAGAGATCTGGTTGCCGCATCGCCTAGCCGAGACAGCGCCGATCACCCGTGGCGTCGTCTACCTATGCGAGGGCGATCGAAAGAAGTAGGGTTTCTTCGTCCGCCACCAGCTTCACCGACGGAGGGGAAGCTTCTGGAGAAATAACTGTTGAGCCCGCCCAATGTTCTCCTTTTTGAAATGGTGGTAAGATGCCACGTGGAGAATAATTGGGTCCCACCAGTCTGGTGGTGAAGCCTGTTGGGTGTTAAATGTATTGCATACACTTCGATAAATGGGACCGACAATAACTTCACGATCACAACATTTATGAGCAATAATAATTCATCAAATTGAATTATTATGCCCAATCCAATCGTCCAATTAATATTTGAATTAGAGAAGTATGTGTATCAATAAAATATTTTACTCAATACTAAATTGTATTACTTATATATATATATATATATATATATATATATATACATGAGAGGTCAAGGTTCGGCTCCCCTCCACACGGAAGGTTGGATGCTCGCCTTGAGCCGCTCGGCCCTCTTCTTCTGCCGCGTCTCCTCGCACTCCTCCTCGTCGCCTTCCCAAAGGCTGAAGGTACTCTCTTCCGACTGAATCTCCTAAAGATTGAAGTTTGGATTGTTTCGTGCGTGATGGTGTGGAGAGTTCGTTTCGTGTGTTACTAGATGGGTTCTTCTTACCCCGCCAGCGCATTGAAGCCTTCCTCGCCTAAGATCGTCAAGCTTAAGCCCATCGAAGTGACTCCGGCGAGGTTCGCGGACTTCGGGCAGGTGATCTCTGCGTCCTCCGACGGCGAAGAGTACGGTCCCCACGACGCGCAGTTGGAGCTCCACCGCGGTGTCCCAAGGTTTGTCTTTTTTCCGTGATTTTTTTTTCTTGCTTTGTTTTCTAGATTTCTTTTTAAGAAAGATTGAATGACTTAATTATAAAATAGTTGGAAAGAGTCGATTTTGTGGATCAAGCTCGATGTCTGTAGTTTTTCTGAATCTTTCAACCCCATAATTAAATTAAATTAGTTCGCTTTCTTCCAATTAGGCAACAGAAAGGGAAAAATGAAAATTTGAAGAAGGTAGAGAAACAACGTCATAATCTTTCTGTCAGTTACAGTTCATTGTAACTCAAATCCAACATAAGCAAGGTTTTTATGCTGTCTTTTGTCATCTAAACTTAAGGTAGCTTGTTGTCGATTGATTGCTGGTTCTCTTCTCTTACAGATTTTAATCTTTTTTAGTTCATAGTTTAGAAAAGAAATCAAACAAGGTGCAAGGAGATCTGGATTCTAATTAGGTGGTTTGCAATTTGCCTCTTGGTTTGCTTTTCTCATGACATCACTTGATGCAATTGTTAATATCTTTTATGTGTTTGTTAATAGCTCTATGTTTATAACCTTTGTTGGCTGACCTCTTCTTTTAAATTGGAAGGAGAAACTTGTATTGATGAAATGAATATCAATCATTGCAGCCTTAGATATCCTCTTGAATGATAGGTTTTGTATGGATGAAATGAATATCAATCTTTGCAGCTTCAGAATATCCTCTTGAATAGGCTTTGTATGAATGAAACAAATATCAATCTTTGCTGCCTCAAAATATCCCCTTGAATGATCGGCTTTGAACGCAATCATGTGAAAGATCCAAGAACCTGGGGTTAAATCGGTTCTGGTTAGTAGGTTCGCAGCTTGGTTGCCCTCCTGTTATGCATGACGATTTCTATAGCTCCAGCTCTGTATTTGACAGCACCAGCCAGGTTCAGCAAAAATTACAAGCTGATATCCACTTTCTTCCACCAAGCTAAGATGCCATTAACTATGCTTCTTGTTACAATTACTGGAATAGATGTTCAGACTCCAACACTATGTGCAAATAGGGCAGCAACATGAAAGAGAGTCTGCAGCTGGACAGGTGAACGGTTTAACAACATATTGGTCAAAACTCGAGAGGAAAAGAGAGAGAGAGAGAGATTGCAGTTAAGGGTTATTAGTCAATGTGTAGCTAGGGCCTCCAGTACCTCGGGATTATGTGCAGCTATCATGAAGAGGGAAGAAAAAAGCATACTCTTGTTCACGGGAAGCTAGGAAAATCTTTGGTTTTTCAATAATAAATAGCTGACAAGATGCATATATAGCCCCATACCATGTGTTTTAGTTATCTATTCATATCTTAATTTTAATAACAATAGACAAACAATTTATTTGGCTTAGTTTGCATTGCTTCACTGTTGCCAATATAAGCCTTTTTTAAAAGAAATCAATTTTTGTGACCTTTAAACGCCTGTAAGGAATATTTTATTCTGTTTAAGTTCTCTCTGTAGATATGGAATTGTATCCATCTTCATTGTCTTCATAATTGTATGATCACAGAAGTCAGATGTCGGTGCATATACCTTCCATCATGTCATGCTTTGCATCATACAAGTTTTACTTGGAGGATATTGATGACAATTACCTGGGAAATGCTTTTGGAGTTTTATATTATATTGAACACTGCTTCTATGCAATGTGTCTCATATGTCAGCCTTTCCAGGGCCTACCATTTCTCCACTTTTATGCATTTTACATCTCTTTTCATTAGACACAGTACTGATATTTTTCATTAACAGGTTTTATATCATGCATCTAGAAGACAGAGACCTTAAATTTTCTAAGATCACTCATCATGCAAGTGTTACCCAGTGTCTTGGATCAGTTGGTGGCGAAGACTGGTATCTAGGTGTTGCCAAGGCATCTATACTGAATGAAAGTGAAATTATCAATGAGGATGGACAGAAACCCATTCAATCTTGCTGTGGCCACTATTACATGCCCCCTCATCCTGATGATGTTTGTGTTTTCCGAATTTCTGGTCCTAAATTTCTAAAGCTTAATGTTGGCACATGGCACGCAGGCCCTTTGTTCAAGAAAAAAACAATGGACTTCTACAATCTAGAGCTAAGCAACACAAATGTGAGCATCTTCATATCTGGTGTTTTTAAATGTATAGCAGTTATGTTGTTCTTAGGATTTTTGCCTATGTCTCCAGAATTACTTCACATCATTGTTTGTTCCATCGGGCCACATGTTCCTATATCACAGGGCATATTGTCTTTTGTGGCTATGAAAAACGTTGTGTTAACTTTTGTATTTCATCTTTTGACTGTGTCACCCTCATTATTCCCTTTCCATTTCTCATCAGTACACAACCCCTTTCCAGCTGATATTATCAGACACGCAAGCTGACTTCTTTTATTTCAACACAGGAACTATATATATAACTTTTAATATGTTGTCTGGAATTTTAGTTTAGTATCTGCTAAATCCAACTAAATATGAAATTCTTGAAAGAGAGTTCTGTTTATTGGACAAATGACATGTGATGAGAGTAATGCTGATTTTTTTGTGGATATGTTGATGGGGAGACTAACAAATAAAAGACAGCTATGGTGGTATCATGGGAGAGCAAAAGCATTTCTTAAAACATTATTCTTCTAGTCCTCAAAACTTTAAGTTTAGGTATGGCAGGCTATATTTATAATTCGGAAGATAAAGAGTCTAAAACACCTAATCAATGAACTCTGTTGCATAAGTCAGGCAGTCAGCCCACAGTACTCTTCATAGGTATCTTCATACCCATGTAAACGTCACCAAACACTTTGTTGCCTGATTTTTCTTGCTCATTTCATTGTAAACTCTTGTTACTAGTTTAACATTCAAAATTATTTTGTTAATACAAGTTCACACTTCAGCAGCATGACAGCAAATTGGAGATTTTATGATGAAATTCATGATGTTTCTCTTTCGGGCAAAACTGCTAGTTTCATTTTTTTTTTCCGAAAAGGAGAAATATATTACTCTAAAGCTCTAATACAAGGTAATCCATGCTCCTCGGAGCACAAAATATGGCCAAGTTCCTCTCCAAATACAGGAGGCTTTGGAGGTTCTAGCAAAACATGCCAGCCAATTGTACTGTCTATCATGCTACATTCCTGCTTTTTAGTATGAACTTTATGCAACAAGTTTTTCTGATTATAGAAGCAGTTATATGGACTTCATTTGTAAAACTTGTTTCGTTTGGATTTTTTTAATTTGGAATATCACTTTATTACAGGTGGTGGATCACACAACACATGATTTTCTGAAGCACGATAAAGTGGCATTCATGATTGAAGAGTAAAAGTTTCATTCCGTGGGCTACTCCTTTCAAGGTTGATGAATTTGTTTATGGGATTCTTATGCTTGCGTTAATATGGAAAGTAAACATCGGTCAATATACTGGACAAGCTTGGCCCACAAGCTGTTAAACATGTCTTTGTTCAAATGGAATTGACTCACAGGAGCCTCCGATGTTTGCACTCGATGCCGACGACTACATTTTTCTGTTTGATACCTCTTTTCTATGCAAGCTGAACTATGATTTCTAATAAGTGCTCCATATTTGCTCATTATCTTGATGGTATATCAGAATGCCTTCTACCTTGCTTGCACAGTGGTCAAGATACGCATAACAGTAATCCTTGGTATGAAGGACATTTTTACTTGTTGCTTTTGAAATGTGTTTTATAGCAAAATTTGCCATTTCTGCTTTTATTGTTATTCTCGAGGATCCACTCACCTTGTAGTATTGCCACATGGCTGAGCTTAGACTATGATTAAAAGGTTCAAAGCTTCTTAATTAGGTCATTTTGATTTCTGTGTTTGTTTGGTTCTTCATTTACCTAGTTTGTCTTGGCTAAGGGATACAATGGCACCTGAGAGTTGCCACCAGATTGACAAGCACAGAATTGTGCTAAAATTTCTGAGAACCCTTTCATTTTGGGTCTGGTGGACAATCCTGAGAAACTCAATGCTGACATAGTTCAATTCCAAGTTGCATTTGCTCAGGTACATGAACTAATAAAGCTTGTTTACAGTTTCTGGGCATCATGTGGAGCTCATTAGATACCTTCTTTTCCTCTGTTTCTTTTGGTCTTGAGTTCTGTGTACTAACCAAATGTAGGTCACATCATCAAACCACAAGCTCTCTAAAACTTCCATCTTTTCTGTGAGTAGTGTTTTAGATTGATTGCTGCTATATGTTACTTGTCTTTGGCCAATGGAACAGAGGGCATCTCTTCTCTTGCATCAAAGTGGCTACTGATAAGATTTTTGTCACTCTTTAGAACAAACATATTTAGAGCTTTTGTCCAACATAATCATTCACCCAGGCGAGAATGGGAAGCATCTTCCTCCATGCTGGTCTTTTTGTTCCTGTCCAAAGACTGCTGCTTGAGCCCTTTTGAATGGTTGATAAAGTTATTATGTCCTTGCAAATAGAATACATTCTTTGTTGTAATCACTGGATTTTTATTCCATGTTTTCCTAAATTGAAAATTCTATATTTTGCATTTTACCTTATTAGAATAGTTTGTTTACTTACACTATTTCTTAATTTTAATGAGTACATTTAGAATAATATAATTAATTAAAAATTAAGATTTATAACCAAGAAGAGTCGAGCAAAGACTATTTCAGTCGAGACTCTCACCGGAAAGAGTTCGACAACCAAAAGAAGGAAGAAAGAAGAAGGACGATTCGACTTAAGATAATTGTGAGTTCTTAGTTTATTTCTTTAATTTAATTTAAGAAGTATTTTATTTATGTTTTGATTGATAAAATTTTTTGTGCACTTGGAAATTAATTAATTGTATATTTTCAAATTTTAAGATGCATGATAAATTTAATATTTACTATGTTACTTTGAATTTTAATCATAATTGACATATTTTGATTAAAAATCTCATTGAAGATCTTTTTATTTTATTATTGATAGATCTTTTTAGATAGATTTAACTAGTTGAAAGGATGTGAAATATTTTTTTTTCTAATTTATGTCATTGAAAATTGAATTGCTTGGCCATGGTTTGGTCAAATCTGATTGGCATAGGCTCAGCTTAGGCATGGGTCTAACTTAGATTGGACTCGAACTAAGTTAGGTTAGTAAGGGTAGAGTAGAGTCAACCCGGTTCAAGTCTAGTTGAGTCTAGCTCGAGGCTTATGGTTTATCGCTATCGATTTAGGGTGATTCCAAACCGATTCAAGTCCATGTTTAGTTTAAATTGAACTTAGTTCCTTTCTAATTTGATCAAAAGTTGAAATTAATTTAGGTCAAGCATGAATGTATAGTGAATTTGACACTTCATTATCTTCTAATTTAAGAAATTTAAATGTTTTAATTTAAATTATTCTTTAAATATTGAAAACGTTTAATAATTAATTATATATAATAAAGACGATGACGCAACACATAAAATGATAGATCATGGCTTTGTTTTCCGAGAGACAGAGATAAACTAGTGATAATTCACTATTCAATCTCGAATATTGATAATACAATATGAATTCTTTGCATTTGCTACGGCAAAAGTAAAATAAAATTATTATCTGAGATATAATTTTCATTTAATCTAGAAGGAATGAAGAATTTGAGATATAATTTTCATTCAGTAAATGGCTTTATATATATATATATATGTATATATATATATATGTATGTATATATATATATGTATATATATATATGTATGTATATATATATATGTATATATATATATATATGTATGTATATATATATGTATATATATTTATATATATATATATACATATATGTATATATATACATATATATATGTATATATATGTATATATGTATGTATATATATATGTACATACATATATATGTATGTATGTATGTATATATATATATGTACATACATATATATGTATGTATGTATATATATATATATAGGGTTTGAGTCATATCTCTTGACGAGGTGATGCTAAACGAATACCATTTCTTGTTGGAACACGACAGCACCAGTTGGCTCGATTGATTCTAACACGGGATTTGGGGTCGATTGAGGTAGGCACAGACGCGTCTTCCCCGACGACGACGACGACGAGAAGAGCAACAACGAAGAAAGGATCGCTGCCGGCCGGTTCACTCTTCTTCTCCTCCTCTTCCTCCTGTCATCCGTACCTTCTCTCGAGATCTCCGATGGTTCTCCACAACACCAGCCGCGACGCCACCTCTTGCTCCCAAAGAGACGTCTTCTACAGGTACACTCCCTCCTCCTGTGTGTGAACACCGCGAATTGGGAGAAGCAGCCGAGTATCTTGAGATTTCCTCTTGGCAGCTGCGGTCACTGCGGCTACGCGCTGAACCTGAGCTCGTCGGACCGGAACACCGCCAAGATCGGGGTTGAGTATGGGAAGGCCATCAAGAAGGGCGTTGTGTCGTTCGTCGCCATCGACGAGAGCCGGTTCACGCAGGCCGACGAGCTCCGCTGCCTCCCCTACTTCCGCTCCCGCCGCTCCTGGGGCCTCTTCCGCCACCAGACCCGCCTGCTCTGCCGCGGCTGCGGTAGCCTTATCGGCGTCGCCACCTACGACGGCACCTCCTCCCCTTCTTCTCCCTCCGAGGGGTCGTCGGAGAGCAATTACCCTGCATCCTCCGGCTCCCGGAAGTACAAGATAAGGATCGGCGCTCTGCAGCCCTCCGACGACGACTCGGGTACTCTTCTTTTAGACTGATAGATGGGTTGTGGGTTATGGGTGATGGGCGATGGAATTAGGGATAATGGATGGTTATATATATTCATATATGTAGTTACTAAATCGTGAAATCGTGGTGTTTATCCTCTCACTCGAGTCTTGTACAGCGAGAAGAAAAGGTCTCCTTTTTAGCTTCAAAATTAGGAGAAAGCAGATGATTATTGTGATATTTGAACTAATTTTGTTGGTTTGCATATGTCGAATTGATGTTCTTTCTACAAAATCATACAGCTCTTTTTGTTGGATTTGTGCAAAATGGTACTTCATTTTTGAAACATGGATCCAGTTTTGTGTGAGTGGTTGTTCATGAGAGAAAAAGGGAAGGAAATGTGAGTAGATCTACTTTTGAAAGGTTGAGTTTGAAGTGTGTTGTCTCCTTGGTGTTCACCTTTATACCTCTGTTGCCTTTGTTAGAAGGCTCATGCCATGGTAGCACTTGCAGATCAGATTTCTATTTAGATAATTTGGACTAGCAAGAGAGTGTGAGATCAATTACAAATACTCGGATGGTTGTATTTTCAGATTTTAGATGTGACATTGATCTGTATCGGTATACCGATCGATCATCGGTATGTATCGACATGTGATATAGTGGGGTGTATTAGGTATAATCTGTATCGAACGATTATTAGTATGGTACGATGAATCTTGATTTTCGATTATCAAAAGTTCATTGAACTCATTTGTTATCTTTATATTAAGCCTTTTGACTTCAATAAATAATATTTCAGTTTTCAATATGTGCTGATTTTCTTTTCATATATTTCATATTATCATATTGTATGCACACATGATATATATTTTTTAATGTAGATAGGATCATTATATTTGAGCAGTTGCATTAAATTGGCATCTCCTGTTATGGTTCCCAATGTTTTGGTTGTGGCATTGGCTTTCAGTTTCATTCTCGGTACCCTTTTGAAAGAATTAGTGGTATTTCAATTTCGTTAGAAATCACAAACATCTTTCCAAAGAACACCACATTTCTCAATTTCATGAACAAAAAACACTTGAAGTAAATTTCTTGCGGATCCCAACTCTGTTTGCCAGTCGATCGAGGACCAAATGCCACCTGAAGGTGAGACGAGACGAATGTAGACTTACTTGGATCGAAGCTCACCAAATTTCTTCATGTCGATAGTATCTTGAGGATGATGTTTTTGGCTACTCCATATCGCCCACCCATGTCATCCTAACGATTGTAGCTTTGGGATGAACAATCCTGTGATCAGAGTGGGACGTTAAGCTTGTTAAGAGTAAAGAGACGGATGGATTCCGATGTACAACGACATGGTGTCGAAGAAGGCTTACAGTGTCTCAATGACTTTAGATACTCCGAAATGAACTAAAAGAAACCGTTGGTTTGTTTTGAACAAAAAGTGTATGGGTTTGCTGACAACCCATACACTTTTGCTATGCCTCACCTCTTCAAAGATTTGGAATTATCAAGTGCACAACTTCTGATATGAGAAAAGCAATCGATCAAAAGTCAAAACACAAAACTAGCGAGAATTATGGTATGACTTCCAACCACCTTATCAGTTGTATGATACTTCTCCCAAATGCTTATAAACATCAAATCGAGGTCTCCTTAATTTTACAGACTGAAAGACTGAGAAAAGAAAGAAGCATACATAGACGGTTGTCTTTAGTAAAAGGAAGAAATAACGAGAAATGTACTGTTGAGGTCTGAAAGGAGTCTCGCTCCAACTGTTCAGGTGTTACAGTCGTATGATGGAGTCACATTCAGCTTTCTAATGCTTCGCCACCACTGGAGTACTGCTTATGCACCATTTTCTTGTAATCTGTTAGCACAAAGAAACATGAGTACAGGTCGAGCGCATACCAAAGTAGCGATTCTAGATAAACTAACCACGCATGTTACGGGAAGATAAATTAACAGACGACTATTGACAAGCACAGAAAAGGATCCCATCGAAAGAAATGACAATATCATTTTTAACGGAATTTCAGCAATCAGAGACAGCACCTCTTAAGCAGAACTTTACCTCTGAATGTTCACCAACAATATATCCCAAAAAAAAAAAAAAAACCTTATTGCTCAAAACTTCAAAATGCATTTCCTTCACAGGTTTGTTTGTGCTGTATATAATGGAGTGCTGAGAAAACGGATAAGAATAGTAGTAACGAGTCAAGGATAGAGAAAACATATAAACCTTCTTGATTGCTCCACAGTGTTGCAGCATAGCAATTGAGAGGGCTCTCATTATTGGGTTCTGTCAAATGAAATAATCCAAAATCAACACGATAGAACATCCGGTTAGACGAGAAAGTGCCATCACATATCATCAAAAAGATCCAATTTACCTCCTAACAAGCTCTGTATAGATAACAAGATCGTTCTGCAATCATAGGCGGACGACCACATTTCCTAGGTCAGAGCACAGGAAATATCATGAGTAAAAAGTATAGCACACCACATTAGCATGGTAGTAGTTTCCTAATAGTACAGCTAAACAGCAGAGTACCTGAAGGATATCTAAACAAATGTTGCCACATTGATCAATATTTGGATGGAAGCATGGAGTTTCAAACTTAACCAGTGGTGGCTTGAATGGATAGTCCAACGGGAACTTCAGAGAAAGCTTGTACGACAAGCCTTCATAAGGAGTTCCTTTGCTTCCCTCGATTGTACCAATCCAAGAGAATATATTTTCACCCTCAGGAAATGCTGATACTCCAGTATCTCCACTCATCTGTGGATCGAAAAAACTATCAGATACCAACATAGGAATATTGATACTGGAGGAAGACTCAAAACCGCAAAAGTAATCTACCGAGTCTCCAAATCCATGCTAAAGAAAATTAATTCATCGCAAAGGGTTCTCTTCTGCAAAGAGCATGTACCAGATAGTAATTAGATGTTCTTAGAGGGTCACACACATGGAGAACATATTAATCCATATAGCATTACCCATAGGAATAATAAGCAAAGAAAATATTAATCCGTATAACAAAATTTTGATGTTTCATGTTTAAATGATCAAATTGATTTCAATTCAAAACATGATTAGCCTTTATCAAAAGCTTCATAAGCAACTTCAGAACTTGCAGATCCAGTTAGCAGAAATAGGCACTACCAACATAGAGCATCCTGATAATTGATAACAGACCAGAACAAAGAAGGCCAGGAGTTTTAGCCATCGACAACAATGCGAAACCAAATGCAGAAAGAAACCCTAATGGGATTGGGATTGGGATTTAATTAAATGTAAGTAAAGGAGGATTCCCAAGTTCGTATTGGAAGTAATGATCGATCGATCGATCGATCGGTCAAACAACAAATTCATACATCCCATATCACGAAACTAAAACTACATGAAAGATGCTGCAACACTTGAGAATTTAAATCTGCCTTTGCATCATTTGTAATCTATGACGACAACATATCATATTCGATCTACAGAGAATAAAGAGATCGACAAAATTACGCACTAGAGAAGAAAACACACCATAAGAGCCATCAACTCCTTCTGAAGCCTGCGAAGAGAAACGTCAATCGGAAACCGATCTAATCATAAAAAAGAACCCCTAAATAAAGCAAAGAAACAATTCAGAGGAACGAAGAAAGGGAGGGAGGGTTCGGATGGACCTCTGGGAGACGGAGGCGGTGTCGACGGGATTAGGCGGAGGCTTGGGCTGCTTGGAGGAGGGCGCCGGCGATGGCGGCGGGGCGGACGCGTTGTCCACGTTCCGAACCTCCATCCCTGTCCCGTCTCCTCACGAGATCGAAGGGAGAGTCGAGGCGATGAGATTGAGTGACTGTTCTAAGAGGGGAAAGGGGAAGAATTGGAATTGAGAGGGCGAGAGGAGATCAAATAGGATTTGGGAGGAGAGGGGGGAGAAGGGAAGCGAAGGAAAGGACACCTACTACGCGTCTTGAAGTCGAGGAGGGAGAGGTGTTCCCGTAGGTGGGCTCCGCCACCACGTGGTGTTTCACCTCATCAATCGACCGGGCCCACCTGAGCCTTCTCTTGTCAAATCCATCAATCCGTTTCTTTACTGCTTTTATTTGGATATTCATTGTTTGATTCTCATGCATTCCTATTGATTTTTCAGTCAGATCTTTGATTGGAAATTTTAATTTCCACTATTTGATTCTTTAAATTGATTTTTCAATCACATCTTGGATTGCAAATTATAATTTTCATTATGTGATTCTTCGTATAAATTTCAATTGATTTTTCAATCACATCAATTTTCTCTAACTTGTCAATTTAACATGGTTTATTTAATTATAATAAACCATTCTAATATGTGACGATTTATATCACATCATATGAACAAAAATCTTAAATCGATTAATAATAAAAATAATTTCTAATTGATCTCAAATAGTTCGTCAAATCAATTCGCACCCTCTGCCAAAGTCTACACATGGGATCAACACTTACATTGATTCCGACATGACCCAAACAGACATAGGCCCATGTGTTCGTTTGGTCCAAGACATCCACAAATGGGAGGTCGCCTAATTAGTTGATTCGGCTTCCATTTTATGTGATTTCTTATTGTGAATCTTACACGAGCTCATCCGTTCACAGAAGTGACCGAGCTGTATCACCTGACGTGTCGATCTCTCAGCTCTCTCCCGTCACATCCGACGGCCCCACTCACAGTGACCAGTCAGCTATTCGGAATTCGTCCACTACCAGTGTGCCACAACAGAAGCGTGTCTCTCGCCCACAGCGACGCCTCCGTTGCGTCGCGTCGTCGTCGTCTTCCACCGAGGAAGTCATTCACGAGGAAGAGGAGGTCGAGAGAGGTAGAAGATGGTGTCGGACGAGATCCCGAACCCTAATTTTAGTCCATATCCGAGCCCTAACCCTAACCCTAACCCTAACCCCAGCAACGATCGAGATCCTCTCATCGATCGGAGGCCTAAGCGAAAGAGGAATCTTCCGGGAACCCCAGGCAAAACCCTTGTCTTTTTCTCGATTTCTTGATCGATTCATCGATTAAAAGCTTACCAGTTCCGGTGCGGTGCAGATCCGGAGGCGGAGGTGATCGCGCTGTCGCCGGGGACGCTGCTGGCGGCGAGCAGCTTCGTCTGCGAGGTCTGCGGCAAGGAGTTCCGGCGGGATCAGAACCTCCAGATACACCGCCGCGGGCACAACCTGCCGTGGAACTTCGCGGCGAAGAAGGCGTCGTCAGACGAGGCGGCGGCGAGGGCGAGGCGGCGGGTGTACGTGTGCCCGGAGGCGAGCTGCGTGTACCACGACCCGTCCCGGGCGCTCGGGGACCTCACGGGGATCAAGAAGCACTACAGCCGGAAGCACGGGGAGAAGAAGTGGGAGTGCGAGCGGTGCCCCAAGAAGTACGCCGTCCGGGCGGACTGGAAAGCGCACACCAAGATCTGCGGCACCCGGGAGTACGAGTGCCACTGCGGCACCCTCTTCGCCAGGTAAACGAACGCCTCGCTCAAAATCGCTTCGCCCGCGGGAGGATGATATGGTTAGTTGCCGGTGGAAGCAGGAAGGACAGCTTGTTGGCCCACCAAGCGGCGTGCGAGGCGACGGCGACGACGACGACAACGGCGGAGGAGAGGGAGGCGAGCACTGTGAATGGGGAGCTGTTGTTTCCGAGCTTGTGGGGGCGATCGACGGAGCGAGCGGGGAACAAAGGCGGCTGATGCAGTTCCATAGCTCGGATGCATAGGCTCAAGGCATTGGGTGCAGAACGCACCCCATCTTGTAATAGATTTGATGCAAATGCATGACGAGATACAACTCGAACAATCTGATGCATGATAGATACTCCATCATAGTATATTTTTATTGGGTGAGTCATGTTCAATGACAATGGGCAATTAAAGATTATCCCTTACATTTTAATTTTTATACTTTTAAAAATTAAAATATTTTATTTTATTTTATTTTTTTCTCATATTGTCGATTCAATTGATAAAAATATCGAATATATTCAACGATAAATTGAAATAAGATAGAAACATAAGAAAAAATAAGTTTAAATATTTTATTTCTATAAATATAGAGATCTTAATATAATTTTTAAAAATATAAAGATCTAATTATTTTATTTTTATAAATATAAAGATCCTAATATAAATATCGAGATACTAAAAATAATTAATTAAAAGAGATAATTAGCCTTAGATGACGAACACTAAGAATAATATTTTCTAACAATATATATAATTTTTAATTACTTTATTTTATATACTTAAAATATTTTTAATTCAAATAAATATTCTCATTTTAGAGATGATGATAACCCTCTTGACATATGCATATACTATTCTGGAGAGCCTATAGGAAGCACAATAAAATGGAAGAAACAACAGCAGTTCAAATTGTCATCACATGGCACACAAATCTTCTCCACTTCATACCAAAGGAAAATATACTGCTCAAGTCAAGCAAAGATAGTATGATCAGACTCAGCATCATAAAAGCTATTCTTGTATAAGATGAACAACTATCTTTTGTCATCATGCTATGCAATAATGACTGCATTAAACATCTGAAACAGTCTATAGGATTCATTCCAAGTTTTGTTTGAATGTAACACAACAACAACAAGTTTTTAGGATGTTTGAATGTAACATATTAACTAAAGAGAAATATGATCCACTAAAGTTTTCTTCTATATGAAAACTAAACATAAAGAGATACCTTTGGATATATTAGGAAGCAAGAATCCATGCATAAGAGAGTTCTTCTGACCATATTGGTAGCTAAGCAGAGAATACTATCTCACAGTTAACTATTTCTGGGCACTCCACTCCATATCAACAATCAAAAAGATAAATAACATGCACATACCGCTTGGAATATAAAAGTTATATTATCATGAAGATAGCAATTGCTTATTTTAGCTGCAAGATCACTACTTTGAACTAATAGCTATATCTACTTGGACAGCAACGACTAGAAATGAGTAAAAAGGTGATGAAATTTGTAGGAAGATAAATTGGATCAAAATTGGCAAAAGAAAATGGTATTCTTCTGAGTACCGATTCGACAGTAATGAACATTTCACTGCCAATCTCCACAAATCTGTATGGAATAGTATTGATGAGTCAGATATAAGCAAACACTTTGGTCAGATCATCACTAACTTCAATTTTTTTGAAGCTTTCCAAGATTAGTAAGCATAAATTTCTTCGGGTAGTGACTAAAACATTAACATGACAAGTGTGCCTTACAACTTTTCGACAACACCGAACTATATAATGAACAAAAATTTCCGGTTCTTTTAGAAAATGGAACATAGACTCTAGACAAATTTGCAAGCATGGGTAATATGGCCTCTCAAGATCCTTGAACTCACCAGATTTTAAAAGCCACTTAAACCTCCTTAACTTTCAAAAGGTTTTCATGAAATTGTACGCCAATCAGATTGCTAACAAGATGATAAAACATCTTATCTTTCTTTGGCATGCCAAAAAAACTTCCAGCGGTGCATTTGAAATAGGACACTGAGTGCCTTACAGCCCACATCCTAAGTGGACCCAGATCGAACATTATTGAAGCAGTACAGCCAAAATTAAGCATTGCAATTACTCTTTTCTCTGAGCCAGAATATAGTAGCTACTGTGTAGCCACAGTGGCTATCGGTATACCATTTAATACTGGACTAGTTTAAGAGTCTGATAAATGAATGACTTGCACAAGGAAGATACACATACAACACAGATTGGGTTTGGGCATGAAGTCCATGTAACAATGCTCATATCTAAAACAACATCCAACAAGAAGCAAGAAGAAACTCTATAGAGAATCAAGTCTTAAGCCAACATTTAAATCACAAACTGCCATAGCTGATTGGAGATGAATAAAAACCATCATCCTAATATATCTCAAGCTTGTCCAAAATAAGGGATCTTTGAAAGAGTGAATCAAACAATCCAGCTAACATCCTTAGACAACTCAATACTGAGTCCCATTTACCAAACATGTTTGGAAGGGTAAACGTCTTTAGACTATATCATTGGAATTGAGTTCTTGAAGTCAGAATATTATTAGTGTCACCAATTCTATCCTACATTTCCGACTTTTAAGCCGTCTATAGCCCTTTCCACTCTGAAAAGCTAGAGCTAGCAAATGCTCCTCACCTTGTAAACTTTATCAGGTTCTTGAGGACTTGGAGGAAATAACCGAAAAAAAAAACACACACACAATCAAGTCATTGTCATCCATCAAATAATCTTAATTGTTATTCAATGAATCTCTCTGTCTTCCAATTATATGAATTGAATATTATCTTCAGCTTCATTAATACTCTCCAAAATGAGGCCTCAAGAAGATCCCTCAGACAATCCAGGGTGACATCACTTTCTTTTCCATAGTAGCAGTGCCCAGCTAATCTTGGCACAAAGGTAAAACTAGCTCGGTTGAGCAATTTGAGGCAGAAACCCCATTTGCGAAGGTTGAGGGTTCAAAGCCTCATTCGATATCTTTTTACGAATCATCAAATGCTTGATTTACATGTTTTTTTGAAGGTTTAGTCATCAACGAGTGTTATGTAATTGACAAAGAGCTGATATATGCATGAACAATCTATTGCTTGTATATGTATGAACAATGTGTATGAACAAAGAGCTGAAATATGTATGAACAATCGCAGAAAGAGAACATGCAATGTAATATATGAGCAAATTAATGCGAGAACAGGAAAGATAAGCTTGGTGCAAAAGATCAGAGCCTACGAAGAGATGAGACTCCATTTCGGAAGTACTCTTTCTTCAAACCCTCAGATCAAAACAACACGAGATAGAATCAATCAAAAAGCGGAAAGACAAAAGGTAAGCGATCACGAACTGTTACATAGTTTTCTCCGGCGTACGCCAATAGATCGGGGGTCGGCGGATCAAGAGCCGCCGGAGGAGCGGTAGCGGTAGAGCTTGCCGAAGACGTGGAGGGCGGTGACGAAGCCGATGAAGCAGAGGCTCATCACCAAGACGACCGTGGGCGTCATCTTGAGCCCGGGGACGTCGTCTGTGTAGAAGCGCAACATGTTGCTCCCCCCCCCGCCGCCGCCGCCGCCGCCTCCGAACCCCCCGGCGGAGCCGCCGCCACCCAGCCTCCGCCTCCGCATCCCCGCCGCCGCCGCGGGCGTCCCACGAGGCCCCACCGTGGCCGGCCGCGCCCCACCCCCCGCCGACGACGCCGTCTGCGACTGCGAGCTTCCCCTCGCCATTCCACCGCGAGATCGGTAGATCGAAGAAATCAAAACACGCCAGAAAGGGTAACCGGAAAAACCTAGGCTTCTTCTTCTTATTGTAATTTCCTTTTTTGGCGAAAGACTTACCCGTTAACCAACCCACCTACCTACTCCTTTACTGACCCATTAAATGGGTCCAACAGAAAGACCCCGTGCAACAAACTAACGTAGTGGTATGAGATCCGAGTAGGTCACACCATCCGGTCTGATACGGTAGCCGGATTGCGGTGTTCCGGCGGTTTAGCGTAAGAAAGCGTCACAGTCCACTTGGATGACCACATGTCCTGGGTCCCACAGGAGCCCATGTCTCCCCCTAATCACCACGCGGGTCGCGCTTCAGGTCACGTTCCAAGGGTAACAAAAAGAATTGGCTAATAAGGTGAGAAAACCATCTTAAATGAGCATTCATCAGCAGTAACATATCATGTTATCTTATCTAACACATTTAGGTAGACAAGAAGTGTTTGGTTTCAGTCTTCAAATCATGTGGCATAATGATTCAAATTCAATGTGTTATCTGCTTTCATGAATAAAGGTAAGTAATGGCTTATGAGTTGGTTCATCAACTTCCCTGCCATAATATGCTCATCCAAACAGCTGCAATGCCTAATCATATCAAAATGAGAAATTATAAAGGATACAGTGAATGAAACATTGACAAGCACTTTATAAATTGAATAAAGTGAGAAATTATTTCTTCCTCCAACTGGTGATTGTAGTTTTTGTTCTGGAGAAACTGCATAGTAAACAGCAATGAATTGACTGCAACAAATACTACTGTTTGCAGTGACAACCAAGCACAATAGTAAGAAATTACATATTGAATGTTGCTGCATTTTGATATTGATGTGCCAGTTTCTTACATATGCAACTGATACAGCAAGATTAAGCTGCTTGTGAGGATGATAGCAAGAAAGCCTATTCAACTAGTTTGATAAATCCAATATCCTTTGAGACCCTGTGCCTCAATGCCTTGTTGTCAGCTATATAGTTCGTGGTATATGAACATTGCCCAAAATCATATCATGCATCATTAACAAACAACACATATGTTATCTCAGAATATTTCTTATCATATGTCTAGGGTATCTAATAATATAAACTTCTTGGAAATAAAATGATAGTCATAAAAGGACATTATATTTGTGAGCAACGGACTCTCAGTGAATTTGTTTCTGAAAAACTAATAAATCAATCATAGTAGGATAAATACATTTTCTTCTCACCTTTTACCATCAACCTTGTTTTTCTTCCATTATCATATACCTTTATCCTTTATGAGCAATTTGCTGGTATCAGGGAAGTCATCTGTCAAGTCATGTAAGCAGATGATTCATGGTATATTTGATCCATCAAATGGTATGATTTTTCTGAGAAACGATGGAGTTGCTAGTAGAAATTTAATAAAGGCAGCATGTTTCTTACAGTAAATCGACGAGTGCAATTCCATTGAGAGATAAGATTTCTTCATGACATGCTAATAAATACAAATGTAATACCCCTTATCGCTGCGCCTAGTATTTATTTTCTGGCCAACCTTAATTGACACCTGATGGTACATTGGTTGCTAAAAATTTCAATAACCTAAGAAGAGTACCAATCGAATCAAAAGAGTTATGATGTGAAAAGAATATATTAATCATGGATTCTATGATTTTGCAGATTTGCTCCGCTTAATCTTCTGTGTATGATTGCCTAGTCTGTCATGCTCTGTGGTTTACCTTGGCATGGGGCGATTCTTTAGGAATTGTCTAAATAGTATCATAGCTTGCCGAGGGTGATGAAGAGGGACTTCATGCCCTGCTCCCATAATCGTCACAAATGTCAAACCTTTGTAAACTTGGCTCCATCCACCAACCTGTTAAACAATGAAGCATAGAGTTGAAAGAAAAAACATCTTGATTAGTAATTAGATGGATTCATTCAAGTATACGTTGGTGCCAGAATGAACATCGTAAAGAAGGATTTTTCCCAACTGACCTTTCCTTTGTCATACCAAGGATACCAACTTATTAGGGTTTGGAGGTTAAGAGCATCAATGGAGTATCTAGTTGCAGTCACAGGTACCACCGCATCAGTGTCTCCACTGCCAAGGAAGCACATGGAGTAGCAACAGGATGAATGAGGAACATGAAAAAGATAAAATCAATGTAACCATCAGGAGCAGAGATGGAAGAAATTAACACTTCAGAAGCAGTTTGAAGAATCTTATTGATCATGAAATTAGCTTCATTCTTATCTAGCACCAAGGAGATATTTTGTGATTGGTTTGTCATAGCCGGTATCATGATTAAAATATGTTGTCCATTCCCATAGTATTCGAGCTTTTAAAGTTCCTTCTTTTTATTTTACTTCCGCATGAAGGGACAAGAATTTTTTATCTTAAATCAGTAGGTTGATTTTAAAAGTCCATGTATTGCATATTCTCTTGGCAAGGGATATATATCATACTAATATTACAGCTACAACCACTCATCATATGTGCATACTAAAGGATGAGTCTTATATAATTAACATATATCTCAAAAGCGTGGAAAGCACTTCTGCCAAAGTGCACATTATCAGCAGTCAGGACTGAATAAATGATGGTGATCTGCAGTATCACAGAAGGCTGGTAAAAGGAGGACGTTGTGGGAAGGATCTGAGGAATATACCTGGAACATAGTTTTAAAGTTGCAATTTTAACACTAGTTCACAGAAAAGAGAAGAGTTTGTGTGCAGTCCTGTGTACGAGCATCTTCCAATTTAAGCATGAAATAAAATTTATTTGGCAGGTTTTATATGTCTTATAAAAACTTTCTTGAATGAAAAGATAGATCCATTTGGGTTCCATTGACAGATTTCTTCAATGAAAGTTGCTAAAATACACATATACATAATATATTTCAATTAATCATCCTTGTATTTTGCAATTTAAACACCAAATGCTATCAACGATACTGAATTATTACGTTCAACAAATGAATGTTGACATATTAGAATTGTCAAAACAAAAGGGAAAAAAAAACGTTGTTATTGTAGAAAACCTTAAACTGCATACAGAAGGATTTTCAAGCTGATTTAAGAGAAAGTAGCTAGTTGAATTAAGTATTATAAGGAACTTTTTTCTTGCTAAATATATAGAACTGAAATAATTAATAGATATCTAACATTCTAAGATAAAAGAAAGAATAAAATACTTCAGATGAGTTCCCACCTCAGTTTTACATATGTTCCAAGTAAAGCAAGCTTCAATCTACTTGTTATATATAACTCGGCAACTGTCATCTTCAATCAGACTAAATAATTTACTTTTCTTATTGATTTAGTCAAAGTTTGGTACCTGATAAAGCCTGTGACTGGTAGAAATATATTTCACATACCAGACAAGGTTGGATAATTTAGGAATTAATCTCAAGACTAGATGCAAGAAAATTATGTTGTGAGAAAGAAAATGGACCTGAACATCCATATTCTTAGACCAGCTGCAATTAACTCCTGATAAATAGGTAGCATGGACCTAGGAGAATCTGCCCAATAGTTTCCTACAATATCACTGACGACGGAGGTAAACATATAATGTCAGTTGTCACTGAATCAAAGACCACTATTTGAATGTTCATGAGAAAAATGTCAGACAAATCAAATTTTATTCATGGTATATGAAAAACCTGCATGTATCCCAAGGATATTGAATTCCTGTAACATTTGCATGGAGCGCTCTCTGCACTTCGGGACGATTGTAGTATACTTTGGCGTATCTGTCAGTGCAGGGATCATATGCTCTTGACATCCAAGGCTGA
This sequence comes from Musa acuminata AAA Group, assembly GCF_036884655.1. Classification (NCBI taxonomy): domain Eukaryota; kingdom Viridiplantae; phylum Streptophyta; class Magnoliopsida; order Zingiberales; family Musaceae; genus Musa; species Musa acuminata. The sequence continues at coordinate 39,178,542 of NC_088355.1, read as the reverse complement.
ATAGTATAGATGAGAAATAAGGGATATAAACATGTGTGATGACCCAAAGTTCATATTTGAGCATGTATATAGACTAAACATGTAACAAACCATGAAGAGCAATATAATTGAGAACAAAACTGATATTCAAAGTGCACATACGTTGATCTGCCTATTTGCCTTTGGATCAATCTTTACCAATTTTAAGCATGCACTTAGCCTTCGAAGACTTCCAAATACAATATTCAGATAAGATAAAATGATTAACGTTAGTGGTACGAGGAGAGGTAGAGGAAGACCTAAAGACTTTAATACAAACTATAAATAAATATTTAAGTACATTAAACTTAACTAAACATATAGCATTTTACGGATCTCAATGATGGTAAAAGATCCATATAGCCGATCCCAAATAGTTGGGACTACCGGCCTTGTTGTTGTTGTTGTTGTATTTAGCTTTATTAGCAAGATTCGTATGACAAAAATAAAAGCATATAGTTGTCAAACTATCACATCCATATTCGTACTATATGATTTGCAAGACAAGGAATGTTGCGGTGCTAGAGATCTTACATAGCGACCATTTAGGCTACTTTTAAGAGACCTAGATGAATTGCAAGGTTGAGTATATATGCTGTAGGGATCGATATTGCCCTGCTCTGCAGTGGCTGCATTGAGGTTCTTCACGCACTCAACCGAAGGATGCTCTGAGGATTGGAGATTGCATGTGGCATTCAGATCATGGTAGGTGCCATCGGAGATCAGGCCATGCGTCCACCAGTACTCAAATGTACCCAAATAATCATGGTAATCATCAGTAACAGCATTGCCCACCTGAAATCACACATATTCATTATATCAATATATATATGTGAATGAATAATAGAATGCACTTCATGAAGATTTTGGATAATACCATGAACCCTTTCAAATTAATGAAGGGGTTCTGAATCCCTTTATTTCTCCTGTAGATAAGCTGGGACAACTGAGGAACATAATGCCCTGAAATCAAATGAGACCACAATAGCTCAAGTGAGATCTCCTCAACACACTGCTGAATGCTAAGAGAACCATTCCCAGTCAATTACCTGCATAACTCTCTCCTGCTATGTAGAAATCTCTGTACTTGTACTGAGGAAACCTCTGAAACCAGTCCACCAGAAAAGCATATGCATCCATCGCTACAATGAAATTAATGACAAAGATCAAGAAAATTGAAATCAAATAGCCCTAAATTGTTCATTACCAATAAGATCACGCCATTATGTAATCACAACCTGTCCTCATGTCACCAGCAGTGTACAGATCCATGGATGTATTGGAGTACGAGAAGCCGACGCCCGCAGGAGACTCCAAGAACAACAAGTTCGCCACTGCAAAACCAACCACCAGTTCGAGGAACAAATCAAAACCTAAACTCGACCGATCAGTCGATCAAACGAACAAACATGATCACCATTATTCCAAGCGTAAGGATTGACGTCAAGAGTCCAGCCATCGGGGCGGATGCGAAAAGGCCCGATCTCCTCGGAAGCGCCGTAGCCGACGGACGAGCATCCGGGGCCGCCGTTGAGCCAGAGCACGAGGGGGGCAGGCTGGGCAGCGGGCGGGGCCTCGACGAGCCAGTAGAAGAGGGCGCGGCCGCGGCGGGGATCGACGGTGACGTAGCCGGAGTACTGCTCGAAGGCGACGGCGGGCTGGCCGGGCAGCTGGCCGATCCGGTCGCTCTCCTGGTCCGCCGACAGCCCGCATCTCAGCTGAACCGACAGCGACAGCAGCAGCCACAGCATCGGCGACATGCCTGTAAAGGTCGAGATCCCCATTCGCCGTGGCTCGCAGTGAGATCCAAAGGAGGCAGGGAATTAAAGGAAGGGGAGGGAGTGGTGGGGGCAGTGAAGACAGTTGACATTCTCATGATGGCCACAAAAGAGCGATGGATTCCTCACCCTAACTCATGATGGCCACGAGATCTGTTGCGACTTCGCTTTTGTTTGGGCGACAAGGAAGGGGAGCACATGCAGAAGGTTGCCATCGCTGGCGGTGGCAGTAAGAAACCTCTCCGAAGCTCTGTCAGAGAGGCATTCACCACCGCTCGAGCAGTGACAAAGGTGGGAGAAGAAGACATAAATGCTGACGTCACTTACCACCGACCTTGAAATATTAATGACATGATTAGAACTATAAGACCAAATTAAAACTAAACTTAATGATAATAATTAACGACCCCCCACTCGCTCATTCTCTTGTACCCAATCAATCGCACGCACGAATCGATGAGAAGAAGACACATCGCAGCTGATGCTTGCTGACAGCAGAAGACTGAGCTCCGTCCGTGAAGTGTCATGCCATCCATGATCCAACCCGCTGAAGCCATTGGCAGAGAGAAGGGATGGACTCAGCATCGGAGTGCTGCCTTCGCAGGAGAGATGACATCGCTGCCGTCCTGAATCCGCTTTGTTCGGGAAGATGACGGCGGTGTCATCTGCTGCGCAGGTAGCGTCGCTGCTGCCTGCATCGACTTGGTTCTCCGGTGAGGAAGTTTACGGATCTTGTGCTGATCGTACGGCTGTGTTCATCATTTAGCTATCCACCGGTATGGTTCATCGTAGGTACAATATCAGCATGGTTCTTGGATGTCTCCATGAAACATGCTGCTCAACTGTGATGAACTGATGGGAATCAGGCAGGTGGCCAGATAGCAATCTGGTCGCGAGTGTCAAGGAAATAGCAGGGATAGATGAGGAATGATTCATGGAAACTGTAACTTCTCTTGGACGAAAAAGACTGATAGCAAAGAAGTAATTTGAACTCTGAAGCAGCTCTTCAAACAAATGAATGGCAGAGAACAGATCACGAACAGCTCTGACACAGAAAGCATGCTTTCAAGGATTTTTAAGGCCTAAATTCCTCTTTACAGAAGTGCAAAAGGTTCACTTTGCTAATAAAACAGTATCAGATGGCAAACTATTAGCCTTCATGTATTCCACAAGAAAAAGTTCTGGAGTTTCTATTGTCTTTGTATGGCCTTTCCTGCTCTGTCCATCTGCTACAATGATGGATTAATTTGGAGCAACAATGTAGGAAGCCAACAACTGGGAAGACATGGGAGGTCAGTGTCTGTCTCCTGCTTCATAACCACAACAGCATCTCTTAGAAGCATGCAGATAGCATTTATGAAGTGAACCAGCTTCAGAAATATAGGTTCCTAAATGCTCACCAGCCAATGATATATTGAGCCAAACAGTTGGTTCTCTTACAGTTGACACTCATGGATAGTGGGATCTCTAAAAGACTCCTCTGTCTGGTAGGGGAAGGGGAAGGGAAACAGATGTTGGAGAAAACATTTCAGCAATGGATACAACATCAAGTCAGATTCTGACAGATTCACAAGCAACATCCAAGGCAACCCACACATTGCTTGTGCCTGCAATCAAAAGCCAAAGCACATTCACTAACACACACATACACACACAAGAAAGCTAAGAACCCTAGGCTACAAACAAGCCATATCAACAACAATGAACCCAACTCTCAATGACGCGCACACGCACACATACAGGGCATAGCACCAAGACTCCCCCATAGGTTATGAACTAACTCAATTCTCCACTGATTGTTCCTCGTTATTCACTAGGGAAATGTCTACCTTAGGAGGCTCTGAATAGCGCCTAATCCTTGCTGCAGGAGATGATATACTGTTATCGTCAGCCATAGGAAAAGAAAGGCGTTTCTTTACTGAGCAAATAGATCTCTTCCCCGGAGTGTCAGCCATGTCACTTTGTGGGCTATGGAACCGGGACCTGGCTCTAGCTGATTCTGTGGATGCCATGTAGCTCGGAATGGACTGTGAGCTCACCAGGCTCTCGTCGTCTCTCGCTGATGATCCTGCAATGCTGTGCCTCCTTGGCCGCTCAGACTGAAAGCTGACCATGCTCCTCGCATCCTCATCTACCAAGCGTCGACCACCTCTTGGACTCAGCGATATCTTTCTGGACCGTGGCTTAGATTGTGGTGTCATGGGTGACTGGCGGCTGGGAGGTCGGCTTGATTTCCGAATTGCTGATGGGGTGCGTTCCAAGCTAGTGTCGCGCCGTTTCATTGTTTGTCCGATGAGACTGAAGGTGGCACTCCTTATGGAGTCATGATCATTGGTTTCTGTTATCCTGTGGTTCTCCCATGGCCTTGCTGCCATCCACCGTTCCAACCAGCTCCAACCCCATTGCGGATTCCTTGGGTCGGTGAATGTTGGAGTCAAGGATCTGGAAGAGCTCTTCCACTGTGCCAGAAAATGCATTAAATCATTACTGCAGTACAGAATAAAGTACAAAATACTAGTAGGAAAGAAAATACAGCAAATAATACCTAATATATAGTTAATCATCATGCTAGTACAATGAAGAAACTTGAGAACTGGAATAGCAAGGATAATGAATATGCATTAAGGAGTTGAAATGCCCACTACCTGATGAGAAAATGCATAAGCTAGTGCCCTTTCTCTTCTTACAGCAGCTTCTTGTCTGTTCACTAGATTTGCTTCAATTTTCTCTTTGGACCGAAGACTATCATCCCATTCTTCTTCGATCTGTACTTCAACATTAACCATTAGTCAAAATATGGCAAATTCAGTTTGGATGAAAGGACAGCAATACAGGTTCACGAGATGTGAAATGTGAGAACACATGGATAGATAACAGTCATGGTACCTCAACGTAGATTTGTAAAATATGTAAAATTGTACATATCATCATTAAGATAACTGCATAATCAGTGCAAGTGACTTTCCAAAATGATGTCGTATAACTTACTAGCAGTGGATGTACAAACTAAATTAGTATGGCCAAATTGAAACCCTAGTTGTTTATTTTGTGCAGTTAGCTTTACAATGCATATTATTACATTAAATTTGACCTGTACAAGATACCGAAAGAATGACTTGATAAGCACTTAGCTAATTGTCTTGGTGGAATGTAATCTTTTAGAGACTAACTAGTTAATTGATTGCTACATTGCAAAATTTACCATTAAAATGGGACCAAGATAGTTTAAGAGCATTATCGACCAAACAAAATACAAGAAAAGGTGGAAGACTGGAACCAATCCATGCGGTGCTGAATGGAACCTGACCTAATTGGGGTGGGGTATTCCCCAGCTCATGGTTGTTCAGGTTTGATTTGAGGAAACCTGGATTTTGACAATGCAAGATGCAGTTTGGCACAGATTTCCCCCCCTCGCTCGCGTCATCTCCTCTCTCTTCTATACAATGAGGAATAATGGGGTTGGCAAAGTGGGAACTAGGGATCCTATGCTTGGATAATGCAGAAATGGGGGAAAGATTCCCATTGCAATCAAGAAATAGAGCAGATTTCGGGTAGGTTTGGGAATGTTAAATTTCAGGCCTAATTAGCCCAATCGTCAAACTAGATACAGGGTTGTTCACCCCCCATACATGAAGGTATTATACCATCTAAAAGGCTCAGAATTAGAATAGAGTAAATAAGTAGCATTATTTGAAACTAATGTGGTTATTTCCTAACATGCAAGTCCTCACTCTTGTGAAGTAGCATAAAGAAATTAATTTCCTTCCCAGATCTTACAAGTTTACACAGCTTTTTCGAAGAAAACATGCAGATATCATAGATTTCTGAGCATCAAGAGCTGTGTTATATGAGATTTTAACATAAAATGCACACTCACCTTCACTTTCTCTAGTTCCTTTTCATATTTCCGTTGCAGATGCCTCTGGAGAGCCTGGTTTTCCTCTGCCATTCTGATCCTCCTTGCACGTATCTGTGTCTGAACTCTTGCCATTTTTTGCATGCAATGTAAGGTGTTATAGGTTTGAGACCTCACAGCATTTCCATCAACTAGTCTCTTCAACCTAAACAGTCCTCTCAGAATTCGCAATTCTCTTCTTGCCTTGACAAAATTTTCAACAAAAGACAACGGTTCAAATCATCAACAATAACAGATCAGGTAAGATAGCAAAAGAGAAATTAAAAAATGGCCTTCATTCACTGCCAAACTAGTTCATTCATGCTAGAATGCATTGGTCTTGGTAGCCCTAAATAAGTACATGACATTACTTGATGCTTGTGCACATGTGGCAGAACTATGCACTTGGAGTAAACTAGCCTTGTCTTTGAATACACGAGTAATGGTTTACATTTCATGGTAACTTGATGCTTTCTTGCATTGTTTTAAAAGAAGATTATACCGTTACAAAAATTTGTCAAGCAAATTGGCATGCATAACTAAAGTGAAAAATAGCACATAGAATAGACGTTTTCCAACATAATGTGCCCACAATTTTGTACTATATGCCAATGTGCATACCATACATTTTAAGCACAACAACAATAAAACCGTAAGTCCCAACTATTTGGGATCGACCATATGGATCTTTTACCATTGAGATCTGTAAAAAACCATATGTAAAAAGTCATATGTTTATTTAAACCACATTTTGAGCAATTAACTTTATATGATTGCCATTATCCAGTTAATAAAGAATTAATGAAAATCCAATATCTTGCTGATCTTACTTTAGACAAAACAAGTCTAATAAACACAAAGCAGTTTACCAAACGGATGACCATTTACCACTAGCAAACTCAAACTAAAGTAGGAAAGTTATCAAAATTAGAAACCCTAAATATATAAAGTGAACAATGATAGCGTGACTAGATTCCTTGATTCTCAGATAAGGTGATATTTGCGTGACGTTCAGAAGGCAGTTCAGTTCATCTGAAAGTGAATAAATAACAAGAAAACTTTCCCTTTTCTTTCTATGCATGATAGCACAGCTCAACCATTGTCCCCAGGGAGGAATTTTGAAACCAAACAAATTGTACATTTGATAATGGAGGAAAAAGAGAAACAAGAAACTTTACCAGATAACCCCTGAAAGCAGTCTGGATCTTGATGGCTGCAACCTCTTCTCTCGGTTCACCTACGAGCCTAGTTGTTGAGGTGGTGAGGCAAACAACCTCTGCTGCAGCCTGAGCAGCGACAGCTGCAGCCTCTGCGGCAACAGCACTGGCAAGCGCCACCACAGAGTAAGCATGCTTGCTCTGTTCATCCCCCTTCTCTGTCAGTTTATCCCCCTCGATGGGCGCCAGTGGCAGTGGTTGAGCAGCCTCATGAGCAGTAGTCTCCACTTCTTTTGTAGGGAGTGGATCGGAATGCTTGGATTTGCCATGATCTCCTTGACAGCAGTTGGGAATCAAGACACTCTTCACAACACTGAACCACTTCCCCTTTCTCCCCATCGCCTCCTTCCTCCTCTTGGTCTCCTGTACTCTCTACTGGATCTCCCCTAAGCTGCAAAGAAACAAACAAGCACGATCAAAGCCTAACTCGGTGTTATCCCATCTCCGCCAGAAACCACAAGAACTAGATTATCTGTGCCGCTAAGAACTTTTGTTTCGCATATCAGAAAAGATTTAAATTGGCGTTCCTACTCTCGTTGCAGTAACAAAGCGTTTCTGAAGGTGACATCTTTCCAAGAATAAACGGAACCATAGAAGAAAATTTGACGAGGAGAGCAAAACTGAAAGAATAAGAACAGACTAAAAACCAGAAAATTCTTTTGGGCCTCACGGATGGAATTTTCCCGAAGATTTCAACTTTTACCCAGAATAATCAGCTTCAGAAGAGACTAAATCACACCGGAAGCAACACGACAAGGAAAGAGAAGCTAGCAAGCAAAAAAAACAGAAAAAACATACCAAATTTCTCGCATAACTGAAGAAAAAAGGAACAGCAACGCCAAAATGATCAAGAACAGACTGTGGGGAGACAAAAAAGAACTGGTAATCGGCAGTGGGAAAAGCTTTACAGTATCACCATTACCTGGTACTGGTGGTGAAATAGCAGAAGCACCAAAGGTCCCCCCTTTCTTCCCAAAATGAAAACAGGCAGCGGAAAGAGATGAGGTCCAAGAAATACGTTGCTGGCACGATCACGCGAAAGACCTCGGAGAGAACCTGTTTTTCTCTCCACCTATCAGGCGAGAGGCGAGAAGCGAGAGTCGAGAGTCGTGTGGAAGAAACGACACAAAAGACTAGATCTTGGACACTTGGACAAGGCCGCGAGGGGGACACCAGGCCACCACCCCTTCCTGGTCCTCCCTCTCCAGCGGGGCCTACCTCCACCAGCCTTCCCCTCTTTGACAACAGCGAAAAGCTTTCGCATTCGGAGCACCCTTCTCCATTCCTCTCGCTTTCTGAACCTTCTCCTCCTCACCTCAACCCCCTTGAAACCAATGTCCGATCTCGCTGGATAGGGCAGCCAACCGGTGCGGTCAGTAGCGCTCAACTGCTGCTTGCGTTGGGAGCTGACCCGCCCATGGATTTTGGCTCCCCTGTCCCGGCCGAGACAGCGGAACCTCACCCCACAAGACCCGGCACGGGTGGCGGGCCCGGGAGGCGCATGGGACTCGTGGAAGCGCCGTCGACCTGGAATCGACGGGGGACGGGTGCGTGGGGTCGAAGGCAAAGACTAGACCGGGGTCGCAAGTGGCTTTTCTGCCGTCAAAAAGATGGGGTATAAAGCTGCTCTTCTGCTCTTTCCTTCATACAATATTCCACTCACGGAATCTTTCTCTGCTCTCGCTTTCGACTCGGCCGACTCGAGGGTGAGGATGAAGCGCAGAGGCCGAGCGGACCGATTCGAGCCTTGAAAAGTTTCAGGTGTGACGTCGTCCTTGATGGCACCCAAACTACGTGTCCCGTATCACGTCTGTCGTACACCCGTGAAAGTTTCCGGGGTGATTCGTTACCTCCTTAGTAACTTGGGGTGATGTAACGATAAAAACCAACGGCTAGCTAACCGGTAAAGACCTTAACGGTTTATTTTCGTCGTTTATTCTTTATATTAAATGATAATAATAATAATAATAATTCAACGTTATGAGTTTTTCTCATTTTTATATTTACTAAAGACAGCTCATTCTCTTTATAGAAAAAGTAAAGTATTCTTAAAAACAATTTTTCATCCAAATATAATTTAGACTAAATTGATGTGATATTATAGTAGTTTTTGATAAAATCATAAATTTTTTATTTATAGGATTTTTGAATAGAGCTATAGAATTTCATCTTCGTCATTTATCCTTTACATAATAAAAAATCAACAATTATGGGTTTTTCTCATCTCCCTCCTCTCATTTTTATATTTATGAAAAATGGTTCATTTTCTTATAAAAATATTAAAATATTTTAAAAAAAATAATTTTTCATCTGAATCCAAATTAGACAAAATTGATATGGTATTATGTTATTTTTAATAAAATCATAAAAAAAAATTATTCATGGCATTTTTGAATGGAGTTATAGTATTTTTACCTTCGTCATTTATTCTTTACATTAAAAAAAAATCCAACGGCAGTGGGTTTTTCTCATCTTCCTCCCCTTATTTCTATATTTATGAAAGACAACTCATTCTCTTCGTTAATGGATTAAAAAATTTTAAAAAAAAGTTTTCGTATGAATCAGATTTAGACTAAACTAATATGATATTATATCATTTTTATTTATAATGTTTTTGAATAGAGTTATAGAATTTTACCTTCATCCCTTATCGTGTGAATAAAAATAAAATTCAATGGTTGTGAGTCTTTCTTATCTCCTTCCCCTCATTTCGATATTTACAAAGGATAACTTAATAAAAATATTTAAAATATTTTTTAAAAATAAATTTTGTTCTAAACCCAATTTGGATAAAATGATAAAAAAATTTATTTATAATATTTTTGAATGGAGTTATATAATTTCACCTTCGTCACCTATCCTTTATATCGAAAAAAAAAATAGCTATGGGTTTTTATCGTCTCCCTCCTATCATTTATATATTTACTAAAGACAACTCATACTCTTTATAAAAAGAATAAAATATTTGTTATAAAAATAATTTTCCATCTGAATGCAATTTAGAGTAAATTGATATAATATTATATTATTTTTAAAAAAAATCATTATTTTTTATTTATAGTAATTTTTTAATAGAGCTATAAAATTTTATTTTCGTCACTTATCCTGTACATTAAAACTATAGGTTTTTCTCGTCTACCTCTCTTCATTTTTTATATTTATTAAAAATGACTCATCCTCTTCATAAAAAGAATAAAGTATATTTTAAACAATTTTTCATCTAAATCCAATTTAGACTAAAATGATATGATATTACATTATCTTTTATCATAAAATCATAAAATTTTTATTTTAGTATTTTTGAATTGAGTTATAGAATTTCACCTTCGCCACTTATCTTATACATCAAAAAAAAAAAATTCAACGGCTATAGGTTTTTCACATCTCCCACCCCACATTTTAATATTTATAAAAGACAACTCAATCTCTTTATAAAAGTATTAAGATATTTAAAAAATAATAATTTTTTTTATCTAAATCTAATTTAGACTAAACTGATATTTTTTTAATAAAATCATAAGATTTTTTATTTATGGTATTTTTGAATGAAGTTATAGAATTTTGCCTTCGCCATTTATTCTTTACGTTGAAAAAAAACAACTATGGGTTTCCTATGCATTCTTTTCATTAAAAACAACTAATTTCTATTTTTATGCAAGACAGCCCATTCTTTTCATTAAAAAATATTTTTTATATGAATCCAATTTAGACTAAATTGATATAATATTATATTATTTTTTGATAAAATTATAAATTTTGTTTATAGCATTTTGGAATAAAGTTATAGACTTGTATCTTCACTACTGTGCATAAAAAAAATTCCTGCCTTTTGATATTTATGAAAGACAATACATTCTCTTTGTTAAAAGATTAAAATACTCTTAAAAATAATTTTTTTTTATATCTAAATCCAATTTAGATTAAACCGATATGGTATTATATTATTTTTCAATAAAATCATAATTTTTTTTATTTATAGTATTTTTGAATGGAGTTATAAAATTTTGTCTTCCCCACTTATCCTTTGCATTAAAAAAAAAATCATGATTACGGGTTTTTTACTTGTCTCCCTCGCGTTATTTCTATATTTATGAAAGCTAATTCATTTTCTTTATAAATATATTAAATTAATTTTTCATCCAAATCTAATTTGGACTAATATTATTTTTAATAAAAATCATAATTTTTTTATTTATAGTATTTTCGAATTGAGTTATGGGTGTTTTGACTTATAATAATAAAAAAATAATATAATCTTATTAAAAAATATCGTAACATTATAACTTTATTCAAAAATATAATAATCAATTATGTTTAACACCAAATCCGATTTAGCTTGTTTCGATAGAAAATTAGATGGGACAATTTTTATCAATTTAAGAAGTATGAGCTCTTTTAGGCATTTCGGAAAGGAATGATGCTATTCATTAAAAAAAAAAATCCAAAACTGTGAGATTTTTCATCAAAAATTATTCAACTATTTTTTTAAATTTAACTATCTCTTAAATACTTGGGATTTTATGATAACAACAATCTATATCATAAAATTCTTCGAAAGACTCGAGCGTTTAAAGAATCATATGAAATGACTCAAATATTAAAATTGATGAGTTAATATTGAATGATGCATTATCCCAAATACAAATATTTTATTAAATTATTATTATTCCCATAGTCGAAGAGAAACTCATATCATATTTATAACTATGAAGTGATGTCTTTCACCAAAATATAAATAGGATAAATGACTATCTAGTTTTCAAATTTAGCGATATGCTAACCTTAAAAAAAAATCATTCTACTAGGAAAATAATATCCTCAATCATCATACATATTATATGTCAAACTAAAAATTAGTCAATATTTTTTTAAAAACTCGTAGCAGACTTTTCAATTAAAAACTTTTAGATTCTTTAAATTAGAAAGTAGGAAAGTCTCACTTTCTTCGTCAGACAATTGAATCCGTCTAACTTAATTAGAGTCAATCAACAACATCACTTAGATTTGAAATAATCAAAATAGTATACTCGATATAAGCCTAACTAAAGCCTAATCAAAACTAGGTTGATCAGATTAAACCTAGTAGGGACATAATAGTTTAATTTTTTTTTTATTTTTTTCATTGATACAACAAATAAAATTTTAATTTATTTTAATTAATAATAATAATTCAATAATGTGTGACATATCATTAATTAAATTCAATCTAATTAACATGATCCTTAAACAAAACAATTGATATTAATTAAATCAAATAACATATCAATTTTCTAATTACCATAGAAATTTGAGATAACATAGTAAATTCCAAATTTATCATGCATCGAAAATTTACCATTAATTAATTTCGAAATCCATAGAAATTCTATCAATTCAAACACATATTGAACACTTTTCATGCATCCAAAATTTGAAACTTTACTATTGATTAATAAAAAATTTATAAGATTTCTATGAACTAAAACATAGTACTTTTCGTGCATCACAAATTTAAAAAATTATCATTATTTAATTTTGAAATTCAAAATATCTATCGATTAAAAATATAATCTTGAAATTTTTCATGCATCTTAATTTTTGAAAGCTTAACATTAGTTAATTCCCAAATTATTTTTATTCTTATCAACATAAGCCAAACGAAGGAGAATGAAGAGTTTGTCCGACTTAGATAGGTGATGAAGGGAAATCCATTTATGACATAAATCTTAATTTCTAAACTCAAAACCTAATACCTATATTTACAATAATATATCAATCAATCATAAGAGAATATTAAGCAAGAAGTTAGCATATGCTCCCAATAAGTTATACAGAATTATTAGTTCACAATGCCAAAATATTTTTATTATAGATATCAATCAATCTTTACAAGTCTAAGTTAGTTGAAATCTTAGAAAAATTTGTAGGATAAAGATATGGATATAAATAAGATAATAACCACTTTGTGTTCATTTATTAAATTGAGGTTTGAAATTAAATTTGAAATATGTCAATGTATAATTTACATATTAATATAAAAATAAACACATATTGATGATATGATTCCATATCTATCCCTTTATGTATATTACAAGAAATATTTGGAGGCATATGTATTGTACTAAAATATAAAGGGGTAAATGTGATATTTTCAAGCATTAAAAGAATAAACATGTAAAGATACTCCAAAATATAAAACCCATATGGAATGACTAAACGGGTATGGATCTTTATTTCGATCCGAACCCGGCCGAGATACGGTTAACCGATTCGAACCGAGTCAATCCACGCAATTCCATTTTTACGCCTACCGGTCGTGCATTCTGCTACCGGAGATCGCGAAGAGCTCATTCGTTGTTTCGGAGGAGGGCGAGGGTATTCCTGGATTCTCATATCTCTCGCTTCTTCCCCACTTAGGACGGCTCGGCCCCTCCAAGAAGCACTCGCATCGCACTCGTTGGCCTCCGAAAGAGATCGGAACCTTCCGAGTCCAATGGCGGTTGCGAATCGAACCAGGCGAGAGCGAAACCCCTCGCTCCAGATCTGAAGCCCCCCTCGCGCTATTCCTCTTTCTATCCCTCCCTTCCTTGATTCTTTGATGCCACATCTTCTCGATCGATTCGTGGAGCGATGAAGTTGTTCGACGATTTGCCGTCGATGGATCACCTTCGATCCGAGGACATGAGCCTCGTGCAGGTCATAATCCCCGTCGAGTCCGCCCACCGCGCCGTTTCTTACCTCGGCGAGCTCGGTCTTCTCCAACTCAAAGATGTGAGGAACCCTAAACCCGTAGATCTGATCGTCTTTGCCTTCGATTCCCACCGCCGATCTCGTTCCATTTTTTTGGTCTTTCTTCTTAGGTCGTCTTTATCTTGATTATATCGGCGTTCTCGATAGTTCTCGTGATGTCAACGGATCCTTCTTTTAAATTTTCTGTTCCTTGATGGATGATGTTGTCGGTTTAATAAACTCAATGAATTATCGACTCTGCTGATTGCGAGTGTGCTGAATTCAGATCTTGTGCAGTCAGATGAATGCGATTCTGGTGAGATCTTGGATTTTTTTGGATGTAATTGATTCGGGCAGCTGCGGAAGTTTGTTGGGTTTGTTTGGTTTTATCATTCTTAAGAAGAGGAGAATAGACGATCACATGTGTGCTCACGGTACCTACTTGTTCATTTTAGATCTGGGGTGATAAGGATGTAATTGGGACTTGCTATGTAGCCAGAGATGATATAACATTCTCTAATTCGGGAAAGAGGTTAACATTCTCTAATTCTGGAAAGAGATCATCTTCTGAGGATAGAGTTAATAATTTTTTTCTGAGAGTTCGCCATATATTTTGGTCATGGATGGTGATTAGGTTGTATGATGTCGTGGCAGTAACTAAGGGTGTTTATTACAGTTATATTTTCTCCTTGAGAACATTGACAACTTTTAGTCAACATTTTATCATTATGGCCTATACTGACTGCTGTTGTCAAGCATGTTAAATCTGTTTGTTAAATATGTTTTCATAATCCTGAAAGTCATTTGATAATTTATTCTCATCACAAGTTAGATAAATGTCATGGCATCTAATAATGTATTCTCATATTTTGTTCTCATTAGACTCCGATGTAGATTAACTAATCTAAAGAAAATAAATAAGGAATTCCATGGAAATTTATTTTTATTGACCAATCAGAAGTTCAGAACTACCTTCCAAGACCTATAATTGTCTCAAAAGGTCCAATATGCACACATTATTGGACCAAAGAATGCAAAAAACATAATAATACATTCTGATCTGGCCCCTACAAAAATTATACTATGTATTTTTATGTCATAGAGTTTAATTAAATAGCAATTTTGTGTTTATTTATCGGTACAACAGAATTTTCTTATAAACTGTTTTGGTTGGCACAGAGATGCTGTAGGTTCCATTTCTTCACATTTAAAGGTTCACATTCTCTTGAACAATGTAATATTGATATAATACAAGTTAAGTGACTCTTCTTCTCACTAGGCCCTAAAAAATATAAAATACAAAAATCTTCTTCTCTGGCTTTGCAAAAATTATTCCAAATCGTGCCACTGATGGCAAGTTACCTGAGGCCATATTGGAAAGAAGAAATATGCAAAAAGATACTGTATATTGGGCAAAGATACATCTGTTGCCAAGATGTTTGAAGGTTGTCAAAGCTCAGACCTTTCCAACTTCTTTGATGGTTTGTCTTCTAAGATAATTCATACCAGTAAAGCTTTGTTAGTTTAAGAAACTTTGCAATGAAAATTTTCTTGCAATCAAGTACTTTGTTGGTGGCATGATACTTCGGAAGCACCACTTCTGTTTAGCCATTGCAGTTTGTTTCTTTAAGCAATGACTTTTCAATCTTCCCTAAAAAGAATTTTTTGTTTTGTTCAAGAAATTAATCAGCACACACTTTGTCCGCTGTTTATCAGTGGTGGAATATAATCGTATTATGCACTAATGAAGATCTTTATTCTGGAGATCTTTTTCTATTATTTCTTTCTGCTATATTCTTAACAGCAGGTTGGTTACACCTACAACCAAAATGGAAACCAAGTGTTTCCTGGTTCAAAGATGCTAAATCTCGTCTAAATCATCATTTGTTAGGACTTTTCGGAGTGAGTTCTTTGGCTTGGACAGGACATTTAGTTCATGTCCCTATTCCAAGATCCAAAGAACAGGACGTCAGCTGGAATGATTTTTTAGATGTATAACCCTATCCTCAACAGTTGGGACCACTTTTTATGGGTCAGTGGAATCCAAAATCCTGATTTGAGTAGCCATTTATTTGGCACTTCCCACGGAGTAGGAACTGCCATTCTAACACTTCTCAATGGATATCATCCACAAACACAAAGTTTATGGCTGACCAATATTGCTCATCCTCATTTTGCTATTGCATTTATTTTCCTTATTGCTGGTCATATGTATAGAACTAACTTCAGGATTGGGCACACTGGCACAGTATCTAAGATATTTTAAAAACACATATTCCTCCAAGGGGTCGATTAGGATGTGAGCATAAGCGTCTTTATGAAACAATCAATAATTCACTTCATTTTCAATTAGGTCTTTCTTTAGCAATTCCTTGGTAGCTCAACGCATGTATTCTTTACCTGCTTATGCATGTGCAAAGAAGGCTTTTTTGAATGTACATGCCTTTGTAATAATAGTGAGGTAATCAAAGAAGGCTCCACAGTCCACACCCAAAACCCAATTGGAGTTTGTACATTGTACATGCCATATATCATTCTGAATTCTCAATGTTCTGTCCACCTATTCAAGCTATTAGATTTTTTTGTTGTTGTATATGTGTACATGTGGAGAGATCCATGCCAAAAGGTGCCAACCACCATGGCAATTCTTACTCATGAGTGCATTGCTTGAGTATTGCAATTTTCAAGTACCTTATAAGGATTCTTTCTAGTACATTTTTGGATCCTTATCCTTTTATAATAATGATGTTGCAACATTTGACTGTGTATATGAAGCACCTATGTCCATCTTTTTTGTGCAGTTAAATGAAGATAAGAGTCCTTTTCAACGAACATTTGTCAACCAGGTATGCGCTCACATTGACTTCTATAAAGTCACTTTCAATTTAAGATTTCTTTTTTAGTTTTGCTCTATGTTATAATGTGATGTGCCATTTTTGTGATAATTCATTGTTAATATAATGTTTGCTCTTCGAACTTCCATATATTTAGTGTTGTAGTTTTATATTCTTGCATATTCTTCACAGTTATTTAACATCTGATATGTAATTTTTTAGTGTTCTTGGTGGTGCAGTCATGTACTTTTGCTATTTCTTCACAGTGTTCTTGATGAACAGCCAGCAATACTTGAAGAGTTACTTCAGTTTGTTGCAGAAGAAAATGCTAATTCTTTATTTTTTAAACCAATGGTGACCATATACTTGGACATGAGCTGATATTTTGGTTTATTTTACTGTCACTTTTTTTTTTATATTTCCCCACTTGAGTTTCTAATTAATTCAGAAAATTTCCGTTGCATTAGTTGTGATTTTGTTGTTTCTAGCGATCTAATATATATAAATTATATGTTCACTGTAGTCTTGTACTGTATTTCAAATAATTTATGTTCAATGACCAGTGACAGGCAACTGTTATTAGAACTTGTAGGTAGGTTTGTTTCTAGTAAGATTCTAAATTCTGGTCTGACACAGACTGGTACAGTTCCAAGAGACCTGGTGGTATTAGTTAAAGTCTACCGGTAGTTAATTGTAACTAGTAGTTAGGCCACAATAGTCTATAAGTAAGCCTTTGTTAGTCTCTCTAGATATCATGTGTTATCTTCTCTCTTTTTTTTTTTTCATCCGGTAACAAAGCTCCTACATTTGCTTTAGCTTAGATTCTTGTGAGGCCTTTCTCCTCCTCAAATTGGTGAAAATCCTAGTTTAGGAGGGTCAGTAATAACATATTACTTTTTGGACTTAAAAACAAAAATTTGAGAACCCTATTCATCATACAAGTACAGAATTGTTCAGTAACAAGTAAATACTTGTCTATTTCCTTTTTGGTATCAAACAACATTTTACCTTAAACAGGAGACTGAAACTGGTAAAAACTTGCTGGTTATTGCTGGTCTAAGATGCAAATATGAAGCATAAATTCTTCTCAATTGTTGCTGTACATGTCAAGGCCAATATTCATCAGACACTTCTTGATGTTCTTTGGGTTGTTTATATAAATGCGCTATATATATTTGACAGACTTCAATGCACTTCTAGTTCTTGATGTAACTTTCTAGTACTTTTGTGAAAAGTTCCTACTTGTCTGAGTGGTTATTTTTCTAATATGTTTTATCCATGATGATCTGATTTTATTGTCTATATTGTACAAAATATAAAATTGCAAAAACAATTTTTAAGAATATACTGATTTCAGTTGTTTTTCACTTTTTCCTGCCATAAGATATCTGTGTCAGCATATGTCCATGCTGCGTTCATGTCCATGCTCCACAGAATGCAGTGATGCTTAACGAACATATTATGCTTTAGTGATTGACTTTTTTTGACTGTTAGCATTTGCTTTAAATCTGATGTTTAACACATTCTTTAATGTCTGAGAACTGTCTCTAGACATGGCTTGACTTGCAGTTTATGTGGACAATGTAACCGTTTTTTAACTTCATCTGCTGCCCCTTAATTTGGCGGGTTTATGATTATAATCAGTCACTTGCACATGGCTGGTGGCATTTTTTTTTGTGTTGACGAATTTGAATGATATAATTATTCTTTTCTGTTTTCCCTTCTAACAAGCTTCAAGTAATTGCAAATAAGTCCTGATTAAAGAGTACTTGCTCCTGGAGATCTTCAGTGTATTTGTTTCTCTCTTCCAATGGAGGGGGCCTTGCAGCACTTGGATGATAATGTCCAAATGATCATATGTTAAGATTTCTGTAACTACATGAATATTTAGATGGTTTTTGCCCTTTTTCTTGAGTTTTACCTTTTTTTTCAACTATAGCAGATCATACATCCTGATGAATCATAATTGTATTTGACATTAGATGTTTCGCTGATCGAATAGGTGAAGCGATGTGGGGAAATGTCGCGCAAGTTAAGGTTTTTCGGTGACCGGATTAGTAAGGCTGGTATTACAGCTTCTCCTTGTCCTGCTTCACAGCAAGTTATTGACTTGGAAGAGCTAGAGGTAAATTGCATATCCCATTGAACTTGTATTTTGTCATCTTTTTCATAATTAAAATATTATTTGTTCACATGTTAGCATGGTTCATCTTACCAGTCTATACTAGTATACCGATCGGTCATTGATACAATACGTACCAAACTATAGCGACATACCGACATATGATACGGTGGGACATACCAACAAATCGGTATGTATTACCCATACCAGTCCTTTATTGGACTGGTACATATTGCCCATATCGGGCGGTATGCCGTGGTATGACGAACCTTGCATTTTAGAATAAGAAAGATCCTTTTTGTGTTTGAGTTTATCCATTTGGAATCTAGGATCTTCAATCTTCTATTTATTTTGAATATCTACTCTCTTGTTTCAGGTGCGATTGAGCGAACATGAGGCTGAACTTCTAGAAATGAATGCAAATAGTGAGAAATTACGGCAAACATACAATGAGCTCCTTGAATTTAAGTTGGTGTTATTAAAGGTAATTTGCTAAGTTACTTTTATATATTTTGATGCAAGTATAACTTCATTTTTATCTGGTCATCAATGTCATGTGTGGGTGTGTTTGTTAGAGATCATATGTTTTACTTCAAAACAAAGTTTTTGAGCTTGTCAGCTTTACTATTTATTTTGTTGTAGCCTCTTGTTGACTTTCAATTGGTTTGTAGCTTGTTAAATGCTTTTCAGCCTTGTCAAGCACGAGGTTTTGTTGTCCTTACCATGGACGGCCAGTCTCGTGCGAACCGGTACATACTGTTGGTCTCATGCGGACCGGTATGCACCATCGCTCATTCCGGTACCAAACAGGTGTTACATAGACCATCCTCGTTTCGAGTGGTCTGCTTCGACCCAGTAAAACTGGCCCGCTTTGATCCATTTAATTAGGACTTTTAGGGCTCACATCCTCGGGCCCTTTGTGAGCACGTTTGAAGTGTAATTTGAAGGCATTCATATATATAAATAAGAAGACGGAATATGCTAGTTGTGATGTTCTTGGTAGACAAACAATGTATATGCCTGTCACTGGACCTGCACTTATTAGATTTTTTATTCCAGGCAGGTGGGTTTCTTGTTGCAGCTCAAAATCATGCAGTTCCAGCTGAGACAGAGTTAGTTGAAAGTATATACTCCAAGAAAGATGATGAGAGCCTATTTTTGCTTGAACAGGTTTTCTTCTTCTCAACGACTAATGATGGTTAGTAATCAATTGCTCTTCGGCCTTTTTGCTTATTGTGACATGCATATCATTATAGTCTGTGCAGCCCGAGCCTTCAAGTAAAGCTGGCTTGAGATTCATCAGTGGGATTATATGTAAGTCAAAGGAGTTGACATTTGAGAGGATGCTTTTCCGAGCTACTAGGGGCAATATGTTCTTCAATCAGGCACCTGCCGGGGAACAGGTTATGGATCCAGTGTCTGGTGAAATGGTATGCATACCTTTACCCCAGTCTGACTCTTCTAATATAAACTGAATGCTTTTGAACTGTGCCCATCCAGTTTATGAAAAATTTTACCTTCAATGAATTCTATTTACTTGGAAGATTTTATTGGCAAAGAAACTAATCTTTTCTGTAGGTTCATGCTTGTCTGTTAATGCCTTACGACATGTTTAAACATGTCTCTATTCATATTCTCTTCTCATTTTATGCAGGTAGAAAAGACAGTCTTTGTAGTTTTCTTTTCAGGGGAGCAGGCTAAAAATAAAATACTGAAAATTTGTCAAGCATTTGGAGCAAGTTGCTATCCTGTGCCGGAAGAGAATAGTAAACAGATGCAACTGACTCGTGAGGTATGCTAATTTCTACTGTATCCAAACCATTCATGTCATCCTCAGTGTCTTCACTCAGATAATTAACATTTCAGCATGGTATACTCTTGGCAAGGGCTGCAAGTTGCATATGGACAAACAACCAAGCTCAGCGGTCAAGGGTTGCTCAAGTCTAGTCTAGCATATAGAAATTCAATATTTGTGGAACATAACCTTCTGCAAAAATGAACTAGTTATGTACTGATCTTTTGTGTGATAGTTTTCTTTGTTCTCATATTTAACAGAGGCAACTGTATCATGAACTTCCCCACATTGCTGTGAGGTTTATGCAACGTGTGAGCTTTTTTTTAGTTTTTCCATTCAACTGTTTTCGGGGTCTCATGAATCAAAGCTATCTTGAAACTATAGATATTTTGAAGAGTCAAATACTGAACAAGTCTTTTTTGACTATTGACTTTTGTTTGATGATACTAAATGATGATGAAATAGTTAATTTTTGCTCTATTTGCCAGGCATAATACCCCTTAGTGAGCTTATAGTGTTAAAATGCTTTAGCAGTTAGTGCATGGTCAATTAATAATGTCTCTGTGGCATGAGAACTGCATAAAAAATTATGAACAGCTGGAGCTTTTAGATGTCTCTTCATCTATCATTGAAGCTGGGGAATTCACATTATTGCTTTATTGCATGAGAAATTTAGAATGAATAAGTTTGCATTGACTCGTTACTATCCTCATCTAGGTTTCATTGCGTTTGTCTGAGTTAGAAGCAACACTGGATGCTGGAAACCGTCATAGAAATAAGGCCTTAGCTTCAATTGCTTCTCAACTGTGGAATTGGATAATCATGGTATAGCTGGTTAACTCCCAGTTCCTCTTCTTCTAGTTAATTTTAATTGTTATTTGGCTTATAGTTGAAACTAGTTTTCCAATGATGCTTAAATATATGCTAACTTACTGTAATTAGGGCAGGACCTGCACTGCTGATTTTCATTGTATTATATTTTAGGTGAAAAAAGAGAAAGGTGTGTATGACACATTGAATATGCTCAACTTTGACGTTACAAAAAAATGCCTTGTTGGAGAAGGATGGTGTCCAACCTTTGCTAAACCTCAGGTGATAATTTTTGTTATATTATTGTGTTCACCAAGCTGCATCCCAGCTTAATGTAAATTGTTTGTTGGTATTATATTTAGTATAGAAATAAGATGTTTTTGTTGTTTCAATTTTTTTTTTTTGTCACAGATCAAGGAGGCTTTGGAACATGCATCAATTCATAGCAATTCTCAAGTGGGGATAATATTTCATGACATGGATTCTTTTGAATCTCCCCCGACATATTTCAGAACAAATTGGTTCACACATGCATTTCAGGAAATTGTTGACGCATATGGGTTTGTCCTTGAAACTCTAATGGCAGACATTTTGACATTTGCTTTCTGATACTTGTAGACATTTTCATCCAAGACCAATTAAATATCACATGCTGGATTGAGATGACTACATGAGAGTCTGCAGTGACAGTATTTAATCATTTATCCAAAGTCAGATATTGAATGTACCTGCTGCGTTGTATCTAGTTTTGTTATCATTTAGCCTCCACCTGTATCTTGTATGTTTAATTATATTGCAATTCTTTTCTTATTCTAATTGTCCCATAACCATTCTTAGCTATTTGAAATAGACAAATAGTACTAATATGGTTATGAAGTATATTGAAATGTCCATGTTTTGTTTTCGTAATTATATATTTGATTTTAATTCTCTATCTCAAAATTTCTAGTTGTCGAGAGTCTCCTATCTTGGAGTTCATTTCTACTACCTTTTGAATCAAAAGATTGCCATTAGCTAACAACAGACACCATGGAACTTGATATTAAATAGTTTATTTGTCTTAAATAGTTCCTATCGATCTTCTGAAGTTCAAATTTTCTCACACAACTTACAAAAGAATAGTCTGTGACATAATTGACCACCTAGTCCCGTGGAGAGATCGATTTGTAAGGAAGATAAAGAAGAATTGATGATTAAAGAATTCTATACAAGTATGCATAATGAAGAATAATTCACACTTGGTAATTTATGTTGGCTTTCCATTAATAATTCAATTTGTTATTGTGCAGTGTTGCTAGATACCAAGAAGCAAATCCTGCTGTATACTCTGTCATAACCTTCCCATTTCTTTTTGCTGTAATGTTTGGTGACTGGGGCCATGGGTTATGCTTGTTGCTGGGATCACTGATTCTTATCCTTCGTGAGAAAAAGCTGGGATCTCAGGTAGTCTTTTTAGCTTGAATTTTGGTAGAATATTTTGTTGGATGTTGTACTGTGTATGAATTTGCTAAGGGTTCCTTAAATGTCAATCAAGGAGTCAGCATGGTAGTGGCATGTGTGATGCGCAATGTTGAGTTTTGTTTATCACATGCCTTATCACATGCTCAGCTTTGCAGATGAGCACACCGATCACCATCTTATCATTCTGATACTGTACATGAGTGTGTCATGCTACATAGCTTGCATGGCAAGTATTATCATGGTATTTCTTTTTGATGTAAGATGTCCTAAGATGCTTTAATTAAGTTACTTTCCGTCTGCCCCTAGAAATCCCAAGTGTGCCTAAAAGGATGATTGATACTTTTTTTCCTGTCTCTAGGTTGTTCTTGTTGAGAGAGTACAACATTGAAGATTCTTTAGCAATGGATTGGTTCACGAATAAAAGTATTTCTTTTTCTATTTTTTCCTAGTAACTCTAAACATCCATCTCAATATTCTCATCTCGGTAACACAAATTTTTTTTTATATATTGTTTTTTAACTGCCCAACACTCAGATTCATAAAAATATTGTTCGTCTCACAATTATCTTATAATATATTCATATGTCAGCTAAAACATTTATTTAAAATGATATGTTCACATGCCAGTTGTCATATAATATGTTTATATGCCCAACACTCAGATACAATGATATGTTCATATGCCAGCCAAAACATTTATTTAAAATTTGCTTGCTTCACATCTTATGTCATATCTAAGGAGTTGCTGAGTCTGCTGATCTTTGAAATATAGAGTCTAGTTAAACCATTAGTTTGTTTGTATAAGATTTGAAAGATATGCTTGGCACCTTCAATCGTTTGTTGTTGTTGTGATTACTTTTGTCATCAGTTCATAGTATTTCAAAGTTAATGGTACAATTGCCTTCGATCTATATCTTTTATGTCAGAGCTGATTATTCTTCTACCTAAAGACTGCCAAATTAACTGCTATTTGCATAAGGTAATTAATAACTTTTTTCTTTTTTTTTTTCCAGAAACTTGGTAGCTTTATGGAGATGGCATTTGGCGGGCGTTATGTAGTACTTCTGATGGCACTTTTTTCAATATATTGTGGACTGATATACAATGAATTTTTCTCTGTTCCTTTCCAGATCTTTGGCAAATCTGCTTATAAATGCCGGGATAGCAGTTGCAGGTTTAATAATGTTCATATCTGTAGTTTCGTTGTTAATTATTGATGAGTCTGTTCTATTCGGATATAAGTATTCCATATGATGCTCAAAGTAGCCCAGGATTGTTAGACTTGCATACTGTACCTACTTGTGGTTCAGATGTTGTGCAATGCTAGTTTAATGTGTTTTAAGGTTAGATGGTTTTATTTCACTTATATGTTACTGTTATTTCACTTAGATGGTTTTATTTCAAAGCAATGAACTAAGAGATAATAATCTAACTAATTATAAATAATGTTAGGACTATATTCTTTGACCGTTAATGCAAGATATTGATAGATAAACTCAACCCATATGTTAGCCATCTGAAGTGTCTTATGAGCAAAGATCACCTTGCGTTAGTTGTTTTTACAAGTTCATTACATATTTGTGTTATTTATATTCCTATTATCTTCAGTGCAAACCATTTAGTTTTTATTTTCATTCAGCTGCCTGTGCTTCTTAAGATTTTGTTTCATTGCCACAGCTCGATTCAATTACTATCAAATTACATTTCTGATATCTTGTGAATTAATTAATTGATATTGTGTTAATCTTAAAGTTTTCTATGAATGTCACATTCTGAGTTCCAAATTTTCTTGTTAGATTGCTACTTCTAATTAATTTGTTTTCTTTGCATGCTTCAGTGATGCACATACTGCTGGCCTTATTAAGTATCGTGATCCATATCCATTTGGCGTGGATCCAAGATGGCGTGGGAGTCGATCTGAATTGCCCTTTCTGAACTCCCTCAAAATGAAGATGTCAATATTATTAGGTGTGTCCCAGATGAACTTAGGCATCATACTGAGTTACTTTGATGCAAAGTTTCATGGAAGCTCCCTTGATGTACGGTATGTTGTAGATATGCTTGGTATATTTTGTGTCTAATCTTACCAACCAACTTAAGGTTGAGAGATTCTGATTTCTTACTCCTTTTTCAGGTATCAGTTTATGCCACAGATGATCTTTCTCAACAGCCTCTTTGGTTATCTCGCACTCCTTATTGTCATCAAATGGTGCACAGGATCTCAAGCTGATTTGTATCATGTTATGATTTATATGTTCCTTAACCCAACCGGGGATCTTGGAGAAAATAAGTTGTTTTGGGGTCAGAAAGAATTGCAGGTTGTACACATTGTATTCTTCTTTACAAAATGATGATCTGTAAGTTTTCACTGTGCTCCACAATTAAAGTTTGCTTGTTTCGGAATGCAGATATTGTTATTGCTTATGGCTATCGTAGCAGTCCCTTGGATGCTCTTTCCAAAACCATTCATCTTGAGAAAGCTTCATACAGAGGTAGAATTTTAGTTCTTAGCTTTTGATTACTGCTCCAGATCATGGATGAGTCGGTTATTTAAAAAATCTGCATTGGGATGTTCAAGCGATGTCATTGACCAACTTACACGCAATAGTAGCTGCTTGATTCTCTTGCTTACTGTATATATAACTTATCATAGTTTAAATAATGTTACTTGTTAGTTTAATGGGAAACACAATGTCATTAAGCAGCTGATGATGTTTTCTGCTTTATTTTCTCTAGTTTATGTCATGACGGGATATAGCTCATGATGAGCTTGAAAGCTATTTGTTTACTTTAAGAGAAAAATAGAACTGAGTTTCCTTCATCATCTCAATTTTCTTGATACATATGTTTGTCTATGTACATTTTTTTACAAGACATGAGACTTAGTCTGAGCTATAATTATTAGATGCATGAATTTTTTTAGAGAATATGCTATACAGCTATTACAGTGTGCATGGTGTCTTGGGTAGAGATTTCAAGGCCGGACTTATGGTATCCTTGGGACATCAGAAATGGATCTTGATCATGATCCCGATTCTGCAAGGAGGCAGCACCATGAAGACTTCAATTTTAGTGAGGTATTTGTGCATCAGATGATACATTCTATTGAGTTTGTTCTTGGTGCCGTCTCGAACACTGCATCTTACCTCCGCCTTTGGGCCCTGAGGTATGTAACATTAGCTCTGACAAGTTTTTTCTTTACGGTCAACACAGTATTTATTGGATTTTCTGGTTTCTTTTGTTACTCAGCTTGGCACACTCAGAATTGTCAACTGTCTTCTATGAGAAATTGCTTCTGCTCGCGTGGGGGTGAGTTTGAACAATAATTTAATATGTTGCTGCTTCCTTTATGTAAATATTTTCCTTACAGTTAGTAAATAACTGATTTAATTATATTCAAGTTTCGGAATTGATGATCCCTAAGACCATCTAGTGTTGTTCTATTCTGCTAGAATCTTGTTATGTTGCTACGAAGGCAAATTAAATATACGAGACACCAGGAGTTTGTGACTTTGGTTTATTTGAGAAAATCATGTGTGCAGGTACGACAGTGTCATCATCCGGATAGCAGGGCTCGCTGTCTTCGCTTTTGCAACAGCATTCATTTTGCTTATGATGGAAACCCTTAGTGCGTTCCTTCACGCGTTGCGTCTTCATTGGGTTGAATTCATGGGCAAGTTCTACCACGGTGATGGCTACAAATTCAAGCCTTTCTCATTCAAGTTACTAGCAGATGAGGAAGATTAATAGGTGGTGGTATATGACAGAATCTTTTTGCTTTATTGGAAAGTAGAGGAGAACAACATGATAGAAAAAAACAGATGAATGTGGAAATTGTTATTGCACTGAAAGAAAGCATCAGACAAACGCTGCAGGTGCGACAACTTAGTTGAGCGCACCATTTAAAAACCGTGCAGATGTTATGCAAGCAGTCGGTTTTGAGAAATTGAAACAGCTGTGCAACGTTTGCAGACTGACAGGCCAAGAGATCACTCAGACGAGGAATAATGTTTTTGAATACACATTAGCTGCATAAAGTTGACAGATTCCAGAAGATGTCCCTTTCTAATTTTTAGCTCAAATGTAGATTCTGTTAAAAATTGAGGTCTACCATGACCCCTGATATTTTGTTCTACTCACTGCTATATTTGAAACCACTTAAAAGGAAAGTCTATTGTTTCTGTCATTTCGGCTGTTGCACTTGATAATTATCTCTATATATATCGTCAACCATTACATATAATTCTGGGCGAGTGCTGATTAAGATTTATATTGTATCAAGCAGGGTCTGTCGTAGCGATACGTACCGGTCCGAGTGTACTGTAGCACTACAGTAATACTACAGTATTCGATACATCTGGGTGTAGCGCTCGGTATACCGTATCGTATCCATACCGAGCCAAGATCGAAATATCGGTACGGTACGGTATTGCGAACCTTGGTATCAAGGATCAATTCTTGCGGTTGTACGTCGACCATTAGTTATGATGCAGAAACAATTACTTAGATTGGTGGTTGTTTTCTTCTTCTTTTAACTTTGTTAGTTACACGGTTGATTTCTGTTTTGGAATGACCAGAATTGAGGTCCAGGAAACTAGCACTACCCGAGCCAAAGTAATAATGGAGCTTTCATTTCCCTTGATTCCGATCCGACGGTCCTGATCTGATCAACCTTGCCGAATTGGCCCGATCGCTGGACCGGATTCTAAATGGACTAGGCCTGAACGAGGGCCGACTCAACAGCCGGTCCCAACAAAAAGAAAAAGAATAAACGAAATTTCCAACGTCCACAGCTCCAGACGCTACGAGGCCACGCCCTAGCTTGCTTCCGCCGGCCGATCCCTTCCGCCGCTGCTTCACTGCTCCTCTCTGCCGCTGATACTATTCTCTCCTGATCTAAGGTATCTTATCTCTCCTGACCTCTCATCTCATCTCCTCCCCTCTTCTCTCCTCTCCTCCCTTCTCATCCCCGCCCTCCTTCCCCTGCCTGGCCGAAGGCAGCACGCAGTATTCTCGCTTTCATCCGTGCACCATTAAACCTGTCAGCCCGTGGATCTTCAGGTGTAGTTTTCTGTTCGATTAATTGAGATCAGCATGATAATGTTTATCATGAATGTTCGATGTGATATATTGATGAATCCTACTACTATGAACCAAGCATGAGTGTTTAGGTTCGTCAGAGGCTGATAGTTAGAGTTTGCCAATAGGAAATAATTTTTTTCACAAAAGACAATAATATTTTTTTAAAAAAAAGCATGAGTGAATTTTTTTGGTTGCCAAGGATTGAAATTTCAGACCATATCAGTGTTCTGAGCTTTGTTTGGTCTGGTGTATTATGATATATCGAGCAGAACGCCTAATTTAGGTATAAAATCTTTCGAAAATACTTGAAAGATAGAAAAAAAAAAGTTAGGATAGGGTTTCTAAGTTAAAAATAAATATACATTTAGTATAGGTTTAGCAAAACTAATGTAAATTCGGTAAGAATAGTATCACATATCTCTTTCAGGCTTTGAGGAATAGCCTTGTGCAAAGTTCGTAATTTCGATTCGTTATGGATCGTCATTCTATTTTATCATCATAAATATCTTCCAATATTTAATATGCATGAAATATAAATATTTGACCTATTAAGTATCTACTTTCGAATAAATCAATATAAAATACACTA
This sequence comes from Musa acuminata AAA Group, assembly GCF_036884655.1. NCBI lineage: Eukaryota > Viridiplantae > Streptophyta > Magnoliopsida > Zingiberales > Musaceae > Musa > Musa acuminata. The sequence continues at coordinate 39,150,233 of NC_088355.1, read as the reverse complement.
ATTATAATATTAAAGATCTTAATTAATCTCTAATTAAAGAAAGAGAATATATATCTCTTGATTAAAAAGTTCTTCCTCTTAATCCTTTCAAATTAGTCTCGATTCAATTCATAAATCGTTGCTTTGTAAAGTTTAGGAGAGTACAAATATGACAAAAAATGAGTTTGAGATAATTTAAAGGAGTGTGAGGGTAAAATATGAGGGAGGATGGGTTTAAAAACCCGTAAGTAAGGGCTCCAACAGTCAAATTGACTGTTGGAAGCGATCATTACCGATCTGTACCGGGCGATAACAGTCGAAATTTTGACTTTTACCACTCGATATAGCCCCGTATCGTCCGATACGGGGCTATATTAAGCGTACTATATGGTATGGGCGGTATAATTCGAAATTTAAATCCTTGATTGCTATATGGTTTGTTCACATGGTATGGTATATTCCTTGGTAGCTTTCTTCTTCCCCGTTGAATTGAATGGGTTGCTGTCAATTATGAATTTTCTTCTTCTCAATAGCAGATCCTTGTGAACTTCTATTTGATTCTTGATTCAAAGGGGGAGCGGCAAGAGCCGATCCATGGCATTGCAAAGGAGCACGTGCAAACTAGCCAACAGTTTGAAGTTTCTCCTTCCTCGGAGAGCTTCGTATCTTCATTCACATGCCACCAGCTTCGGTACTACTAATCATGTTCCATTATTTTTTTATGGTTTTTCTTTATTAGGCTTTTCTTCTCTCCTGCATTTTATTTTATGTTTATATATTGACTTGGTTCAGTTCTGCTCTTGTTTCAGTTTTCTGTTGATTTTATCATTTTAAAATGTTTTTTAGATGTGTATTATTTGATTGTTAAAGCTTGCTTAAACTTTTTTGTGCCCACATTTATACTTGTTTTCTTTTATTTCTTGCATCTTTCTCTCAGATAAAGTCCAGTTGCAATTTATATTTCTTGTAATGGAACTGAACTTGCCATTTATTGAGCACCTCAAAATATCTGTATGGCTTGGCTGGTAGCATTTATTATTCAATGAAGAAAAGAAGCAGGGAAGTCTTGGTCTCTCTTGGCTTGTGTAACATATTAGCACCTCAAACAGATAGGACGTATGTAAGGTAGGTGTTAGATGTTTGAAAGCTGTTGTGTTCTGGAATCTGTATTCTACTTGTTGTTTCCTCAAATCATCATGCAACTTGTAGCAAATGACGTATTTTCTGTTATTTACTTGCATTCATAATTTTGTCACTTTGTCAAATGGATCACTAACTTCTGATGCAGGATTTAAGGAAGTCCGAGAGGAAGAAAAAAGTAAATTGGTTGGTAATGTCTTCAGTAGTGTCGCTTCAAACTATGATCTGATGAATGATCTGATGAGTATTGGATTGCACAGATTGTGGAAGGACAGGTTGGGCCACTTGTATGTTGACTTGTGTGTCCATAACTAAATGTTCTATAGCTGATAATTACTTTCTTTTGGAAAACTTCAGATTGGTTACAAAGTTGGGTCCTTTTCCTGGAATGAAGCACCTTGATGTGGCTGGCGGGACAGGTAGATTAATGATGCTACGGACGAGGATGCCTTCGGCTATAACACTTAGAAATGACAAGCATATTTTCTACCAGTCACAACCAACGAAGAAGCCCTGACCATTTGGATTGAGTGCACAAATCATTTCGTATTGTTAGTTCCATCGATGACCATATTACTAGTTAACATAAAAACTATTATTACCTCTTTTTATTTTTTCTAATAAAGTTTTGTATCTCTGCACTACTAATCCTAGTCGACCTCACTTTGCCTGACCAGTGCATCTATAGCTTTACTATGGACATATCATACCATCTTAAATGGTATTTCCTCCTCTCTTAGTTGTTATCAGCATCGTGTCTTTGTCCTTATGACACATTATAATAAAATCATATCGATTCTTTATTTCATCCTATTTTTTTATCATCTTCCATTTTGTCTTACGGTCTAACCTTTCTTTGATTTTGTTTTTTTTTTATTTAGCAAAATCAATGTGAACATGTATGTGTTAACCACTCATTTATCTGGTGCACTATTGTACCAAGATTTAGCCAAAATGAAATACTGGAGTCTATAACCAGGATGGTTTTATATGGGTCTCCATGACCACCTATCATGGTTTATCGTCATGCATTCATGTATGTGCTTGCATTTTGTTTTTGGAGGGGGTGGAGGGGACAAACCAGCCCAAATATAATGGTCAACTTTGATCTCTGTCAGATGATTCCAGCAGGAACCTAACTTAATAAGTACTTAATCCAGCAATAATTTGATAAACTATGATTATTTGAAAGCTTATATTGGCAAGATATTCTTAGTGCAGGTGACATAGCCTTCCGTGTCCTTGAGAGTATAAGGAGTGTGAGTAGCAGAGCCATGCAGGATGGCTTTGCTGAAACTGAGGAACAGACACAAATTTACATATGTGACATTAACCCAAACATGTTGAATATCGGCAAGAAACGGGCTATTGAGAGAGGTTTATTATTACGCTATGTCATATGAGCTTGCTTTATGAGCCTCTTTGTTGCTACCTTTTTAAATAATGAGTTCAGTTTCCTTATGTAGGATTTGCGGAGGACCGCTATCTTCACTGGGTAGAAGGAGATGCAGAAGCTTTGAGATTTGAGGATGAGTCAATGGATGGTTACACCATCGGTTTTGGTATCAGAAATGTGACACACATTGAGAAAGCTCTTGCGGAAGCTTATAGGTAATGTTCTTGAAGTTCTACATAATGTTGTTGGCGTTGTTTGGTCCAGATAAGAAATCAGCATTTCTCTAGATCATTCATGAATTAGATAGACATGATAGAATATTGAGATGGTACCACTCGTCTTCCATAGTGCTCAAATTGATTGTTTATTGAAATAATGAATCGATAGCTTACATTTAGTCTTGAATATGGATGATCTTGCCTTCGCTAATAGTGTCTAATAGTTAGTTACCTATTCAAGAAAGATCAGATGACCTATATCCCAGTCTTACACGATATGGTTTCTTTTACTCTTTTATCTTGTTTGTATGTTTACATAGAGTCCTAAAGCGGGGTGGCAGATTCTTATGCCTTGAGTTGAGCCATGTGGAGTTTCCTGTCTTTAAACAGCTGTAAGTTTGACTTGTCTTATCATATTTATCCATTGTTCAATCCTTCAACTTATTGAGAAATTCCTATTACAAATGCAATCAACTGAAGTGAATGGGGGTCTTGCTGATATTCCTGTCCAACTTGCTTGACGTTGGGTCTGTATTTGCAGCTATGATTACTATTCCTTTTCGGTCATTCCTGCTGTTGGAGAGCTTGTCGCTGGTGATAGAGAGTCTTACCAATACTTGGTCGAGAGCATCCGGCGATTTCCTAATCAGGTAATGGTTTCTTATGAACTTGCATATGAGGAAGTGCCTGGATATTGATTTAAGCCTCTCACAAGTATGCATAGAACACCTTGCTGTGATCTTTCAGATATTGTTGCAGTGGACCATGCAGTTGACCTTTCTGTTAATTGGAAATAATTTTGAAACCAGCAGGACATGTAGAACTTGTGATGAAAAGAGTACCAATCATTGGTAGTTTCATTGAACTGCTAAACTATGGGTGATCCTGATGGTAATGTTAAGTTTCTTATTGTTTCATACATGCTGTACGGTGCTCATGTGACATCTGCATGGTGATTGTTCGGTGCCAACGGTGTGCCGGAACACCCTTAGATGAAATATTACCTTGTTCTTGCTGTCATGGACCACATGTTCTGTAGTTCCAAATTGTAGAAAAGAAAGAATAGTTTAAAGCTGTTCCATGAGAACAAAATTGAGTATCGTCATGTGTCAGTGGATTCTTGCATGCATGATCTTGACCATGGCTTTGACTATGCAGGATGCATTTGGTCGGATGATTGTCGATGCAGGCTTTCAGAAGGTGGAATACGAGAATCTAGTTGGTGGAGTGGTTGCCATTCACTCTGGACTAAAATTGTAGGGTCCTTGCAAAGGAGCTCGCAACGATCGCCCATTCTTTTCAAGAGTGAGTTTGATATCCGTCAAGGAATTGTGTCGGTGGCATCTTCTCAGCAGAAATTCAACTAGCAACACCTTTGATCATATGATACTTTTCCTTCTTTGTTGAGATTCAGTGGACCAACAAAAAATAAAATGGTGTGCCAACAAGTTGCAGAATTTTGTTTTGGCACTCTTTCTTTGTGCTATTATTTCAGCTTTCTTTCCCCATAACGTATGCAACCGAGCTTCATCTTTGTATTTTCTACAAAATTTGGTGCAATTTTTGTTTCTTGACTGATTGCTAGATCTGCTGCCACCATGAACACCATTCTTGACTGATTGCTAGAGTCTACAAGAGTGAAACATGTTCCCATTATTACTTCACCCCACCCGCCTCCAATGATTATTTAATAGGCAATCGCTCTTTCCATCAGTAAGAATAATAAACATCAATCATCCCATTGTACAGAGTTGAATTAAAATCTTACTAAATACCGAGATTGAATAACATGTTGGGTGTCACCTCATCAATAATACAAATAGATTTCGAGCCTTGACGCTTGTCAATCAATAAAATAATTCGTTAAATAAATATCTTGTGTCAACTCATTTGCACGTTGACCAACACGCAACGAGAGACGCAAAGCTCTCGTTGCGTTTGAGCCTCGGTCTCTCCTCCACGCGATCTGCATGAGGCGCATGCGACGTGCACGTTTAATGGATGCATTTCGACGACGGACGCAAAGACATCGTTGACTTCCTCACCGAGTCCGTGTGATCCAATACGAGGTTGGAGATTTCCCTTTATATATATATATATATATATATATAATTCCATCCATCTCTTATTTATTCGTCAAGTAATATTAATATTATTAGAACTAAAAAAAGCAAGCCTCCAAGAAACGCGAGGCATAGAAGGAAAAGGTCAACGGTCAGCCACTGGCGGAAGATGACCCAAAAAGAACACAGCACAGGGACTAATTAAATAATTAATTATATATATATTATATATATTATATACTTAAAAAGGAATATTCTATACTCTCCGCATATCGACGGAAGAAGAGAAGCCGCATCCCCCATTCGGCATTCGAGCTCTCCCTCCTCCTCGATCTGCCTCTGATCCGATCCCTTTTGCACCGCCCAAATCCTAGACATCTCACCGATCGACCCCTGGTGGTGCCATTCGCCGGGAACTACGCCGGAATCTGCTCCCATTTGTCCGAGGCGGCAGAGATGAGCACCAAGGGCAACTGGTCGCCACCGGCGGTGAGCGGGCGGCTGTTCACGCTGGGGCTGGTGGCGTCGTGGTACTCGTCCAACATCGGGGTGCTCCTGCTCAACAAGTACCTCCTCAGCAACTACGGGTTCAAGTACCCGATCTTCCTCACCATGTGCCACATGACGGCCTGCTCTCTGCTCAGCTACGTGGCAATCGCCTGGATGAGGGTGGTGCCGATGCAGGCCGTGCGCTCCCGGCTGCAGTTCGCCAAGATCGTCGCGCTCAGCCTCGTCTTCTGTGGCTCCGTCGTCAGCGGCAACGTCTCGCTCAAGTACCTGCCCGTCTCGTTCAACCAGGCGGTGGGGGCGACCACCCCCTTCTTCACCGCCGTATTCGCCTACATCATGACCGTCAAGCGGGAGGCCTGGATCACCTACGTCACCCTCATCCCGGTCGTCGCCGGAGTCATAATCGCCAGCGGGGTACGTTTAACTCCGAATCTTCCTCCCTTCGGATTAGATAGATCCAGTTTTTTCCCATAGATTGTGATGTATATCATGTGTTTGATGTTTGTACTTGGTTGAATTCATCATGCAATCCAAATGAAAGAAAGGAAATCGTTGCATTTAGGTGGATGTGCATTTCTTGGTTCGTTTGATATGGATCTGTAAGATACTAAACAATGCAGGAGGAATTAAGTATGGCAGATTTAGATTTATCGATTAGATTATCGTACTCTCTGCATTTGGATTCGAGATCTGATTATAACTCTACATGTTAGATGTTAGATGTTAAGACTTAAAGTGGCATGTTTTTTAAGTTGGGGAGGCTGGTTCATCTAAAAGTAGTCCAGCTTTAACTGAGTTTCTCCATATGATCTTGTGTCTCTTGGCACCATCTTTCGGCTGCTTTAAACATCTTTCCTTTCTGCTTGTGGTTCTTGATTGTTTTGCATCTGATTAGACAACTTAGAGCTTGTTGAATGTAATATGGCCGATCGGACGAAATATTTTTTTCTTTAGTCGATACGAGGTGGATCGTTTACTTGCAATGCTCCGATATGATATGTAGCAACTAAAAAACCATAAGCTTCTTCCAGAAACATGTAGGCCTTGGCATTCAGAAACCCATTCTACATCGAAGCTTTTCACAAAAATGTTATTGAATTGACTTGCGAGTTTGTAATGCTAATATCATTTCTTTACGAGGTTGTCGAACTGCCGCATAGTCGTAGTCAGGGGACCCCTCCAGCAGACTAGGTTAAATGCTCAGATGACTAAGCAAGCACATAAGTGAATTATGCTAAATATCATACGAATTAGTCCGGTTCTCATTTCAGGGATTACGCATCGACTTGTGCAACTTTTGTCTGCGAACATCATATGTCTCGAACAATAAAAATGTCTTAAACTGCAAAAGTGTTTAGTTATGAAAATATAGGTTAACTAGTAAGTTTTTATGTAAACAACGATGTTAATGTGTTAAAACCGAAAATTGGAAATTGATTATTTTGACAAAAAAGCATGCCAGAAAATAAATCTAGATAGGTGTCTGACCAGACATAAAGAGAATAAGATAGTAATACATTATAGGTTATCTATGAACTCCATGTTTTGCTATAAAAGGATAAATTCAACATGCAGTTAAAAGTAAAAAGGAATTTACTTTTTATGTAACACCATTAGAAATGATTTGAATTACCCTATTCTTTCAGCATCTGAGCAAACGCCATCGGGTAAATAATTGGAAATAGAACCAGGCATTGAAAGAGAAGTTTGATTCTCAATGGAGGACCATTTTTCAGTGGCCTTGCTGGTGTCAAGGAGGATGATTTCTGACCTAGATACTGCCAGCACTCAAAGTGGCATTTGCCTTTTCTCTGCTCACCTTTATTGCTTTCCTTATCATGGTTGCTATTGTTGTGTGGATCCAGCGACAACTTTTTCTGCTTGAATGGTTCCTTGAGTACAGTTTTTGTCTAATTATTAACTTTTATTGCTTATTTACAACAATGCAGGGGGAGCCAAGTTTCCATTTGTTTGGTTTCATCATGTGTATAGGTGCAACTGCTGCAAGGGCACTTAAGTCGGTATTGCAAGGGATACTGTTGTCTTCTGAGGGGTAATCGATGCATTTTTGTTCCGTACATGCAAATGCGTCTGCTCTACTCATCCATGCATCCACTTGTCAGAGCCTCACAGTTTTTATTTTGATTATTATAGACTGCAAATTTTATGGAGGCATTCATTTTCCTGAAAATGTTGTAGTTTTCTTTTTCTTCTGCAATATTAATATCAAATTTTCTGCACCTCTCTTTTTCTTATCAGGGAAAAGTTGAATTCAATGAATCTTCTACTATACATGGCTCCAATAGCAGTTGTTTTATTGCTTCCTGCTACATTAGTTATGGAGCAAAATGTGGTCGGCATCACATTGGCACTTGCGAGAGAAGATATTAAGATTATATGGTACCTATTGTTCAATTCCGCTCTTGCCTATTTTGTGAATTTGACGAACTTTTTGGTAACCAAACACACCAGCGCTTTGACACTCCAGGTACGATTCTTGCACAATGTCATTGTCTCATGGTTGTCTATACAACATTTTTTAATGATAAGGACATACATGTACATCTATTTCCATTTATATTCATTTGCTGGGCTTTATGGAAATTTATCTGTTTACGTTTGTGTGCTTTATGATCTGGGACTAGCATATTCGGTTGGGAAAACTTGAAAGTGTTGTTGTTATTTTATACGCCAGTATCAAAATTCTGTATCTCTACGAAGTCCATCAAACTTATTTGCGTCATTGCAAAATGAATGCATAAGTTTCATCTCTTTTCTAGGCTATGGGTGAGAATTCAGATGGTCTCTCGCTCATTAGACCTTTAGCCTTCTGTACTCGCCACGTGGCAAGCTCCTTACCTAAAACTCTCATGAAGATGTACTGAGTTGTGGAAGTTACGCTATTTCATCATGAAAGAACACTGTGCTCAGTGATAAATTCTGATCTTCATCATCATTCTGCTTTTGTGTGGTTCCTTTATTGCAATGCTGCTACGGTATTAGCTTTTGGTGATTTCAGGTTCTTGGAAATGCCAAAGGTGCTGTTGCGGTGGTTGTCTCAATCTTAATATTCAAGAATCCTGTGACGGTGACTGGGATGTTTGGTTACACTATTACGGTAATTGGAGTAATTCTTTACAGCGAAGCAAAGAAACGCAACAAGTGAGCTTCTTCAGAAACAACGGTCAGGTGTGTGTGTGTTCCTCGTGCAATGGTGACGGCGGCATTGGGTTAACTGCAGCTCTGGAGGTTGGTTTAGTTCGTATGTGCAACTCATGTCGGCATCTGATTCTTTTGCCTGAAACCCTAAGACCAGTTAGCGAGTAGGGTTAGGAAGCGCCAATAACTAATTGGCCTCGTTCATTTTTTGGAGCTGCATTCTTTTCTATATCATTTTGATGGAGGTTCAGAAGAATGGAACTCTTTTGCAAGGAGATTATGCTCCATCTTACTCAAGTTTTACTCTGATTAATGGATTATGTTCTTTATGAATTCTGATCGACAGATATTTGGCTTCTAAGACGATCATAGACCTCATTTCGTTGTTACTTAATGCATTCATATCATACATCTATCGAAAAATGACTAATTGTTCATTTCTTTTCCATGTCCAATAATATCATGCTTGTTATTCTTAGTTTCCCATGCCACAGCTAATTTGTAGTGCCCTCTCTGCTCTGTTTTGCTCTTTATCCATCTTTTCTTCGGTATCTTAATCGAACTCCTCCAGGCTAAAACCTTTACCCAATCGAAATAGAAACCAAGTCATGAAAACCATCTCAAGCCTCACCATTTCTCATACTGCATCAGTATCTTTAGAACGCGCGATATCGTAGTTGTTTGCTCGTATGAAGCTTCGGTTTGTGTATTTTTGCTTAATGAGCTGATACTGGAATTACCATATGTCTTTAGTCTATATAAGATTGCATATATTTTTGGTCTCGATTGTTTAACTAGATATGTATTCTGAGAGATGAGATTTTGGGCTTTGGAGCTGCATACATTGTAAGAGATCATATCCTTTTGGGCTTTGGAGCTGCATACATTGTCGGGAGGAACACACACTGTGCATTCCCAAATCACGTCACTGATGCATGAGGCAGTCGGCAAGTAGATTGGTTAATAGGGACTGCTATTTAGGTCGACTGTTTCACCCCCAAAAATGATCTCGTGTAATAAATCCTCCGTATCTGAACTAAGATTTCGTTGTCGAAATTATTCTATCTCGCAGCGTCTCCTTCTGCTTCCCCGTGCAGACACAGCCATACAAACTAATGCAGTCACCACATCCCTCCCTTTGAACCCTAATCTTACTGTGTAATCATGGAGTCATCATCACCCACTCCACAATATGTGTAGTAAACAGCAGGGGAAAAGAAGGCGGAATACGATGAAGGAACCGAGAACACAGGCAGCAGTAGCCTCAGAAGAAAGCATAGGCGTCTCCGAGGGTGGTGGTGGTGGTGGTGGAGCTACTGATGAGTCCATACCAAGAAGAACCAACACCAGCCCATGGAAGGCCCATCGAAGCTTTGGTCTCCCCTTCGTCCATGTCCTTACGGCCGGCCACTGCTCTGTCTGTTGCATCTCCCAGTCCTCCTCCCTCAAAGCGCACGAGTCCATCTTCCCCGGCGACACCACCGAGGCCATAGCAAAGGTCGTTCGAGCCACTTGGGTTCACGGTGTCGACAGAGCCACAAATGTCGAGGTTAAGTACATGGTCCGGGAGAAAGCCATGGCCATCGAAGGCCAAGGTGAGGTCATGGAGAAGTGGTGGAGGAAAGAAGGGAGGGGGGAGTGGATGATCGTTTGTGGAGTCGGCGGCGACGGGATCAGTGTCTTGTGCCTTCTTAGAGGAAGCGGTGGATCTTTTGTTCTTCCTGCAGCCACCTCCGACGGGAACGTTCCTAAGGGAGCCTCCCTGAGTCCAATACCTCCTGCAGCCCTTGCAGAAGTATCTGGGTTGGGAGAGGCTGTAGTTGTTGTAGTAGCAGAACTTGGTGTTGGTGGAGGCACAGCGGGGGCATTCGAGGGCCTGTTCTGGGTGAGGTCTAACTAGCTTCCTCTCCTGCTGCTGCAGCTGGTTCTTGGGGCACAGTCGCAGCCCTCCCAGCTGTTGGCCAGCCATGGCCTGCAGAAGAAATCACACGACCAGAAGAAGAAGAAGAAGAAGAAGAAGAAGAAGATAGTAAATGATAGATTATGATAGAGAGTACAAAAGAAGCCTTTATAAAGATAAAAGCATGCCATGAAGATAGTAAGAGAGAAACTTGTGAGCATGCCAACAACATGATTAGTAAGTAGTCAGGAAGGAGCAAGCTTTAGTGGAAGAAGCAATATAGTGGGATGTCAGCCTTTGTAAAGGCAGTGCATCAGCTTTGTTTCTTCATCATGATGTCTCAAGTGGGAAGCTTCACTAATAATTCAAGCAAAAGAAGTGGCTGTGGTAGCTTTAGCTGAAGGTATATAGAAGAACTCAAATTACACTGCTAAGTGTTAATTCAAGAACAAGATGAGCATCACTTGTCATCACAGACCAACAAAAGCTCGAAAAGAGAGTGATGACACGCAGAAGAAGAAGAAGAAGAATAGCTCATCGACAGGCAAATAGGAGTGTTCAACCTGAATACAAGACTGTGCAACGGCTACACAAAGGACATGCATATATATATGTACCTATGTATGAATCTGATCCACCGATCTCACGCTCAAACCAGATCTTAAAACGCAAAACAAACCGAAAAAGAAAGAAAGAGAGAGTCGGGAGATGTAAAAGAAGTCAGATGAAACCAAAGTGAAGTGCAGGAGACTTCACTTTGGTTTCATCGCGGAGATGTGTACCTGGCTGCGAGCTTTAGGAACTTCCATGCACCGCCCAAAGGAGAAGCGCCTCGGAGAGATGGAAGTGAGGATGGAGAGGCGAAGCGGAAGCTGATGTTGAGGAGAACCGACATCTCACCTCTTCCGGCCATTAAATAAGAGAGAGGGAAGAAACCAGAGAGAGAGAGAGGAAGGCAATGATTAGGCTACGCACGTACGAAATGAAACGACGCGCTTCTGACTTGCACGCTCGAAAAGCATCGGGAAAAAAAAATCCAGCCGCTTCCCCTGCAACAGATTCTCACGAAGAGACAGATAGATAGAAGAAAGGGAGGGAGCGAGGGAGAGAGAGAGAGAGAGAGAGAGCGGAGGCCCACCGTGGAGTGTAGCGCCACAATAACGCTTCGTTGCTCGGGCCCTACAGCCCGTCATGCCACCACATGCCCGCCATCGTTTTGGTTTTCTCTACTCAGGAAACAATTATATTACTTCAAAACATTTATTACAAATTATTAGCATTAAAAATATATATATAAACTAATCATCTATTTAAAATATTTTTATATTTACTGTATACGGCAAATATACTTTAATTTTTTATGTAATAAAATTTTAAAAATTTATTGTATAATAATGTACTCTAATCTCTTTTTTTATATATACCATTTAGTTTATAAAAGGTTTTATTTACTTAAATAAATTGTCGATTGGTTATACTCTATCTGACACTTGAAATTTGTGTTTATGAGTTTAATCCGTTAGTATTAATTTTATTGATCTATCTATTATCGGCATATGGTATTGGCATTCTGGACTCTGGTGTTGCGAGTCACTGCAGAGTTCGATCTGAGTTATGCTCGGGTCAAGATTTGGATATTTGCCTCTCCATGTGACGTCGATTGGAGACTCCGTTGTGCCTCTTCTACGCATCATCCGTACAGTGGATGACCAGGAGGAGAGGTTGAACTGGAGGAGGCGTTTCCGATAGGCGACGCGAGGAGCGCGTGAAGACCACCGTTGCGGTTGGGAGGCGGGACGTCAGGAGCGCACGCCCGTTCTGCTTCGGCGTGCGTCAGGCGGTGCGGGCGACGATGTTGTATAACGCGCCAAAATGGGCACGGCAGAAGAGCGCGGCGGGTTGTTAGGGCAGGGATGGCTGGAGGCACGGCGGCCGCCATCTCTTGTTTGGCTCCCCTAGTGTACGTTCGCCGCCCTCGTCTGTCGTTTTCTTCCTGCATGCGTCACCAAAATCGAACCTGGAACGACCGAACCATTATGAGAAGTACACCGCCACTGGGCTTGGGAGAAACTACACCAGAGGAGCACCGTTTCGCAGGTTGCTTCTTGCACCTGATTAAACTGCCTCTGATTAAGTTGACACACATTTTTGGAGTATTTCATAAGGCGCCAGTGAAAGGCTATTGATGCTTATCATGCACCTATTTCCAATTTGCATCATCATGATGGCTCAATTGAAGTGCTTCATCTCCAGCAGGGCATCAGACGAACCATGCACTCGAGTCCTGGAAACAAAGGCAGCAAAAATAAAAAGGTCAGACAGTTAGTTGCTCAGGCCATCATCCAAACCATTCTTCTTCGGCTTAGTTTTCGCCTCCTCATGCTAACTGGCTTGCTGCTTACATCGAGTTAAGGGGAACACATGTAATGTAAACCATTTTACTCACGATGTTTATTGAAGAAAATTAACCAATGGATGGGCTAATATGTACTATTTGTTTGATAATTTACAACAAGAATTATACAACCTACAAGCCTAAATAAAAATGTGGAACGCTTTTCTCCTCCTCGGTAGATAGATAAATGTGGAGCGCTTTTCTGCTTAGGGCAAATGACCGCAACTGAATCATTACTATAAACATATGGGATCATTGATATAGATATAGACAAGAAACTGCATAAAAGCAAATCAAACATGCAATGAAATAATTTGATGTCTAAAGTTTCACTTATCCAGCTCCTGATGTCGATTCATTTCTCTGTTCAGAGTTTTGCACATTTTGTTCACCCTCATTGCTCGGCTTCCCATCACTGGATTCCTCGGGATTAATCTGTGCGCCCTGGAAATACATAAAACATGATATATCAGAATTACATATTCGTGTGGGTGAATATAAATAAAGGCAGGTGCATAAAGATAAAAAAAAAAAAATTCATAGTTCCAATGGTGTGAGACAATAGGGGGGTGCGCAAAGGCCCAAGGCTCATTGATTATGCTGACTGTGTGAGGAAGGGTCACCTGATGATTAAAAGATTTGCAAGAGATGAAGGTCGTAGTGTTTTCTACTACGAAACCATTGAAAACCATAGCAGTAATATGCAACAAAAAGATCATTAAGTCCTACACCATGGAGGAGAAAAGCCATCGGCAGCACATGCACATGCGTGCGCGCGCGCACACACACACACAAACAATAGAAAATTACATGATATTTTGTTCAGCTAAATAATTTTAAGCTAGTGAACCAAAATTATCCGAGTGTGACCAATAAGGCCATAGTCCTAGATTTAAAAAATCAAGTATGTTTAAAATTGGATGATTTATGCTAAAGGGAGGCAGTTCAATTGGATGAAAGAGACAAGTTGAGAGTCATCTAAAATACTTGAGAACGTGCATAACATGCATATATAGCAAATGCAGCATAAGCAAATCAGAGTTTCCAATTAGGTTTGTTTTCTGTATACTACTAGTGGCTAAACTCCGCATGGAGAGTCCTAAATCTTAACCTTTGGACGAAGAAACACTACTAAAATTTTGGTGGTGAAATTGTAAATAGCCTATAAAGGCGGGCTTTAGAGCTTACTAGAGAGATCATTACTAGACAACAAAATATCATTACCGCAGTGCACTATGTCTGACATTATTAAATTTACAACTTCTTGTAATAGATGTTCTATTATGGTAAGCAGCATTATTTTTCTCAACTACCAGTTTGCTATAAAACAATAAAATTAAGAGGTAATGCTTTCTACAATAAAGAGAATCTAGACCCCAAAAAAAAAAGTTATAGGTAAACACCTTGTTCTTATCACGCCAACCAAGTACAAATGGCCTAGAAAGCAAGTTTATTTTCCTGGCAGGGACATCCAGAAATGAGTCGTGACTTGTTCGCACGGACGAGGAATCTGCAGTTGGTGTCCTGAAATGAAAAGGTCACAAAGTTGTGTCACGTGCATGTATGGTGCGCCAACATCAGAGAATTGAGAAGAGTGTGTTTGATGTGAACATGATAAAGAGAAGAAGATATGAAAATCAAGGATTGTCATGACAGTCTGGCATGGGTCCAAACATGCCACCCGAGGAAGGTATCGGAACGCATCACGTCAAGGAGTTTGAACCTATGTCACAGCCAGCTTTTGCCTGGCATGATAACATAATCATGATCCTGTGCTGAAACAACATATGCTTGATGAAAGTCGAGAAAAGAACAAGACTACATGAAGATCAAGAGATAAGGATACTCCTGCTGGCAAGCAAGAGTGGCTTGTAAGATTTTGATGCTCTTCTAACAACCCAGTGGAAGAAAAAAGAAGAATTGACAGAAAGTGATTTAACATATACCTTGGGGAGCTAAGTGCTTTGAGCTGGCTAGACTCGTATTGCAATGTAGCCTCCAACATCGTCTCTGCCATTACTGCCCTCTTCTCCATTTGTGCAAATAAGAACATGGCTTGTTCATATTTTTCCTGCATATATCTATTTGTAGTGGGTAAAAAATTTCAGGAAGTAAAGATATAACAACCTAATCAAATTTAGAAATGTGTTGTATTAATGAAAAGTGAATAACAAAATCAGTAGGAACAATATATATTCCTTCAATAAATGTATAGGATGAGGAGAGCAACAACTCAAAGGGTTATAAAATGCATATGGTACTGAAAATTAGAAGTGGAAACATAAGCATGGAAGAAAAAATGTGAGTGGCACAAAATTGCCATCTAACTGTTAAAAGGCGATAATGATTAAGAAATGATTTTTTTTTGTACAGTTCATTATGTATCCTTCACCAGTAAAAGCAAGCTCAGCACTGCTTCAAGGCACAGCAGCATTCATTTTAGCTATATAAAAACAATATAGACACTTTGATTTTAGGTTCCACTTCTGTTTGCAGTTGTACCCATATGGCACAAGTCAAAGAATGTGGAAGGTATTCAAAGAACAAAGATGTAAGAGCTATGTGCATATAGACCATAATTTGACAAGCTAGATCACCTCTCCAACTCAGGCCAGCATGTAATAGGTAAACCTTAGTGAAGAAATAAAGATGCACAGAAAACTAAGTCTCTCTGCAAATACACTCAAAACCAAGCAATGAAAAAAATTGCACGAGGTTGACTTGTATCCTCCTATTTAGCCATAATTGATGAGATACCAGTTTTGCAGCAGTCAAAATGTCCAAATTCCATGTGAGCCATCAACTAAGATATAGTTGTTACTTGTTAGCAATGCAATTGTCAATCTTGATCTTATGTTTCCGATCCTCTAATTCCATGCAAATGCGTCAACCCCTAACTAAAACAACTTCATCAGTGTCGTTTCATGGTCATCTCTCTTCCAAATCTATCTAGTCTGGAAAAAACATTTCCACTTAAAAATAAACAAGTATCAGAATCAGCTGAAAATGCAATCTAAACATCGTAGACTATAAAAGACCTGGAGGACATGCACAGCATGCCGCTGAGCAACAACATCTTGCTCAGCAAAATGGCGAGCATCTTCCGTGACCTTTTGTTCTTGTTCAACTCGCATCAGTACCTTCACAAGTGCAAAGCTCATTGATTTGTATAAAAAAGCAACCAAAGATACCGAACAGCATGGTAGGAGAAAATCATAGTGTAAAGGTAGAAACAATTTTGGCACACCTCAAGCATGGCACGCTCTTGTTCTTGCTTGTCTTCTAGAGCCTGCCGCAACTCAATTACCTCTTGCTCCAGCTGCTCAACCTATGAACAGTAGCAATAGCACTTAGATTAACCAGATGGCCAGAAAAATTGAGCCAGCATGTGTGATAAACACAAAAGTAACTAGAGACAGAAAAGGTTTAGATTAACCAGATGGCAACAGCCTCTGTGGGGAGCATTTAATATACATACAAATAAAGGTCTGTACATGCATATGCATATGCATACACACTTTTTCTGGCCATATATCTGTGTGCAACCATATATCTGTTTTATATACAGATATGCGTAATACTTCTACATATATACATGTACTACGATTTTTATATAAGCTCATAACTCATGCCAGTATAGCATTAAATCAGTACATACCATGGTATACTGATGGGAAAACAAATATAAAATCTTGTTTATAATGTTGCTATACTTCAGTGCATTGACACACTGTATACTAGTATATACCAGTCAGTTTTAACTCTATGGGTGTCATTAAGAACATACATATATTACAATCCATCCAATAGAGCAACACCATATAATTAACGAAAGAAATTTAAAACACCAGATCGAGAATATAAAAAACTTTGTTCAATATGAAAAAATTAACAGCTTAAAACATCATATACCTTTGCACTCAATAGGCGCCTATTATCCTGCTTCACCATCTCCATCAATGCTGTCTCCAACTCCTCGGCTCTATGAAAATGATTAAATAAAAACAAGCAGAACTTAGATGCCATACAACTAAAAGAATGTCATGTAGACATTAGTTAGATTTAGAAAAATAGTTCCAGGCTGTGTTTTAGGAGCATTTTTCATTGTGATGTAAAATCAATGTCATCGACTCGAGATGAAAAACACACAGGTATCAGGCACATATTTTCAGGCTTTAAGAGTAAATATATTAATTTAAGAGTAGAGAAAGCATGTTTAAATATTTAGTTTCTACTTTCTAATATTATCACCAATAGGATGCTGAGAACGACAAACCTGAGGGTAGCAGATCTTTTCTCCTCTAGCAATCTACATAGCTCCACCCTTAACCATGTGGCCTACAAATTAAGGGTACACGGAAAAGTATGTCATTTCAAGTAGACTTCTCACCCTTTTTCATTATTGGATAATGAGGCAAGGCCTAGATTAAAGCACAGAATCATTGAAATGATGTACCCTATATGGCAACTTAAGAAATAGCAGCAATGAAAGCATGGTTCTTTTGGTACTAAAAGCTTGATTTCTATTACCCTGAGCTTTATATGTTTTTTATTTGTTATATTTGCACGAAAGCTGCATTTGATATAAAATAAGCATAGCCCATTTCAGCTGACAAGGTTACTGTACCAGGCAACCCCCAAAGCTTGATGTTCATGTCCAAGTAATTTCGATTACTCAAGAATCTGAAATTAGCAAATCATTTTACTAAAGAATGCCAATGCATCTGCTTTCAATCTTTGGGCCTTTTTCTATGGTTGAAAATCTAGGTAAACCAATTAGATGCCCTAAAATAGTGCTCTAACCTGGTGAGGTTGGTGATATTAAATGTCACATCATTCAACTCAAAATATTTGATAAGAGAAGTACAAAGACTCACTGAAGTAGAATGTTCGATTGATCTATGAGGGATCCTGCTTTCTTTATATTTGTGGGATACATAGTTACAACATTTAATAATTCTGATATGTCCCATCAACAATATTGCTTAACAAACAAAACCAGATTTTGCCTCAGTTTAATTCTGGTGTTTTTCCCTCCCAAAACCAAAAGCTACTGGCTTTCTTTGTGATTCTCCTACCTATTCCACAAAATGTACAATACCATATGCTTTATTCTCCTATTCAACTAGATATTCTTAAATTTAGAATGACAACTATAAAAGAAAACATTCCAGTTACCGTCACCATATGTAAAAGCTACTCATGTCATTTTTAAAAAAGACATGAGTAGCTTTTACAAATAAATAACAGCGGAAAACACATGAGTAATAAGCACTATGAACATGAAAAGACAACAAGGTGAGATTACTTATGAAAAAGTGCCTCAAGAATTATCCAACTGGTGGCCCATAGATTCATTTTAAAAATGACAATTAAAAGCCAATGCGTTTGCTTATCATGCAAGTTAAAATAGCACTTTAGATTGAGCAGATTGGAAATCAAAGCCAGTCTTTAAGATTAGAAAAAAAAATTGATAACAATTGCAAGTGTAATAGTCATTTTTCCAAATGGTAACCATTTTTATATTTCATTATGTATTTAATGCACTGAAGAGGCCTTAACAACGCTCACTGCCTACTGGACATCATTAGTCTATTTGCTTACATTGAACATTTGACCCTCGAACTAGAAAGTGAAACACACACTTTACAACAGCAAATAATAGAAGGATTACCTGCTCTTGAAGATCAGGTAAAGAATCCAGCTCTGCATCAAATGTCAGAGTACTACCATCATAATTAGTGAAATCGGAATCTATGAAGTGCACTTCGCCAATAGCTTTCGTGTCACCAGCATTTTCTTCTGATTTTGACTCTGAAACTAGGAGTCCATTGTCACGGTTGAAACTATACAGCTTAGTCGCAAGACCTTTAGAGTCACTCCAAACATGCATTCCTTTGGACCTTTCCTCCATGGCAGCAAGCACAGATGGTCGATGTTTGTTCCTTAATTCTTGTAGTCTCATCTCATTTACAGTTTGATATCCTACACAAGCTGTCAAAACAAGTTGGCTACTGTCGAAAGTCGAACCAGCAAGTGACTGCACCAATGTAATTGCATCCCCTGCATCCTTGGTTGTTACAATTGCAGGACCTAGAAAAGTTCACAAGAAAAAACAACATTGGTTATATTCCATGTAACAAACTAGACTTTGTATCCAATTAATGTACTCATACGGTCAAACTGTCAAACAGATCAAGATCCATCAATATATTAAGCAGTACCATATAACTCCAACAAAGCAAGTGCTGTTCGGAAAAGCATCTCCCGGTTCCCATCAAACAAAAGCACATCCCAAACACGAAGAACTATAATTTAAAAAAAAATCAAAGACGAAATTAAAAGAACGCATATTGTATAGCACCTTTTTGAAAAATAAAAAAATAACAAGGATGAAAAGATTTTAGTAGAGGTAAACTAATGGTCTAACAGTTACAAAATTCTGCATAGGAAAACCTGACCACTTTCCCAGGGAAGCATATTCATGAAAATGGAAAGGAACCACGGTCCTGTGATCCATGCCACCTGCACTCCGAGATAATCTAGATGATTCACTGCAAATAAAGGATAAAAATATAGATATGAATATATCAAACATAAATTCGTGTTGGTTGATATTTTACCAGCACAGTATCTTGAAGACAATAAAGAGTAGCAAAAAATATGAGGTACTAGGACCTAATTTTGGAAATCTTTCACGTACTAAATCCTCCAAAGCAAGTTGGTCCACCTGGAACATATTTCCACATACATTAATACATCAGCATACAGTAACAAATCTAACCTCTTGACATAGGTACATGGAAAGTGACTAGCATGGTAGAAACTCATCCCAAATTTAAAAAGAAGCACATGTTTCATCACAATATCACCTGGGATTCAATCATCTCCTCAGAGTAGTAACCATCAAAATAGTCATCAATGATGCCAGTTAAAGTCCTGTGATACATCAAAAAACTTAGGCTCAGTAAATTCTTTCATGTTATATCTATCTACAGAAAAAAAAACTCACTACTCACATTGCCGAATCATGCTAAGCAATTATATAATTTTTTTTCTAAACACGTAAATGATATCCTTGATTAAATTTTAAATCTTCCAGGCAAACCTACCAAAATGCATTTTCCTCAGGCATCAGCAGAAGCAGTAATCCAGCAAAGAAATTCATCACCTGCAGAATACAAATCCAAGTAAGATGTTCTATTTAGTTAGAAAATCCTCATTTTTCTGAACAGAAAGAAATATAACTAGCAACTCTATAAAAGAATATAAAGGACTGGCTGAGAGGGAATAGGTTCTGCGTGTTCCCAGAATGAAAATGACAGATCATCTAACATAAAATCTGAAAGTGTAAGAGTCTGAATTCCAGTACTTGTAATCACTCTGATATACTTTATAAGAGAAGAAAAGCTCAGAAAGAGAAATACATTCTCTAGATTATATAAAAGCTGTTTAACCTTGCAGCAACTCTTGCAGAACTATTCCCAAAGAGAATGATGACACCGAACACACTGTAGAAACATGATAAGCATGAGTACCTGACAATAACCAACAAACGGATTATGCAGAGCATATGCCGTGAGCAACCGCCTCAAAGCATTTCTCCCATCGTCGTCTAGAGCAGGATGACCAGGGAATGTTCTGGGTAAATCCTGTAAAGAGAACATAAGCAAGTAATTTGAAATTCAGCATTTGAGTTACCATGACACACTGAGTAAACGGAAGTTGGACACTTTATAATGGTAGCGACCTTCTCGATCTGTCCCTTCCATTTTTCAATTCCCTGGGGTAGTGTTGGTTTGCTTTCAGTGTCATCCTTAAGCACAGCATCACCTTCTATAAGCAGAGCATCAACTTCTTTTCCATCAGCCTTAGATTCTTGATCTAACAAGCTACTATAATATCCATCCAACCTGCGAGCTCCAACACCGACAAAAGCTTGCCAAAGCTACAGTTAAGAGACATTGGTAGACGTAGATTAGTGGAAGCACAAAAACCAGCTGTAGCAACAGGCAATACACAGCTAAGTCCTGGATACACCTCTCCTCTGAGAGCCATAGGGAGCCCCCCATGGACCAAGCACTCCAATTCCTCCTTCCAAGGGAAGTCACTATCCTTAGGTACTCCTTGACCAGCCATACCAACTGTGACACCATCTCCAGAAGGTAACTCCTGGACTGGATCTGATCTCTCCACATCATAAAATTCATCGTCGGAGTCTTCTGTGGCTTTTGACTCTTTTATAGGAGCAAGGTTTTTCCTACTTCCTTTGATGCCTTCTTCACCACCTTCCAGGAAGTTTTTCTTCTTTACTCGCAGGCTCATCATCTGCTCAATGACAGTAAGGGAAGGCCTGGTCTGGGGCCAAATTTGGACCCGATGAACTCTTCTCTCCTTCTGTGATCCAACTTCCTCTGTGTCATAACACTCGCTAGGCTCGTCAGGATCGCTGTCCTTCTCCGAGACTCTGGAAGCATCCAAATGCAGCAGAACGCTGTTTTCCTCCGTGGGTTTGTCATCAGTGGGCGTGCCGTCAGACTTAACCACCCGATCAAGGAAGTCCTTCCACCGCTCCACTCTCTCTTCTTCTTCCTCCTGGAATCAGAATCATCACGACATCCTAAACCAATCCACGACATCAAGGCCACTAAATTCGACCAAAATAATAGGAGAAATTAGAAACGGAAGCCTTGCCTTGTAAATATTAGCATACTCTCGGTACCTCTGCACGTTTTGAGGCCGCACTGCAAACCCATATGCATCCCTGCTCACATATCCTCACCATCAAGAACATCACGCATAAAAAAAAAAACAAAGAACTACCCTTCAAAATACAAGAAACTCAAATCCAACATAAGAACAACGTTAATTCAGCCAGAACTCGAAGCATAACAAACTACACCCTAAAAGCAAAAAGAATTCCACAAAAGGGACCAAGTCAGAGCATCCATGGACTTATGTACCGTTCGAGCTAAAACCCTAGATTCCAGAAGGAGATCCAGGGAGGCCATTCGCGAACTAGTAATCCATCAGAGAGCTCGGAATAGAGAACAGTGAAATCCGTACTTTCCAACACCAATATACGCAGATCCAGAACGCAGAAGTCCAGATCGGGCGACCACATTGCTCGAATAGTTGTAATCTCAAAGATCCACGTAACGAGAAAGAAATGGGACAGAAAGAAGAAAGAAATCGGCGTGTAGTAAGAGCAGGCATCACGGGAAGGGTATGCCCTCCACCGGCTCAACACGTGGGATTCGATCGGCAGCACAATCCTCATCATCATCAACATCAACAATAACAAGATCATAGATCGCAGCTCATGACTCACCTCTTGTGCTCGAACGCAACGATCGGGAGGTTCTTCCCCTTCATCTCCGCTAGGACGTCGTTTTCGAGCGACACAGAGAGGAGACTGACTCCGGAAAGACTGGAAACAGAGAACACTAACGCCGCCGCTCGGCTCACATATGGATATGTAGACACATTAACGCCAGTTTATATAACAGATATATATATAATCATTTTAATTTTGCTTACTGCCTTCCAAACACTAATTTGGGTGGTGCCGAATGATGACGTGAGGTGCTTCTGTTTGAACCATAAATTACTGACGTTTCTCTAGACACCCAACTTCTACCCACATTGTGATTGGAGAAAGAAGTTGAAGCTACGCGGGACCCTTTCGTGTAATAAGTGTGCGAACGCTAACGTACCGTCGGAAGGAACGTTGTCGGCACACCGCCACTCTCACGACGATTGGAGGAGTTGTTGGGGCCCACAGTACTGTCTATAAATTAATATCAACAACAACAATGATGCTCATGATGGTAAGAGATGGCCGGCGTGCATGCATGTGCATGCATCATCGGGAGCACGTCGACGGGGCATGCATACGGCGACACGATCGTAGCTGCCGCACTGCGAGGAAAAGAATACGAGTATATTAGGATGGTATGATGATGGGAAGTGGACAGAGAGAGTGAGTTATGGTCCATGCCGTGATGCTCTCGTGGATGTTCTTTACAAGTACATAGGTGAGGAGAGAGAGAGAGAGAGAGAGAGAGCGCTCTCTTAGCATAGGAAACTAAATGTTTATATTGCTAGCATCTTTAATATACATATCATGTCATATTGGATCTAATTTCTTATTATATCATTTATTAGGTTTACATATGAAAGTTAAAGACCATGTTGGTAGAGGTTTACATATATGAAATGTTCTGAATGTTTGGTGAACAAGAAATGAGAATCATATTTTAATATGCTCAAAAGTCCATTGAATATTATGTGATAAATTTATGTTTTATTTTTTTTTAATATTTATTGTTAACAACATATTTTTATATTTAAATAATAATATAAATAACAATATAATTAATATATGTAATATTACAAAAAAAATCGTATAGTCCGTACATATAGTAAGTAAAAATGTAATCATAAAAATAAATATAAAAGTAATATTAAAAAAAATTATACCTTATAAAAGTCATAAATTATATTTATTTCTCACTAAATTATATTGTGAATATTTTTTATAAGACATAAGCTACTTTAAGATATATATATATATATATATATATATATATATATATATATATATATATATATTAACATTCCAAAATACTGATTGTTACCCGGTATTGGTTTTAAAATATACTTGTTGATAGTATTCGGATATCGTCAATTGATGGTTTGATCTTAAAGGCATGAGGATATCTGAATAACTATCGTGCCAACCTCGAATAGTAGTTGACATAGCATCAAGGCATTTAAGATGGCTCCAAGATAATATTTGAAATGTCTTTGAGTATCTAAGATAGTCATAAAATTGACGTAGACTTCAATTTCTTTGGTAGATCCTACACAAAGGTCAATATGAATAAGAGTTTCCTGACTGATTCCTTAAACACTTAAGTTAGTTGTTTTAAGTTTTGTGAGGTAAAATGGACTTATGTAGATAAGTTCAATTCTTAGATAAGCTAAAAATTGACTTTTATAAATGAGCAATCAAAGGATCATTTGTAATCGTCGTAACACCCTCATTTTGATGTTTAATCCATGAGAGCCGATAAATCGTTATTATCCCTATATGGTTGTTTGAGTTGGCGCCTCAGATCTATAATGGGTTAGGATATTGAATCCATCGTTGATGTAATTTCCTTATCGAACCCAACATTGAGATCCATTAATTGTTATCGGATTCGTATATTTCGGTTTATCTGTCCATCATCCACGTGAGTTTGTTGCCTCAGATGACACGCTCTCGCACGTGCCGCGGCCGTTCTGCTCGTTGAGCATTGAATCTGCCCTACTCGTAACGTACTCGCACACGACTAACCGGACGGCCCAGAAATAAATCGCGCCTTCGCAACAGCAGGTCAGGGAGGGCACGGCGCGATACACGGGCGCGAGTCTCGGTGGTTGTGGTGATCGTGGATGGCTCGCGCAAGAAAGAAGGCGGGTGGTGGGCCGGGAGAGACGAACCCCCGTGGCGACGCCGCAAGCGCCATAGGTTCCCTTTACCAGTGCGGCGGCGGGAAAGTAGGCATGCAGATGAGTGGGCGAAAGCAATCGCCGCCATCGACGCCGCCGATGCCGCAGAATGGTCCTGGGAGGTTGTTCACTCTGCCGACGGTTCTCACCATCGGCCGGGTCGCCGCCATCCCCCTTTTCGTGAGCAGTACGTGGTCTTAATGCCGATCTAATCTCTTCTTCTCATGCGTCATTTCTCGGTCTTAACCGAGAAATGATTACCCTAATTTTAGATACATGCCCTTTTTTCTCGACTTAAAGGTATGTTGTTTGTTATGGGTGCTAAAACGTATGGCGAGGAGGGTCTCGGTCTTTGTATATTTAAGGTTTTGAAGCATGTGATCGAGATTTCTTTTACTTTCTTATATCATGTCGGAAGAATAATGGTTTTCTTTGGATAATCGTGATGTATATGGAGAATGGAAGATAAAGAATCGTACATCTGTAAGGCCCTCTTTCCTTTCTTTAGAGATAGAAAAGGGAAGCGCGGCACATCAGTACCAAATAAAACATTCCCAAGATAAGAAGCAAAAGTGTTCTAAAATTCAGCACCATTTTCTCTTGCGGAATTGCTTGGTTGTGGTTGCAGTGGCCGGTGCCGATGAGGGTAGTATTGCCCTCGATGAAGAAACCAAACAATGAGATTTCATATCCTACATATTATAACAAAGGACGAGTTATTGATGCTTTGCCTTTGTTCTTTTTGTTATAACTCTTTAACTATATGCAAAAACCCATGAACAGACAGACCATCATAGGAAGATTCTTGAAAATAGTTGACAATAGTTGGATCTGCCTTGCATATTCAACAGTCCATCAAGGGATGAACCTGCAGGCTCCATATAAAGACTGTAATGTGGCACTAGAGAAAATGAACCCTTACATCTTGGATTATTAAATATTATGAACATTAAAAATATATTGAATTTGTTTAATAGCATTATTGGTTACCAATAATCTCGGAGATCAATCAGTCGAAGGCCTTTTGAATTTTGAAATTTCATCTATACTTGTCTATAAAATGCACAATGTGTCTAAACATTCAAAACTAATTTGTGGACTGACCAAATGTGATGCTGGCACAAATGTAAACATTCAAAACTAATTTGAATTCTTAGTATTTTGTAGTGATCAACCAAATCAGATAGCCATAATATAAATTTAACTCCATTCTATAGCTGCATTATGTGGTGATTTGCATCTGTTGATCACTGATTGTTGCATATCAAGTTCAATTGCTTAGATTTTTGGTTCAACATTTTGGAAATATCTTTACCGATTGAAGTATCTTCAGATATGTACCTGACAATAATTTCCAGGTCATGTGCATCCTTTGTAGTTTACTTAAATATGTAATTCATTTGCTAAGAACTTGATCTCTGGTAAAGTTAGGTCATCCAATTGGTGCAAGTTCAATATGAGTAAGCCTTTCACATTATGTGACTGTTGGGATTTCAGCTTATGTCATCCAGTAGTTCTAGTTTCTCCAGTAACCCTAGCCTCTAATTAACTTTTTATACTTAGATCCTCTGTCTTAGTGGTTGTGTCAGTTATCAGCTAGAAGCTAATGATTATTGTACTCTTGATTCTTTTTTCTCCATATAGAATGGTAATTGTTGACGGTTTTTTTTTTTTTGCCTCGTTTATGATCTCTTTCTGTTTTTTTGGTTTACGCTAAATACCCTACATCAAACAGAGTAATTTATGGTTCTGCAGTTTATTCAATAAAGTGAAAGAGTTGTACTGAATTTCTGTAGGCAGTCACACCATCTTCTAAATTGTATATTGCACTTAATCCAGTTGCTGAATGAAAAGTGCAGTTTTCTTTATCACTAAGCTCTTTATATTTTTCTATTACAATGGATGGGAGGTTATCTATGTTTCTTCTTCTTTGTGAAAAACTTGTTGTTGATAGCATATTACTATATTCAGTATTTTTTCAGGTGGTTATATAAATCTACCGGTAAAATTTTATAGTTTGTCTAAGTGCAAAGGCTGACATGTTAACGACTCTCATTAGCTTTTTACATGGATGGTTGGTGGGGAGCAACTGCTACAACAAGCATCTTTCTTCTCGCTGCAATTACAGATTGGCTAGATGGTTATATTGCAAGAAAGGTATGTGGTTCATATGTCATGCTGCAACCTTGATTGAGTAATGTTGTCAGGATCTGAATCAGAACCTGAGGTGGCATTGTGGTTGAATGAGTTGTGAATCATATCACCATTTAAGAATCATGTCCTATGATAATGAAATCAATCAGAAATTTGAGTTAATTGAAAATCTGATGAAGTGAGAAAAAGAAACCACTTTTTTTTCACCAACAAACATAAACTAAAGCATGTGCCATAGCCCACTTCAACATGTTTGAGAAAAAAATGGAGTTCTGCACCAAATTTATTTTGATTTAGTTATTGAAACTTCCCATTTTGCCAAAAATTAAAATAATCTCTTAGTAAAAAGATAAGTTTAGCTTCAGTAATTCTATTTCTAATTCTTAATAAATGTAAACTCATTTTAGATTGCGGTGAAGATTTTAATAAATCTTTGAAGATAATTGATGATTGCAATATCTGAAACCTTGTTGGATCTTGTCATTTGGGGTAATGATTCATTGCAATTCTATGGGGTGGCAATTTTTGAAGTACAGGACCAAGCTTCTTTTAGGCCCATGTTGATCGGATTGTTTGTCGTAACACCCTGATGACCTTGCATGTGACAAACCAATATATTAGTCACAATTGACACTAACTTGTGGCAATTCCTAGATGCGGCTTGAAACAGCATTTGGTGCATTTTTGGATCCTGTCGCTGACAAGGTATACCTTATCCATTTTACATACATGCTGTCAAGTTCCAGGACTCTCTCTATATTAAATTTATATGCGTGAATAATAATATTTTTTTTTTTCATTTGCTCGAAGCTTATGGTTGCTGCCACATTGGTATTGTTGTGCACTAAACCTTTTGAATGTGCTATATTTGGGGATGTTCCATGGCTTTTGACGGCACCTTCAATCACCATCATTGGTAGAGAGGTAATCACCACTTTGTAAACTAAGGTTTCTTTTTCCATGTGTGTGCACACAAGAAGCTCATTCATTCCTTCATTTTCTTATCTATTATTTGTTTGTATTCTTTCCTATACCACTTAACCAAATAACTTTAAAATTCACACTCCTTTGATATATAACTTTAATATATTTGCTCTGTCAACCTTATGTTTGTCATATCTGCCTCCCGTATCAAAAGTTAGTCTATTAATGCACGAGGACAAAATCGGTGCACAATTTTAAGTGTTTTGGCCTCCAAAACTCTTGTTTATTTAATTCACACTGCTTGTGTATAACTTATTCCCAGGTTTATTTTTTCTGTCAACCTTATATGTTTGTGGTGCTTTGTAGACTTCAGACTAAATTCAGAAGAAATGGATGAGTAAATATATGCAATAAGGAAATCAAAGTTCAATTTGGCAACTCCATTTTTCTATATATTATGACTTCAGATGGAGTTGATTTGTTTGTTTTTTTCTCAATGGTCATTGGCTGTTTTTAGCATTCATCTCTTTTTGTAGATAACTATGTCGGCAGTCAGAGAGTGGGCTGCATCTCAGAATAGTCTTGCTCTTGAGGTATCTCTTTTTGGCTTTCCACTGGTTGTGTTGTTTTATCAGCAAATATATTTTGCATTTCATGTTTGGAAAATTTGCAATGGTAACCAAATAATTTATGGCAGCAGGCTGTAGCAGTAAACAAATTGGGGAAATGGAAAGCAGCAACACAAATGACTGCGCTAACTGCCCTTCTTGCTAGCAGAGATCCCAGGTTACGATCTTGTTCGCGCTGCATTCATTTGTTTATGGTATCATTCTTACATATTTGAAGTGTGATTGCAGCATGGCAGTGCCGAGTGTTTTAGCTTCTGGCATAGGTCTGCTCTATGTTTCAGCTGGCCTTGCCGTATGGTCACTAGTCGTGTACACGAGGAAGATATGGACAGTGTCGCTCAAGTAGATAGTTAGAGGCTAAATCTGCCACGAGCATACAAATAACAATGTAGATGATGCACCGGCACTATTCATCCGTAGCTGTTTCAAAGCCGCTGCTACAGATGGGATATATGCAGAGAAGCAAGCTGATTCATCGCCATTGATAGATAAGAACATGTATTAACAGAAACTGTGCAAGTAAGATGGGCATCGTTGGGTTGGCGGCCGGCCAAATGGACAAAATTCGCTTTAAGGTACACTGAATGGGTTGTATGTGACCTCATACAAAGTAGAAAATGTAGATTGCTGAAGCTTTACCGTCCTACCTGTCTCAACAGATCACAGCTTATTGACGACAGTAGGCATATTTTGGCGCGGGGGTTGATCTTTTCTTATTTTAAATGCCTAAACATGAGTTGCAGTTCAAAAACCATCATCAATTTCGAGACGTTGGCTGCCGAGGATCCTTCTCGGAGACGCCGTCGATCGACACCGCCGAGTCATCGGCCGGTATGATAGGTATATTTGTTTGAGCTTTGGGGGTGATGGAAATGACATCGGAGTCCTGCATTTTATGTTGCCCAGAGCATGTAACGGAACCGCCGAATGAAGAGGCATTCAAGACGACACATTCTTTTCTTCGTCCGCTCGAATGTCGTCGGCTCCTTTTCCCTTCTCCTCCACCGGAGCGGTGTCGCCTTCGCTTCTCAAGTGGTACGTCTTCCTAAATCCTTCTCACGATCCGCGCTATGGCTGCATCCAAGAACAAGCGCCCGCGACGTTGGTTCTGAGGCGATCCGACCTCCACTTCCATCCAAGCCCCTCAACGACCGCCTCTCATTCAGTTCTACTTCGTCCGCCTCCCAAGCCCTCCGTCTCGTTCTGGCTCCCCAAACTGCCCCCACCCCCTAAAACCCTCCGCCTCCTCGACTGGGACTTCGTTCCGTTCAACGACGCCCTTGAAGCCAGGAGATCGATCAGTTCGTGCACCACGATAGCTGCCCTGGCCTCAACCGGTAGCACGAACTGATTGATCTCCTGGCATCAAGGCCGTCGTTCAACGGGGTGAAGGGTTCACGTCAGGAGGGTGTGGTTCGCCAGCGGTGGTGTTCGTGGAAGGGTTCACGCCGCAGCAGAACGATGGGCATGATTGCGAGTGGTGGTCTGCGATTGGTGTGTCGATTAGGGCGGGCGCATGGACGGGAAGAACAGATGGTTTGCCGCCGTGAAGGAGGAGGCCGATGCCGATGCCGATGCGGTGGATAAAGCTGAGAGGCGAAATCTGGAGGCTTATGCCAAGTTTGATGGAGCGCAAGTGACGGGTAAAACACTGGTTCTCTTGTTCTTTGGCTTTGGTTCAACTCGTTGCTTTTGTAGCTTCTTCTAATATCGCTGAGTTCCAAATTTTGATTGACATGAGTTGCTGCCGGAATGCAACTCACTTATGATTGCTTTAAGTCAAATTAGCAGAAACAGGACCAAGAAATTTGTAGAACAGGGCGTTGTTTGTTTCTTTCTTGCTTTTGAGCTGCTACTTGTGCATATTCTCGCTAGCTAAGAGCAGATACAGTTGCTTCCAAATTCAGGTTAGCACAGGACTGATAGAATTCAGCTATAGATTAGTAGAAAGCATACTCGATAACATTGTGATGCTTCAAAATTAGCTTACAATCATGAGATGTTAGAAACTGATTAGCGATACATATTGCCTGACACTCGAATGATCATTGCTTCACTAGTGATTGTACTGGATTGTCATGCCGGGCAAGCAACCGGTGCAAGATGAGAACAAGGAGAAGGATGACCAGCACCAGCACCAGCACCAGCACCAAAATTATCAACACCCAGCACACCTGTTGAAAAGAAGTGCAGACATCATCCTGATTGCAGTGATAGAATCTCTTGGAGCCAAGTACTATTTCTTTCATACAATAAATACACTGAGGAGCTTCAGGTAATCAGTTCTTGCACAAACTAATACTCTTCCTAGTCTATGCTTCTAATATTTAGAGGAATTTAGCTACAGAATACCACATTCCCAGTTCTGCATCTTAATTATGTTTCTAGAAGAGTGTTCTGTTAGAGGAACACCTGATCACACTGAATATGCTTAATGAGTAGCTCCCTGGCAATGCTATATCTCATTTTGTTTTACTAAACTCTCCTGTTTTTGTTTTAGCACTCATGTATTTTAATGGAATAGTTAGTCTCTTGACTAATAGTTTCCATTTAAGAGCTTCGCTTACGAGTTCAAAGCAACTTAGCGACTAGGATTATTTAAAGTAGGTATTACCAAGACTCACCCAAGAAGACCTAGTTCTAGTGCATTTGGAAGCCTTGTACAGTTGTTCTTTAGCTCGGCCTGTCGATGCTGCTGACTCTTCGATACGCTTATCGATGTTATCTGTCTAACATTAATCAAAATTAATACACCATTAAATGAATTTGATGCATACCAATTTTAGGCTTACCTATACCGATAGGCTGGTCATGAAGTAAGACAGCGAGATCTTGATAAATTTCGTGTATTTGCTGTACATCGTAGTGTGTTTCTTTGATATCTTTCTCCCTTTCCTCTATTATGGCCTCATTGAAGACTATCTCATTCTCCAAGGAGAGTAACTCTTGCCTGCGGATGAAAGTGATTTCCGCGTAACTGTCTTTCGAAATGAAGAAAAACTAGCAGAGTATAGACTAATAGTAGAAAACCTTTGGTTTCTTAAGTTAAGAAAGATGTCCAACACTCAAACAATATTTCATTCTGCATCAAGTTAAGGTTTATTAATGTTGAAACTCAAATTTCCCAAAGTATAATTACTTTCATCCTTTACATCAAACATCTCTGGACATCATAAGTCGGGTTATTGGTATCACTCGACCCGAGTGCTAGTTTGAAAGTTTAAAGAGCGATTAGCTATCCAAGATGTCCCCAGAAGAATCACAAATTATCTTTCTCAACTACATTTTGTGTGTTGAAGTTTCTTGATGCTGTAATAGCATTGTTTCTTTTATGATTTGGATATTTGGGGTTCCACACACACACACACACACACAAAATGCTAATTATGTTGAACCTTCTCAAATTTTGTGCCCAGCGGATTGGATCGATTTGTATTTACTCTGATGTCTCAGATGTTTTCCTCCAGGCATGAAGAGAGAGAAAATGAATGGATTTGGCTCTCTCTCTCTCTCTCCTGTAAGATATGAGTTCCATGGCTCAGCATATACCCATGGGATCTTAAAGAGCGTACGTACCATCATCTTGGTGTAAACCAAATTGAAGGTTTTATTTGGGCCAATCTCTGTTTTGTGTACTCCAGAAATGCTTACCTCGTCTGTTCCCAGAGCAGCAACCTGTCGTCGTCATCACCTGCATCCTCTCCCGCAGCAGTCTCTTCGCCGGGCGAGCTGCCAAAATCCACTACGTTATGTGCAATCAAGCGACTCAAAAGAAGTGATCGGTTGAAGAGGGAGTCAGGGAGACCTCGTCAGCGGCCAAGGCCGAGAAGGGGAGGCGTTGCGGGCATCTTCCCGCTTCATAGCGAGCTTTTGGGCCTTTTGGAGATCTAGCAGCGCGGCTACGAAGGCCCCGCGAGCTTCGACTTCTACCTTTCAAACTCGTCGATCGACCTGCCATTAAAGGAAGACGATCTTAAAGAACAGAGAGAAAGAATGGAGAACGGAGACTGTGCGTACATATTCGCGGCTGGCATCGAGAGCTTGAAGCGCTGCGGAGGTGTTCCTCACCGATGGGCCGATCGTCTTCCTTGATACTTGCCGGGAACAGAGGATGCTTCAGACCCGAGGGAATACATGAAACCCAACACGGAAGAGAGAGAGAGAGGTACAGGACCTGCCGATCATTGACGAGACGCCGAAATCGAAGAGTCGATAGCAAGTGGAGGTTACCACGTTCATGAGCTCTTCTATGTCGACAGGTTCGTTTGGGTTGACCGTGTTTAGCTTTCGGTCATATGCTATTGTTTTGATAGGGTAGCTCATGTGGATGCATACGCAAATGCTTGTCTTTTAAGCTTTGTGTTCTTTGTTTGCAGTGGTTATACTATCACTCATTGTTTAACAAGTCAGCTGACGCTATTGTTTTCTTAGAGAAAACAAGATCATGTTGCCAGATCCTGAAGCTACTGC
This sequence comes from Musa acuminata AAA Group, assembly GCF_036884655.1. Taxonomy (NCBI): domain Eukaryota; kingdom Viridiplantae; phylum Streptophyta; class Magnoliopsida; order Zingiberales; family Musaceae; genus Musa; species Musa acuminata. The sequence goes on along the minus strand of NC_088355.1, from coordinate 39,117,797 downwards.
TGAGGAGCATCGCGTCGTCACTTCCAATCCAATTCAAAGTGAGTAGCAGCCAAAAGATTACGGTGTGGATAGACATGAAGAGGGTTCAGTTCCACTCAGCAAGCAATGCAAAAGACCAACACAAGTCAGTCATGAAGATATATATTAGATTAGATTACACATAAACAACTACTAGCACTTTTTTTACAACCTCTTCAACAATCTCTATTAGACTGAAGCAGACCAAACCCCAGACGCAAGAGCTGTGTACACATCAATTCTAAAGCATGGCGCATGTACAAAGGAAGGAAAATTTTCGACAGCAGCAGTTAAATCAGGACAGGGCAGATACCACACGACGGCGGTCTTGTGGATCTCCCCGAGCGAATTGTTCGGTTCTGGATTCGAGTTTTGCTACAAATGAAGAGCCACATGAATGAGAGTTTCTCTCTCCCCGACTCGGAGTCCTTGTTTCATCGTATATGTCGTCTGGAGAAGAAATAAACGATAGGTTTTCTTCAACAAAGAGAGCATCCCAGACTACCGGGTTGTTTGTTCGGACAGGAGGTGAGCCGCAGAAGAAACCTGGTTGCTTGCTTGAATCCAAGCCCTCCTCGGATTCATCCTGATGAAAGTTAATTTCCCGATCACAAATATTACTCAGTATCATAGACAATAATAAGATTAAAAGAAGGAATAAAAATCATGTGTGCTCTCTGTCCCCAACTCTTACCTTGCCAAGTAGAGTATCCAAAATATTGAGCATGTGATCCCCTTGAAGTGCAGGCAAAATGCTGTATGTAGAAATAACGAAACGCAATTGTAAGTAAGTCAATTCTCTTCACTGCTGTGACTAGTGAAAGATAAATTCCTGACATAAGATTGGCAGTAAAAAGTAATCTCTTTTGTAGTGTTTGTTGCAAGCATCTCAGTTTACTGTATCCCCTTCGCTAAAGGACACTCATTAACTATGGGTCATGAGATAAATTGATGCTTCAGCCAACAAGCTGTTGTCGAAGCAGGTGTACAATTAATGTGGAATCAAGTCTCGGAATCTATGTATCCTATTCTGGATCTGAGCAAGCACAACAATGAACACAATTGTATCGATTACTAAAAGCAAGCAAGCATGTCGAATCTTATGTCATGTTAACCGCAAGAAAAAGATCATAAATGCTTGATTCAGATATCTACGTCTTCAACACAAATAGGGAACTCAGAGAGCAGCAATCTTTTTCTTAGAAAGGGTGGGTAAACTCACCCCTTCGCCTTGGAACCAAAATCCCCAACCCAGTCTAACACAGAGGAGGTTGCTTTCGGGGCGCGACGAGGCTGAGGACAGATAACTTCGACTCTTGGAACTCTTGCATCAGGCAAGAACTCCGGGAACAGCTGCCCGATACCACCCAGTCTTAGAGTGCGACTCTCCATCTCCGATCTTCCCTGCGGCACAGTAACAGTACATTAATGCTTTACGAGTCCAAAATACAAAACAAAGAATTACATACATAGTGATGGAATATTAAGCAAGGCGGAAGAAGAAGCTAATCATTCGGCAACAAACAAATCATGTATGCAATTTCAGGAAGAAAACAGCGTGCTATCAAAGAAACTGGGATTCACCTCCGGGCCGTGCTGGGAGTAATAAGAACCAAAAAAAGATTGCAGTGAATTAACTATGAACGAGGTCACGACTGAACTTACAAGGGAAAGGGTAGACGGATGAGTCTGATACTAAACCCCGGATTCGATGATTCTTATGACAATCGACAAAGTCGGGTGGAATACTTTAAATAGGGTTTGATGATGGCGGCAGTAAGGAACACGAGGGAGATGAATACGAAGTGTCTCTTCGATGAATCCGTAACAACAAGATGATAACAGGAAGAAAAGGGAAGCGGAGACGAAGGCGGTGGTGCTCTCACCAAATCTCGAGACGACGGCCCCGATTTCCCAGGACTCGGATCGGGGATCGACTTCCAAGAACTGGATCAAGCGACGGCGTGCAAGGACGAGGGAGAAAGAGGAGGGAAGAGGCGGTGCGGCTCCCCCGACCGCTTCTTCTCTCCTCCGAAGGCGGCGCCTCCCACCGCCTTCGACTTTTATTCACTGACTTGAGGTTAAAGAAACAGACAACATGGTCGGCGCCAATTACTTTTCTGTTACTTTAGTGCCGGTCGGCCCAAAAATGCCATGACGAAACCAGAAATTGGACCACCACATGGGCCGGTCCGAGTCGGTTCACTGCACTCGCACTGATTCCCACGGAGAGGTAGTGAAATTACTTTTTTTATTCGAGAATTTATGTTTCGATTAATCCACGATATTTTTACCCACGCAAGTAATAAGATTTACCATTCGATGGTTTTGAAAACGATTAATTATAAAATAACCCATATAATTAGTATATCTCGATCTTTATATTTTTAAACATTACATTAAAATTTTTATACTTACAAAAATATAAAATAATTAATTTCATAACTCCAACAAAATCTATATCTCTTTTAATTTTTAACCTTACAAAATTATCTTTTAAATCCAATCCCAATATAATTTTTTGAGAATATAAAAATCAAAATAATAATGACAATTAATTAAAAATTAATATATAATTAACTTATTTGACAAAGGATCGACAGCACACCACTTCAAACTTAAGGACACCACTCGCAGCAATTACATACACATAAACACATGAAAGCTCAGCAGTATCAAATGCCAAGCGAAGCAAGTTCCCAAGTTCAAAATGCACTGTGCCATCACACTGTTATTGACCCAAATGTTCAAACTCTAACTTGACCAAAGGTTGTGAGCAGAAGAATGACATTTGGTGATGCAATAATAAGAAGTATTTGGACAAAGTGTGCCATCAAAGAGAACAGTTGTCTTCAATATTGCCCACACTACAGCAAAGTTCAACAAGAAATACAATAAGACATCATTCAACACCCTAACTTGATCTTAAGATCTCCACCACCTTCACCATAGCATTACCGAGAAGATGCCGTGTAAGAGTTGGACCGACGCAGAGTAAGCAAGCATACAACAAGAACATATCATCGCTCGCTCACCGTACACCGGCTCTAAATGTTTAGTTGAGATATGCAACCAAATGCAACTCTAAATTGACCAAAAGAGTAGTGTGAGCAGAAGAATAACAACTAATGACGCAATAATAAGAAGCAACTAAGCGTAGTGTGAGCAGAAGAATAACAACTAATGACACAATAATAAGAAGCAACTAAGTGTAGAGTGCCAATCAAGAGAACGGTCGTATTCAATTACTCACACTAAACCAAAGTTCAACCAGAAAAGTGACAAGACACCACTAAAATACCCAAGATTGATCTTAAGATCACAACCTTCACTAAATCACCCTTAAGCATTACTGAGCCGACGATGCTTTTTATTCCATACCAAGAACGTAACATCACTCGCCAACTCTAAAGGAAAGTGTAGGCTAACCTGAATGGCTCAAACTCAAACCAAAAATTGTGAGCAGACAAATCTCATTTGGTGATGCAATAACAAGAAGCAGCAACCGGACATCGAGTGCCAATCAAGAGTACAGCTATATTGAAGTAATCACATTAAAGCAAAGTTCAACATGAAATGCAATAAGATGACATTCAAAACCCTAGCTTGATCTTAAGATCGCATCCTTCACCATATCAACCTTAAGCATTAGTAAGAAAAAGATGCAGAGTAAACCGGATTGATGCAAAGCAAGCATTACTTATATTGCATAGCACGAACATATCATCACTCACCATACACCAAATCTAAATGTCGTGTGAAGATGCGAACCTACTATGATGGTGTAGGCAACATGAACGACTCAAACTTGACCGGAAGTTGTGAGCAGAAGAATCACACTTTGTAATGCAATCGTATGAAGCAATTGGACACAGAGTGCCAATCAAGAGGACAGTTCTATTCAAATACCCACGCTAAAATAAACTTCAACAAGAAATGCAATAAGACGCCATTCAAAACCCTAACTTCATGTTAAGATCTCAACCTTCACCAAATCATCCTTAAGCGTTGCCGAGAAAAAGGTGCAGAGCAAGAGTCAATCTCCCTTCCGCCGGAAGGAGCAGCCCTCGGTGAGCCTGGCGCGCCCCCCGGTCGGCTGGCAGAGGACGGTCTGGCAGTTGCCGCATACAACCACGGTCTGCGAGTGGCTGAACACAGTAGTTCTGCAAATTCGGACATCAAAAGCATGAATCATACCAGATCGTTAGACATATGACTATCGGTTGAAGAAACAGGGTCTTACATGTTGAAGCAGCCTTGGCACTTCACATCCTAGGGTTTCAAAGACACAACAGATGTTTAGCAAGAAAGAAAGAAGGAAAGGAAAACAACAGCCGAAAACTGTCACGACGACGAGGGTAGATCGATTACCATGAAGAAGGAGTTGGGGGACTGCACGAGGCGCTTGAGCTTGTGCCTCCTCTTCTCGAGCTCGGCCGGAGGGTTCAGCAGATCGACATCGTTCGGTAGCACCTGATCGCCCGAGGCAACAAAATCAGCGAACGATCGAAAGTGGAAAACGAGTAAACAATCGGATCCATGAAGGGAAACAAAATCGACGGGTAGAATATTTTACCATCTTGGTGGAAACCTTAGGAGCTCTTCGAAAGCGAGGAAGTCCAGTAAGCGGCAGCTAGAGAAGCCCGTAAACCCTAATCGTGGCGACGATGCATATATATATATATATATATATATATATATTGCAGTCTCCCTCCATTAATTATCACATTGGTAGTAAAAATAATTAATGAATTAAATATATAATAAAATATAAAATTACATTCGATTATAATTATCAAAAAATAATTTTGGGATGAAAAACTCTGAACTTTTTTGGATAATGCACTGAAAAATAATAAGTGTTATGAAATACCCAAAATGTTAGTCTTTTTTAGGGAAATAATTATATATATTATATTAACATTTTAATTGTATAATTTATTGAATAAAATATTTAAAGTGATATCCTAAAATTAGCCAAATATACCATGTAATTAATTAGGTTTCAAATCATCTCAAGAAGTATAAATGACAATAGACAATTGGTGGACTAATTCATGTGTGGGCTGAAGATAGTTGACTCTGTTGTATGCTTCAATTCCTCAAACGAGTAATTAATTGTTTTTGCTTCCACAAAACAACTACATAATTTTCTTTAAACGTCCAGTGGCATATGATATATATTTTTTCCTTTCCTCTGTTATGTGTAAATATCTTTTCATAAAACTGAAATATTGTTGAATAGAAATAAATAAGTCAAAAATATAAGACGAGTTATTTATTCTATGGGCATGATGATAGACATAAAAGATGAATTTATTATATCCTTTCGTGAAGAAGGGACGGAGGCGTAGGCAGTCTGCTTCATTGCTATTAGCAACAGAGGTTCGAGGAAAATGATAGTAAGCCTCCTTGAGGATGAGAGGTTGGCAATGGTTTGGATGCATTCGGAGGTTATGTCTTATCATTTGATATCTGAGTGGGTCACTTATTATTTCGTTATCTCTTTATTCACAAGCAAAGGCAAGGGGCGATGGAAAAGGGTAGACCTCGCGAGCAATGGATGGGGGGAGTAAGGCAAAGGTGACGGGTACTGTCGACGGGTGGAGATGTTCATCGAGAAGGGAAAGGAATGATATTTTCAAATTACAAAAAAAAAAATAAGAGCATTATTTAGAAAAAAAAATTATATAAAAAACAATAGCACTATTTGAAAAAAAATGAAAAAAAAGAAGTTTCTTTTTAAAATATCATTTTAAAAATAATACGATAAAATAATTATAAAAAAATAAATTCAGAGAACAACTTATTCTCTTAAAAATTTATCACATACCACTAATACTTTAAAAAATTCTCATAAAACATATTTTTTAAAGAACTTTCGTTGAATATATTGTCGTCTTCACCTTGCATTGTCTTGACATCACCTCGCATTATCCTTGCACGAGGAATCAAGGGTGTGAGTGTCATCGCCATATTTACGAATCTCGTTAGCTCTCATTGGAACTTATCACTCATAGCCCTCGCACAAGAAAAAAGGGAGCACGAGGGTTATCGTTGCCTCCGTATATCTCATTGGCTCTTATAGGACTTATTGTCTGTAGCTCTCGTACCAGAAAGAAGAGAGGAGTGAGGACCATTATTACCTCTACGGATCTTACTAGTTCCCATCAACCTTCATGTAAGAAAGGAGGTGGCACGAGGGCTATCATTACCTCAATAGGCCCTGCTCACCCTCATTAAACTCATCATTCCCTTTGTGCCTCCTCTCTTATTCAAGGGCTACGAATGATAGATTTGAGAAGAGGAGACGACTAAACAGGATAAAGTCGATAGTAGATTTAATAAATATAGAAATAAAATAATCTTGTTACGGAAGAAGGGATGGATGATTCGTAAAAATTTTTCGAGTAGGAATCACTTTCTGTATAATTTTTTTTTAAAATAGGAGTTTTTCCATAAATTTGCTCAATATAAAAACGAAAGTGTTGATAGTCAGTGACGTCATAATTAATTTTATAGCAGATTCGAAGAACTTTACACGTCTAAACCCTCGCGCAAGCGTCTAACTATGCGACCACGTAATCCACCGTTCTTTTATTTTCCTGAAACGCATCAGGACCTCTCGTTTGATGCGCTGCGTTAAACGAACGGTCGATGTGGCATTGCCGCTGCAGTGTCGGTTACAAGCGATTTGTTCGCATAAGTCATATCTATGCAACCGCACGTACGATAATGGAATCGCGGCGTCAACCGACAGCCCACCAAGCGCCTCTGCCGTCTCTTCTTCTCGCCCAAATTCCAAGGGTAATTAGTGCTAGCTCGATCCGATCGCTCCTATCCAGGTACGAATCTTCGCCCCGACTCCCCGGGACGTCCTGCTCCGTTTCTAGCTCGCTCGATCTGTCGCCGTCTGCTTGAAGGTATTAGATACTCTTGCCGCTTGCTCACGCTCGCTCTAAATCTTGAACGGTTATTGCTAATTTTTGGAACCGATGATGTCATTGTTGGTGCGGTTCTAAACCCTTTCTGCTTTATGGTTGTATGATGTATTATGGCAAAAGAATAACTTTCTGTGTTTTGTATGCTTAGCTTTCTGATTAGAGTCATAGTTCTCCAGTGTGGATTCAGAATAGACAACCCCAATTGTCGTAAATAGTAATAGTCATGTTCTTTTATTTGTCGGTGATGTAGCGCTTAGTTCGGAAATGGAGCAAAAGGTGTGATTTCTGTAGATCATGAATAGAGAGTAAATGAAATGTTCTGAGACTAGCTGGGGAATTTATGATTTGACACTATAATTTTTTTGTACATGCTTCTGGAAGCTTTTTGTTTGTCTTAGATGCAAGTAAAGGAGATGGTGACGGGGGAAGCATGCTGAGCCTTATCTTTTACTGAATTTGTCTGTCAGCTGAAACATGGATTGAAGAGATAGCCGGTCAATAATACTTGGCAAAAGCTTCTGGTCGATATTGTAGAAGTGATAAGATGGAAAGAGAGTTATTGCAGTTTATCTAATGCCCAATGTTCGCACAATTGCCACAAAGAAGGGCATGCTTGGCATGGATGAAAGCTAGATATAGAAACCTTGGCTTGCAGCTTGACTTGACTACGAAGGGTAGACAATAATTATAGGAAGATGAAAGAAATTGAGGATCTATACTTGAAGACCAGGGTAACTACTTGTGCTTAGCCTGGTGGTGGTTCCTTAGTATCGTGTTGTGTTCAGCCTACTGGTTAGTAATGTTGAATTTTGCAGAATTTCAGTGAGTTATAGCCATACCATAATGTTGGTACCAAGACAGTCATTTCATGTGTTAGTATTGTGTTGTGTTCAACATACCGGTTGGTAATGTTAAATTTTGCAGAATTTCAGTGAGTTAAAGCCATGCCATAATGTTGGTACCAAGACAGTCATTTCATGCCAATGGTTTTTGGACCCCACACTATCAAGTTTCTGGATATATAAAATGTTACCGTGACAAAAATTTTCCAGCATGGAGTTTGCCAGCGAAATCCAGACATTTCTATATACATTTGATTTGCGGTTGAATGTTCAAACTTATAGAGGTGTCTTCCGAAATATTTGGGACCCTAGAACTTTATCAAGAACCATCAATTCTCATGGATTCATCTTTTCCCAGCACCCGTTATATATGTTGTTGGTTCTTGTGAATCTTGGCCATGAGTGTAGATGCCAAAAAAATAAAAGATTTTTTGTTCTTCCTTGTTACAATCTATCTGCAAGTTTATTGAAGTATTGGAAGGTTGCTCCTAAGTAGCATGAGCTCAAATGGTAGTAATATTGGTTTTCTATACTCATGTAAGTAGAAACATATTGATGTTGTTCTACTTTGCCCATGATAAAAATGTACACCAGTTTCATACATCTACTTTAGAATCATATCTGGTTGTGAAAGTCTTCTGAACTTCTGTTCAAGTGTTTCAGTCTTAACAGTTTTCTTTAGAGCTGATTTTGTACCAGTGGATTAGATATGATGAAAATGTTTATGATGACTTTGATAAGCTTTTGTCATAGATTAACAACTCGAGGTTCATGTATTTCATAACTGGAAAGCATGCAGGTATGGTGCTTGGTTTGAAGTTGAACATTGTTTTCGTGGTGATTTGATAAATTTAGACCAGATATGAATATATAATTTAACTTGCTCATAGGGTTAGCATGGTTCCTGAACATGTGGTCAAAACTTTCTGTTCCATGCTTATGAAAAATGGATGTCCAATTAAAAAAGTGGCTCAAGGTGATGAACCCTGAAAAGATGTCTATTTTTAGTGCAATTTTATTTGATTTTTCACTATTATCTTTCTTTGTTTCGTAGTGAAGCTTTTTTTTTTCTCGGTTTATGGGCTCACATCCTGTTGGCATGTTGCTTGATTACTGTCGTTTAGCTGTTTTTCCTGTTTATAATCTATCTTCATATGTCCACTGAATTTTGCATATTGTTTTGACAACTAGGAGGTGCAAATACCGGGTCAATGTTATCTCTGAAAACAGAGCTCTCAGAGTCTTGTCAATAACCTGACAGATATGAAGTACTCATCTTATGGAGCTATTGAAGCATCTTTTGTTTCAGGCACTGTTTCAGAAGATATTGGAGGACGCAGACAGGCAATTGTCCTCTTAAAATCTTTTTAAGGCTTGATCAGGAGTAAGATATTTTTGCAGGTTTGACATCCTGCTCAGTGGTAACTTCACGACCTTGAGTATATTGCTGCAGCAATGACCTCAGACCCTCAACTATTTTCCCTTTGCCTGAATTTGCCAGAAACTGCATTATGGGTGCATTCTGTTGCTGTCTGTGTCCGGAGGACTTTGAAGAACATGCCCACACAAGCAATCCCATATATCGACAATGCATATGCTTAAGATATTTCTTTCATCAGCTCTTGAATGGGGTAATGTCATACTCTTCAGTTTATCATAGTTCTTTAAAGAACATACCAAGATAAATCTCTCAACGCGACAGAATTAAAAAAAAAAGACTGAATCAGTGAGTGGGCTTGTTGGCCTCTCGTTTCCGAACTCAACTAGAAATGCGACAGGAAGGCCCTTTCCCACACCTCTTTCAACTACAAATACATCAATAGTTCCCTTACTGAGCTGGCTTCTTTTTTCTGCCATCTTTTACACTTAATAAGACTCTTTCTTGAATAAGGGAAAGAAAAAAAAAAAACCTTTCCGAGCTGGACAGGACCTATTAAGGCCCATATGAGCTGGATCAAAGCTGAGTAATGCTGAATTGGCTGCCATAATCCGTGCAGGTTCAGATATGCTCCCACAAGCTAATATGAGCCATCCCAGGGCATATGGGTTTGGCACTGATGTCATCTGGGCCTCCATAAGTTGCCAGCCAAGATTATTTTGGCCAGCATTGGCCGAACAAGGTCCATGATCAACCATATATAAGTTAGGCTGTGTTTGCATCGAACTAGCTTGTTTTATGAGAGCTAGTTGCAGAGCAGGAACATAGGATAATAGTTGGGAGGCCATTATCTTTGTGTTTCTCCAGTAAGATGCATTCAAAAATTAGATTGGGGCATTGCACCAGGCTTAACCACCTTTTTTAGGATAGCTGATCTGGCACATTTTCTCTTCACCCTAGTCACTAGGATGATTAAATGCTAATAGTTCCTATAGCTTTTGCAAAGAACTCCTAGCTGATTTCTTATTAGTTATACTTGGATCCGTACTTAAGCTAAACTCTGAAGCATCCACGAAAAGATTATTGTAGTATGATGAGGATCACCATGAGAGTATAAAAACAGAGAAAAAAGTTCCAAGTAATGTTTCATATGTTGGTCAGATAGAAACAAAGTCAATTCAACTAGGACTCAACTTAGTGTCTTACTGTTATCATTGGATTTACTTCTAATAACTCCAATCTGAATGTCTGAGATTTGAGGATCGTTTTGTAGCCTCCTATTGTGTCTATATTCTTATTGTTGACATTAATTCGTAGTATTAATTGAACTGCAGTACTGTATAGACAAACCTGAACAAGTTAAGCTGGTTATATACTTTTCCATCGTATCTGTTTCATTGTCAACCTCATTGCAATCTTCAATAGATGTTCCAGTTTTAATAATTTTGGTAGTTCTACTGCTCATCTGATGGTGAGTTTATAATCAAGTTCCTTTCATCTTTTTACAGTATGGTGCAATGTTTCAAAGACTTGATGGGCGCTCAGTACCTTCCCAGATTCAGACAGCAACTTCGTCTACATCAACAACAGCTGGAAATACTTATGATAATTCATTGTGTGAGAGTCACCATCTTGTGCCTAGACCACCACCTTATGAAGCAGACCCTAGATACGCACGTGAGGGATTGATCTCAAGGCGTGAGAAGTCTATGAGCCACATACAAGAAGATTTACAGACTCTTAGAAGAAATGGTAGCAGTTCTGCTGTTGAAACCTTGGCTGCTGTTAGAAAGCGAATTGCAGAAACTGAAGCAGGACAAAAACTTACCCATGCTGAATCAGAGAAAAATCTAGCTGCAAAAACACGTGATACAGGTTTTGTTTTTACAACTTCAGAAGATGAAGATGTATGCCCTACATGTCTGGAAGGTAAATTTTATAGAAAGAAAAGCTGTGTTGTATTTAATCACTTCAAAGTCCAAACCACATTCAAATGTTTCATCATAACATATCAACAAAACCATTATTTTGTTTGAATTCCAAAGGTTCAATACACTTGGAATCTTTTGGTTGATTGACACTTGGAAACTAAAAGTCAGTTCTTGAATCTTTTGTTTTTCAACTATGAAATAATCTCTTAACTTTAATGAGGCTAGTAGCTAATCACAAGGAAAAAGAAAACAAAGAATGGAAAAACAACTGCACCTTCCGGTGATATATATAGCAGTCATGATCTTCAAATTCATGTCAACCGTAGACAAACTAAAGTCAACTCTTTTTCTATTCTTTTTATATCTTTTGCTGCACGTTATTATGGCGTGAACTAATTAATATTGACATTATTATTCCAATAAAAGGAAACCTAAACTAATGCTCTAATTAAGGCTATAAAGTTTAGTCCGAGGACCAAACCTTGTTAATGTTAGGAGAACCTTAATTACCATGCATGTGTAACCATAACAGTTATTGTTATTACTTCGACACTGCTTTGTTATTGATGATTCTGATTTTTGTATGTGATAATCTGTTTTGAACATTTCCAATTCTGGTAATTACTTCCATGTGTTAAATTATCTTCTGTACCCGAGAGTCCAAAATTTATACTGGCAGCTCATGGTCATTTGAAGGACTCTAAACATAATGGCTGCTCTTTGCAGAATATTCTTCAGAAAATCCAAAAATTGTAGCAAAATGCTCTCATCATTTTCATTTGAGCTGTATATATGAATGGATGGAAAGAAGTGACAGTTGTCCAGTCTGTGGCAAGGTATCAAATGATTTCATCTTCTGTATGTTATGCTACCTTTTTGTTGGATATAGAAATTTGCTTGTTAGATTGGAGGAACAATTTAACTCAGAGTTTAAGAACTCCATATATTTCTTTTGAAGCTTCCAATATCATATATATTCCAGTGATTCATGATACCTTCAAATGTGCTCATTCCTGTGTACTTGAACTTATTTATTTATAATTAAATTATGGATTAATGTAGCTATCTTTCTGAAGACATGAGAATGCACTAAAACACTCATCTTTATCCTCTTGATTATTGTTCCTCTGAACTACTTTTTTTCCTCTCTACTGTTTCACCACCAAAGAGAACAGAAGAGAAGTAGGAAGTCAAAATGAAGGTTGTGGTAATGGACAAAGAAGATAATCTTGTTAATAAATGACTGTATTGGAACTGCTGACTACACTGAGTGTCTGAGCGTACTTTCATAACGTTATTGAGGTTGTAGATGTATGACATTTGCTACTATGGAGATGAATGAGTAAAACTGGGATTAGTGCTGCGTGGACATATGCAATTTTTCCAGCCTAGATTTAAGTCTGCTGCTTCTTTTTCTTGGCCGGTTTTAGATTGTTCTCGTCATGCAAATAGTTCCGGTGCTTAGTTCTTTTTAACTCCTGTTCCTTCTCTGAGCTGCTTTTACAAGAGTAATTTCAATAGCCAAATATCATATGGCTAAGTACAACACTGTCATAACGTAGATTATCATGCAATTTGTTCTTTGTTAATTTTGTGGGGGCATTGGTTATAAATCTCAGGAGATGGAATTTTGTGAGAGCCCGTGATAAAGACTTATTTGCGGCACAACAATTGCGGAGCAAGCCATACTTGATGAATGCTTTTAAATAGATTTCTGTCACCGGCGTCATAAGAACTATCAACAAAATGGAAGTTTGTATCTTTCATCAAGTTGTTCACAGGAAAAATATTTATGTATCATATAAATAACGTGTGTTATGAGTTTTTTTTTTCTCTCTGTTCTACTGTGTTGCATCATCTGCAATATGTCCCACAAGTCTAGTCTGTTGCATTACCTATGCATTGATGTATGTTCTTTCTAAGAAGTATGAAGTATACCGAAAGAAATACAATTACTAAATAACCTTTAACTTGTGTTCAGATGTCTTGTTTGCAGGTCTTTCTGGATTATCCTTTCACTAGTTTAATTTTGTGCTTAAATAGTTGCTTTTTTATCAAAGCATATTCTGTTGGTCATTGATAGATATAATAATCCTTAAAAGAATGTTGAAGTCAAGCATGAACCAGTCAGGCCACAGATCCTGCTTATCCTTTTTGCTGCTTTAATTTCTCTTGCTGTGTTTAATCAACTTGATTCTTTAGTTTTATCTGGGAATGATCAATTGATATGCAATGTTGAACTGTCATCCCATTGTTCAGTTTACATATGGCTTCTTTCCCATACAGATGACTGGCTTCTCTTCTTCAGTGACTTTGGCTTCTGTGTTATTCACCTACAGTGCAAATTATAGTGTAAAAGACTTTATGCCTTGGCATGATCTTACCATCATTAAATTATCATTACATATTTAATTTTAATTTAGTTATAATTTTGATTTATATGATTATTTAATTTTAATTTGACGAAGCTGATTGGTCGATTATGAATTGTTGATGAGCTGTAATTACATGAAATTTCTTAGATTTTCGCACATGATTTGGCTTTGTGTGTTGAGTTCTTCAACCAAGGTATAAGCCAATGGCAATGTCACTTGACCTTTCTGCTGACGTGACGTGGTGCACTTAAATTGGAATTAGCTCAGTGGTGGGCGGCGGCGCTCGTAATTTTCTACAATGTGTCGTCAAATCATGACGTGGGGCACTTTTAACTGAGCATTCGCTGTTTGATCTGATGGATTTGACGGGTCAAGCCGACTTCCACCACGCTTTCCCTTTCTGAGGGGCGAATTCAAAACCCATTCCGCTCTCCTTCTCCGTCTCGCCGCGCCACCTACCCGTTGGCCAACCGCCGGCAAACGAGCCCGTACGCGGCTCCGTGATGGCCTCCCCCGTCGATCTCCCATGCGACGCCGACGGGCGTTGCATGGTCTGCGAGGCGGTGCCGCCTTCGCCGGCGGAGGTGGTGCTATGCCGCACCTGCGCCACCCCCTGGCACGCGCCTTGCCTCTCCCTGCCGCCGGCGACCCTCGCCACCGCGGTCGACTGGGAGTGCCCGGATTGCTCCTCCCCGGACGGCTCCGGCGTCGTAGCCGCCGTCCCCGACGCCTCCAGTGCCTTGATCGCGTCCATCCGGGCAATCGAGGCCGATCGATCGCTGACGGAGAAGGAGAAGGCCTGGCGGAGGCAGGAACTGGTGGGCGGCAGAGGAAGGGTTCTGGTGGAGAGAGATAAGGAGGAGGAGAAGAAAGGGAAGAAGATGAGAAATGATGATGTTCTTGGTTTCTTGGATGCGAAATTCATCTGTTCCTTTTGCATGCAGTTGCCGGATCGCCCTGTGACTGTGAGTAGCAATTTTTCTTTTCATTACTCTTTTTCCTATTCAAATTATCAGTCGATCTAGATAAAAGAGGCCTTAAATGGAGATTGATAGGCGTTCCTACTAATATCATCAAGAGGAATGCATGATAGTTGTTGTTTATGGTTTCTTACCAGTGATACGATGCTTCGCTTTCCTTCCGTCACTTGTTGTTGCTGAAGTATATTAGTAGCAGGGTAATCCTTCGGGGTAGTTTATGATATGTTACGATTACGAGGGTAATTCCTTTTGTTATTTTATGATATGATTCAGTGATTAGGTTAGATATAGTGATGTAGTCTTTTATCCAATATATTTTCGGTGATTAGTCTAGCAATTTGTTTATTATTATTTTTTTTGTAGAATTACAAGGGGATTTTGTTGTTTCCGAGTTGATTCTGCTTATGGCAAATGTTATTCAAGACATGCTTGCATCTTTTGTTATTTATAATGTGAAAGTCGTTCTTAGATATGTAATAAACTATGCAAAGTTATACGCCGATGGAGGTTCGACTTGTCGTTGGAGTTTAGGGTTGTTTGGCAAATGAAGACCGATTCATGTCTTTGATTGAATTGGTCATTTTAATGCTTCTGTTGTGATAGATCTAGTTATCATTTCCCAAATGAGATGCCTTTACCTCTGGGGTTTAGCATATCCATATATTTATTCATTTTCTGCTATCATTAACTTTGCAACATAACGATGCTCTCAAACCCCTTTTACTGTCCCTCAGTTGTATGCATCCACACACATGACTGCAGTCATTGAGTGGTTTTGCTTGTGAAAATCAATACAAATGGGAACATCTAAAGTTGCATGCGTGGCCATTTAAATGTTCAGACACTTCACTGGAAAAAAACCCACCAAATTTTGCATGGCTGCCTATAATTTAAAGGCTATGTAGTATGTACAATCATTTACGATGGCCTATTGTTTGAAAGTTCTACTTGAGCTTGCATTGGATTGATAAGCATCTTAACAGATAAGCATACATCTGTTGCTGTATGTTCTTGTGACAGGTTATTGACTCCAACTGTTGTCATAACAAGGCCCCCACAAGCTCATAGAATGTTGTTTTTTGCTAGTGCAACTGCAGTGAGCTGACTTCCAGTCCACCCTACCTGCACTGTGGCTCTCCTTTAAATACAAAGAGGAGTGCCTTCTGGCCGTTCAAGCCATGTGATTTTCCTGACCTAAGTTTTCTAGTCAGTACTTTCTCTTATGTTCTTAGCTTACTTCCTTTCCTTCTCATGCTATTCAATTTAAGTTAGGCTGTTGGGCATCAGAGGGTCCTAGCTAGATGCCTCTTTGTTGACCTCCTAAGTGTATTCCTTTTTCTTGCAAGGGCTAACCTACCACTTCAACATCTCAATCGGTTATCTCGACAGAAAAGAAAGAAAACTAATTGTCATCCTAAGTTTGGAAGGCTCCATGAAATGGTTAACCAATTTTATATGAGGATTAATCCAAGTTTATAACATTTTTTTTTATTAAATTTGTATGTTGAAAGTGGAAGAGGAAGGTTCTTTTTGGTCTCAATAATTGCTTTTGTAGAATGAGGCTAAAATCTATATGATCATCGATCATTTGTTTTTCAGAAGAGTTGATGAGCAGGATAAGTCTAGGTCGGAGCATCCATCTTCCTTGTATGGATCAAAAAAATATAACAGAAGGATGACCCCTACATCTGTAGCATGCTGCAGCAGTGAAACTTGTCGCATGCTATTGAACATTATAATCCTCAGGATGGTGTTATGCTCTTTTCTTGTGATTTGAAGTACTACCATTCACGTATGATACTGTATCTCATCATGATTATTTCCATTAGTATATAAAATGTCACCTTTTCCATTGAGAGATTTTATTAGTACTTTTTACAATTCGACTCCATTTTTTGTATCTTCTCTCAAGTGTTTTAGATTCTAACAATGCTTATCTTGTGGTCCTGAAGTTAATTTTTTTTTCCCCTTCCTTTCCCGGTTTCTGTAGACACCCTGTGGTCACAACTTCTGCTTGAAATGCTTCCAGAAGTGGGTTGGGCAGGGTAAACATAGCTGTGCAAAATGTCGAGCCCCTATCCCATCTAAAATGGCATGCGAGCCGAGAATCAATTCTGCGATTGTTGTGGCTATTCGCATGGCAAAAACAGCACAGTCAACCATCTCAAGTGATAAAAAACGAGAATATCATTCCATGTGCAATGAAAACAGGCCTGACAAAGCATTTACTACTGAACGAGCCAAAAAGGCTGGAAAAGCTAATGCTTGTAGTGGTCAAATTTTTGTTGCAGTACCTCCTGATCATTTTGGGCCAATCCTTGCAGTGCATGATCCTAAAAGGAAAAAGGGTGTTTTGGTTGGCGAAATATGGGAGGACCGACTGGAATGCAGGCAATGGGGTGCCCACTTACCCCATGTTGCAGGGATTGCAGGGCAATCGAATCAGGGTGCTCAATCCGTTGCATTATCTGGAGGCTACAAGGATGATGAAGATCATGGTGATTGGTTCCTCTACACTGGAAGGTATGAGAGAACAGTTGTCTCAATCTTGTGATTGTTCTCCTATGTTTGATTATTTAACAGTATTACCAACAAATTCTCTGTCTAGGTTATTCTATTGGCATTATTTCTTTAGGAGTAATTTTTTTTAAATTTATTTTTGACTGAATCATTTCCAAGTTATGGTTCATTCTGGCAGTGGAGGAAGGGATTTGAGTGGCAACAAGCGAACTAACAAACACCAGTCATTTGACCAGACATTTGAGAAGCTTAACAAAGCACTACAAGTTAGTTGCATAAAGGGATACCCTGTTCGAGTAGTTAGGTGAGTGGCTGCACTCTTTTGATTATAATAATTTAGGCTGCAAATTTCATTCTTGCTCATAGTGGTGTCAATTACAACTAGGTAACTTAACTTCATTATGCATGTGTTATTTGACTTTCAATTTATATTACTTCAAAAATATTAGTAAAAATCCTATAAACAAATTGATTTCTTTTACCGTAGTAACACCAAGCACTGGATATGCATTACATCACGTATATTTCATTTATTTAGCTGAAGGTTTTGTCATATACAGTTGAGGGAATCTACTTCTAGAATCACTAAATAGTTGGCTTATTGTATCAGTCGCTTCTGAAATAAGCACATAAGCTTGATGCTATATCAACTGAATTTGGAGCATTTGTCATTGATTGTATGAGTTCAAAAGGTACTTGTTTCTGCAGATCCCAGAAAGAAAAGAGATCCTCATATGCTCCAGAAACTGGGGTTCGCTATGATGGGATTTACAGGATCGAAAAATGTTGGCGCAAACTTGGGATTCAAGTACACTAACCTTGTAGCTGCTTCCCATTTTCATAGTTTTCTGTGCTCACCATGTTTCTACATTTGAGAAAGAGATTCTGTATTGGCAATAATGGTTGGAAATTTTCAGGGTTTTAAAGTTTGTAGATATCTTTTTGTCCGGTGTGACAATGAACCAGCCCCATGGACAAGGTTTACTTTTTTTTTTTTTCTTTATGGTGGTTTACTCTTCTTTTTCCCTGTTCTATACTTGTTTGTGCATGTGTATACTGTCACGGATAGTGTAAGTGCCAAATACGTGTTCTTAAAATCTTTGATTAGACTAGAAAAGGGATGATCATGCTAGAATTTCTGGGGAGTAGAAAAGTTTCAAAGGAATATATTGTACTAGGAATGCCACACATGGGTTGTCATACCAACTAGGCTGACCTTTTGATGGGTGTTGCCAAATGGCTATGTCAATGGTGGAAGCTTCAATTGAAGATAGGGAACGTTTTGACGTAGCTCTTCTTCTGAATATCTTTTGAGATCTGGATTTTCATGAAGTTACTTTATTAAGATTTATCAAGTAATGATGCAGGCATTTTGCCTTTTTTTCTTGAAATAAATTCTTGAAACACCTCACCCTTTTGTTGTTAAATTGGATAAATATCAATGTTCTGAAAAGAAGTACAGCCGGTTGCAAATAGAGACCAAGTTGAGAATCACCGAACATGTTTTATGGCAATTATGTCTATTAGTTGTGATGTTGAAATAGATATGAACTAATAACTAGAATCAGTAGACAAAAGATAACTAATTTACTGCAAGAAGAACTTAGAATTAAATAAACTATGGTAAGCTTAATTTGCTAATTGAGATCTGGTTGGGGGCTATCTTCAAGACACTATGAGGATGTCTTAAATACATGTTGTAAAAAGTATGGGGAAAGAAGGTATCCTAAAGTTTTATATGTTATGTTTCTTCAGATTAACATATGCTGGCTCTAGAACTAGGCATGCACTTTTTTCAAATGTTCTATTTGCTGCTTCAATTGTTAATAATTTTTTTTTGATTTACATTGCAGTGATGAACAAGGGGACCATCCTAGACCTTTGCCTGTCATTAAGGAACTAAAGCATGCCACCGATATCACAATAAGAAAGCAAAGCCCGTCTTGGGATTATGATGTACGTATAGTCTCTCTTTCTCTCTCTATATATATGTTTCTTCCCCCTTCCTCTTCTCACTGCTTTTGCATCAAGTTTAACTAGCCTCAGATACTATGTTTGGACAAAACTAATTATCTAGTTATAGTAATCCATTCTGTAAGTTTATTTAATAGAAAGCACCATCCTGTGTATCTCTATAGGGGATGTCATGCGCAATTTTAAGGATTCACATTGTTTTCAGCTATATCACTTTTAACAGTCTTCCTGGACTAACCACATATTAGTATGAAAAGATCTACTTATTGCATCATTGGTATGTCAGGCACATGTAGACATATGAGGAAACAGTTACTCGAATCTTGGGTTCGTAAATGAATGTTTAGATGGAGTGCCATTTTTGCATTTATGATTACTATTATGTGGTAGTTAAAATGTTAAAATATGAAACACCTGGTCTTATTTATCTTAAGATCGGATTAAGGCCTTCTTAAAGTCACCATCGTGCTTCTATGCATGCTTTTGTGTTTTCCATAGGAAAAACATGGTTGGAAATGGATCAAGTCTCCACCAAAGAGTCGAAAGCATGGGCCCGGTGGAAGTCCATATGAAAGGGGACGAAGGAAATCAAGCAGGACTCCTCAAAGCACATCTGTGAGGGAGAAACTCTTGAAAGGTCGATCTTCATAATTGATATATTTCCTAAGTTCAGCACGGAGTTCTATGAATTGGAAATTTTCTATTCATTTTATAGTTTGGATTTTTAATAATCCCCTCAAATATTTCTAATTCTGCAGAATTGAGCTGCCTAATTTGTTGGAAGGTGATGTCATTTCCACTCACAACCCCATGCGCCCACAACTTTTGCAAGTCATGCTTGCTTGGGTCATTCGCTGACAAGTCATTTGTGCGGGTGAGAACATGGGAAGGGGGTTGGAGCCTTCGAGCTCAAAAAATTATCAAGAAATGCCCTTCTTGTCCTAATGACATCTCTGATTTCTTACAGAATCCCCAGGTACAAGTACTCCTAGGCTTTCTAGAAGAACACTTTAAATCTGAAAGATGACAAAATATAATGTTTCA
Source organism: Musa acuminata AAA Group (assembly GCF_036884655.1). Lineage (NCBI taxonomy): Eukaryota > Viridiplantae > Streptophyta > Magnoliopsida > Zingiberales > Musaceae > Musa > Musa acuminata. The sequence goes on along the minus strand of NC_088355.1, from coordinate 39,097,791 downwards.
CTGAATCTATTTTTTGCTCCAGGTCAACAGAGAGCTTATGGATCTAATAGAATTACTCCAAAAGAGGAAACACGAAATGAATGGTGAGGAATCAAGCAATTTAGTTGACTTGTCATCTGAAGAGGAAAATAATGACCAAGAGAAGAGGTTGAGGAATTATGGAAGTGATCTAGGGAAAAACATGGTTGAAAATGAAAGTGATGTTTTAAAAGGCAAGAAGCTTAAAGGGAAAGCTTTTGATATATGTGAGCAGCAGTATAAATCAGTAGATGGAGAGTCTGAAACTTATGCTGTCAATTGTGAGATGGATGAAATAGGTAAGACTTACTGCCTGGGTCTTAAAAACAAGATTGTTCACTGTGTCACCTACAAGCGGAGAAAAACTAGTTGTACGTTGAATGGAATACGTAAGACACAAAGCCTGGGTCTCACAAACAAGGTTGTTCACTATGTCACCTACAAGCGGAGAAAGCTTAATTGTGAGATGGATGAAATAGGTAAGACAAGCTGCCTGGGTCTGACAAACAAGGTTGTTCACTATGTCACCTACAAGCGGAGAAAGCTTCACTGTGAGATGGTTGAAATAGGTAAGACAAGCTGCCTGGGTCTGACAAACAAGGTTGTTCACCATGTCACCTACAAGCGGAGAAAAACCAATTGTGAGATGGATAAAATAGATAAGACAAGCTGCGTGGGTCTGACAAACAAGGTTGTTCACTATGTCACCTACAAGCGGAGAAATACTAATTATCAGATGGATAAAATAGATAAGACAAGCTGCTTGGGTCTGACAAACAAGGTTGTTCACTATGTCACCTACAAGCGGAGAAATACTAATTATCAGATGGATAAAATAGATAAGATAAACTGCCTGGGTCTCACAAGCAAGGTTGTCCGCTACGTCACCTACAAGCGGAGAAAAACTAATCCGGACAGCTGGAAAAAATAGCTTAAAGAAGCCCAGTAGTGATGGAAGAAAATCTTGAATAAAGAATGTCAAGAATCTGATATGGATTATTTCTGATATTCAGATTTTGGAGGGAAGGATACCAAGAGGATCGGCTTCAAGTAGATGGGAAAGATACTTAGACGGTGGAGTAATGCATAATATCTGTTGGAAACTGATTTAGAGCAAGCTATTTTGAAGAGGAAGCAAAAAGGTATGCAGTGAACTTTTTTCATCCGATGAGCAACTTGTAACTTTTTTCCAAGTAGACTAGAACAGACATCCGATAGGAATACATGAGCTTAATTTATGTTGCCTTGGCCAATTTTGGTTAACTATCCAACTTAATCAATCACATATTTTGTCATATATTACCTTGCTAGAATCTAGTAGATTAGAACCGATTGATACCTAGAATCTAGTAGATTAGAACCGATTGAGACATTTGATATATTCTTGTTTACCATGCAAACGTTATGGCGTGATGGAAGACAAGCTTTTTCTTTTTGCAAGATTTATCGAGTTGCTTTCGTCCCATGCTTCTTTTTTGCTGTGCATTAAACAACTTACGTAGCATCATTCGAGCAGGAGAAACAGATCAATTTAAATATCTTCCTATAACGTGTCATCCATTTCTCAACATTGATCATCCTAGTATCATACGATACCAGCTATGGCTGTGGCCAATAATTGTTTCCTGTGGTAAGCTAGTGGACTTGGGGTGTTCAAGAATCTCTACCCTCTCTTTATGCCCAATAATTTCACTGCCTTTATTATTACAAAGCATGTCATCCATTTTCAAGTTCTTTTTCCTGCTTTTGTTCCCGTTCTCAAACTTTTGTTCGTTCCACTGGTGCTAATCTCCAGGAAAACAAGCTTTTGTACGAGAGCCCTTTTTACATACGCACGCCAAATAGTTCATCTAGCGACTAAACGGTGCGTCCCGCACTGGCCTGAGGTCCATTTCGATCGGGGCCGACAGGCGGCCACGATTCGCTCTTCGGTGCAATTACTGGCGACGCCAATGATTCCCTCTCGCCGGGATAAGGGATCGTACGCCCACCATCCTCGAGATTCGGGCTGTCGCCGAGATGTGCGATGGTGGGTGACGATGGAGTCGCGGCGCTATTAGTCGGAGCAAGGGAAGGAGCCCGAGGACTTTAAAGTAAAAAGAAAACGAGGAACGGCCCCTGAAACTGCCTCCGAGGTGCGGACGACAGACAGTCGTGAAGGAGATACGGGCTTTGGGGCCCGAGGGCTGTTGCTGAGATGCGCGTCGGTGGGTCCCGATGGAGTCGCGTCGCAGTAAAAGACGAGAGTAGGGCATACGGGAACTGCGCCCGGCCGGGCGTCCAGCGCGGTGACGTGTAGTATTATGGAGATACGTGGTGTGGGACCCGGGCTGTCGCTGAGACGTTGGATGGAGGGTAACGATTGGGGTCGCCACGTTCGAGCAAGAGAGAGGCACGATGCGGCCGTACGCATTCATGGAGATACGTGCCGTGGGCCCCGCGCACCGTCGCCAGACCTTGTCGCGGCGTGGGAGCCACGAGAACGGCATCTCTCCTTTTCTTGCTGCCGCCGCTGCTGCGTGCATGACCGCCGTGCAAACTGTCGGGTCCAGTTTTCCTGGGTGCGTCTTTTCTACCGCAACAGATAGCAACCTCGGGGATACGCTCACCGCCTCCGGTCGTTGACCCATCTCTCTCCCCCTTCTTTGGAGTAGTATCTAATATATAATGTATCTACGATATCTTATTTATTGATACATTCAAATCGATCACCCATTATTACAGTACTGATAGATCTTATGATACCTCTGATTTATTAGGAAAATTTTTGATGAATAATTGATATTATTTACCATAAGTTATTACTATTTTGAATTATTGGTAGCCATCCACATGAACGTAAACCAAAGAATATGTGGTCTAATGTATAACGTGTTGTAGCATTCATGACATGTTGGGCCATATAAAAGAATTAAGATTTATGGGAATAATATCCAACAGTTTTAATATTCAATAAGGAATATGGGAATATATAATTTTATGGAAATAAATATGTAATTCTCAAACTGACAAACGGATATGTATTTAGGTGTCCCACCGAATCGAACCATTCGTTAGTCTCACCGGCGGGTGACCCACCTCGATATCTAATTCCGTAAATAATTAGCGCTCTAAAAATCCCTTCACTAATATTTATTATTTTCAAACACCAAAAGGACTGCTCGCCTTCTCTTTTTATTCTTTTTCAAATTTCTAACAGCTTTTTTCCCTTCCTCTCTTTTCTGTTCTTTTCTTTTTTTTTCCCTTCGATCGAGTACCCCTCGCTTCTCTAATCCCCTCCTCGCTCGCCCAACCTCCCGATTTCTTGTGCGTTCTACTGCATTGCAATCCGCACGCAGAAGAGCGCCGTCGTGGGTGGGGACTCACCGGCGTACGCGTCTGGGGATGATCGGAGATGCGATTTCTGGATGGACCTCGGAAAATCTTGTGTAACCGCCACGGATGGGTTCTTGACAACGTGGAAGCTCGATCTTGGATGGTTATCCGTGTCTTGAGGGGATCGTGGGGTGAAAGGAGTGGGAGCTTATGAGGGTTTGGGTCTGCGAGGAGGGAAAGATCGCGGCGGCACCATGTATTTCACCAAGCTCGACGATTCTCCGATGTTTCGGAAGCAGGTGCGGTTCATTTTGTGGTGCCGGTCGCTTTAGGGAAATGGTTCCACCTTGTCCCAGAATATCCGTGATTTAGTTGGAATTTTATGCTCGGTAGATGTTCTATTTGCAGCTGGTCTCGTTGTCGGAGCGTAAATAAGCGGTTTCTTGGAAATTTTAGGTTAGATTTGCACCATTGCGAGTTAGGTCATGTATCGACGTGTTTGCAGTATATTTGGTATGATCTATCGTATGTTACCATGTCACTCATGAGACATTGAAACCGCACGTTGTTCTATGGTGCTGATTCTGGCGAGGAAAACACAACATCCTTTCTGGAAAAGATGCACCTGCTCGTTTCATCTGGGGCAGAATAGTGCTGTTTGTGGTTTCTCGACAGCACTACTTTTCTTTTATATCTTTTTTTTTTGCATTCAAATAATATTAAATATATATCTCACAAAGTAAATCAGATTCTGTATCATTAATCTGCATTCTGCAATTCTTAAATTCATGTAGGTTAAAAACTTTCTGGGTTTAATGTGAAGTGTTTTAGTTGTTTACTATGTAGCGAACCTCGTGATCTTGTGTACATCGTGTTCTCTGATGCATATAGGTCAAGTTTAGGGTTAGCTAATGGCTAACTTAATTCTATTCTTGATCGAGTTTTATAAGTTCAGTTCTATATGCTGTTTTGGAGGTCAAATATGGTTAAATTTTGGTATCTTGGAAGTTTAAATTGTTTCCAAAATAAAGGGGACTATATGCTTTTAATTAATTTAATAATGACATAATTTAATAATGCTTTTAATTAATTTAATAAAGGGGCCTATATACTCCTAATCGTATCCTTGATCGGATGCTCTTAGTCCATAAGCAAAAGAGTCTAAAGCTGTCTTCAAACATAGTACCGAGTCTTCTTATTTTATCTCATATGATAACCTGGGTTTATTCAAGTAAGGATATTGTTGGTATCTGCTTATGGAGGTTGTACGATTGTCATAAGAAGATTATACACCAATTTATATAGAAAAATGAGAAGTTCATCCTTGGTTGGAACTTGGAAGCATTCATCTGTTATCTTCTTTCCCTGATTTTCAGAAAATATTTTCTATGGGTGGGATTGTCAGGAAGTTGATCATCATTTTGTTTTGGATAGAATAACTCTTAAACTGATTACTTTGGGCAATTTCCTGCTTGATCTGACCTGAAAGCTTGGCTATGTCATCTTCAGATTTGCAAAGTCATGCATCGATTCCATATAATTACATGCTCAAGATTGTATTTAACCTTCTTGCCTGCATTATTTTTCTGGTGGTGCTACAGAATCAAACGTTTGTAGAAATATTGTTGTACTTTACAAATAAGAATATTATTCTTAAATGTATCATTCTTTTCTAGTTGGCTTTAAATATGCATTAACATTCATTATTCAATCATTGAACATTAAGTGGAAACCATAGACCTCATTAGCTTGTCAAGTTTGAACAAATCCATAGAGTAGATACTGTCAGAGATGTAAATATTTCTTTGGGCATTTCTGCTGTGTTATAAATATCAGAATCCACTTGTGATTTGTCTGTATGGTAGGGAACAAAATACATGGCAATATCTAACAGATGAAGTGGCTGAAACACCTTTCAGACACTTGCATCAGAGGCACAACCCTTTGGAACGATTTAATTGCCAACCTATGCCAAAATTAATGGATCATTAGCTTGACATATATGTTGACAGTTGAAGAACTGAATATCAAATAATATGTTATTCTAGGGTACCATTACTGCCCCATGGTATATGACCTTGTTTGATTGTGGACTGATAGGTACACCTGGTACATATCCAGACAACCTTTCTTGGTTGCAGGTCTTAGATGCGAGGAGGAAGCTTTTGGTTGTTTTTTCTCAAAACTTAACAAAGCACTTGCTTGTGCTCCACTAAGATTGAAAAGCTATATCAAAACATAGATTCAAGCAACAAGTATGAATCATAAAGCAACAACACATAGATTTAATAAATTTGATGATCAATAGTGAGGTCAATAAGTTACTAATTACCAAATGGAAGGGTATCAAACAGAAAATGATGAAGGTTAGTTTGTGCAATTCGGAGTGAGGGTGGAAATAATGCTTTGCAGTCTTCCCTTCAGTTCAAATGGCTCATTTCTGTTTCATTTGTTCAGTCTATGTCTAGAAGGGTCTTTTTTGGTTTATTTCCTTGCTTTGGAAGTTATTAGCACATGCAATAAAAAAATTATTGAAAAGAAAGATGTAAGTCTGACTGCAGATAAAGGAAGAGAAAAAGAAGATGTTTTCTTGATTGTCCTGACTAGATCAAGCATTGTACTGTGCTTCTAAAAAAACCTAGCCATGTCCATGCAATAGACTCTCATCTGGTCTTTTCCTTGGTGAATAAAGGAGGTCGGTGAAATACCATGCACATGCCATTTTAAGATGAGTAGGTCAATGTACCTGCCTCATTTTTCTCAGTAAATTTTCTTCATGATCATCTTAATAAGTTGAAGCACTCATTGCTTGGTATTGATGGTTTGCACCCTAAAAAGTAACCAAACTTGGATATCTTAAAACGAAATCAGCAAATCCGAAGTTCAAAAGTTCTGAGATTATAAGCTAGTTACAACTACAATCTGGACTTTACAATGATGATTATGGTTTTGCAAAATTACTGCACTGGTGCAGGCTTCCTACAATGATTATTAGGACCTACAACACTATTTACATTTTGTGGACTCTATTCGATCTCATTGATCTCAAACAGAGACTTGGTTTATTACTGAATGAGGCTTTTAACTGTATCATTTTTATGGCAAAACCTGTTGGTGGTACTTTGGAAAACAGGTGATAGAAAAGGAAATGATAAATCATGATTTCATCTTCTGTTATCAATGCCTCTGATTCCCCTGGTGGTGTTATTTAGTTTTGGACAACTGGATCCCTTTATATTATTCACAAATTTGAATAGCAATGAAACAACAAGGCACCTTTTGCTGTTTTGCCTTCTGATTTTCTCTGAGTTAGATTGTGCTATTCCTCAAGTGGAACCTAATACCATCGGAGCTCATGTTTGGCTTTCCAGCCCTTTCTTATGCAATTGTATTCTTTACATGCACAGTTCTACTGAAATACCCGAAGCTTCACTGCAGTTTCATCTTTCAATTTTTTATTTGTTCCATCTCTCATATCTATACTATACTGGATGCTGTTCTTGGGAAGAGCAAGGGACACTAGATTAGCTGTCTTACTATCTACTCTTCTCACTTTTTCTGTTTTCTCCTCCTCCATTTTCTTATTCGTTAGTCATTTATCTTGTTCATTTAAGAAAGTATTTGTGGATATCTGGTCACTAATCTTGTTTGCTACGTGTTTCACTGAAATTGCATGTCTCTAAGAATTAAGTCATCCATGATTAAACAACAAGGTGGGGGTGAAGTACCTGGCACAATTCTGCAGCATTATATTCGATTATATTCACTACATAATTATTCAATGTAATCGGAGTAGAAAGGACATATGATTAGCGTGAGATCTGGTTCAATCTTTTGCCTTGTTTTTTAGAAACTAAACTAGCTTATCATGTACAATCTGTTGTATACCATTAATGCTTTATTTGTTAGAGGCTGGTAAAAGAACTTTTAGACCATTTGCAAGCATATGCATTGGAAAAACTATTTTTCAATTTGTAATTTTTTTCTTTCTCATACTTGGCTTTCTCTTCATGATAAACAGATTCAATCACTCGAAGAAAGTGCAGAATCATTGAGGGAGAGATGTCTAAAATTTTATAAAGGATGTCACAAATATACGTATGTCCAAATTTACATTGTTTTCACATTTTCTATTGTCCCTGAACTCAGTCCTTGCAAACAATTTAGATTTCCATGACAAAATAGGTTTACACATTCTGCAATCATTGTGTTGGCTGCATCTTAGGACTTGTAAAACTTGTTTCAAGAGCATATTTTCAATTAGTTTTTATGTAAAAAATTTAGAGACATTTGTCTCTTTTGGATAAGTTTCTATTTTTCACTTTTAGACTATAAGAGTCCATTTTTTGAGTTGTAATGAGCTTAGGGCACTCTTTCTTTCATCTTTTTTCTTGGTCTAAAGTCAGGTTTTTGAAGTTGTTTTGAGCTAATTGCCAAATAGCCTTATCCTTGTTTTGATATATTTATCACCTACTTGACATTTGTATTATAAAATTCACTGTGAAATTTGTCCTGGATTTATAGCTTGAATATAAAGGTTGCTTGACACCTGATTGATATATTGTACTAAGTGTTTGGTGATCAGTATATCTGTATCCAGATACTTAAATTCAATCACACAAACATTTTTTTTGTCATCTGTGAAGGATGCAGCCTTCTGTCTTTCTACATATACTGGGACATCTACTTGTTTATTTGCTTTTTGACAAAGAGGCATTTTCTCCTTGAAACAATTGGAGATTGCCTAATAACAGATCATATCTGAGTATCATTTTGGTACTAGATTTAGAGAAATGTATAGGAGTTATATTTTTCTCACCAAATGTTTTTATGAAATAAATGGAATAAATATAGGCAATAATTCTGTTTTTAGTTTTTAAAGTCCATGAGAAATCTTGGACATATGAAAGGATAATAATGATGGTTAACCTTTGGGTTTAACATTTCTGTGGTGCAGTAGTTAATACAAATTTGAAATCATATACGGTGATTGTTGTCAAGGATGTTGTTATCTTTTTTAAGGATTAATTATAGATTATCCCCAACAATTAGCTACCTTTAGTATCCCGGTTCTTATACTTTCAAAAGTTACATTAAAATCCCTATACTTACAAAAGTGAAACATTTAATTCCGTTGCTTCAATAAAACCCCTTTCTCTCTCTCTTTATTTTTTACTCTGTGAAATTATCTTTTTAACCTTGTATAGGGATCTCAATATTTCACTTTCGTAAATATAAGGATCCCAATGTAACTTTTAAAAGTATAAGAACCGGATGCTAAAGGCAGCTAATTACAGGGGATAATCTGTAATTAACCCTTTTTTTAAGTATGTCTGGCGTAGTACTTATTGGTCCAAACTGTTCGATTGTATTCTCCTTTGGGGATACTCTTAGTAGATGATATGTGATGGAGCTGAACCACCGTCTTAATTTTGAATGAACCAGACTGGCTCACCTACTTCTTTATAAGCCTGAGCTTATTGTTTCAAAGGGGAACTAAGCCACCAGATTCACTTTGTTTTGCATTATGATTTTGAAAATTTTGTTTGGCAAATATTAACATTAACCATTGATGGGGGAGGAAGGAAGAAAAGGGGGTGGTGGGTGGGGGAATTTCGTTTCTTCTGCTTCCATCTTTGTGCAGCTTTCTGTTGAAAACTCCATCCTGAAACAGAGAAAAACCTGGAGGACAATGCCAGTGTGCAAATAAGCTTTTCAATTTTCCTAGCAATTTCAAGAATGTCTTCCTGTCATTGCCTTCATTTTGATCTACATGCAATTTGACCTACATACATACATACATACATACATACATACATATATATGTTCATATACATCTATATATATACATATACATATGAGCATATATAACCAAACTGAGCCTTTTTCTTGCTTCTATCCTGCCTTCTGTTACCTTTTGAGGTTCTGCTACTGAATTGCAGAGAAGGACTTGGGGAAGGATATGATAGAGATGTTGCATTTGCAAGCTCTCTTGAAATGTTTGGAGGAGGGCATAGTGACCCCATTAGTGTTGCTTTTGGAGGTTCGTCCATGTTATTATTTACCTTTCAGTATTTTTTTTGAGCAGCTGGTTGTTCATTTGGTTGGTGGATATTCTGTTTTGCACATGGTTCTAACACAGTAAAAGAAAGAACAGAAGTTTTCTACCACTCTTTGTACAAGCCAGATTCTTTTGAGCTGGCAGCCACCATCCTTTAATGCATCTTTCCATGTGATGTTAACTAAGCAATAAGCATATGTTAAAGTAATTAATTCCTATTTGCTGTCTCATCTTCTTTGGGAGAAGTATCATTTCTTCCACCTAATTTTTGGCTATGATTAGGTGCTGTTCAATTTTGACAAAGCTATGGCTTTGAAAATACAACTAAGAAATTGAAAATGAAGTTACTCTGGTTTTGATTCTCGTGATGATGAAATTACTTCCAATACTTTTTTATTGCTGGCGTTTTGCTGTAATTTTGTTGTTTGTCCAGATGAAAATACAGATCAAAATAAACCGTATATCCTTTATTTTTGATGACTTGTCATTTGCAGGTCCTGTTATGACGAAGTTTACCATCGCTTTGAGAGAAATAGGAACCTACACAGAAGTTCTACGTTCTCAGGTAAGAAGCATAAACTTGTTTGCTGACCAATATGCACAATGTCTATTGACTTTGCTATTGATTGTTTGTTCATCTATGCTTTTTATTTAAACTAAAGAGTTCTACATGTATGACGAGATGGAACTGCACTTCCATGTTTATACGTCTACGTGCATGCATAACTTAGATTGACTTTCTTTTCCAGAACTTCCTTAAGCAAGTGCATACTGTAGAAGCATAGTAGTATGTTTATGCTAAATGATTTCCTGTTCTAGAACTTCATCAAGCAAATGAATATTTTAGGAACTTAAAGTATGTTGTTTCTGTTTTGCTGGCAAATTATTATGAGAATAAAGTAAACAGACCATATCCTTAGGTTCAGTTGTGTACTGTACAGGAAATGAATTTAAAATGATTTCCATTAAATGTTTAAGATGACCTAGATATTAGAGAAAGCAAGGTTAATTACATTTTCCAGAGTCCAAGACAAGTGTCTATGTGATATGGTTGAAGGTCATTATAATGCAGCACTGTAGTTTCTGTTACCCCATTACTTGCTTGCGAGTAGATAACACAACAATAACAACATCATATTGTCTCAACTATTTGGAGTCGACTATATGAATCTTTTGCCTCAATTGAGCTTTGTATAAGGTTATATTCTTAGTTAGATTTAGTGTATTTAAATCCCTATTTATAGTTTTATAGTTTCTAGGAAAGTCTCTTTAGCTCCCCTTTACCTCTAATTGAACAACTAATAAGAATTGTTTCACATCTTATGACTATAGCTTCTGTAGGTCTCCTTAGCACATCTCATCGCAATATCTAATTTTTACAATGAAAACATTTTTTTTCTATCTTTTCTGGTAACGCTATACATAAACCCTTTTTGTATATGTTGTTTTTTAATTGTCCAAAACTCAAATACATAAAACATGTAAATCTAAGAACAATTATATAGAATATTTCTTTTAATATAAGAGGTACTTGATGATCACATAAAACTCCTAGTGCCCCACTTTATCTTAGCATTTAGTTTTTACTCAGAATAATATTTTCATCGATCTCACATCTTGTTGATTACTAGTCTACTACCTAAAACTTTTATTTTATGAATTTCTTGTGCATCTAACTTAACTATTTCCTTATATCTACTCCTACTATTAAAATTACATCTCATGTATTCTATTTTATTTTTACCTAACTCGAACCTTTTAGTTTCGAAGGTCTATCTCCATAACTATGGTTCGGAATTAATGTTATTTAAACTCTCATCCACTAAAATAATATCATCAATAAATAAAATACACCAAGGAGGTCTATTCATAGTTCATCCATCACTAAGTGAAAAAGGTAAGGAATTAAGGTTCTAGAAAACTCATTAAACACACTCCTCCTTGTAGTTCAAACACTAGTGACTACACTATCATATATCTCCTTTATAACATCAATATAATTAATATACACATCCTTCTTTTTAAAATCTACCCAAATAAATCTCTAGTAACTCTGTTATAAGTGTTCTGTAAATCAATAAAAATCATATATAATTTTTTTATTCTCTCTATATTTTTTCCATTAACTGTGTTAACAAATAAATGGCTTTAAGATCGGCATAAAATCGGATTGATATTTTAAGATATGTATTTCACATCTTACTATATATAATTAACATATTATTATAAGTAGCCACAAGGTGCTCATGTGCTCACCTAGACGTCTGAGCAAGGTGAGGCGATGCGAGTCCCAAGCCATCTAAATTCTTTAGGTGAGCGATTTCGATTTTGCACTGATTAGACATGCTCGAGGTGAGGCACAAGCGCCTCCAAATTCAATTGGTCACCTGTTAGGCGTGTGCTCGAGCCTGAGGTCTAGGCAGCCTAAGTGGTCGCCTGGTCCAAATGGACCTAGGTTAGGCTTGAGATGAATCCAAGTTGATTTGGATCAACCAAATCACGTGACTTAATCCCCTCCCCTCGCGCAAGAGAGAAACCATGTCACTCGATGACCATACGTGAGAGAGAAACCCTTTGCTTCGAGGCCTTCAGGCGATACTTTCGCAGCAAACAACAGTCTTCTCAGTGACACTTTTTTCATCGGACCAGACTCTTCCCATCAACGTTATTGTCGTTGGACTCAAGTCTGCCCACTAATGCTTTCATCATCGGACTCGAGCCCCCCTCCCTGTGGATGATGCCTTCCGCCCTCGACAACCACCAATGCTGCCGATGGCGCAGTCCCCTCCTCTCTCTCTCTCTCTCTCTCTCTCTCTCTCTCTTCTCCCCGTTTCCTCCCCCTTCCACCCCACCACCCCCACCAACTCACTGCAACAAGAATCAGATAGCGTGAAACTCACTGACTTGCTTGTTCCATGATTTGTTTATTTTTTGCAAAAAGGAAAGTCATATTTTAATATTCTGTTTAGTTTATGGTTATTTTTAGTGTTGCATTTATTATATTTTCTTTTAGATCAGATGAGATTCTTCGTACATGTGGCATATTTTTGAGATTTATAAATCATAGGAATAAGCCAGATTATTTTTGCTGATGTTGCATATAGTGAACTGAAAACTGAGATTCTTTCACAGAAATCATTTCTTTTTTGTTGAAAAAAACTTGTTTTTCTTTACTCTCAAATGTTTGTTTGTTTTCTATTGGCTAGCTGGAAAAACATATCTTAAATAGTCAAATTTGGTGTAAGGTGGAGTAGCATGGCATCCTTGCCTTCCCTCTCTTACACGTTTGTTTTGTTGAGACTTTTTGCTGGTAAAACATGTACTAAATAGTCAAATATGGTATTTTTAAAGTTATTCATAAGTATGGATAATGTATGTGGTTCTGTGGCAAAATTATGGATCTGTTTGCTTCGGGCATTCTTTTGTGGTAATCAAGTGAAACTTCTATTTTGGCTCATGATTAAGTAGGATTTTACTAAAAGCAATCTCAGTTAAAAGGTATTAGCAGTGATATAAAGAATATTATCCATAAACAAATCCAGACAACTTAGACAAACTGCTCAGTCATATACCATAGTAAATTAACTCCAGTTCTGGTATCTCACCTGATATGTCCCACTCAATCTATATGTGCTAAATTGATGCTGGCAATGTGCACTTTGTTGTATCTGATATCTTAGTCTTTTCTTTGCAATGAGGCAATAGCCAACCAGCTTCTAGCTCCAACTCCATTGTTTGCCTTATTGCTTTGCATTATTGTAATGAAGATTGTCATTATCTGCTAGTTGTTATACAAGTGAAAAATAAATGCTGATTTTTTAAGTGCTATTTGTTTCTGATTTAGGGTGTTTTGTCTGACTTGGTTTGATATGCTTAATTATATTTTTAGTGCTAGTGAAAATTAAGGATTCCCATAACCTGCTAGTCGTTTGACCTGAAATCTTATTACCTGATTGTTTTTATCCTTAATTATATTTTTTTGATAATTTTTATATTGGTGAGCCATGAGTGGCGTTTTGGATTCTTAGTGCCTTTTAGAGCCATGACTACCTGGCTGGGATTATATGGTCAAAATTGCCTGAAAGGCTGATTTAGATACATTTATGAACTACCTGTAGAAGTTCTGTTCATAATACTGCATCAGGCCTACTTAAGTTGCTTCATGCTGCCTTTGCATTCACATGTTGATCATTTAGTAGATGCAAACTGAACTTGGCAATTTGTCTTAATTCTTAACCAAGTCAAACCTTGTATTTGCTGCATATAATGTATTTTCCTTTTCATGTAAAGCAATTTTCGTTTGGTACTGACTTTTCTTCTCCTCCTTTGATCCAGGTTGAGCACATGTTAAATGACAAACTACTACAATTTGTAGACATAGATTTGCATGATGTTAAGGTGCAGCCATTTCCTGCTACGTTCCTTTAACCTCACATATTTTGTTCTAAGCACTTGTAACCAAGGTTTATAGAATCACGTCCTGGATTCTGGCATGTTCTCTATTGTTTGACAAGACAAGCAACGTGTGAACTTTTACATGTACCTTACCTTGTGGCACAATGATAATCTAGGCACCTCTATATGTATAACTCACTGATTCCGGACAACTACCTGCCTTTGCTTTCTGTTTCTATTGAACTGTAGTTTGTATCACCTTGTTACAGGACGCACGTAAGAGGTTTGACAAGGCTAGCCTTTTATATGACCAGGTGTGTACTTTATATGTCATTTGCTATATATGCTTAGGTCTTGCTAGTTTGTGCAGTCTCATCGACTAAGTTTGATATGAAGAGCTCTCACATCTGCACATCTAATTGATAATATTCCAGAACTAATATGTTGTGATATGTTTGATTAACCCTCTGATTTTTGGTATCTTTTGTTTGGGCTGGAACTTTTTCTTTAATAACTGAAGAAGAATTTATCAATAAGAGAAGTAGAAGTGTAAATAGATGACAAGTATAAATAGATGAAAGGTCATCATCCAAAAGGAGAATACAAATTAAAAGAGTAGTTTAAGTTAATACATAGGTATTTGTTTATCTCATTCAAGGTCATTAAAATAAATCTTTTTGCACCATGGTTAAAGGGATTCGGCTTTACCTAGATTGGAAAGGAACATGGTTGCATCCACTTGGATGATGTCTTGGCTATGACAATTCTTTTGCTATTGATTCTCTATAAACATCATTGAAAATCAGATAACAATCCAAGGTACAAAAAGGAAGAAGAGCAAGCTTTTTACATGCATAACCTCCTTTCTATACCTCAGTTGAAATCAGATAAGACTCTAATGTAGAAAAAGGGAGAAAAGCAAGCTTTTCACATGGAACCTCTTTTTCTTAAATTTGGTATTATATGCATGGGGTCTCCCCTTTTGTTTTTTCTATGCATACTAAGTCATGATCTTTGGGTGAGCCGTTTATCTTATCTTCTATGTTTTGATATGTAATGATTTGGGTATATTATTTATTGGCAGTAGATTCATGATATTCACTAGTATTTTATTTTGGAAGAACTTGTGTATATTATTTTTCATTGTTTTGTTGGTTTTGTGGTAACCTTGTGATTAGGTTTCATGAGTTCCTTAATCTTCTTAGTTTCTTAATTTTATTATATATATATATATATATATATATATATATTACTTTGTCATAATTTTGCTTTAATTCATTTTTATGATCAATTCATTCTCCGAACTAGTTGATCATATTCAAACCTGATCCTGATCCTCTGGATCTTGCTTTTAGTGTTCCTGAAATTTGTCACCACAGAGGCAACAGAGAAATATCTATTCTCTAATAAATAATGATTGCTTATCCAATTCTTCTGATCAAAGAAATCAAACAACTGAAACGTAGCGTGACTTAGTATATTTCTGTCTTCATATGTAAAACCCCAAAAGTGAATAAGAACGATCTCTTTATATTTTAGGAGTTTGGCTAGTCTAACTCCTTGCCAGATATATTGACAAGCTCATTCCAAAGGCTCTGATAAGCTACACAATGCAAAAATGGCAACTCTAAAATTCACATGGTTCATTATAGCTTTCATGGTATCATGCGCACTCATTTGCTGACAAGGCTTTATTGAATCACTGTACTTGCATTAGATTGTTGGTGTTAATCTTATTAATGACCAATCATCAGGTAAAGGTGCCTCAGCTTTCCCAATTTGTTGAGCCAAAGGAAAAAGGCTTTGGATTTGGATTAGTAACAAGGAAAGCAAATTTACAAGAAAAAGGACTGATTAATGATCTGTATCTTCCATCAGGATTACAAATGAACCAAATTTGTTAGGCGACAAGGTAAGATGTGCCTTTTGTCATTTAAATTTTTTGACAAAGTTCTTAAGCTACTAGGTAAGATTGGCCGTCTCTCATTAGATTTTTGACAAAGTATAAGTTTCAAGCAAGGTTTAAAATCTCGATCTGTGCGACTAGTTGGCTGCCAAACCATCACTCTACTAGTATGCATTGTTGTACCAACAATCGGTATGGACCAGTACCATCCATACCTAAGAAAAGGAGTGAGAGAGAGTGGGGGGTGTGGTAGGAGAAGATGGCAACACGTACTGAAGGAGGAGGTGACTTGGTGGACAGCTTTCAGCAACTGCTTTCACCCACTAGTATTTAGAGAAGTTAAAAGCTTTGTTCCATGAAACCAAACAGGTATCTAAAGTATAGTAACTTGTGTACAATTAATGAGCAAAAGAAAACAGATAATAGGATAAAAAGACAAAATGGTTTCATTTCTCTGCCTAAATCCTCCTAAAAGAACAATTGCAGTTGCAGATAGCCACTTTTAGTGAATTCAAGGAAAAAAGCTGGTGCTTAATGTGATTACTTGAAGGATAACATAACTTCAAAGATTTAAGGGTTAATCTAAATCATAAATCTGGCTAAAGATGTAAAATCAGAAGTTATCTAACTTCCCAGGGTTGCTTTTTTTTGCAGTTTTCTTTTTTGTATGAGAAATCTTTTCAATGATTTAATAATATATAACCATTGTGTTTATAGTGATGGTAGGTCTTGAACTGTGAGCATTGAATCTTGTCATTGGCTCGGTTAAAAAAATTCTTGTCATTGTTTTGACTATCGTAAGACCTATGTAGCTTTCCTTAAAATGATATCCTTTACTTTTAATCTGAATGTGTTCTCTATGTCGATTGACTTTTGGTATAGAACCTTAGGTGCCTCGTTTATCATTTAGTCAGTGCAAACTAAAACTAGTGTGCCATACATGTTTATAGCACTAGCTATGCTATTCTCCTAGACATGGAAAGGTGCTTCTGCCATACAGCACTATCTGGTTGTTGCCATCTGGGTTTGAAACTTGCAAGTTGGACCCTGTGGTAAAGGTGAATTCTATGGTCCGGACAATATTGTTATTATGCGATTGTTTTTCGTCCTACCTAATCTTTTTTTACTTGTGCTCTTTGACCATGTCTCTTCAGATGATTCTTCACATTGTGGGAATTATACCTAGATGTAATGACTGGACATCTAAGCAGGTTCTAGTAATAAAATGCCTTCAGCCAAAGTCAATTAAGGTTGTGAAGGAAAAACTTCTTGGATTATGTATGCATATCTTCATTCTACTATCAAGTGCGTCCCTAGGTCTCCTAAATAAATTTTGAGGCCTTGGCATGGTTTCCTGTTCATAGATGTTAAAAGTTTTATTCTTCCACATAGTACAAGTTCTAAAATTAAAGTAAATGCATTAAGGCCAAGGTTTTAATTACTGATACTGTTTCTCGTACTGGAATCTTAGTGTAGTTGGTGTTTCATGCTATTTGAAACCTTGAATTGACATTAAAATGTTGAAGGAAAGATTTTTGTGTCAAAGCTAGCAAGTGAATCCCTAGGCCTTGGGTATTTTACTGGAAAAATTCCTCAAGATAACTTCCCTGTCATAGAGGTAAAAAATGTCTCCCTTTCTTTCAATCAGCTTGAGTGTGAAATATCTGCAACTTATGTAATTTATGATACCTGTCATCGTATCTAATATGATGGGTGATGAGATATATTTAATGGTTATTCTACTTAATGATATCATTTAGCTTCGAATTTATGTAATCATAAGTTAAGATTGACATTAATTATTGCTTAGTATCTAAAAACTATTCCTCCATAATATGGTCTGTGGCTGCCTGTATATACGTATATTCTTATATATATGTACAGACCCACACACATACATATGTATATCTATACATGTATATATATAGGCAAGCATGGTTGGTAAAATTGATTGATTTATTGATTGTTAATTATTCGTGGTATCCCATTCTTATCCTGGAAATTGATTCGCATTTTTTTTGGCCACAGGCACGTGAGAAGTATCTAGCGCTAAAGAAAGGCACAAAAGCAGACATAGCAACAACCTTAGAGGATGTAAACTCTATCACCTTTTTGTACTAAAAGTGATTTTCTATTACAACATGGTGATTCATTTTGTGCATTGTTTCCTTCTGAGTGACCATAAGGTAGTGCCTTTAATTGTGTGTTGCAGGAACTCCACATTGCGAGATCTTCATTCGAGCAAGCCCGTTTTGATCTTGTAAAAACTTGTCGATACACTTTTTTATCCTCATAATTAGAAATTGTTTTTGCATATTCATTCTGTAGATGCATAATATCCTATCATGGATCCTTTTCATTGCCAGGTTACTGCTCTTTCTAACATTGAAGCAAAAAAGAGATATGAACTTTTGGAGGCTGTTACTGGAATTATGGAAGCTCATCTTCGTTACTTTAAACAAGTAATACATCTGTTGTCTTTTTATTTGATTTTTCATCATGTCTATAAATAATGTGGCTCTTTTGGTGGTTTTTTTAGGGATATGAGCTACTACATCAGATGGAGCCATATATCCATCAGGTTGTTCTATAGGACATATCTCTGATCGTGATTCACTTTCTATTTTTGCTCCTCATAGAATTTGGTAGTAGTCAATTTTTTGAAACGATGCCACATACTATACCACAACCTTCATTATAAACCATATCTATTTGATATACATTTCATCAACATTTACAATATAATTTCATGGGAAAATGCTGCTTCATTTACACTTTTAGTAAGCATATTGATGACATTCTAGTCTATTAAATTTGTAAAAACGCATGCCACCATATACATGTAAAGCAAACAACTTTTATGTAAGGTTTCATGCTAAATCTTTGAAAGAAATTTTAAGATATATTAAGTTTAGCATGTCAGTTCCTCAATCTTTTAGGCCTTTCCAAAGGCTAGGAGAATTGATTATTGCTTCATAATTGCATGAGTTTAAACTGCAACAATTAAGTTAGGATTTATCTGCATGCCAACTATTCTTCTATATTCAAGGAAGGTCTCTATCTTATATTAGATCTGTTCACGGTGAGAATTTCAGAATCAATAGATGGTGGATCTTAGGTGTACGAAAGTGTTAATTTTTGTTCATATCTTTCACGACATGTTTCTTGAGTCCAAGGTTTGTCGTACCATGGTGTACCGCTTAGTGTAAGCGGTATGTACCGGTCTGATAGGGGAGCGGTATGTATCGGTCTGGCAGGGGACCGGAATGGGTGGTCCATCGGTATGCCCCTATGTACCATGTGTCGGTACGCTTGGTATGGCTCGGTACAGCTTGGTACGTATCGTATCGACAACTGTTCGATACATCGGTACGGATCAGTAAGGCGAACCATGCTTGAGTCCTTATTTGTTGGAAAATTATTGAACCTTAGTGATGTCAATGGCATGTATTATCAACAATTTTATTCTTTATCTGTAATGATTTTCGGTCCTTTATTAATGTCTTCAATTTACAGAAAAAATAAAAATGTCTGCTTAAACTTCAAGGTAAATGTCTTTTTTTGCGTTTCACCCTTAGTTTTATCATGTAGAATCTCGCATATAGTCTCCACCACAGTGATTTAAAAAGCACTAGGCGCCAAAAGGCATCAAGGTCCAAAAACGCCCGAGGCGCTAGGCGCTCGCCCGAGCGAAGCGAGACGCTAAAATATAAAAATATATAATATAATTAATAAATATAATTATTTAAAATTTTAAATTAAAATATGCTATTAATAGTATTGAAAATTAATAATTTCAAATAAACCTAATAATATTAACAGTATACAGTATACTATATACTGTTAACAAAAGGAGAAGAAGGAAGTGTAAGGGGGTGCTGAGCCTGCTGACTGAGAAAAGAGGAAGCGGCAGCGGCAGCGGAGTGTAAGGAGGCAGCGGCGAGCGGCGACAACGGCAGCGGGAGCAGGAGCAGGAGCGGCAAGCAGCGGGAGGCATGAGCGGCGACAGCAGTAGCGTTTGTGAGCAGCGACATCGGGAGCAGGAGCGGCGAGCAGCGGGAAGCGCGAGCGGCGACAGCGGCAGCGTTTGCGAGCAACGGCGAGCAGCGGGATCGGGAGCGACAGCAGCAACGAGGGTTAGGGTTGGGTTGTCACTGATATCGGTTTTAGTTGGTTCGATTAAACCAACTAACCACCGGAGACAGAACCAGGACCGAACCAGACCTAAAATCCTAGTTCGGTCGCCTTGGTTAACCTAGGCACTCGGTCGAAGCGCCCAGCGCTTGGGCTCGAGCGAGCGTCCAGGCGGCGCCTCTTTGAAGCGCACTGCCTGGAAGATTAGCGAGGCGCTCGGGCCTCGCCTCGCCTCGCCTCGCCCGAGCGCCTAGGTGAGCGCCTTTTTAAATCGCTGTCCCACCAGTAAGTTTAATACTAACTTCAGGCATGAAAAGTCTTAAGAGTAGCATGGCAAGGTTCTGCGGTTCATCTCATTCTCTAAGAAAGAACTGGTTCTCATTGTTCTCAGGTATGCTTAAAGAGATTCCTGCTTGTGCTTCTTGTTGAACATTTATCGACTTTACCTGTATCTTTTAGACATTGCTTTCTGGTCTATTGCATGGTACACCTGTATGTTTGACTTAAGCTATACTTTTTTAGGCATTGAGTCTGAAACCTGAGATCATGTATCTGTTGGCTGATGGCAATCTGATGTATGTTATGTTTTTCTGAAGGTTCTGGCTTATGCACAACAATCAAGGGATAGATCTAAGTATGAACAAGCCGCACTTATAGAAAGGATGCAAGAGTTCAAAAGACAGATTGACCGAGAAAGTAGATTGTCTGCAAATGGGTCACATGATTCTCCTAATGGAGATGGTATACAAGCTATTGGAAGGAGCTCACATAAAATGATAGAGGCAGTGATGCAATCAGCTGCAAAAGGAAAGGTAACATGCTCAATCAAATTCCACTTTGCATAGCTCTATATATTAGGTTGGACAAAAAATCTTTAGTTAGGTATTGTAGAGCTAGGTTCAAACTCATGGATTTATAAGTTCATGCCTCTTTCCGATTATCAGGTTCAGACCATCAGACAAGGTTATCTTTCGAAGCGCTCATCAAACTTAAGAGGTGATTGGAAGAGAAGGTTCTTTGTTCTTGATAGTCGAGGCATGTTATACTATTATCGTAAGCAATGGATCAGATCATCTGTAAGTCTACCTCAGTTGTATATAACTAAAAACATTGGATAAATTAGTGTCGCTGTGTAATTGGCTTAGTGTGCTACCGTATGATCTTACCCTTTGAATGTTCTTCATGCTTTAGGGAGGACACCATTCTAATCCACGAGGTCATAATTCTTCTGAACATGGTTCTGGATTATTGAGTCGATGGTTTTCTTCTCACTATCATGGTGGTGTACATGATGAGAAATCTGTTGCACGTCACACTGTAAACTTACTCACATCGACAATAAAAGTTGATGCAGACCAGTCTGACCTGCGTTTCTGCTTCAGGATTATTTCACCAACAAAGAATTACACTTTGCAGGTAGAATTTGAGGCCTTCAGGAAGAGACAAGCTTGTAATTCAATTAATATGTGTCTAGTGGGGTGGAATATGTTGTGTACTTGCTTCAAATGAGCCCTTTTGTCTATTGTTTTGAACTTGATGTTTACATTGTCTTCATCATCATTATATGTTAAAGCTATCTTCTCTCATGGACTAATCAATAGGTTTTTTTATTTTTATTGTTTGCAGGCCGAGAACGCCATGGATCAAATGGATTGGATTGAAAAAATAACTGGTGTTATTGCTTCTCTGCTGAACTCTCAGTCACCTGAACAGGTTGGTGAGGAAGCATCTATGTGCTAGCATGTCCAGATAATCAATGAATCAATTTAAAAAGTTGTTCTTGAATTAATTTCAGCACCTCCTTACAAGCCCCATGGGTGGTGGCCACCATCGAGCAGCCAGTGAAAGCAGCTCATTAGGTAGCTCATCCGATCTTGATCAGTTAGCAAATGAAGATTCCTCATTGGAAAAGATCAGTGTTAGTGGGCATTTTGATCGATGTATTAGAAGCTCACAACATTATAGATTTAACTCAAAGCATGAGAAACCAATTGATGTGCTACGAAAAGTATGTGGCAATGATGCATGTGCTGACTGTGGTGCTCCTGAACCTGATTGGGCATCCCTGAACCTTGGAATTCTTCTTTGCATTGAGTGTTCTGGGGTTCACCGTAATCTTGGTGTGCATATATCAAAGGTAAGCCTTGGGTTGATACCACACCAACGTATATGGTGATTCTGTCTAATGTTTCAGGAATGTGTATTTAGGAAAAATGAATTTGTTGGTAACCGCTTTCTTGTCTATATGCTTTAGTTCTTTTGTTGAAACACAAACTCTTCTTACTTGATGAGCTGTTTCTTCATCTTTCTTGGTGTAATTTCAAGTAACTTTTCCCTAGTACAAAGGAGTTTAGCGGTTAATCACAAGGAACTTGTGTTAAATGTCAATCTTTTTGCATTTAGTGACTTTCAGGTGATAAATGCCCTAATAACAGAGGTTGTCATTTCCATGTTGTTGTAGACCTTTTCATATTTAGGTGAAATTAGAAGTTACTAGAAAAATCATAGAGTAATGATGGAGAGTTAAGACTACTTTTGTTCATAGGCAACTAAGCACTTGTTTTGTGTTGCAGACTATATCTGCAGATGACTAACCAATAATATGTAGCAAGCTGTAACACGTAATCAGAATCACAGGCAACTAAACACACCATTACGTGTATGACTTAAAAGTGCTTACCCAACAGGCAAGCTAGGGCATTCGTTCTGAAACTCTCGTCATAGGCTTCTTTTCTAGGCTAAATAATAGAGTTTTAGTAAGAACTTGTCAACAACCCAATTAGACCAAACAAGCTGTGCTCCATATCACCTCGAAGAAGTATTCAAATTTTAACTACTTGTGAATGCTTGCAAACCATTATATAGAGACATATATGAGGGTTCAGCCCTTGATGCCTCATAATGATGCTCCAACCAACCCAAACCTTAGTGACTGTTCTGAAGTTACACTCAGAACTCGGCTGACTAGTTGTAAACGTAATGCACCTTATCAGAAAACCAACTTAAATGATGCAATACGCCAATATGTATGATTTGCTTTTATATTGCATTGGACCTAGGGATATGGAACTTTCTTTTCCCTGAAGGAAGCAAATTCTGCATCAATGATTTCCGTGGTTTCTGAAATTCAATTTGTGCCACACTTAAGAGTGCCTGCAATTAATTCTAACCTTCTTTTTAATAGAAAAAATAGTCTATGCTGAAGGATTTTGAACTGATTGCCGATTAATAATTATGCTGTATCTGGTCAGCTTTCTTTTTGGTTCTTAAATAGCTTTAAATGTTTATGTCCATGTTTACAGGTAAGATCTCTAACGCTTGATGTTAGAGTCTGGGACCCTTCTGTTATTAGTCTGTTTCGATCGTTGGGTAACACATTTGCCAACTCCATCTGGGAGGAATCATTTCTGATGACAAGTAATGGAAAATCTGGGGATGTCTCTAGGTAACAATATTCGTAACCTGGAAAACCTGGCGGAAATTTTCTTGCAATTAACAAAATTTCTCATATATATGCTTGTTATGCAGTTTGTGTACACTTGACAGGAATCAAGAGCATTGTTATATCAGCAAGCCTAAACATTCAGATCCAATTGCAGTGAAGGAGAAGTTCATTCAAGCAAAGGTATCATACAAATTACTTGTCAATCTCAATTCACTCAATCAAGATCCCGCTTTGTATTTATTGAATACATTCAATACATATCATTGGAAGCAGCTTTGGGCTTTACCATTTATTTCACATTATGAAAAAATTTATGTAAACTGATTCTTAGTCTACTGTAGAAGAAAGCTGTCTGGTGGAATTAGGGAGAACACCAAGTTTTTTGGGATATGCTGACAAAACATTGTACAAAGTGAAAATGCTACTTGTCAGCCACATTTTAGCATATGATAGATTTCCATTATGATGATGGGACTACTTTCTATATCTTGGGCATAATCACCTACTCTTCCCCAAAGTGATTACATATCTTAAAATTCTGTATATTGACATAAAATAGAAAATAAGTTGGAAGTTTTCTGCTAATTCTTTCAATAACTACAATCTTCGCTAAAGTGGTTCATGTTTCATTAATTATAATGGACTGGAAAATTCCCTTGTAATTTTACCTGAAAGCAGTTGTCGTGATTAGATATGACATGAATAAAAGCTAACTGTATTGACTTTTGGTTTCAGTAAAGATTTGATATACACTTATTTTTTGTTCTAATGGTGAAAAATAAATGCCATGCACCACACGGTTTATATGAGCAAAACATGCAAGTAAATACTTATTTCTTAGCAGTATAATTAGTAGATATTGTCTTGCAAGAGCTAAGTTCTTTTTTTTTTGTGTGTGTTGGTGCATTTCCTTGGTATGTATTATATCTTTTGAGTTCTATTTGCTAGACTGTTTAGCTTAGGATTGCAGGGATAGTGGTCTAAAAGTATGTTCTACTGAAAAATAAATGCAAGTGTGGGATCAGAAGAGTATAACAACCTTGTTCAAATATATGTCTAGGAGTTATTTTTCCATAAAACCTGGCACCATTAGGACATAACAATCTTTTGAGTTCTATTTTATCCATTGAAAAGGAGGAAAAAAATAAAAGTGGGGGGATGTTTCAGCTTCTCAGTTTATGTGCTAAGTATTTTTATAATGCAGTTTTAATATTTTTCTAGACAGGCAAAGATGAAAGTTTACTTTATTGC
This sequence comes from Musa acuminata AAA Group, assembly GCF_036884655.1. Classification (NCBI taxonomy): domain Eukaryota; kingdom Viridiplantae; phylum Streptophyta; class Magnoliopsida; order Zingiberales; family Musaceae; genus Musa; species Musa acuminata. Next base: position 39,073,266 of record NC_088355.1, on the reverse strand, counting down.
TTTCAATGCATGACAAAATGGACTCTGGTATTCCCAGGTACTTCGAGGCCAACTGCAAGATAAAATTTTATATTCTTGGTGATAGTTACTGGAAAAGTGCATTTTTCCATTAAATGCTGAAAATTGTTTTCTACAGGAACTGCTTTTGATTAAATTGTCAGGGAAGTGATGTTTTTCAAGGACGCCTGTGCAATTCAATACGTGCTATTTAGAGGCTACTGAATCTTAGAAAACATGTTCTTGTATACATGTCTGGTGCCATATTACTTTCTGCACTTTGTTTGCCCAAACATACAGCATCTTAGGTCTACCCTCATCTGATATTTGACTCAGATTTATCTTCCTTTTCCCCTCTAGTGTAGCTTTATGGTAGACAATTCTCACAAGGATTGTACAATGCATGAAGATCATGTGCATATGATAGGTTTTGATAATTTTTGTGACTTTATTATTTTTGTTTGATTTCAAATTTCTAGTTCCTGTTTAACTTGAAAATTGTATACACAACTAAAATTATTGTGAGGTGATTCGAGAAAAGTTCCTTGGAATACTGTAACATGTTTTTTTTTTTTTTCTTACCAGTATGCAGAAAAGCTTTTTGTCCATAAAACCGCAGATCAGCTTTCAAAAGCACAACAAATGTGGGACAGTGTCTGTGCCAATGACACGAAAGCTGTCTACCACCATATTGTGGCTTCGGATGCTGATGTCAATGTCACTTATAGACAGGCATCGATAAATTCTTCTTTAACTCTTGAAAACACTATTCTTCTGGCAGATCAGACAAGTGTGGCGCATGATCATAGATCTAGCTGTTTATTAGGTAAGTCCTTACAAATGTCTTCAACGATGAGTTGTATTAGCTCTTTGGGCACCAGCGACGTCAGGAATGAAGTGGATGAATGCTTGGAAGGCTTCACTCTTCTTCATCTTGCCTGCCTAACTTCAGATATAGGCATGGTAGAGCTACTCTTACAGTATGGTGCAAATGTAAATTCCACTGATTTCAAAGGAAGGACACCACTTCACCACTGTATTCTAAGAGGCAGACAGTTATTCGCCAAACTACTGCTGACAAGGTGAGACTTCATTTCATAACATAGCATCTGTTTTAAAATACTATGAGCCGATTGCAGTTTTTTCAGCAAATAGTTAGGTTTCACTTTAAAGACTGAAATAGAAAAGGTCGCAGTATATTAACATTAACAACCCTCTGATTAGAAAAGGTTGCTTGTTCACCTTGTGCATCATATTTACCCACATAGACCATAAATTTGAGGATCATTATACACCACTTGGATCTGCGATTAATGATCTAAGAGTTTTCGAGTTGGTGATACTTATGCATCCTATTTCCGTAGTGGCATAGCACATCGACCATTTTGGATCAATTTTACATTTTATTATTGTTCAGCTTGCCCATCTTATATATCCTTCATAGACCATAAATTCCAGGATCATTATATACCCGGGCTAGCCCTAACATATTCTAGATATATTGCCCTGTCTGCTATGGATGTATGTTATTTATCTCTGTTTATGCACTGCGACATGTTGAAATTTTGCAGGGGTGCCAACCCACGTGCTATCGATGAGGATGGTAGAACAGCGTTGCAGTATGCGTTGGAGGGTGGCAACGTGGATGATGAAGAGATAATTATTCTCTTGGCGGACCCTAATAGATAGATCAGAGTGAGCATTTGAGGACCATCATTATTGAAACAAAGAGTTTGTTGATTTTGTTCCTCTTGCCCTCTTGACTTGTCCATTGTTCCAATTTTATTAGGCATCATTTCGATTATGGAAGCTGTATATAGTAGCTCTATTCCATGAAATATTCTTTTTTTATATATAAGCTACTTTGTAGTTTGGAGATGCAGCATGATATATATTTCATGAAATATATCCTCATATTCGGTGGTCTCCTTTCACTGCTTTATGCATCAATTCCAAATCAATTAAAAATATGGAGAAAAAAAAAAGATAATTGACAAAACCCTGATGGCAAAAATATATATGACAACAAATATTTCAATCAAACTCATGTAAAAAATAGTAAATCTCCACTTGATTATTGGTAAAATTGAACAAACAAAAAACACTCACACTTATATGGATATAAAGAATAATTAAATACATAACTAACACCAAAAAATAGTCATGGAAAAGCCGCCAAAAGGGGAAAGACCACATCAGCAATCCACGCAAGTAGCTCCAACATTACTTTGCTATGTATGTATGGTTCTTTATTTGTCACCTTTTGCTAAGGTATGCAGCCAAAGCATTAGCATGTGCAGGTGCGAGAGCAGCCATCACAGGCTGCATTTGATTACCATAGACTGAAATCAAGTGAGAAACCGCCATGCCAATCCGGTTTTTCACTTCTTCTCTCTCCACAGGCGATGCGATAACTTGAGCAAAAATATTTACCACTTCTGGCACCAGAGGAATGATCTGTTTCGATTGATTAAACACAAACGTTTAGTTGCACTGAGTAATTAATGAAAAGCAATAATAAAAGGTCATCGTGTCTGATATACCACCGAGTTAGAAGATAAGACTAGATGACAGATGCAACTGTAAACAGTCATCGACTCCTCGAAATCCTCCTTCAGAGGCAATGCTTTCAGAAGCACGGGTAGAACCTAAAATGTGAAAACAGCATTTTTTACCAATCAAGTAGATCCTGGGGAAACATTCACCAACTGAGCCTCTACCGCATTTGACTTCCAAATAAGTGTTACATGAACCCAAACCTGGTTAAGAGGAATAGATTGGGGTTGCACCATTATCATCCTAGCAACTGCACCGGCAGCATTATCACACACCGCATCATCTGCTTCCGAGTCGCTAAATAATGGGTAAAGAGTCCGAAGAATATCCCCATAATATCTAGAGATGATGAAAGGGAACAAAATGAGGTCTGACATATCTTTAATAACCTATATATATATATATATATATATAATTGGAAAAAAGGAAATGGAACAAAAGGATACATAGAGTCATAAAACAAGTAGAGACAAAAGGATACTTCAGTGTCGCAGCACCCCCATTTTTGCAAAACTCGCCAACACAGAATGCAGCATTTCTCCTATTGGTTGCCTCTGATGATCCAAGTTCTTTCAATATCAAAGGCATCACTCTCTGAGTAATAGTATCATTCATAAAGTCAACAAATATACAAACAATATGTAAAATGTTATTACATAAAACATGTAATTTCCTTACATCAACGTAAGTAGAAATTGGCGCACCCATTTCTTGAGCAACTTCAGCCAAGCATGCAACAACCATGGTTCTATCTTGGGAAGGGTGTGGAACTTTCTGCAGACATTTAAACATGATAGCTAAGTCTGTGAAGTGTCCACACAGTAATTAACACTTCAAAATAAACACAAAAAAACACATGAATTCATAAAGGTAAATGAATATCTTGAGAGAAGCTAGAGCACAAAGGTTCCTACCGCAAATTTCATCAAAGGATCAAATAACTTAGCAAAAACTGGTTCGAAATGAGATCCCATCGCCTTTGCAAAAGCAGGAAGAAGATCTGACACTGCATCCATGAGGACTTCATCATGGTCAACATCACCATCATCAGCATCGCAGTCCAACTCTACTTGCTGGCATGATGATTCCTCACGTAGAAGCGTTAGAGTTGCCTCAGCAATCTTAGGAATATCTGATAAAAGAATATATGTTATAGACTATTTATGTAACAAATCGACATTACATACTTTGGCGGCTCCACAAAAAAAAGCTTACAAGATTCAATAACCATGTATCCACACTCCTTCATGATATCTGCCATGCCCATGCATGCTTGAGCAACAACTTCCTTGTCATCATCCTCGGTCATGGTGTTGATATAGATGTTCATTACAGTATCTGCAGATTAAACAGAAGTACAATGAGAGAGTTTTGGTAAAAGAATGACATTATTGAATTTTGAACGGTACAACAAGTTAGAATGGCAACTTACCAAGAACATCCCTTTGTTTTTCTGAGACTCCCTGCATGAAGGAAAACAAATTTGTTAAAACTGTGACTGAATGTGACCACTATTAGATAAAGGCTTAAAAAGAGAATTAAATTACAGAACCAATATGTGTTCAGTTCATCATGAAATTTATATTTCATTATTTGGGGTCCACATCAATGCTTAATCAAATACATTTCTTACATCAATAGAAAAGTTTCCCATGCCTTTAATTGATGGTAGAACAATAATGTACTGATGCATGGCTGTAGGCCGCTTCACAAAGAGACATGGGATTGTTGCAATCAGAACTTTAGTAATTTATGGTGGATTTGATAAAAGAATCAATACATATTCTATACTGAATCTAAGGCATTCTAACAAACTTGACCAGATTATGAAATTTGACCTAAAAATAACTCATAAATCCAGCATTCAGGAATCAAATGAAAAATCTTTGAACATCTGAAAATTCATATCCTCCACAACCAGAAGGAATGTTCAAGTAGATAGAAGGTTAAGTCAAGCTTCATACTCACATTGTGACCCATAGGGATTGACCGTATAGCAGTTAAAATATCTGAAAAGTAAGAAAGACTGTGTCATAACATAGACTACAAGTTCCACAGCTATTCATTTACAAGACTGAAAAGAAAACAATAAGGAGTCAATTTACAAGTACCAATTTCAATAAAGCGTAATCAAGACCTTGTTTTCTTATTCTTCAAATATACAAATTTCCACGTTGCACTTATCAGTATCTAATATCATGCGATATAAGTACATGGTGCATACACCTTGAATACATGAGAGGTAACACCTCACACATGGCAAAACAAGCTTACTATCAGCATACACAATGAATATGAGACAAAGTATGTATACAAACACAGGATAATATTGACTCTCTCTAGACCTTAAAATTGGTGGAAGCTTCAGATTTAACGAGTGTCAAAAGGTCAAAACAGAATGTTAATATAAATTCATGATTTGCATTATAGAAGTATATAACTTACCATAACAATGATCCAGATACCAAATGTTTATAGAGTTACTACATAATTTCACGTAAAGTGAAGTCATATCACGTCGACACATTACAAGGAAGGTCACATCTGTCCACAAAACATGAAGTATACCAACTAAACAAAAAATATTAAAAAAACATGTGATCAATCTTCCATATCACCATGAAAATGAGACATGTGATATATCATTAGTCAAAAAGCAAAAAATCCAAAATTACAGTTGATGACAACAAATTTGCTCAGGGAGAGATTGTGGGGGATGGTAAAAGGAACAAACATCAAGTGGGGTAACCTTTTTTTATCTTTGTGTTACTGCTTTTGTTTGGGATAAAAATCGACTTCTGTTCTATACCGCATCAGGAGCTTTTCCAATGAAGAGGAACTTACAGGAAAAAGTTAAACCAGCCTTTTGTAACATATCACTATGGACCTTATTGTGTGTCATGGGCTTGAGGCGACCAATACATAATCACAGCCCATTTTTCCTCCCTCATTCGTACCTTTCATCTTTTGTTGTCAATTGCCGTTTTAATGTCTAGTCATCCAGAAATTATTGCTTTTCAGCAAGCTTTCAAAGATAGCTATAACTTGCAATGACCACTAACAAATCAATACTTCAAAGGACCTGACTGATGCTAGCTCCAACCAACCCATCTCCATGCCACTATTGAACTACAAATAATTCTTTTAATCATGATAGATTATACTAGTTGAACTCAAGAAAACATCAATATCTGTCCTCACCCAAATGTGGTGTAAAATTCTGTTTCTACAATGGAACCCAAAAACTGAACTGAATCAAAACCTTATCCTTGATTCCTATTTAACCAACTAGAAACTACTTATTAACCAGGATTTAAATCTCAGCATATACGTCACTATTTAGTTTCCTATAAAATTTTCCAATGATAACAGACATCACCAGTATGTACTGGTCTAAGCGGGTATTTAAAACCTCATTCAAAAATGCAACTTCAAGGCAAATTGTAAGTGCTTATCAAAAAAAGATAAGCCATAGGACCAAATTTTAGAGAAAAGATTGTATATGCAAAAATGAAAACAAATTAAGAACAGAATACAAGAATTTTGCTAGGAAGAATAAGTTTAATGGTGGTAATGATGCTAAAAGAAATGGTCACCCACGTTTTAAAGCTATGATAGCTTGAAGCCTGACATCTTCATGAAAATATCCCACATGTCTAACCAAAATCCTCAATGACTCCTCCATATAACTGTATCAATTAAAGAAAAAAAAGGCAGCTGCATGCATGAATAAACTAATAACAACCTCACATTATAAGGATACGGGGCATAAGAGCTCTTGGTATGAAGAGCAAACAAGCCAATAGCTTGAGTTGCTGCAGCCTTTTCATCCAACACCCCAGTTCTTACACTAATATTACGAACTCTTGGTTCGTCATTTGTATCTTCATCGGAGGACACACCTCCAAATCCATTGTCCACACTATCAGAGTCATCAATATCCACTGCGGAGCCATCGTCTAGATTACATGAAGTAAATACTAGAGGTACAACATGATGAAGGTACTGTACCAAAGAACATGCTGCATTATGTTATTTCAAAGATAATCTTAATAAAGGGAATCAATAGCCAAAATAAAATATACGTTACCTGTGTAAAACCATCATCCAAAATTTCAGCCATATTGCTAAAGAATCCATGAGTATACTCCCGAAGCTCACTGAAGTCTAATGCAAAACCCTGACAATAGACATATAAGCCTTGAACCTGGGGTGAACATAAAAGAAAATACTGAAAACTTTGCATCAATAACTCACAGCAAGTGCAGCCTCGATGAAAGGAGGTAGTATGGGTTCCATTCTTGTTCGACCAACTGCCATTGCAACTATTCCAACTAATTCAGTCGCTCTGGCACGTGCTCTCAAGTCCTCATCATTTGTCAGCACCATAAAATTTTTCATTAGATCAAGAACTTTCTCTGCATATGGAATAAAAGCCTCCTCGGCAGCAGATGCTACCGAACCAATTGCAGACTGCAGTAAGAATATGAAGCACAAAATATCTCAATTTACAATGTAATCTTAATATGTTAATATTCCAAAAATAATGAATTAGGGGAAGACCATGCATGTCTCTTGTAGATTTCGAGGACTGTTTTGTAGAGAAATGACTAATCTCCCCATTAGAGGATCCAAATAAGGAAGAATTTCTTCTTCCATGTCTTCACAAAATGCTGCAAGTGCGTAGTATGACTTTTCCTGCAAACCAGAAAACATGAGAACTTGATGTCATACTGATATAGCATGTCACGTTGCCACAGCTTGCAGACATGTTACCTTTACTTCATCTGACGGATCCTCTAGAGCATTCAGAATACAGGGAAGCACACTTTCATAGTGAGACAAAATCTCAGGCTGCAGATGTTCGGCAAACTGGCCCAATGCAAATGATGCAGCTCCTCTTACCATTTGTTCTTGATCCTTTAATGCTCCCAAAACAATGTGTAAAACATGTTCTAACTTTTCTTTTAACATCTCAAAACAACCCTCAGAAACAACACCTAACGATGTGACGGAAGCCTCCCGGAACTTGGGATTAGTATGATGGAAGTTCAATGAAGCAAATTCAAAAATTGGTGGAAACACTTGCTTAGGTATATTTATGGCCATCGTATCAATAACCTCTGCAGCAGCTCGATCAGCAGCAAGATCAGAATCATCATCTCCATCGGCAGTTTCTGTAAGGAGAGGACACATAACTTGGAGAATAGGTACAACCAACTTGTGCTTCTTTAGGAAAGAAGCCTTGAATTTTGCCAACCATGAAATTATCTGAATTGCCTGGAATTACCAATAGATTGAACTCACAAATGATCTGCATAAAGATACTAAATGTTCAACATGTGGATCAGTCAAACCTGGTGTCGTATGTTCAAGTCCAAATTGTTGCTTGAACAAACTTCAAGAGAAAATTGCACTATGGACCTCACAGAATCCCCAAGAAGTGGAGCAGGAGATTCAATGAGCTCATCAAATATTTCAAAAGCAATAGAGGCGACATCTTCCTCGCCATTAGCAAGGCATTGCCTTGACACATTTAAGACACTTGGAATAAAATCTCGAAATAACTTTACCTGCAAAACAGTGGCAGAACAAAATTTTGACCAATTTTAAATTAACAAACAATGAACTTTGGTTTCTCTGCAGCTAGTAGAACCTAAACAAGTGTAACATAATGCAACAGGTTCCAAATGGGAGTTCAAGATAAATAGTCCATTGGGTCAAGATAAACCTATCAACGAACTAAATACTGAAATCTTTATCAAATTAACATACTTGGCCCCTCTTTTAATGATTCTTAAGAACATGATCAGAAGCTGCAAACTTTTCAGTTTCCAAATGACAAGCAACCCACAATAACAAACAAGGTAAAACCCTTTTATTATTCATCAAGTCATTGTTTGAGTCAAAATCATAAGCTATGGGAGCTTTCATATAGAGTATAACATGATACGTCATTTCCCTGATATCTGTTACTGCATTGGCACATGCTTTATAATACAAGCAACGAGAGTTCAATATTAGTTCCTAGGGTGATCCTAATTTGGGACCTTCATGCAAAAGCATATTATTATCTCCAAAAATAAGTGAGAAAAATAAGACGGGTTGACAAGGTCAAATTTGAAAATGCATGAACTAACAACTCTTTTATGGGCGTATATGTATCCCGTTTTTGTTGAAAACAGTCATTCAAATGTCTTGTGCTTAAAAGATCGCTTTTCCTTTTCGTCCTGATTCTTTTTTTTGTTAACTCATTGCTGGTAACTAGCACTTATAATATAAAATTTGATACTGAAATACCGAAAGTGCAAATATGAGCACTTAGTAGGCATAAGCTATGAGCAATTGCAGATCCATAACTACAGTTATATGTGACAACATGCTCTCCCTGATGCGAATGATTTTAAAAGGACATCAAGATTTGAAGTGAAAAGAGTGTGAGACACTATAGTTCCACATCAGGTATAAGCTAGGATTTGGATTGATGTACAAGTCATCATGCAATCAAAAAATAACTCCTTAAGTAATCTTGACAGCAAAGCTAGGATGTTTCTCATTGAGACTAAGGTTCTCCATTCCACGATATACCGCTCAGTATGGGCAATACATACCAGTCCAACAAGGGATCGGTATGAGCGATACACTCGGTACATCGGTACATACTGTATCGATGGCTGATCTGGACAGCGATACAGACCAGTAAGGTGAACCATGATTGAGACCATGATATTCTATTACAAGCTATAACTTTCTTGACAAAACAACCAGCTAGAGATTAATGTCAGCTTCTAGATTATGACCCAAATCCCTTAGTAAGGAAGGAACAACTGTGAAAATATGAAAAGCTAATTTGGCAAGAGAGGGAGAATATTTTGCTCCACAACTTGCTCAATTTATGTTTTAGTTTAGTACCTTTTCAAGCATAATTTATCATGAAAACAAAGGGGTCAAAAACATGGTTTACCTAGATGTTAAAGACTAGCATTTTACATGTTTGCAAAATAATAATAATAATAATAACAGATTAGACTAGACCATAATATTAACGGAATCCCAACAGTTTCTATAGATGAAACAGCATATGAAACAGGAAAATAGAATGGAATGGTCAACAAACTTACTACATTTGCACCATCATTGATAAACTCTATAAAAGATCCAACAGCCCTGCCAGATTAACGAAGATGGGTCAGATTGATGCCCATACAAATCATGATATAAGTCACACAGAAGACACTTCTACAAAAACAGGACATACGTATTCATATACAGCACAATACATACTTCAGAGCAGCAACTCTAACACGAGTGCTTGTCTCATCTTGCAGGCATTTAAGCAGAATAGGCTGAAGATCTGCCAAATGGGATTGAAATGTCGGCCCAATTGTTTCAGTTAAAGAGCTGAAAAGGATCAGGGCCACCTAGCAGAATGCCAGAAGAATGGATAAGCATAACCCTTCAAAAATTAGACGAATCATTCAATGCAATCACAGAAAAGAAAACAATCAATAGCTCAACAGAACATCTGGATGCAACACACAAATCCATAAAATTGATCGGGATACCATAATCTGGTTTTAAGACTGCTATTGTTGCTGTCAAATGGTGTCAGCCAATTTTACTGAAATGCAATAATGAGAACAACAGGTAGATGACACTGAAATTGTCAAAAAACAAGGTCTAGTCTTAAACCAGAAGGTCAGCCACCGAGACCATTTCAAATTCAAAACAGTATATTCATATGGTGAGATAAATAAACAAATCCTTTAGTGCATCATAGTCAAAGGCACATCTTTAGTGCAATGTTTAAGCATTCAGAAAACATGAAGCTAAAGTCACTGAAACAAAGAATACCAGACACAGAAATGTGAGAATCGAGACTCTATTAGTTGCTTTTGAGCAAGAAATACTGGCACTGTACTAGTTATATGGTTGGCTCGTACCAGTCCACAAATCACTTTTTTTTTGTTTGGTTTCAGGATAACATGGTTCAGTCACCGAACTAGTCAAAATGTTATAACTAAAGATCAGTGCCAATGTTTCCACAGTTGACAGCAATATGATCATCACACATGCAACCAACTGTCACGGACTTAGCTGGAATTGCCTAAGTCGTGAGGCACCATTGCGGCAAAGACACGAACTTAGCTTGCGTTGCCTAAGTCGTGCCTAGCCCTTGTGATATGCGTCCGCAAAGATCAGCCCACTTGCAACCTCTCGCAGGTCCCGAAGGACCTGTAAAAGAGAAAGTTGATTAGTTCAAAGAACGAGCGACGAACAAGTCCCGACGTCTCTCGAAAAGGAGAAGCTTTACAAGCAATTCAACGAGCACCTTGCGTGCACAAAAGAAAAGAGGGAGAGGAGGAAAACAAGGACTTTAGAAGGTTGAACGAATAGCTGCAAGTCCACAAACAGCTGCTCACCGAGTGCCGGGCGCGACAACAAGTTCCCGTCAAGGTAACGTGCGAACTTGCGAAAGGTTGTTCAACGCCCAACACTATACCGAAGCCTCATCCCCCATGGTGCCACCCGGGTGGTTCCAGGAGGCTAAGACGACTGACGTTTCGCGTGCAGCAACGGCCTGCAGAAAACAGCCTGTGGCACGCAAAAACGGAGCTGTTTTGCTTGATTCGGTGAGCGGTCGCACTGTAGCACTGCAACTTGTTCGAACTTCCATTTTTACAAGCAAAAGGACATAAAACCAAGCCAAAACATGTTGCCACGCAGCTGTACATGTAAACACAAACGACGAACGGTTCGTTGAACAGAGTTGTTGCGGGCGCGCGACGACCATTCGTGATATTCTCCCCCACTCAAACTGTCGACGCCCTCGTCGACGCTTGTTGATAGTTGTTGATGATTGCTTCTTCATGTCGTAGGGCGTCTTCAGGCTCCCAACTAGCTTCAGTTCGAGGAAGCTTTCGCCACTTCACCAAATACTTGGTCTGCTCAGCTCCAGTGGGTAGCTTTATTTTGCGGTCCGCTAAAATGATTTCAACTCGCTTCTCATAGGAGGCTCTGGTGGGGGGTAGCCGAGTTGGAACACTTCGGGAAGTATCTTACGGATCCGAGTGGTAGGATTTCAAGTTGATGGCGTTAAGAACATTGTGAATTTTGAACCACGCCGGCAGCTGCAACTTGTAGGAGACGTTACCCACCCTGTTGATAATTGAGAAGGGTCCTTCATACTTGCGCACCAATCCTTTGTGTACTTTGTTCCTAAAGAATTGGAGTGATGCTGGTTAGAGCTTGACCAACACCAAACGATCTTTAACTCTTGCGGTCGCCTTCCCAAGTCTGCCCACTTCTTCATTCTTTTTGCTGCCTTCTCCAAGTAAGCTCGCGCAATATCTGCATTTCGGTGCCACTCCTTTGCGAAGTGGTAGGCTGACGGACTACTCCCAGTATACCCGATTACCATGGTATGAGGAGTTGACGGTTGTTGCCCTGTAATGATCTCGAAGGAGCTCTTGTTGGACGCAGAGCTCCGTTGCAAGTTGTAGGAGAATTGGGCAATGTCCAACAACTTCACTCAATCTCGTTGGTTGGCACTCACGTAGTGCCGAAGATATTGCTCTAGGAGCAAGTTTATCCTTTCGATCTGGCCATCCGTCTGGGGGTGGAGGCTTGTGGAGAAGTATAACTTTGACCCCAACAATTTGAATAGCTCGGTCCATAATCGTCCTAGGAACTGAGCGTCTCGATCACTGATGATATTGTGCGGGACTCCCCAATACTTCACCACATCCTTCATCATCAGCTTGGTCGCCTCCTCTGCTGAACAGTGTAGGGGAGCAGCAATGAAAGTTGCATACTTTAAAAATCGATCGACCACCACGAGTATCGATCCGAGTCTCCCTACTGCTGGCAAGCTAGATATGAAATCCAAGGAAATGCTCTCCCACTGCCTTTTTGGTACGGACAACGACTCCAACAGTCCCACCGACTTCTGCTGCTCCACCTTGTCTTGTTGGCAAGTGATGCACGTTCGAACATATTCCTCTACATCAGTCCCCATCTTCGGCAAGTAGAAGGCCCTCTCCACGAGAGCCAAGGTTCTGTGAATGCCTGGGTGTCCCGCCCAAAGGGAATCGTAACACTTTCTTAAGAATTCACGCCTCAGATTGTCCACTCGAAGAACATAAACCATATTCCCTTTGGTGTAAACGAGTCCCTCCTGAACCCAAAACCATCGTGTCTTGCCTTCTTTAATGAGCTGCATCAGGGTTACTGCTTGGGGATCACTGTACAGAGCATCCCTGATCCTGGAAAGGAAGTTGGAGTGCAATTGACTTGCTTGGCCTCTGCCCTCCAATTGTACGGCATTCACACGCTCCACTTTCCGACTCAATGCGTCGGCCATGACATTTGCCTTTCCGAGCTTGTACTCCATTGTCATATCAAACTCAGCCAGGAAGTCCTGTCGTCGTGCTTGCTTTGGGGAGAGTTTCTTCTGAGTTTGAAAATAGCTCAAAGCGATGTTGTCTATCCTTAACATAAATCGCGATCCAAGAAGGTAGTGTCGCCAAACTCGTAGAAAGTGGATCATCGCTGCCATTTCATTCTCATGCACTGGATATCGCCGCTCGGTCTCGTTGAGTTTGCGGCTCTCGTAGGTCATCGGATGACCCTCCTGCATGAGTACTCCCCTAATAACGAAGTTTGAAGCATCTGTATAGACTTCGAAGGACTCCCCATAGTCTGGCAATTTAAGCACTGGTTCTTCCAACACAGCAACCTTCAGATCTTATAATGCAATTTCACATTTATCATACCACCTCCAAGGTTGCTCCTTCAGCAACTCCGTTAGTGGAGTTGCACGCTTCGAATACCCCGCTATGAAGCGTCGATAGTAATTGACGAAACCAAGGATCTCAACTCTGGCACCTTCTTTCGGGTTCGCCATTCCGCAACTGCTTGCACCTTCGATTTGTCCATCCGAATAGAGCCATCACCGATTCGATGCCCTAAGAATAAGATCTCCATTTGAGCAAAGTATCATTTCTCCTTTTTTACGAATAAAGTGTTCTCCCTAAGAACCTTGAAAATTGTCCGAAGGTGCTTGACATGCTCTTCGAGCATTTGACTGTAGACGACCACGAACTTATCCAAATACTCTTTGAATAGCTGGTTCATGGGACTGCAAAACGTGGCTGAAGCATTGGGTAAGCCGAAAGGCATCACCAAGAACTCAGACGCTTCATACCTGGTCACACAGGTAGTCTTCGCTTCGTCACCTTCAGCAATATGCACCTACTAATACCCCGACCGAAGATCGAGTTTTGAGAAATACTTGGCTTTGCCCAATTGGTCTAACAAATCCGCGATGAGCGGGATGGGATACTTGTTCTTCACCATCACTTTGTTGAGGGTTCGATAATCGACGCATAGTCGGAGGCTCCCATCTTGTTTCTTCTGGAAGAGAACTGGAGCTCCGAATGGTGCTTTAGAACTGCGGATGAGACCACCGCTTATCAGTTCACCTAACTGCTTTCTGAGCTCTACCAAGAGGGGGCATGCAGTAGGGTTGTCTCGCTGGAGACTTCACTCCTGGCTCCAACTCGATGTGGTGATCCACGCCTCTGCGTGGCGGTAGAGTCATCGACAACTCGGGTGGCATAACATGCATGAACTCCTTCAGGACGTTCGCCAGCACAGCAAGTTCATGAATGGCCTTCTCGTCGAGTGGCTCTAGCTTCATAGCAGCCACGAATATTAGTTCATCTTTTCATACCCCTTTTTTCAGTTATAATGCCGATATATGTTGGGGTTCCCTGGTTCCTTTCCGAGAGACGGGAACCACACAGGGGTCGTCACCTCCCATCATGCATAAGGAGTTTAAGAACGGCATTAGCACCAACTTCGTCGCATGCATGAATTCCATTCCAAGAATCATTTGGAAGTCGTCCAGTGGCATCGCCATCATGTTTATGCTCCCGTTCCATGTTCCGATCTTGATGGGAACTCCCTTTGCCAACCCGGAGATTCGCTTGGCCTCCGAGTTCACCTCCTTCATTCGACTTGGGCTCTTCTCCAAGATCAACCCAAGTCGCTTTGCTTCTCGATCGGCAATAAAGTTGTGGGTAGCGCCCGTGTCCACCATTACACGGGTCGTTTGGCCATTGAGCTTTATGTCTACGTACATCAGCCCGCCACTTCCTGCTTTTTGTAGTCTTGTCTTCGTGTTCTCCCTCACTTGACCCCACATGGCGTTCAACAAACGCATTGCTCCCATCCGGGGTCCTTGCAACTCCTCACCGTCGTTGCTGGATTCAGAATTACTCGAACTAAGAGCGATAGCCTTGCCCTTGTCCGATCGGGGGGGATGGATGAAAGTTGTTAAAGCATTGAGTGCCTGTTTTTGTGGGCACTCTCTTACCATGTGCGGCCCTCCGCACAAGAAGCATCCGCCAGGTTTCGGGGCCTTGCCTTTCGGGCATGGCCCTTTGTAAGAACTCTTCTTCCTTTGTTCGCCCCCCGAGCTCCTTCCCTCGAGAATATTTTGGAGGGCGATTGTCTGAAGATTGTTTCCTTTTTCCTGGGTCTTCATAGGAAACAAAGACGGTGAGCCTTTCTGCGGCAGCAATTGCCCCGATCACATCGGCGACATTCCTTCGATGTAGTTCTTGTTGAGCCTATGGTTTCAAACTATCGAGGAAGCTGAACAGCTTATACTTCTCGGACATGTCATGTATGTCCAGCATTAGCGTAGAAATTTGCTTCATGTAGTCTCGAATTGAAGTATTTTGGCAGAGTTGTCTCAACTTCCTTCTTGCGACGAACTCTGTGTTCTCCAGTAGAAACTAAGTTCTTAACTCCCGCTTCAAGTCCTCCTATGTGTCAACTCGACACCGACCTTGTTGGATCTCCTCCCAACGGGTTCGCCACCAAAGTTTTGCATCTCCGTTCAGATACATGGTTGCTATAGAAAGTTTAGTTTCTTCAAAATCAGGCCTCGTAGCTTGAAAGTATTGTTCCATGTCGAACAGGAAATTCTCGAGCTCTTTGACATCTCGGGCACCTTCATAACAATGCAGCTCGGGTGCTCTTAAGTTTTGTGCCGGTGCAACGCGGGTGTTGCTTCCTCCCGCATTCAGGGCCCTCGTGAGCATGGTCATCCTGGAAGTGAGTTCCGCCACGACTTCCTGCAGGTGTTGCACGGAGTCTTTGGTGTCATCTGATAATCTGTCAACTAGGGCCTCAACCTTATCGATCCGGAACTCTGCTTCTTCTTGCGAGCTCTCTACCCCAGCAAGCCTTCGTTGGCCATGGTAGAGTTCCTCCAAGCTCGCTTCAAGAACATCCAAGAGGATTTCCGCCGCTGTGAGTCTCTCCTTATGGCTCTTCTTCCCGGTTGGCGCTCCAGATTGAGCCTCCTCCGCTCGCGAAGAGTAACCAACTTCTCGCTCGTTATGTTCGTTGTCGTGCTCCACTTGAGTGGCTCCAACAACATGAGAGCAAGTATTCACTTGCAGCCCACCTACAGCTACTTGGGGCAAGAGTCCGGCTTGTCCCGTCTTGCTTGATTCGCCACGATGCTTTGCCATTGTGAAAATGCGAAGTTCCTTCGTTGCTTGCTCGAATTGCTTGCCAGCTCTGATACCACAATGTCACGAACTTAACTGGAATTGCCTAAGTCGTGAGGCACCATTGCGGCAAAGACGCGAACATAGCTTGCGTTGCCTAAGTCGCGCCTCGCCCTTGTGATATGCATCCGCAAAGATCAGCCCACTTGCAATCTCTCGCAAGCCCCGAAGGATCTGTAAAAGAGAAAGTTGATTAGTTCGAAGAATGAGCGACGGACAAGTCCCGACGTCTCGCGAAAAGAGGAAGCTTTACAAGCAATTCAGCGAGCACCTTGCATGCACAAGAGAAAAAAGGGAGAGGAGGAAAACAAGGACTTTAGAAGGTTGAACGAACAGCTGCAAGTCCACAAACAGCTGCTCACCGGGTGTCGGGCGCGACAATAAGTTCCCGTCAAGGTAACGTGCGAACTTGCGAAAGGTTGTTCAATGCCCGACACTATACCGAAACTCCATCCCTCATGGTGCCACCAGGGTGGTTCCAGGGTGCTGAGATGGCTGATGTTTCGCGTGCAGCAACGAGCTGCAGAAAACAGCCCGTGGCACGCAAAAACGAAGCTGTTTTGGGTTGTTTTGCTCAGTTCGGTGAGCGAACGTACTATAGCGCTGAAACTTGCTCGAACTTACATTTTTATAGGCAAAAGGACATAAAACCAAGCCAAAACATGCTGCCACGCAGCTGTACATGTAAACACAAACGACGAACGGTTCGTTGAACAGAGTTGTTGCGGGCACACGACAACCGTTCGTGACACAACGGCTTAAGAAGCCAGGCATCGAGTTTCCACTTCTGACAGGGATGAGGTCTATGGGAACAAGGATGTGCCTTTCTATTTTCCCTTTTCTCCTTAGTTCTTCCTCCAATTCTCCTTTGTCAAACACGTATAAATACTGACATATTGCAGCATACACTAACAGCACAGAGCAGCCAGTCCACTGCACAACATGGGTCTGCGTACAGCAAAGGTAATTCTAGCATGTGGGTAAGGTTTTCATGTTTCAACAGTCTTTGAAATACTACTGCCTCACTTTACATCTGAAACCTTTATACTGATTACTGACATTATTAATTACAGCATGAACTCATGCAAACCACAGCCTCATCTCTGTTTCTTTCTCTGAGACTACTTGTCATGCCATATTGATTGTTACACATGAGAACAGAATTTATTGAATCTGATAAAAATTGCCACTTGAATTGCAGTCAATACTGTCAATATTTTTCTACACAAGATTGCAGATTAAAAATTCATCAATACCTTTTCTTACAACTACAACTTTTCAAAGTTAATACTATGTTTGAAGGAATTCTATTTGAACAGAGCAGACTAACTTTATTTATTCCTAAAATCATGACTGTTTATTACTAAATCCCTTCTACCCACTCCAATCAAACCACTAAATATAAATAACTACTTATTACTAAAATCTCTTCCACTCAGTCCAACAATCAACCATTAAATATTATGATAAGATTAGATAGCTTAGATTCTAGGTGTTAATCCACAACTAAAATACTTGAACTGCCAAATACACATGCTAATTTGTTTTTTTGTCTCGCTTTATCTTCTCTAATTCAACATATCACTCTTCAGCAGTTCTTTCCTTCTAGCTCCTCCTTACATATCTTCCTCCATTTCAATACCTCTTTTTATCACCTACTGCTTTATTTCCTGTTGCTTCATTTCTGGTATTAGAATATTTTTCTTTACACTAATTATATCAGTCAGTTGCCAATATACGATTATGCAAAAACATGCAAGAATTCTAACTTGGAAAAGAAGCAGTGTAAAAGAGAACTTACTTCTCTATGGTCCTCTTGTGAACTTTGACTGCATTGGAAAAGAAAAGGTAACAATTCAGGCCACTCTCCAGCTGGCACAGCATACTTGGCAATGATGCTCACAACATTGGCACTTGCTCGCCTCACAAGAGGGCTGTACAAACCACCACATCCTTTGAGCAAAAATGCACATGGCAATAATTACTATATTTGATGCTTAAAATGACAAACAGCAAGGGAAAGCAAAGGTTTTAAGTGACAACAAAAATATACATGGACTACCATTCAACTTGTAAAAACTCAAATTGATTAAGGAATGCTATTTGCTAGGGAAAAATGCAAAAGAAAACAATATATACGCTGTGGTAAGCTTTAGATATAACAAGTAGCATATAGTTGGATAAGGCCAGAATCACAATAATGAGAGTGGGCTGTCGTGACGTATAGCAGGGTTTGAATAATGACCGGGACCAATATGAAACAGGTAGTAAATAATGATCCAACGGAGAGCCCGTTTTGTACAGTTCTGATCCAAATCAGAGTTACCAATAAGAACACCTTTGATACCCCACCTCTGTCTGTCACCACACCCCCACCCCTCAAACATGTGATATGACACTCCCACTGTTTGGAGCTGGCTGTGGTACCTATCCTCCTCCTCCTCATCTGGTACAATGGCATATACCAATGAACCATGTGTCGAGTAAACCGGTAAGAACCGGTCTGAATAAGGATCAACAGATGTCCAACACCCAAGACTTGGAACCATGATATACAAGTCCAATATGTTCAAGCCTTTGCTCTTTCAAATTGATAAAAAGATAGTCCAATAAGCAGGCAACAAAGAAGGGTCAGTGAGAAAGCGCAAGGCAAATTTCACACTATACTTAATGCTACTATCATATCAAATCAAAATTGGTTAAATCATATCAAATTAGATGAGACTACACGATCACAATTTAATTAAACAATTCAAACGACAACCACGGTCGTACTACAGCAAAAATATACATGAATTACCGGACGACCTGCGGAAACTAGAACTAATGGAGTTGTGTAATATTTCATAGTAGGATAAGATCACGAAACCCTCGCGGACAACAAGAAGCACCGGCACGTACATCGATGAATCCATTTCAGGAAACCGCAAAATTCTAGTATCCAAGAACCACGGAGTTCTTGATGAGCAAATCTTGATCACCAAAGAAAAAGCATAAAGGAGGGAGGATTCAAGAATTGAGCCAGAGACGATGGAGGAACCTGTGCTCAAGGGTAATGCTGTCGATGAGGGCCTGCTTGACGGAGAGCTTGAGGGACGGGGAGAGCTTGGCCCAGTGGCCGGTGATCTTCTTGCGGAGGAGGACGGCGGCGAGCTGGCGAACGTTGGGGGTCTTGGCGGTGCGAAGGTGATGGACGAGGGCGGGCACCACCGCCGGGTCCTTGGATAGCCGCTTTATCTGCTCCTCCGCCTGCCGCCGCGCGTCGTTGTCCGGCATCAAGAACTGTATCAACAACAGCTCCAGCGACTGCGCCATCTCCCTCCGTCCTTCGACGTGTCGGCCGACAAAACAGAGAACCAAACCACAACGCAGGGAGAGAAACCCTATGGCGGTGTTCTCATATATATATAGTACAGAAACTATTTGCCGGTTCTCTGTTCTTTGCCTCCCTTGTATATAAGGAAGATTAGGGTTTGGGAGGTTTAACCATTCCATCACTCCCCTCTTTCTACATCTTTATTTCTTTAAAAAATATTAACAAAAACATTTAAATACCATTCGCTTTTTTTTTTTTTCATCACAAGTTCACAGCTACAACATGAAAGTTGCAATTTTTTTATTTTTTACCGAATTTTCATTAAAATTTTCGAGAATGACTCTTGTTAGATGGAAATAACCTTTCTACTTATACAAGGATTTCAAAGTTTTCATTTTTTATATATTTCACTCCTCAAAATCCAACCTTGTGGCGGTGGAAATGTAATATATATATATATATATATATATATATATATATATATATATATATATATATATATATATATATATATATATACCTTTGGATTCTTTAAATCAGTTCGCTCCTCTTCCTCCTCGTTGTCACGAATGGTCGTCGCGCACCCGCAACAACTTCGTTCAACAAATCGTTCGTCGCTCTTGTCTATATGTACAGCTACTTGGCAACCGTTTGGCCTTGGTTTTCAGTCATTTTGTTTGTAAAAATGTAAGTTTGAACAAGCTACAGCGTTCCAAAGCGACCCCTCACCGAACCGAGCAAAACAGCCCAAAACAGCTCCGTTTTCGTGTGCCGCAGGCTGATTTCTGGAATCTGCCTCCACTCACCAAAACGTCAACCATCTTAGCCCTTGGGAACCCCCCGGGTGACACAGGGCTGGATGGGGCTTCGGTATAGTACCGGGCGTTGAACACTCCTTCGCAAGTTGCCTTGAGGGGAACTTGTTGTCATGCCCGGGACTCGGTGAGCAGCTATTTGTGAACTTGCAACTGTTTGTTCAACCTTCTAAAGCCCTTGTTTTCCCCCTTTTTCTCTTTTCTCATGTACACGCAAGGTGCTCGTCGAATTGCTTGTAAAGCTTCCCCTTTTCGAGAGACTTCAAGATTTGTTCGTCGCTCGTTCTTTCGAACTAATCAACTTTCTCTTTTACAGATCCTTCGGGACTTGCAAGAGGTCACAAGTGGGCTGATCTTTACGGAGCAATATCGCAAGGGCGAAACGCGACTTAGACAACGCAAGCTAAGTTCGCGTCTTGATCGCAATGGTGCCTCACGCCTTAGACAATCCTCGCGAAGGCCGTAACATCGTGGTGAAGATCTATCTACAAATGGGAGAGAAAAGAAAACGAGAGAGAGAGAGAGAGAGAGAGAGAGAGAGAGAGAAAAGCGATGTGGAAGAGAAAAGATCAAACGGATCGATCAAATTCGTTTTGTTTTGTTTACTCCAGATAGATTCACACTCAATTCCATCGAGACTCATGTAATAAAGCTAAAAGGACGAAAACATACTTGTCAATTCATGATAACATCAAAACAAGCATTAGAAGGGCGCAAAATACGTGATACCAGAATCAACCTAATCATTAACCCGTCCAAGCTTGTGTAGATTACTGCATGGAATTTGCTGTCCGACATTTTGCTACCCAATATGACACATGGTGTTGGGCAGATGATGTTCAAAGTCTTAGACAAACCTATATGTATGATCACAACGAAGAAAGAGTCTCATCCACGTGAATGAGAGGTCTATCCACGTTCGCACGTCAATGATCACTAACATGCATATCACCACTAGCACGGAAATCATCAGAATGATACAGATACAAAATATGCCTGCAAATACATGAAATGACGCAGCAACTCAACAGAGCTGGAAGGTTTAGAGGACATCACAATTGTCTCTGAGTTAGTATGTATTATGGAAGCTTCAACAATTACTTCTCTAACACCAATTCCAAAATTCTCAGCTTCCTATTTTCTTATAGTAATCTGCAGAATTCGTAGCTCTCCATTATACTTGAAATAAGAGTTGGTAATGAAAAGCCAAAGGTAGCTATTCCTGTAATGATGTCCATTAGTGTAGAATCACGAGAAGTTGGAGACTGTCTCATGCAACCAATCCAAAATTGCAGCAGTTCACAGGCAATATCCTCTTCTACACTATGGGCTTTTAGCTCTTCTCCAGAAACATATAAGCCATGCCTGCAACATGAAATATATATTTCTTTAGGTCTCGAAGAACTTCCAATTGATACAGAGTGCTCAGTTACAAGATGTTAGTAAATATCCATTTTAAGAAAAAAGGTAATAGACTAGTAGTTAAAGAGGCTAGGACAAATGAACAATAAGACTATAATCAGAAAGATCAGTCAAATAAAATCGACAGGGAGGATTTGATTGAGACAATCATTTAGAAATACATGATATATAATCATAATAAACTTGAATAATATTAAAATATTTTAAACTAAAAGACACAAAATCAAAATGTAACAGATAAAAAAAAGCATAAAATAGCAATAAGAATAATAAAGAATAATCATTAGAAATATTTATTTTATAATAATTATTACTCATATCAGAGAAACATATTAATATAGCATATAGCAGCTAACAATATATATTTTATATAAAAATTAACTAAGAGAGTTATCCACCTGTAACTTAATAAGTTGATAGATCCTATCAGAGATTGATGCTTTTCTAATCATCATGTGAATTAAATGTAGGTAATGTGAAGATAAACAAAGAAAAGCTTTGTTCAAAGAGACAACCTATGATATCTGAGATCAATCATGAAGCTTTCTCCTTACCCACTCATGAAACTCTTTACTCTCTAATTACCAATGATGGATGATGAATATTGTAAAAGAGATGACAAACAGCAAATACAAAGGCTACAATGAATAGCTTACACAATGGTTGCAATTTCTCCTTTTCATAGGCATAGATTTTATGTTTTCCTTTCTTCTGCCTTGGGTTTGCTCTTCTTTTTCACTCCACCCCTATACTTTGTTTTCAGTTTAGGTTGTAGGTTGTGCCTAGGATTGACCAATTGACCAAACTCTGATTAAGTTGACAGATTATAATTGGTTCCAATCAATTTTTGGCTACAAGGTTTATCAGTTTATCATATCAGAGTCAGCTGATACCAAATAACTGGTTGTTTCCATGACGTGAACCCTGATTCCTAGGTTGAAAAGGAACAACCATATTTACGAAGCTAAGGCATGACTTCTAATCAGTCGGCATCATGAATAATATAATAAAATAATGTAATCATAGCATCATGTCAAATTTGTCGCAACAGAAAAAAGAAAGAACTGAGAGCTACTTCATGCAACAACAACCAGTAACATCTTCTAAGTGAACATAACTGAAAGATGAATTTACAGCACTGTGTTGGCCATTTAAAACACATGTAGATTGCAGAGGCAAAGTTACAAAGTGTATACCTTACCAAAACTCAAGAAAAACATATAAACATGCAGATTGGTAATTGTACCAGATCTTTTGTGATTGTTTAACTAGTTACTTGTGTTATTTTCACCCTTTTTCAATTTTATGATCTAACGAAAACTATGAGAATTTTGATCTTCAAAACTCTTTAACATACTGGGGTTATAATTTTGCACTTAGCAAATGCAATTCCTTAATCATATTTAATAGTCTCATTGATCAAACAACACAATGATTTTTAAGAACACAATCATCAGAAAACACTAATTCATCTTTTGCAGCCATTTTGTTCCAGTGGCACTTATTTTAAGTTACAAGCCATCTCAAATGACAAAGGCCCTCATAGTTGGATGCAAGACTGATCTATGCATCACAAGCAGTACCATCAATTGAAAACAACAGACATGGCATCAGTAACACAGAAATTTTCAAGGATAAGATTTCATTGTTTCTAAAGATAGAGATGAATGTTTGATCCCTGGAAAGAATAGAACAACAGATATGGCATGAGTAACGCCGAAAATTTTGAGGATAAGATTTCATAGTTTCTAAAGATAAGGATGAATGCTTAATCCCTAGAAAGAATTGAACAGACATGGCACAATGCCAAAATTTTCAAAGACGAGATTTCATTGCTTTCTGAAGATAGAGATGAATGTTTGATCCCTAGGCAGCATTGAACAACAGATATGCCATGAGTAACACAATTTATCGAGGACAAGACTTCATTGTTTCTAACAATAGAGATGACTGTTTGATCCCTAGAAGAATTTATCATTAGCAGAAAGGTGAATTCAACTTGTGTCTTAACTAGTACTTTGTATCAATTATCTAAAAATGCAAATCCTAAGCCTACTGGGAAAGATTTGCAGATTAAATATATCAATAATAAGATACCAAAAAAAAAGTGAATTCTGATGCTGGTCAGAGTGCAATATAAAATGATTGGTCATTTATGCATAAATTTATGTCTGATCAAAATATGACTGCTGCTCCTTGCAGTAGGGTTGAAAATGGGCAGGATACAAAACATTGAAATTAGGATATCAAGAAAGACTTCTATCCACTTCTAGTTAGCATGCACATTCAGATATGGACACACTATAAGGAATATAACACACACACACACACATGAAGGTGAACTGAAGCCATCCCTATACCCATATTCCAGGATGTCAGTGAAATTCAGATACAAATACAGATATTTTTTATATTTTATCTGCCTGAAACTAATATAAGCTCAAATTAGGAAAGTGGTTTGATGGATTTGGTAAGTTCATTATATTCTCATGAACAAATTTCAGTTAATTTTCATTATTACTATTTGTGCAATTTGTGCTATCAGCAACTCATCTAAGATTTACCTCCGATACACTAATAACTATTTTCATATTCACCCATGCATGCAAGTTAGAAGTTTAGTGTCGAAATCAGATTATTACTTTATGATATGGATGATTAAAGTTCAAATAAACAAACATGAAATTTATTTATACTGACCTTTCTCAGACCTCATATTGGCAGAGGCATGATGCGTCTTGGCCATTATTAGCTCCACATGAGTCAGATTAAACAAAATATCTTCTAATGCCAACAATGGTTAAGCTCTCAGGGAAGATGATAAATTACTCAATTCCAAGATTACATAACTGGAAATTATCCTCCTATGGCAGCAATGATTAACTCCTGCATGTAAAGGTGTCTGCCAACAACTATTATATGACATTAAATAACAATATACTGCCTTGAGATGCAAGACTCCATAATAAGCATTCACAGCAGGCTAACAAACTTCATTGAGGTGAATCAAGTCTCTTCCAACCAGAAATCCTACTTGAAAAAGAATAAACAGTACCATAAGATCTAGTTGGGCAGCATGACCACACAAACGAAAGAAAAGTAGATGGCTTCCGATTGTGGCCATATTCCCTCTAAAGCATGACCATAGACATCTTCTTTTAAAAGTGACAGGAAAGGGATCAACACAGATGAATTAAATAGGAGGGAATTGCAAGGCAGAGGTTATTTCTTTAACCAAATACATATCTGAGAGTACTACACCTGAGAATCTGAAATACAACAATGTTCTTGTTTCAAATTCCATTCGGATCTTGCTTCTGCTTCATGAAGTCCAACAAGAGCAAGTCCAAGGGGAAGGAATCAAAGGGTAATTGAAGATGGCGTGTTCCTTTGGCTTCATACTATGAGGAAAGGATGATCCAAGTATCTGCTTCAAATTTCCCAGGATTGTAATTGTCCAATCACAAATGCTGAAGAATGATGTTTGTATAGTGCTGATATGACATCATTAATTGCTTTTGTCTTTCTCGATCTGTTCTCTGTCTGAAATACCCATCTCCTTCATTTGTTGTTCAACAGACACCAGACCAGTCTGTGCTAGAAATCTGTGAAGAAAAAATCACAAAAAAGATTAGTCAGTTCTTCAAAAATTAAGTTTCCATCAAAAGTCTCATGGCTAAGGAGAATTTCTAAAGCAATATTCAGTTATATATTTTAATAGATTTTATAAACAGAAAGGGTGCTAATATCCAAGCACTCTATGAATTAAGATGATCAAAATTCATTCATCCAAAACATTCATTTAGTTTCTTTCTATTATCTTGCTAGGTGAACAATCATCACAGACAAGATATGTAGATCCTTATGAAAATATACTGGGTAGAGCTAGAAAACATTGCATTAAAAAACAAAGTACAAAATATTGTTATAACTTATATGTTACATCCAGCATGCATGATGGCAAACATGTTTCTCTTACCAGCACCACTCTTATATATGGATCACATATAGATAATGGTTCAAGCTTTCATAATGATGCCTATTGGAAATTCTATGTTCTATTCCTATAATAACTGTAAGCAAATGAAAATAATCAAATAGCAAAAACTATTCACTTATAGGAGTGTTGGGTGGAAGATAGAGCCAAGCTTAATAGTTGGCATTCAATAGCCCAAAGACAATTGATAACTATTGAAAGATGGTGAACCTACGCCAATTGGAGAACTCATTTTTAGTATAAAAACAAAAAAGAAGTGGAAAATGGTGGCAGTGAGTGAGGAATGAAAATTCCAGGGAAAAAATTGATGCCTTGCAACTTGGAAGACCAAGGTTTGACATAGAAACGGCCTAGTTTCTAGCAGGGGTAAGGTAACATATATCAGCCCTCCTCAAACCCCATATCTGCAGGAACCTCATGTGTTGGATCGGCAGTCAAGTTTAATGCAAAGAAGCTGTGCTTTCAAGGTTGCTGGTGCCACAAGTTGACATATACAAGTAGGACAATTTATCAAGGATAACATCATGTTGATTAATTCTGGAACTCTTAACATTGATGTCATCATACACCAATCACCATCACATTATACAGGATGAAAATGACTCACAAACAATAGTAAAAAACTGCAGGCCAAATAATGTACAGACAAGATGTTGCACCATGCAGCTTAACAGCAACTTCAGTAGGCATTCTATAAGTGTAGCAATAGATAGTAAGTAACTAAGTATCCAGTAATCACTCGTGTAGAAACGGTTATGATAACCCAAAATAAACAAAATCAATAGCAAAATTCAGAAACCAGAGAGACTGAGAACTACCTGTTTAGGAGTAGAAAAAGAACTGCCCCTATGGTAACAAGCAAAAGAACGTGGCCAACAATAATGAAATCACTTGATGAAAATGCTAGAGCAAGCATGGAAGTAAGACATAATCCAAGCAACAAAAATGTAACCTTCAGCACAAACCATGTTTGATCCTGTACCAAAAGGAAATTGGGACCAGATTATTAGAACCTTACAGGATTCTCAAAGATTTTCCGAAAATTTAAAAACTTAAAATAACATAAGATGAACACATTTAAACAAAAAAGGCTGATCTAGCCTCAGAACGCACATTTACACCAGAAGCCAATGCACCCAGCAGCACAGCATTTGCTGAAGACATGTCAGAAGTGGGTCTCTCCATATTGAGGTCCTATTGGATGAGCTGAAAAAGAAAGTATGGAATCAAATACACCAAATTTTAATCTTAATCTGCCAGTCTACCCACAATTTTAAATAGTGCCAAATGAGCATACAGTGCTTAAATATGTCCAAGAAAATTTGGGATGACTAAAAAGCAAACCTGGTATGTTTTCAAATTATGCATCACTTGGCATTCATTGCCATATAAAAATCACCAATAAATCAACTGAAAACAAAGAAACTGAAACACAAACTATAGGGATAGCTCTATGGAAATAATATCAAGGCCTTACTCTCAAGCTAACATGCATACATTTATTATGTTCGTTACTCGGTTTATATTTTATGTGTAAAATACAGATAGTATATTTGCCCATTATATATCCATTGTTTGGCCATTTTGAACACCAAGCCTTTACAATTGATCTAGTTGCCTCTATGGAAATAGTATCGAGGTCTTACAGTGGAGCTGACATGCATCAATTTATTATGTCGGTCACTATGCAAGACAGATGGTATATTTGCCAATATCAAATCCATGTTTTGGCCATTACGAACACCAAGCCTTTACAACTGATCTAATGGTTGTTGTTCCTTTCGCAAGTCTTGCATGATCAAATGGGTTTAATCTCAAAGCCCTCGATTTTTTGGTGGATTAATCGACTTGGCTGTTATCAGTGTTGTCAAAGATGCTAGGCACTAAGACACACCAATGTTCCAATACGCCCGAGGTCGCATGTCAATATAAAAATTATAATAAATATAATCACGAGAAAGACAATAAGCAAAAGATTCATATAGCCAATCTCAAATAGTTGAGACTTAAGATTTTGTTATTGTTGTTGTTGTTGTTGTAAGGAGAAAGATAATAATTAAAACAAAAATTAGATAATTCATGAGTTTCATATCATTTCATATACAAAATATCACTACTAAAACATCGAATTGCATTAATTTAACAATCATTGTACGGAGAACCAGATAACATAGGAAGTTGGAGGAGGTCGGCTGCCGAAGCCCCTACACAGAGAAAGAGAGGAGAGGAGGCCGGCTGCTGTGGCAGAGAGGGAAAGGAGAAAAACAGAGATACGGAGGGCAATGTGTTGCTGGAGAAGAAAGAAGAAGTTGGGTGGTGGCGGCGGCGACTAGCGATGGGAGAAAGGAAGAGAAGAGAGAGGGGGAATGATGGGAAAGGGAGCAGAGAGAGAGATACCACCGGAAGGGAGGATGCCGATCGCCCACAGGGAGGATACCCAATCGTCGACAGGGAGAAGAGGCGGTCGTCGCTCGCCGGTGGGTATTCCTCCAAAGAAGCGGTCGCGGGGGCACTCGCCGCGATGAGGTGATGGGGGAGGCCGGAAATTTAGGTTTAGTTTTCGATTTAGACTTGATTCCATCGAATAATGTGGCTCGAGTCAATTTTTATTTGATCAAATCACATCAAGTGGCTCGAACATTTCTCGAGCTGTGATTCGATCCAATCCTAACAAAGTAGCTATCTATGGCCAACGGCCGCAGAGCTGCCATCGCATGATAAGCTAATTATTAGATCTCCTTAAAATTCTGATCCTATATATTTCAAAAATTATATTAAAATCACTGAAACATCTAACTTCGTTTACTTTAACATCATTAGTTTTATTAGTGAACGCACGAAAATAATAAATAAAAAAATTATTTCAATGTCCTAGTAATGATTTTGGTGGTAGCGAATAGCGATGCCACCAGGGATTGTGGGTGATTATTATTGATAAAGAGAGAGAGTAACAACGAGAGATGAGATAATGATCGAAGAGGAAGAGAACAATTTAGATGTTAATACAACCCAACATCTTCATCCATGCTAACTCAAATGCATAGCGACATCGTCTTTTTTCGAATCGCGGTTAATATCAATGTAAGTGTAGAGCGATATCATTCTACATATGCATCGGTATCAGTGCTATTTTGTATTTACGTCGGCGTCAATACATTTGTCGAGCGATCTTTCATTGTTCTTCGTTTGTATCGACGTCGATGCAGTTGTCGAGCGACACCAATATAGGTGCAAAGCATCATCATCCTCTTCCTTCTCTCCTTTTTTGACTCACATTTAGTCATATCTCTTTCTCCACATTCATAATAGTTATTCGTCGATTCAATAGCGAGTTGTCATCTACCATTATCAAAAATATAATTAAGATGTTAAAATTATTATTTTTACTTATTATTTTTATATTTTCATTGATAAAATCAATAACTTTATGATAAATAAAATTAGATATTTTATTTTATAATTATATATAGAGATCTTAATAATTATATATAGAGAATTTAATATAAATTTTTGAATTATATGGATCGAAACGACGTCAATCCACAGAGCTACGGAGCTCTGCGATCGGTCTGGCCGCCTTCTGTTAAGCCATACCTTTTCTGCTTTCCTTTCTCAGATGGCAGCCTTCTCGTATCATCAGTACCATCCTCTCCTCCTAGACTCTGATTACCTCCCACGTAGCCCTAAGCGATGTTGCCTCTAGCTTCGCGTCCCATAGCCTACCCACTGCCATGACCAAACGCTTCCGGAGCAGCAGCCAAGACATGCCCAGAATTGCCCTTTATGAGGCCTCCCGGATGAACTCTTCTTCAGTCATGGTTGATCCCCGTGGAGGACGAGGGGTGGCCCCAACACCACGGCGCTCCATGGAGAAGAAGCGAAAGAAACGAGATCTCACGACAGCCCTTAGAACCTCAACTGTCTTGGATTGCTCGTCTAATGTTTCCTGTCATCAGGGCGCAGAGAGAAACGTCAGGAAACGGAACAAACACGCGGAAGAGAAGAAGAAGAAGAAGAAGAAGGACGACGAAGCCGATAATGGCGAGGGAAGAGGATACATTCATGTGAGAGCAAGAAGAGGTGAGGCCACAGACAGCCACAGTCGGGCAGAGAGGGTATACTACTGACTACTCTTCCACATTCATCATCTGCAACATAAACGCTTCGTTGTTACGATACATCGTGTGTTGTGGATTCAGGTGAGAAGGGAGAGAATCCGCGAGAGGATGGACCTTTTACGAGGCCTTGTTCCTGGCTGTGACAAGGTAATGCTGATTCCTTCGTCATTGTTTGCTCTAATTGTTGATTGGAATTCTCCGGGATGATGATCACAGAACACAGGGAAGGCTGTCATGCTGGACGAGATAATAAACTACGTGCAGTTCTTGCAGAACCAAGTAGAGGTAGGTGAAACATAAACTGGTTTCTTCTCTGACCATGAATTCAAGCTGCTGAGGACTCCATGGAAACTTGTGGTGGTGGTGCATGCACAGTTTCTCTCCATGAAGCTCGCTTCCATGAATCCCATATTCTACGACTTGGAACGGTTTGAATCATCAGCACTCCAGACGAGTCCATTTCACCAGGCAGCTCCTGAAGGGGCAAGCAGAAGCTACACCGTGAAGGAAGCTTCAACACCTCTTTTACTGCATGACCAAGGGCCAATATCCCTACCTCAGGTTTGTTTCTGGTTAAGTAGATGCCCCCATCATCTATGTCGAGAAACAGTGCAGAGTATTTGAGTGACTTGGCTCAGATTTAGATACACTTCTTTCTTTCATCCATATCAGGAACATGGCAGTGTTGTGGTGCAAGTGGCTGACAGAAGACAAGAACTTCTCCATCAGGTTGTCTTCAATAACGTGTGCTCTTTCCAGTAGAGTCGAGCAAATAAAAGGACCTTACGAGTCGTGATCAATGCAATGTTTTGTGGTAGAATGAACAGCCATTGCTGGCATGTTTTCCTGGTGCTTTATGTATTACAATCCTCTATTGAATCCTCTCAGTTTTCTTCCTTCTTTGGTATGACCTAAAAATTGTTTACTTAATCTCCATAAGCAAAAGAAATAAATAATAATAATAATAATAATAATAATAATAATATTTTTACTATTGAAGTTCAAATCGAAATTAATTAAAAATTGATTCATAGTAATTATCTAGGTAGTTACCATATTCTAGATAGTTATAGACATGTTTTAAGAAGTGACCCATGATATAGATGTTATATAGTAGTTTATATACTTAACTAATCATGGATGACATTACATAGTGAGATAGATATCACTAGATCCTATAAATATGATCATAATTTATGAAGCAATATAAGAAATATACATTTGAGAATATATTGTAAGTGTTCTATATCTTTGCTCCTTCATCCCAACAAAATTGAATCAACAATCAAATCGATTTGACAGTTCATCAAAGTCAAATTAGAACCACCCAACCACTTGGAATCAAAACTAGAATCAGAATCGATAATTTCGATTAGAATCAATCAAATTAAAAATAAATAAATAGTGATTGATGATTTTATTTTAGATATTTGTTTTTTTATGTTATTACATGGAAACACATACACTTTTCAAAGTGAAACTTAGTATCAAAATATCGAAATAAAATTATTTTTTAACTACTTAAAAATTTTAATTAAAAATTAAAATAAAGAAACTATTATTTCAGTTCCCGGTTCGGGAACCGGACCGAAATTGCCCGGATCTGATTTGAATGAACCGGGATCTGGAACTGAAACCTCCGTTTCCGGAACCGGGGTCATGCCCACTGAAACCTAATCGATGGAGAACCGATAAATAACGGTCGATTGCAGGGCGTCACATTGTCTATGTCGGTTTGCGTAATGGCCGTTACGTGCCCGTTATATAATGGGGGTTTCGAAATCTTGCTTCGCTCGTCTCTCTATGGGGTGTCGTCTGGGCTCCGGCGGCAAACGTCCGCCTTCGGAGCGACCGGTAACGCCGCGCCCATTGCCTGCGTCCACGTGGCCAGAGACTATCCTTGTAGCTTTCCGATTCTCTGAGGTGATTAGGGCCTCGGAAACGGTAGCTTCGTCGGACTACAGCACTCGGAGTCAGGCGGCCGCCGTTAGGGGTAGGGTTTCCAAGAGCAGCAGTCTCTGCATAGTCTGCGGATTGTTCGTGCGATAGTGGGGGTGTTGATCGGATGGGGATGGTTGGAAATTGTGGTCGTTTAGTTGGTTGCCTCCTTCTGATGATTATTCGCTGTCATTGATTGCAATGGAGGATTGATACGTGGATAAGTAAATCAAGAACTTATCTCGGTCGTTTCTGATGGATTAGGAATCAAATTAGAGGCATTTGTTCCAAGAATGACTGGATCTTGCAGTGCAGAAGTGCAGGTTCGCTGTAACTTTGTTTTGTTTGTTTTCATGCTTCCTGGGATTAAAGTTTCTAGCTATAATTTCTTGGATTTCTGCATGAATTATTAACCTTTTGTTGTCATGATTGCCATAAGAATTGCAATTTTCAGGGAACTTGATAATGCCTGGCAGGGGATAAAATTTGCCGAAATGGGGGAAATTAGATTGTCACTGGACTCAGACTCATTGCATATGTTTGCTGAATCATCTTCTTACAGATTGAGTTATCGAGACCCATGACAATTTGCTGGTTTATTCAAAGTCAAATATATCAAGATTGTTATTATTTCCTTGCTTTATCAGGAGGGAGAACTGTTTTTAACAGTTTGCATATGTTTCTCTTGATCATCTTTATAGGTAGCTGCAAACCAATGATTCGAACTAAACATATCTGGATAAGCTTTTATATTGCTGAATTCCACTCGTTTTACACGAAAGTTGATTGGTTTCCAAATTATTTTGAATTTGTGTAGGGGTTTCTTAATTTAGACAAATGCAATATCATTTAATGTTTGAGACAGGTTGGTCTGGACAGGGTGCATGCAAGGTCTAAATTTGTCTATGAAATGCCTATACATGATCTAAACCAGGTCTGAACTGCATTACTGGATCTACATTCTCAGACAGTATATACCCAATGCCTATGAATATTTGGTTACTTTATGGAGCAGTAACTGCATTATAAAAGGGCAACTTAAGAAAATAAACTTTGTTAGACATCTAAGTTTCCTAAATCCTCATCTTTTTCTGCATGTACACTCTCCTCCAAATCTGTTAATGAAATTTGCTACCTGAAATATCAATTTGGAATACCCTTCGAAGATAACCTTACTTTGCATAGGTGCTTTGTTTTTAAGAAATTGTGACTGTGTCTGAACTGTCCTTTGTCTTTTAAAATGACATTCAATACCATAGATGTAGCCGACATATAAGCAAGACAAGGAAAAAAACATTTGTAGCTTGGATTTAAGTAAACCAGATTAACTAAGCAAGTCTTTGTAAATGCTATGTTGGGGTGGCAGATATTCATTAGAGGCACACATATGGTAGAAAGCCTACTAAAGTTTCTAACTAAAACATGGATGGGGTTCTTGACTAGTTATACTTAGCATAGAAACACTAAATGAACATATATATAAACTTGCATATATGGAAGGAAAACAATTAGGGTTGTTATCGGGTTTTAACTAAGGACTCAAATTCATTATTAGGTTTATCTTTCTAAGATCCAATATCTGAACCATATTATCATGCTATGTAGACAAGTTTAGCAGATACTGGCTATTATGGACATACTTGGCATAATTCAACTATAGAACTTTTCATTTGTTCAGGGAAGGCTTCCTTCTTATCCGATATATGTAGACAAGTTTAGCAGATACCGGCCATGATGGCTGTACTTGGCGTAATTCAATGGAACTTTAATTTGGTTAGGGAAGGCTTCCTTCTTATCGAGTTCAATTTTTTCTTCCTTGTAGGTAGTTAATTGTATATTCACATATAAAGGGGAAGTGTTAAGAGTTATCATTACAGGCTATATTTTGAAGTAAAAGTTTAGGTGGTAGAGACATAACTAATGCAAATATTGTTTGAGGTATTATGCTTCAGCTAAAGCTAGCTATTATGCTTCTTTTATTTTGTGTGAAGTATATGGTTATCCTAGTTCTTCATTAGATCTGGATCTTCATGTAGCTTTATTTTTCGTAAACCAGTTTCCAGATTCTCATCTTCTATACATTTGTTTGATGCAGTTTTATGATCCCTGAACCCCTTTTTTTTAATCTTCATTAAAATCTGGTGCATATCTATAGGTCGTAAAAGAATGCCAAACAGGTAAAATTTAGACCAAACAATATATTAGAACAATAAAAATGATCTGGAAGCAGGAACTTGAATTAGTGAACCAGAAAGGGAAGAAAAAAATCAAGCGAATTGGCACCAAGTACACTGCACCTATGGTTTATAACATCATGTTGATCTGGTCTAGTGATTGGGATCATAGTTCCATTTTTCTTTTTCCCAGGAGCTTGATAAGTGAAGAGACATAACATATTGAAGACAACATTCGAGGAAAAAAAAACTTCAATTCGGCGATTAAGCAGGGCAAGGATTCATTCTATCTGCATCTGCCTCTGCTTCTGTAAAGGAGGTTCATGACATATTTGGTGCTAGATGTGTCTGTGTGCAGCTCCACTGCTTCCAGTGAACACCAGATGTTGTCCCGAACATATATTAGTGTCAAGAAAGGAGAAAGCTGCTGGCCTCGACAAGTAATCTCCACCTGATTTAGTCGACATTAATGCATTAGAGTGAAGCAAGGATGATAAGGAAAGCTGAACAGTCTTATGCTAACTTCAGGTAAGTAAAGTAAATACACAGAGCACCTTGGTTTCACATACAGAAGTTCCTTGATGAAACCTTGTATTATTTTGACTTTAAATTGGGCTTAAATATAGGTTTGTGCTATGTTTAATCTGCATTGTTATTGTATCATATCATGCAATTTGGTTCTATTAAGAATCAAATCAGAAACATTTTTTTTTGTAAAGGCTTCTCATTTTGGTCTTATTATGATATGACATCAATGTTATCATTTCATTTTACGGCCTGGCTTTTGTCATTTCCCTTAATTAGCAAAATTAACAGAGTGTAATTAACCCATGGGCAGAGTATCCAGATATGCTATTGGTCTGTCTACCTCTTGATGAAGAAACCTCTTATGCATGTAAAATTTATAACCCCTCCTCCACTAAGCTTTCCCATTTTCTTCTTTGTTTTCTTTCTTGCTAGTCTCTGTTACCCTATCTCAAATGCTTTGTAGATTTGGCTGTTGTCTCACAGTAGAAAGTGGTTGGTGGTGGAGGTCACAGCTAGAGATCACTGGAGGAGGTGCTGCGGTCAATATAGAGGTCAGTTGCCACCAGCTCCAGTGTCATGTTTCCCTAATTCCTTTTCATTTAAGTTTCTTTCCTTGGTAGATATTGGTTTCACGTTCCAATTTCACCTCATTTCATTCTCTTTCTCATCTATAAATGATTATAATCATATTGCAAATAATAATATTTTGCATGCATGACAGCTCGAGCATAGCACATCGAAATTAGACAACAC
The DNA here is from genome assembly GCF_036884655.1 of Musa acuminata AAA Group. Taxonomy (NCBI): domain Eukaryota; kingdom Viridiplantae; phylum Streptophyta; class Magnoliopsida; order Zingiberales; family Musaceae; genus Musa; species Musa acuminata. The sequence continues at coordinate 39,038,066 of NC_088355.1, read as the reverse complement.
CTTCGACTAAATCTTAGTTTATGACGCCATGACAGGGTAAGCTGATGACATCTCTGCCCATTACCCGTAGTAGCCCACTATCCCCTCCACGGCTACGTGGACCTCAACACTCTCCCTTTCATGGCCAACTAAAGCAACCACATCATGATGATAGCTGCCCAATTCCACCACTAACTTCTGCTTCCCTTCACATCCATCACTAGGAATTCAACCCCACAGCCCTAATCCCATCCTTCACTGCCTTCAATCCTAAACTATCAAGTTATGGGATTCGATATTGATAAGTGCTGCCACATAGCAAACGCAGACCATGGCAGTGAGTGAGACAAAGGAAGGGGAGACACGATCCCATAGGCACGCCAAGGAATCAGGCAAGTATTCCCCCACCACCAAACCCTGCTCATGTGATCTCATGCACGTCTCTCCCACGTCGCCTTGCCCGTCCATGGACGCCAAAACAAGTCAATATTCTCACGCATCCACAGAGCGGAGGAGGGAGTGCAGACACTTTCCCTTTCTTGGCCACAACTCATCATGGTTGGGAAGTGGTCCCTTCTCTTTCTCTGTGTCTTGATGCATTCCTCTCCTCCTACCGAGAGCCATTCTACTGTGGATACAAATTCCATGGACGCTCCTTTTCGCCTTTGCATGCCTTTTGTGCCTTGCCATTCAGCAACTTGACAAGTCGGAACACAGTGCATGCATCGTTTCAGATCTTGACTTTGTATGCATACCTCTTCGAAACATGAAAGTCCACTTACTCCTTTTAATCCGAGTTTTTTCATGCATATATACTCGTTAAAAGGCATGAGTATTAGGGTTTTAGGGAGTAGTGGGTCTGGAGAAAAAGAAACTTTGTCCCCTTTTCATTTTATCATGGTTTTTTTTAATAGATGGACTTAATTCCATTACAAAGTCAAATGGCAAATAGATATATCCCTTATCTTTTTCTAGGAATATTATATATATTTCCTCAAATTTTAACACTCAACAACAAACTGTCTTGGACTGCATGTATATATTTTTTGTCATTTGGTGATAAATTATTATAAACTAGTTTTTAATTCTGAACCCTATATTTTTTTTCAGGAGTTTAACTAATCATTATAACAATACAATTTAATTAATTAATTAATTAATTAATATTTTAGGATGTTCCCATTTTATAAAAAGATCAGATGTGTCAAAAAAATTGATTTAAACCATCTGATTTTTCCAAGACTTTATAATACCCTTATTTTATGAATCAAATTTAATTATAATTATGGATATTTGAATAGTATTAATATCATCAATTAAAATTTTCTTCTCTATCCTTCAATCGGTTGCCCAGTAGAATACTAGGAAGGGGAGAACATGAAGGAAGGGGAGAAAGAGAGGATGGATGACAAAGAAAATTCAAAAGAAAGAAAAGAAAATGAGAGAAACGAGGCAAAAAAAAATAAAAAAAAATTATAATATACTATTAAATTCATAATTGACTGATTGATTTACTAAAATGAAACTTAGACATCAACTCTGATAACTATGCCTTATACCATATATATATATATATATATATATATTCAAAAGATAAGTGATGAATTTAGGTTCTTATAATAATGTATCAAAGTCTTTATCAATTAAATTGTAGGCATTTGTATCAGAGTCTTTATCAATTAGGTTAGCCAACGCATGCATCTTTCATATGTTAGCTTAAGGAAACTACGTATCATTATGGTACAAATGGTACTACTCAAGTCAGACCAGTACATATGTTAGACACGTTATAGTGCTGGCAAGGACCACTAAAGAGTACATGCATGGCATGAAGCACGTTGAGGCCAAAGAAATGATGACTGGGGGGGCATAAGGTTTCATTTCTTTTTGTTCAACTTTCACATGTAACAAGGCTAACAAATTAAATCCGTATAAATAGTAGCTGAAGCATACAAATCTTCCAACTTACTCAAATGCAAATATAACTTATCAGTGAAAGAATAGTGCAAACAATTACGAGTTAGTTTCTTCTTTCATGTTCATAGTGCTATGCTATAACCATCTTCCACAAATGATAATTCATGATCTTTATCAACACATCTTTTCTTTTTTAGAGTTATAAGATGCATTGGAATTACAAGTTCCTAAAACTCCGAGAATATGTTTATCTTTTGTTAGAATCTAAGTAATGACCTAACTATAACATGTTTGATGATGAGCTCAATTCGTATGATTGCATTTTTTTTTTTGAAACAGATATGTTCGCTTTTTTATTTTTCTTTCCATTGGCTCATTTATTTATTTGTTCATTTTTGGTAGAGAGGATACATTTATATGCTCTATATGTGTGTGTATATATATGTTTTAGTATATAGCATATCTATCATGAACTATTATATAGTAAACACTCTTGCTAAGAGAAAATTTAGATCTTATGCCAATAAAATCCTTCATCATCATATGTTGCCAGCACACTTGTAACCAAGTCAATGAGTTCCAAACTATGATCCAAAAACCCTACAATCTATTTCTGGACACACTGAAACTTATATTGCTTTCATCCAAAGTGGTTTATTTCTTTTTCTTTCTGGTTAAGCCAATGCAAGCCTATCATGATCATATGATAAGCAAAACAAAGACATATATATGAACAATATGCATCCAAAATGAGGTACACAAGTAATTATAGGAAGAAGGTAAGTGGTGAAGAGATGTAAAGCACCTGTGAGTCATCCTCCAACCCAAGCTTACTAGCCAAGTACCTCATCAACAGCCTAATTGTCATCCTTCCATCCCTACAAAATGAATCCTCTTTATAGGTAGGAGAAGAAGTATTTAAATTCCAATCATGACATTCCCTGTCCCAGAAGAGAAAAAGAGCAGGAAGATGATGGAAAGAGAAGAGGAAAAGAAAGTACTTGATCCTCAAGTAGCTCTTGGGTATCTGAGGCAGGAAAGGCTCCTTTACCCTGCAAATGAAAGAGAAAAAGGTGAACACCCAGGATCACAACCTACATAAATCCACCATCTTATTCCAGTGATGCATGTGTTTTCCCTACTTGCATCAATAGATAGTGGACTAGAAGCTCATGACAAGAGAAGCACTTGGAAACTGATGAAAGCATGAACAAAGAAAGGGATGATATGCACACTGCTAATAGTTCCCTCCAACTCACTGGTCTTGTGCTGCTTGGAGAACGAGCCACATGCCCGTCTGCGGCCGACGTGGCTGGCTCACCACCCTCATCTCCCCGTCGAGCCGCAGCGGCGAGCTGAACCTAGCCGACGGGCACACGAACTGGCCCCGGCTGCTGCTCGACGGGGTGAATGTTCTCGCCGTGGAGCTTGGGCTTGGATACTCCGGCCATTGGTGGCAGTACCCTCCCATGATCGCAGGGAACAGCGGCGGCGCCAAGGCCGGAGGTGGCTCGGAGGGTCTGCGGCAGAACAAGTGGAACTCCGGCGGATCGCCCTTGTTCCTACCGTTGCTACTTGACGGATCCAGCACCGGCGAAGGATCTTGTAGTTTGGGATAGTTGGAGCGACGGCCGCCTCCGATGCTCAGTTGGAGCCATCCCCCGCGGCCGTCGTCGCCATCGACCTTGGAGGCTTCTTTTCCGATCTTGTCCCCCTCTTCGTGTCCGTCGCTGGTTCCAGTGGCCTTGTCAGCCATCAGACCCGATGCTTGTTCATGATCCCGTCGACTGTCGTCGAAGTAGGCGCTACCGTAGCCATCGCAGTGGGTTGGCCGGAGGAGGTTCATCGCCGGGGCCATAGTCTCATATTGATGATAGTGGTCAACCAACCTTGGAATCCTTTGGTGATGAAAGTGTTAAGATGCAAGTCATAGAAGAAGCTAGGGTTAGCATACACCAAAAGCGTATGACAAATGATAATTAAGCCATGGAGGAAGGTGAAGCATAGAAATATAGAAAGAATACCTACCTGATCCTCTTCTGTTTCTCTACAAATTCCTTGAAGTTTGTAACTTAGCTAAGGAAATGAATTCTGTAGAGAGAGAGAGAGAGAGAGAATTCACTAACAATCTACTAGAGGATCACAGAGGGAGGAGAGCCTTGAGATCTCACTTTCCATTGATTCCTTGTGCCTGAGAAACGAAGAGAGAGAGAGAGAGAGATGACTTGTGGTTGATGTGTTAGAATTCTCACCTCTTTCAACTGAGGCCACAGAGAAGAGGCAGGGTAGTAATATCTGACCATCCATTGATTCCTTGTGCTGCACATAGATAGATAGATAGATAGAGAGAGAGACAGAGAGGTTAATATACATATATATTTTATATCATGGTGTGCATCTAAAAAGTCCATTCAGTTGGGTCATGCACAAGTAAGTACTTTGTTTAAATAGACAATCGTATACACATTTAGAATGTCTGCATGTCATTATTTATATACCTCTTGGAGATCATACTCGGTGTGATTCCCAATACTAATAGGAGAGAGAGAAGCATGCCTGCTTTGCTGCGTACCATCCTGCTGTGTCCACATAGATTGAGTATAAGCATTGACCAACTTATATATACATATATATATATACATATATACATATATACATATGTATATATATATATATACATATTTATATATATGATATATGATATATGATACATGATCATCATCAGGTTCCAGATATGAGAAATAGTGTTGTTATGTCCTTGGAAAATATAATGAGAAGACGAATGAGCTGTTATGATCTATATGACTAAATAATTCCCACATTCATTCAACATGCACTGCACGTTAAAACGTTGGCACACTCTTTAGCGATGATCTAATTAATCATCACAATACTGGAGTTTCAATTTATATCCATTGCCTTGAACTATTTTTTTTATCTATCACCATAAATGAGATGTCATGCCACCCACTAACAACATCGTTATGATGTTGTTGTCTATTACAAGTACGTACTCGGCAACAAGCACTTCAATGATCACCAACTCTTCATACCACACATATCAATGGTCACGGATGTCACTGTGTTTCTGTGTAGAGAGAGAGAGAGAGAGAGAGAGAGAGAGAGAGAGAGGGAGGATTTGCAGTTTGATGTGGACAACTAAGGTAGCGTTGTCTTCTTAAAGAATGATGGATGGTTTCGAGCGTCGCCCAAGAAATAGTGTGCTGGCAAAGGAAATTTAGAGAGACAAAGTGGAGGATTTGCGTGGAGGAAGGAATGATGAGTGTGAATCCGTGCCTGATGAGTTGGTGTCCAGACTCGGGAGTGTCCCTTTACTCATCGGTCACAGAGGAGATGCCTCTGCAGCAGAGACATGGTGGGCCTCCCAACCATCGTCCCTTGCTTTGTAGTAAGCTTTGGATACGCCATGCCATGCACACACCTAAGCAGATGACTTCTCTCTTTCAGGAAATGTTTTTTTATGCAGTAGTAGTGCATGGAGATTGAGATCAACGAGGCGATCGAATCGATCACCGAGTGGTTTCATAGAACTGGAGTTGTTGCTGTTCTTGACGGCCCTTCAACTCAAACGTGCATGCAATGGGTTCTTATTAGTACGTGATTACATGTAAAGTTAAGGAGATGATCGATAGTTCCTTAAGTCTCTTATACTTAGAAACCGTCAATTATTATCATTATTATTTCTTCAATTTTTGGCCATCAAGATAAAGTAGCCGGAAGAGAAAAGAGGTACATGGCTGTGGCTTCTCTCCTCCATAGAAGGTTTGTATGTTAGGAGTGTATCAGCACGAGTGCCAATGCTGCTGCTATCGATATGTGCCTGCAGGTAGAGAGGACGAAGGAACGTGGGGTTTCATTAAACTCTTGTGGCCATATAGTGGATTAGTACTGCATTGCTAACTGGATCACACACATCCTTCCTAAGCATGCAGTATATTGTACCATGCATATCGATGTTCCACAAGTGCACAATAACTCGATAATACGTGAATTAACAAAGTAGAAGAGAGAGAGAGAGAGAGAGAGAGAGAGAGAGAGAGAGAGAGAGAGAGAGAGAGAGAGTTGGCTGATGTGTTCTTTTGAAGGTGTCAGTGGCTCCATCAATCAGACATCAACTTGAGCCACTGCACACAATCCATTGACCGAGCTTTGTATCCACATTGTCCAGTGGAAAGCGAGGTCCAAAAGAGAGAGAGAGGTTGTAGGAGGAGGAAAAGAGAGGATCCTTTTCCTCCTGTTTCTTCTGCACCACCGCCACGAGCAGCAGCAGCTTATGATTAAAAAGCTGAGGATGCCAATTCACGCGACACTCTCGCCTTGGGTTTTTGGGATCCCTTTGGCAGAGGGCATCTGCTGCTGCCAAAGCCACCAAAGCCACCAAAGCCAACGCTGCAGCCAAGGGATCAGTGATGGGACTTGACCTGCTTGGCTTCTTCTCCCTCCTCTCCTGCATGGCTCCTCTTCCTTTGCCCCTTTTGGTCCTCATGCAACTTGGAACTCCACACACCGAAGCCAGCATTTGTAAGACTGATAGATAGATAGATAGATGAATTGACATATATATATATACTCATTACTAATTCCATTCTCATGCCACGATCTACAGCTACGTAGCTAGGTCGACATCATGACTCATTATTGCCAAAAGATATGCTTGCAGTGTCCCCCATTCCAGGAAAGCTCACTGTTCGCAGGCGAGCAGGAAATGCTACTGATCTCACCAACCCTATTGGCTTTAGCAAGTACGTACTGCTCTCTGCATGCAGCGCATGACTGCATGCATGGGTGCAGCCACTAGTTTTTAGCGCTTTGCAGCTCATTGCCGTAAGTTCCTTTGGACCTGACAAGTGTATATGCTGCATGATTCCTGCATCTTTGAATCGAAGTTGGCTTGGATGTTCAAAAGCTGTACATACACATTCTAACCATTAGTTAAAACTCTCGTATACGATACAACTAACACAAGTAGGATTACCATCAGATCATCCATATATGATAAAGTGATAGAAAAAGATTCAAACAAACATCTTGGAATCAAAACATGGGATGCATCCTAGCTTTCAATGCATGTCTCCGAGTTGTCTAATCTTCAAACACTGCTGCTGGGGGGTGGGGGGGCATCGTAGTTTACATGATCATGCATATTCTTTAACATTATTTATAACAACGTTGGAATGTACACATGCAGTGCATGCCAACAAGAAGAAAAGATTCACGTCCTCTTTTCCCCCCTCTCGATGCTTTTGGGTGTCAGCAGTTTGCATGTGGCATCCCACATGATAGCCCACACTGATCCATCCTATCAAGAAGGAACAAAAAAGAATGACATGATAAGATGTTTGAGGTCACAGAGCTGATACTGTGGGCCACAGGCAACAGCCATGCCATCTTCCTCCTTCTGATGCATCTCACGCACCTCCAACCACTGACTATTTTAGTGGCCTTCCTCTGCTTCTCCATATATTCTCTGAAGTGCTTGTTGTTTTCTTCCTTCCCCTCCCCCCCCCCCACCTTGTTGTTTCTGCCTGACCACCCTGTCCACCTGGCATTCTGACAAGTTGGTGATAAGTTGGAGATGCCAAACCAGCAAAAGAGTACATGCATGCCTCTTCTGAGTGCTCTCTCTCTCTCTCTCTCTCTCTCTCTCTTATTGTTTTTATTCTTCTTTCCTTCTCTATTTTTTTTTTCTCTCTGTTGCAGTCTCATGTTATATGCAAGTGTTTTTGGGCAAGCAGGCTTGTGCATCTGACCTATCCTCAGAAGCTCTCATAGCTTGGCAATGTCATCCAGGAAAGCCTTATTGCAGAGAGATACCCTTGTCACTAGTCACTTTTCTCATATCTTATCACAGATAAACCATTGAGGAAATCCAAGTTAAGAAATCTTATATACTTTTTTTCTGAAAAAAATCTTAAATTTATTTACCTTAAAAATTACTGTTCTTGGACTCAATAAGAGGTCACAATCAATCCACCTTCTCAAGTTAGACCAGATTTCACTTAATACTGACTCTTCTTGTTCTCCTTTTAAGAAGAAAAAAACGTATTATTATTGTCCTTGTTTATCAATGCTGGTTTGATGGACAAGTTGTGAGATGAAAGTGATACATCACTTAACGCGATAGTACCGAGGACTAGGAAGCTTTCAAGACTCATATCTATGAGATTCTAACACTATTCATTACAGAAAAGCTATTCATTCCCCCTCACCTATCAAGCCAAAAGTGAGAGCATCTACTTGCAGCTCCTACAGATTACAATCTTGTTTCACCAGCATAAGGTTTACATATGCCAGTTTGAGAAATGTAGCTCCCTTGTCTAATTCAATATCTGAAGAGGATTACTCACACTGTTATAATGTCTCCAACCTAAGTAAATCCTATGTCATCAGGACAGAAAATTTAGGAGAAAAAGAACAATATGGTCACATGCCAAACACCGGCGGGCATTATTATAACATTAACGATGAAACTAAGCTGATGGGCCTAGCAAATCTAAGATATGTTGAGGAGCTTCATCTATGGTGGATAAATGATTTCCCGGCTCCGGTTTGATAGTTTAATGACTATCAAAATGTACAGTGGCACAATAAACTTACTGCAAAACTACAGCTTTTATAAGATAATGTTACAAAAGAGCCTGCCATATATGCACAAAAGGAATACTATTCCCTTGCCCTTTACCTCCCAAGAATCATGCCAAGGAGACATTATCCACCCTGTTCTCTCCTCTGTTTAGACATTGCCTTATCGTTCATGGTTGCCTTATGCTACTATTGAACTCCCTTTATATGTTCACCCCTTATGTTACTACCATGATGATATAGCAGAACTTTCAAAGTGCTTTTGAAACAAGTCAAAAATCAGAGGTGTTTTCTATAACTACCTTAAAATCAATTCTCCAGTTGTGTGACTGTAACAGCCTAGCTTGGAACAGTGTACTATTATACATATGTATACATACACATGGAGAAACATATACATATATATATGTTTCTTTTTATTTGTGTATGTACATACTACTTTTTTATGGCCAGTTAAAAAGAGTCCTGATCAAGTTGGGATGTTAGAACAAGAACAATCTTACTTGCAGATAGAGCTTGTAGAACAACAGGAGGTGACATTGAAGTGGCATAGAGATACCCTATGGGCCTCAACTACATGCAATCTTGAACCAAAAGAAGGCATTGAATATGTATATGCAAACTAATTCAATTTCTTTTATAAGATACTTAAATTCTGCCAATATTGGTTTGATGCTGGGAAAGCATGGAGTGCAGCATGACAAAGACAATGGTAATTGGACAAGAAGCAAAGAAATAGAAATTCATCATTGTCAAACCTTGTATTTCTTGCAGATACGCATGTTCCCGGAAGTTTGCAAAAGCTTCCCTTGCGTGCTATACATCTGCTCGACAAATAACAAGTATCCTTTTCAGGCGGAGGCTCTCCCTCAGCAATTTCCTTCGCCTCTCCCAACTGTGATTGGCCCGAAATCAAATACAAGATAGAGGACAACACCATGCAATTTAGGATGAACTTGTGAAGACAGTATGAAACTTACTGTTGTGTTGGAAAAATCTGGACTGTTGCACCAGATCCTTGTGTTGGAAAATCAAGGAATCCAAAAGGCAATTTTCCTCCCTGTTTAGGAGCATGAAGAATTGAGACACAGTGAATAAGAACCCATAGGACAATCTGAACACATATTTGGAAATGCATAACTCATATTAATGTGGTAATACCGACTTTAATTTGTACAGACCTTCCCAACTAGAGCAGAATTCATTGCACAGTTCATCACATATCCTGTGCCAAACGTAATAGCTACTTGCTTTCGGATGGATCATGAAACCAACTCTCACATACCAAATATGAGTTTCTCTCCATATGAACAAGATTAAAAAGAGAAGAATATCACAGTGACCTACTGAGGCATCTTGTTGGCTTCATTTAAGTAATGTGCAACAATAATGATCAAAGTATGACCCTTATATTTGATAATTCAAGTCTCAAATAAGTAGCTAATTGTTTCAGCTTCCGATAGAAAGACCAAAGTAGTCTCATACCAAATAAGAGATTCTCAACATATGAACAAGATTAAAATGAGAAGAATATCACAGTGACTCACCGAAGCACCTTGTTGTTGTCATTTAAGTAGTGTGCAACCATAATGATCAAAGTATGACCCTTATATTTGATAATTCAAGTCTCAAATAAGTAGCTAATTGTTTCAGCTTCCATAGAAAGACCAAAGTAGTCTCATACCAACTAAGAGTTTCTCTACATATGAACAAGATTAAAATGAGAAGAATATCACAGTGACTTACTGAGGCATCTTGTTGTTGTCGTTGAAGTACTGTGTAACCACAATGATAAAAGTATGGCCCTTATATTTGATAATTCAAGTCTCAAATAAGTAGCTACTTGTTTCGCCTTCTGATAGAAAGACCAAACTAGTCTCATACCAAATAAGAGTTTCTCTACATATGAGCAAGATTAAAAAGAGAAGAATATCACAGTGACTTACTGAAGCATCTTGTTGTTGTCATTTAAGTAATGTGCAACCATAATGATCAAAGTATGACCTTTATATTTGATAATTCAAGTCTCAAATAAGCAGCTAATTGTTTCAGCTTCCGATAGAAAGAACAAAGTGGTCTCATACCAAATAAGAGTTACTCTACATATGAACAAGATTAAAATGAGAGGAATATCACAGTGACTTACTGAAGCATCTTGTTGTTGTCATTTTAAGTAAAATGAAACCACAACGATCAAAGTATGACCCTTATATTCGATAATTCCAGTCTCAAATAAGTAGCTACTTGTTTCGGCTTCCCATAGAAAGACCAAAGCAGTATCATACCAAATAAGAGTTTCTCTACATATGAACAAGATAAAAATGAGAAGAATATCACAGTGACTCACTGAAGCATCTTATTGTTGTCATTTAAGTAGTGTGCAACCATAATGATCAAAGCATGACCTTTATATTTGATAATTCAAGTCTCAAATAAGCAGCTAATTGTTTCAGCTTCCGATAGAAAGACCAAAGTAGTCTCATACCAAATATGAGTTTCTCTACATATGAACAAGATTAAAATGAGAAGAATATCACAGTGACTTACTGAAGCATCTTGTTGTTGTCATTTTAAGTAATGTGCAACCACAATGATCAAAGTATGACCCTTATATTCGATAATAAGTAGCTACTTGCTTTGGCTTCCAATAGAAAGACCAAAGTAGCTAATTTGTTTCTCTGTAGAAGTTACTACTATCGAAATATTTCAGTATTTCAATTCATTTTGTTCTGAAACTCCTTTAGGGAAGCAAAAATGGGATTCGTCCAAATAAAAAGGATCAAAATTGTACTTTTATTCACTGTTTAAACTGGTGAAAGGCAGTGTTTTGGATCAGACTCACCATCCTCGAGTGTCTCTACCAATTTAGGGGGGACATTCTTGTTTCCTTTCCTTCCCACTGTCGAACAGGGAAAAATGTTTTTGGGTACTGTTGTAGATCACTACAAAATTGAAACAGAAAAGAAAGCCTGAATTAATCATCAAGGTTGTGTCGACAACGATTTGATTCACCACAAAAAGAAGTCCACCGGTCACAGGGATGCGCATTCGAGAATCAAAACGCAGTCTTTCCCCACACAAACCGCATACGATGAGGAAAAGGCTACATGTAATCGGTTCGAATCAAGAAACAAAATCGAAATTCATCCGAATGGATCGGAGACGAAGTCGGCGGGAGGAAAAATCTTCGAGGATCAAGAACCCTAATTCCACATCAAGAAGCCGAATTCCCGACGACGGATCGATGAAGCAACTCGTCAAAGACGTGGACGAACCTGCAGGTCGCCGGATTTTGGATGAGCATCCGGAAAAGACCCCCGCAGCCAGCCGAAGAGGGTCGCGAGGGCGGTCCGGTCCGGTACGGCGCGGCGGCGTCACTGTGACGTGTAGGACTGTGGGTGATCGAATACATGAATGATTAGGGCTTCTTTTGTTAATTGTAATTCTTAAGGGGTTTTATGAGAAAAAAAAATCAAATATCTTTTGGTCCGCCATTTTGCGGTTTAATCCTTTTTCTTATTTAATGCTTTTTACATAAAGGTCCTTGCAATTTTTAAATATATTATTCTTTTCCTCGAGCAAATTTTACTAAGACCACTCTACAAAATACATTTCATTAGATTCATTCAAAAAAGCTCATTTTAACTATTATTAATTAACCATGTTTAATAAGTTTTTTTTATTTTAAACAAAAAATATAACCCTGAAAATATCCTTATTATTTTTAAGTGTTTCAAAATATTTTATATGCATTTTTTGGATTTTCCAAGAATATATATTTTAACTTTCTTTTACATGAATAATTATATAATAAATTAATTTTGGAGTGACACACACACACACACACACACACACACACTATATATATATATATATATATATATAATTATATTTTATATTTCTTTTGCACCTTAATTTTAAGGTTGTTTACTATTTTGTATGGTTAAGGCACTATTATTATTATTATTATTACAATAATGTAAAATAATTACATCAAAGAAACAACTAAACAACATCTAACATCTCACTTCTTTGAGTATTTCAAATAAATAAATAAATAAATTTATATATATAATTAATAATATATTTTAAATATATTATTCAAGCATCAAATTTCCAACTTATCAAAAGATGAAACCCACTAATAAATGGAGAAGTACAAAAACCTAAAAACATGATTGCTGATTACTCCAACTTATTTGTAGCAGTAGCAGAAATCTGCTTCCGTCTGTGCTTGATGCAGTTGAACTCCTCCTTACAGCATAGTCTTCTGCAAGGGTGAACACATGCGATTGCATGGCTGCATGCATTAGCGCAGTGCAATACATCAGGAAGATGAAACCCTTGTCTTTGTATCAGTTGCGAACTCACGAGCTGCTACCGGAGAAGACTCTGAGGTCTAGCGTGAGGGATGAGAGCCACTCAGACTAGCCAAGGAGACTGCCTGTGTAACCAACCCACTGAGAGTTTTTAGGGCACTGAAACCTGAACCGAGAGGGCATATGGCGCAGGCAAGTCATCCTTGGCTTGCCAGAGAGACTCTTCGTCTCCATGCAAGCCCTTTCTTCCTTCCTCGCTGCTGCCGAGGAAGCTACTCAACCTTCACATGGATTTATAGATAGCCCACCATGTTGCCTGCTATTGCCGTCCATCTGTAAAGCTTTGGCCATCTGCCGAACATGGAATATGTTGTCGTGGTATCTTATGATATCGTGTATCTTTTAATGCAGAGAATCGATCGGTGGTGGTGGAAAGAGAGCCGCTTCTGTGTCGATCATGCAGAACGAGGAAAGATGCCATGCATCGATTTCGGTAAAAGGAGAGGTTTGTGAGATTAGCAATGGGGACTTTTGCTTCACGTCCTATTGCTCATTCCTAATGCATCACATCCTTCTCTTCATACGAAAGAAAGGAAGAGAGAAAAAAGCAAAATGTTCGATCGACCATCTCCACCACCAAACAAAGTTTTGATTCTTCCCAAGTGGGTGTTTGACTTTCATTTTTGATATATCCATTCACTTTATCGACAATGCGATCTTAACATGCACAATGCCTCGCATGCATAAAGAGAAGATAGATAGAGAGAGAGAGAGAGAGAGAAGAGGACATGAAGATGAGCAGTACTCATATACACAATGCATAAAATGTTCTGCTATCCCTGTGGTTCCATCGAATCAAAGGCTACCGAGATGTGTAGATCAATGGAGATATGGCGAAGAGTTTTCCTTTTCCGACGCTATCTTCTTATCTACGGGAATCCTTTCTGCACCACAAAGCCTGGCATTTGGATTGCGCGTAGGAGTTTCGTGATCCTTAGGAGAATATATTCTGGAGGGCAGCAGCTGAAGTAAAGGCAGCAAGCAATAGGAGGCATGAGATCCAAGTAAGGATATGGTCGAGACACACATATATGTATATGTGGCAAGCAGAATCCAAGCTATTCCATGGCCACGCTATAAATGGCTGCCATGGGCAAGCAGTGCAGGTCTGAGCAAGTAGCCAAGGAGGAGAGGTGTGGAAGAGAGGTCTTGCATGGAGATGAGAGTCTGTCTTTGGTAGCCAAGGATGACTTGCCTGTGTCCTCATGGAGGTCCTGGTGGCTGCATGAGGGTTTCAGAAGCTCCATGTGGGTCACTGGGCAGTCTCCTTGGCTAATCAGAGGGACTCTTGTCCCCCATGCTGGACCACTATCTCTTCCCCATTTGCAGGACTTTGGAAGGATACTGAAGATTAGTGTGGGAAGGAAGAAGGGTGAAAGATCAATTTTCGTGGAATCCATGAGATGTAATCAATTTTAGTGGAATCCATGGAAGAAGAAGGGTCAAAGATCAGCTTTGACTCACAGGCTTTATCCAAATGAGTCTTTCCATGTCCATTCATTTCTAAGCTAAGAATGCTTTCAGCGATGATTTGTTTGACTCTAGATTGCGTCTATTTCCATACAAGAAATATGAAGACTCTCTCTCTCTCTCTCTCTCTCTCTCTCTCTCTCTCTCTCTCTCTCTCTCTTCCTTTGTTATATGTTAGTTGATACTGCAAAAAGGAATAAAAAAGCTTACAAAGATAGAGAAAAATAAAGAGGAAAGGAAAAAGTCTAAAAGAGATGGCCAAAATGTATAAAACTACAGAGAGGAAACAATTTCTTGATCTCGACAAACCTATAAATTTCTATCTCAAGTGTCATTATACGATCTTTATTGACGAGCAAGTCATAAAGAGAGGTTAATTGATCTGCTGGAAATTCTGATGCCGTAGAGTTGAGCTGAACTAAGTTAATTAATGAATTAAGTAGTTTTAGTGTTTGTAAGGTTTGAGTGTTGAATCACTGAAGATAAAGAATTAAGGGGTTTTTTTTTTCCCTTATTTTTTAATAAATAAATTTGTATGATTTCCTTGAAAATACTTCTCTTTTTTAGATTTTCTTTGAATTATGCCCCTCATTGTTAGTTATTTCATTTGGTATCCTTATTTTTCTCTAATACTCTAAATGTCCATCATCATCATCCACCACTCACCACTTCTACCTCACTATTGCCGCTCTGCTCTATCGCGAGATCTTGCCTCCTTCATCATGTTCTTTCAGAGGTTGTTAAGGCTCTCGAGTGTGCTCTCACCCTTGTCCATTGCTACTATTGCAAAGGCCCTTGTCCAACATTGTTGTGGTGCTCTCGCCCATTGACTTTGCTCTCACCCTCATGTATCACTCTCGCCTTCATCTATCACGAGGCCTCACCCTCCTTGACGCATCTATCATCGACTTTCATTAGCTCCTATCTATCTACTTTGACAAAGACGATGGAAAATCACCATCAATCTTCCCCATCACCAATATCGACCCATCCTAATTTGGATTTAGAGCTACACTATCATCGTCTAATCCCATGCTCGAGCCTCTACTGATCGTGCCCATGCTCTCGCCTCTCTTGCTCTCGACAACAACTACAATAAGAAGATAAGCATCGAGGAGAACAATGTGACCTAAACAATATAACAGTAATGATGGATGATAGTCTTAGTAACGGACGAAGGCAATGGTATGTTCAAGGCCTCAGTGGCCTTCGTGAGAAAAGTGATCATAAGAGGCAAAGGCAATCATGACGGGATGAAAACAATGGACAATGAGAAATGATAAGGGGCATTGAGGGTATAAGAGAAAAATAAAGACACAAGATGAAAAAATTGGAAATGAGAATATCATTAACAAAAGCCCAAAAGTGAGATTTTTTTTTGAGAAAAATCATCCAATAATTTTCTATATGAATTAGCTTATTTCAATCATATTTAAAAGAAAAAAAATCATATTTAAAAGGAATAAATTATCAAGAATGCTTTAGATATAATAAGAATCAGCAACATAAATGAGGCAATCACGCATTCCATTTCTCGTTACAGATATGGAGAATCGTATCCCTTCTTACATGCACAGTATTCTTCTCGGGACGGATGCACATCGTAATTAGTCATGGCGGCATAGATTCCTCACCCGATTGACTTTTCGTAGGGAAGCCAAATCGATGTTGCCCTTCTCTTTCTGGATCGTGTTCTTCCCATCCGAAAGCATGCAGCAATCTTTCATGGATAAGATCGTGGTGAAAAGTCAACCACCTATGTCGGAGGGAATCAAATCATGTGTCTATGATAACAAAGTGGTACTGATGAAGATTGGTCAGAATATAATTTGCACGCATGACGTCAACAGAAAGCAAAGCAAAACCCTCAAGAAATATTTTCTATTTGTCGTCCCAACAAAGTCCACCCTGCTCTGACTACTTCCCCATTTGGCATATGCCATGGTCAAACCCCCCACATCGTCTTCCCATAACACCTCAGTAAACGTGCAACAAGATTACCGTGCCTTTAGTAATGCAGAATGTGTCACAAGAACGTGTTGTGTGTTCAAGAGATAGCATAAATGTATGCGTTAGATTTAATTCTTATTTTTTATGATTATATATATACATATTGATAGCAGGTAAGATTTTTTCAATTATACGAGGAAATATTTTTATTCTGTTGAGAGAAATCCTCTATTCTGTTGAGAAAAATTATCATCCTTTATTTTTAAATATTTTATTAGTTTCTTATTTTAAATATTTTAAAATTTAGAGATCAATATAATTTATCCTCTTATTTAAATATGTTTCTTTTATTTGATTTTATTGTTTGACTTAGTCGTCAAGTTACTTTATAATTAAAGCGTAAACTAATTTAGTTGGTAAAGATTTTGATAATATATCGTAAGGTCTTGAGCTCCGATTCTACCTTGAATATGGTAACAATGAGTTTTCACTTTAAGATAGATTTTACATCTCCAAATTCTTTCTAAATTCCATGCTTTTATTTTTATTTTTAAAATATTTTTTTTATTAGTTTCTTAATTAAAATCCAAATACCCTATATTTTTAGAAACAGTACTAAGATATTAGAAAGAATAATAAAGATCTCGAGCATAAACAATCATGAGATTTCACTTTAAGATAGCGAATTCATATGTCCAGATTCTTTCTAAATTTATTTTTATTTTTATTTTATATATTTTTATTAATTTCTTAATTGAAATCCAAATTCTCTATATTTTTACTCTGATGGTAGGTACTAAGGGACTCAGATAGAAAGAAACCAGAATGATGAGCTTCTCTGGATATAATAGTATTCATGTGAGGCAAGCAAGCCTACATGGAGACTTGAGTCTTCTTCTCATGCCTGACCTCGTCGATCTCTCTACCCCAAGGAGAGTAAAGTCTGCAAGGAAACACTATCAACGACACCACAAGCAGTAGTACTTTTGCAAGCATGATGCTAACCTCTTCTCCCAACATCTTGGGTTGGGAAGGGGAGGGAGCAGACCGTATAGTGAATGTAGTCTGTCACCACAGCAAGCTCTCTCGTGGCCAAAATCTTCTGCGCTCAGCATCTCTTCTCCCACGTTTGACTGAGTGTCTGTGAGACACACGAGTTGTTATGGCTTCATGCCTTGAATTAAAATTGAAGCTATTGTGAATTTATGTTGATAGCTTTATGCATGCATACAGCACGTATAGAGATGTAGGTCACAGGTAGAAGACGCACAACACAAATGAGGAAGAGATTTAGGTCTGGCATGGAGGACGAGAGCTTCTCAGGTTAGCCAAGATGACTGCCCATGAAACCACAAACAGCTCTGAGAAGCCTCAAAACCCTGCGTGAGGACACAGGCAAGTCATTCTTGGCTACCAAAGACAGGCTCTCATCTCCATGTGAGACCTCCCTTCCGCTCATCCTTCCCTGGTGACACACATCGTTGGCTCCATAGGCCTCCATTTATAGTGTGGGTGCAAGTGAAGAGGAGAGACCAAAGCTTCGACTGAAACCCTAGCTGGATGGATATGGTCAACTTGGCCTTATCATACATAGGATAATATTGCTTTAGCATCTGTTCTCCGATGACATTCTCCGTGCAGAATATATTCTGCTTCAGTCTCATCCTCATCATTCTATTTCCACAAAAAGCATCCGATGAGAAATCCATGTTGACGATCTTGGCAGGACAAGCCGGTCAAAGATGGCTATGGCAGGAAGGAGGAGCCACAATAATTAGTCAACGCCAATAACACAGACCAATGTTTGTTTTCATGATCTTTTGGCTTGAAGTCAAATCACATGAAATATGTCAGATTTGCCTTACATCCCTAAGCTTTGTTTTTTTTTTTTTTTGCATCACAAATATGATATGAGAATAATTCTTAATTAATCTAAACTAATTAACATTTTTTATAAAATCACAATCAAAGTTTGTTTGATTAGAGATCTCAAAAGCATAACACAAAATCAACTTACGATAATATATTACTTTATTTTTCTTTTAAATTACCCATTCAACTAATATAAATATAAAACGTAAGATAGGTTAACTTTAATATCTATCCAATATTTATTTCGATAATAAAATTGATATATGATCCAATATAGACTTAAACATATAATACACTTTCAACCACATACATAATGACATTCCATGATATGTCTGATAATAATTCATACAACCACCTTGAAATGGTGAACATTCAATACACAAACTTTTGAGAATGCTCTTATGAGATTCATACAACCCATCTCCAAATAAATATATATGACTACGTAAGAGTAGAGGTGAATAAGGTATATTCATTCTCAAAAGATGATTCAGAACACCACATTTCAATGAATCATCAGAAAACATGCGAGGAACCGAAAGCAAAGAGAAGACTAAGATCACAGAACGAATTTTATTCACTTAGAAAGAAGATTTATGTACAAATAGCAACAAGTTGACTGAGGTAGGTCAGTGGTAAGTATGTACAGTGTGTCAGGGACAATCGTGCCCAAGAATGCAATTAAGCCTTGTCAATTGCTCAAGTCAAAGTACTTTGGATCTGCTGGAAAGTGGTGCTCCACTCGTAACTGTAACAAGTCATGCCGAAGAAAACATATATTAGAAACCAAATCAAGATAAAACACACACAGCATCTCCAATGCTTCAAGATCATGCATTTCAAGAACATCAATTACTAAT
Organism: Musa acuminata AAA Group; assembly: GCF_036884655.1. NCBI lineage: Eukaryota > Viridiplantae > Streptophyta > Magnoliopsida > Zingiberales > Musaceae > Musa > Musa acuminata. The sequence continues at coordinate 39,019,036 of NC_088355.1, read as the reverse complement.
TATGCACATGACTATCGTTCCAATCCGGAATATCATTCCCCCTCACAATAGCTCACTAAAGACAACCTACACAAGCAAGTGCATAAACACACGTCACAATGACCTACAAGGCAAGAATCTGAGACCTGAAACCATACTAACTGTTTCAGCAACTACATCAGATGTATAAAAGCAGCCCACAATCTCATTGGATGCATGTCAACTAAATGCAGATGCAAAGGTCACTTATCACATAATGCAGTATTTCATGTTTATGGGATGTTCATCTAATTAGTAGAGGTATCATGCATCAAATAATTATTCACTCTAAAATTCATTTTCATCGTGTATCAATTCCATAAAAAGGAATGTACTAGGCTCATGAACCGTGATGAATGGAAACAAGTTAAAATCGCTAGCTCAATTCTCAACACTGCCTAAGTTAGCAAAAGGGCAATGATAAAAAGAAACCAAGTAACCAAAAACAAGAACGCAGGCAACTTATTTAGTCCATACCTTGCCCTCATCTGTATCTGAGTGCCGTTGAGGAAACACAACTCTGAGATCATTATACAAATAGAAACGACGCCCCCCCATAGTGTCTACACATTTTGTTTCGGGGGCTGAATCAGGGTCAGATTTGCATCTCTGAAATGACTTGGTTGATTTCCTGGTAGAGGAGCACAGAAAACGCAGATGAAGGGCATAACGGAGAGCACCAGCAGTGTTATTGTTGACCTTCAAAGAGCTATGTACAGATGTTCTGCTAGCTAAAGGACACATATCTACATGACAACAGTTATACTTTTCATCTCTTTTAGAATCCATGACAGAATTAGATTGATTTGGTAATTCATTGCAGTCCTCTGAAGAGAAAAACTCAGAGCTTCTCTCCCCTGTGCTTTGTGAGTTAGTAGCCAGGTTACACCGTTGAGTATCATCATTATGCATACAACCTGAAAGCCAGAGGGATACGGTTCTTAGTGATCAATTTCTCTAACTAATGAATACAATGAGACAGCCAAGCTACTTGCCATGACACTCTCCATGGCCAGCATGATTGGACTTCAGTGTAGTTTCAGAAGCTACTTTCATGTCACTAGAGAGAATTTCTTTTGCTGGATTATTTGAGGATCCATAAGAAGCCAGAGTGGCCTTCTGACGCAGGAATGTCTGCTTCAATTTATGTCAATACAAACAAAATGTATCACCAATGTTCTTAAATTTGGTACAAGGTAACTGCAGCTTAGATGAAGCTTTCAACAATCAATAGAATAAATTAAGATAAGAAAAGTACAATAACATTTTCAGTTTGGTTCTTTAGCTATGTGTATTTTCCACATAAAAAACCTTTTGAGCAGAAATTCAATTTAACCTATTACAAACTGGCAACATAAACAAGAAACAAACATAAATAATATCTCCCACGTACTGTATGTGGAAAAATAAAATTTCATGTAGCCAACGCCAACTAGCTGTTAATGCAGTTATGTTGTTTTTTAGGTTCTAAGATATAGTGGTCATTACATCAAACAAGAAAAAGAAAAAGAAAAGAAGCATAATCCAACAGAAGTTGAATGCTAAAATGAAGTGAGCAATCTCACAGTCAAAAGAAGCAGTATCCTTCAAAGACCTTCTTGTGATTTAATAAAAGTTCAGCTAAACAAGCAAGCTTAATAAAAACAAGTGATGTGAAAGAATGCAACATATGTTGCATTGCAGAAGAAACATATGTTAGGATCGCCCTTGGCGAGAACACCCACCTATTCCATTCAACAAAGGGTTGTCATCTTTAGCTGCAGATTTTTAGTCAGTATATCATGCTTCACATCTGCGACACTATGGTGAATTTCAACAGATAACAGAAAAAACACCCCAGAACACGCCAAATCTGGAATTTCCAATATGAGTACGACAGCCAGAATTGGTCGATTTCTGCTAATTTCTAAATTTTCAACAACTTTCTGCTGGAAGAAATCATTTCAATTTCTTCTGCTCCTACCATCTTCCCTGGTGAATCAAGTACATCAAAATTAGACTTGTATCCTCCTGGTTTTGATGTATAATTTTACGTCCCTGAAATTTACAGATTTCAGTCCAGCCACCCATACTAGAAAGATGCAAGTGTAATTTCAAGGACTTCTGCAAGATCTCAGGTTTACAAGAGTATAACTAGAAAGACACTAACACAGTTTTGATAAATCTATCTGTAAGCTTTGTGTACCCTCCCCTATGTGCCTAATCTCCACTCAGTCACCTTGACAAATCACATGCTATGGGACACATTTCTATCATATTATGTTAGTACCCATGCAATACTTATAGCTACACCTCTGTGTACGATACTCATACAACTATGCAAAGGACAAATTAGATTACACAATATAAACATTTGGTCATTAGCTTTTTTTAGCAGAAAATTATTGCTTATATATCACCATCATTTTATATCCAAGCATGAAAGAGTTTTTTTTGGTAAAGTTACCCGATAACAGGGGTAAACAAGGAGCGCAGGTCCTAAGCAGTTAAATAACGGTACCTTTGTTCCTGGAGGCATGTCACTCAAATCGTAGTTGCAGAAAAAGGTGTGGAGAGGGGTCATCTCAGGATTGTTAAGGACCTACTAAAACCAACATATCAGGAACTCGTAGCAAAAAAAGAAAACTATTTCTGCACATGTTGGATAATCTACTTTGATTATGGCACAAATATATACTATATAACTGTTAAAAAGGCAAAAGATGTAGCCTGAAGAAACTTCAGAAACATCAGAAATCCTATCAAAAGTCAGTGACCACAGATATCAACATGAAACATTTACTGCATTATTTTTAATGAAAAAAAAAGTGCCGACAGGTGAATATGCTAATATGCACTATGTAGAAGACACCTGAACAAGTGGCAGTCCTTTTGCTTTTCAAATTTCTCTAATTATTAATATAGGGAAATAAACGTCACCTGATTAAATTCCAATAGGTCATCCAATGTTTCCCTCTAAAGTGTATAATTCATAAAAATTATAGTAACGAACCATCGTACTTATTTTCTAAGACAAATGATAATTGGTCTCTCATCCTATTGCCACATAAAGCTATGTATACATCACGCAACAACAACACATAAAAAGAACCCTTTCCTCAGAATTAATTTATGAAAAATGTAAGGTAATTATTTTACCTAGAATGTTCTTGTTTTTTGCCATATTTCACTCATTGACTGAATATCCTCACAATTAATTTATGAAAACTGTAAGATAATGTTTTTACGTGGAGTGTCGTTGCTAGTTATGAAAGTGAAAGAAGAAAAGGACATAACATAAGAATATCTGAATTGATAAGGGAAAAGCGAAATCAACATCTTCAGTATTGAATTATGAAAATTGAAAAATACGGTATTAACTTGTGGAAAATTTAAGAAGACAAATACAGGTCAACTACTAATGCACTTAAAGTAGTATCAGCAAGCATATCAAGTTACCAGCCCTAACTTAAGCACCAACAAAACTTTGAGGTACAAAAAACCAAATACCAGTTGTATGCGCCCTTTCATAGGAATCCGTAGCCAACTTTTGGCTACTTCAGAGTCATTGCTCAGACTTCTTCTTAATTTTGTACCACTATGCTTATTAGAGGGCAAGGCTCCACCAAGGTTGATTGACGCATAGTACAACAACGAGCTATCACCATCAACACTCATCACTGAGAAAGGAAGCTTCTGAGAAGGCGGCGAAAAACTACCACCGGTGACGTTTAGTACAGCCAAAAAACCATCAAAGGTCTGTGAAAAATTGGAAGAAAAATGCAGGTTATGTACGACATGAATGCTTGTGTATTTTAACCTCAGAAGGTTAAAATCAATTTTTATACATCACGGTGAATGAAATATAGAATTGATCTCATACCTGACAGCCTTTTCCAGATGAGAATCTGCCGGATAAGAGAGACTCTTCAAAGGATCCAACTAAGGACCTCCTGACGGGTATCATGCTTGAAGCTCTTATATGATTCATGCAACGAGGTGCAGCCACAGAATCAGGATTGCCATTCCAGCCCTTGTGGCCTATACTAATAGTAGTAATTGTATCCATTTCATCATGCAATATGCTAGCTTCCTCAAATGTATTGGACGTTCTAAAATCAGATTCTTCAGAAAAGAATATCATTTCAGTTTTACTTCCACCATTGGAATCTTCAAGACCCTTCAGAAGCAAAAAGTCACTTTCAATATCCTCTATGATGTCCCTCTGAACTCCTGAAATTTTCATTCTTTCAGACCATCTAGGACCAAGAGGAGACAAGGGAAATGGTGTTGAAAGTGCCTTCTCTGGAGATATGGCAATTCCCCTAGTAAAAGGTCTTGGTTTATTCTGTTTATCAGAATTAACGTTCCATGATGATAAATGATGAGAATGAGAAGAAGGCGCCCTGATATGAGGCCCATAAGGGAAGACATCACAAGTCCTACTCAAGCCACAGGATTCTAGTTGAGTATCGACAGAATTTATGTCAAGCACATCACTGTGGAACTGCTTCCCAAGTGCACTATTGAAAGGAGACAATAAAAGTTTTCGCGGTTGTGATCGACACAAGTCAGTCGGTAAATTAGACTTATCAAGAGCTACAGAAGAATGAGTTTGATCCATTGGTACATTGCCAAAGCCATCGACAGAGGAACCCAACTGACCCGATCCAAAGCCAAAAACTCTAACGACAGGCTTCTGACTGGTGTTATAGAGTTTAGGTAATAGCTTGTTATTTGCATCATTAGTGTCAATCTTCAGACGTTGAAGATCTGCGGCATCACTGATGGAATTTCTATATTCAAATAGCCAATTGGCTTCTTTTAAGTCCTCCAAGGTGGATTTCCTTTGAAACTCACTGGTAGGTGAATGCGAAAAACCTCCTTTACTGCGATAATTTGCACTTCTACCATGCTGACCATCCAAATTGCAGCCACTAATACCACGAGACCGAGGTGGGGTTGACACAAATGTGCTCGGCGATCTCATCCCTTCATCAGCTTCTCCTGGCAGCGCTTGGGGCAAGCCCATTGTTGCAAAGATATAGGTGGCTGAATTCTACTATCTGTATCTTCTCTCTTTACTTGCTGTTAATGCTGATTGGTGACTTAATGCTATCGCCCTAAAGTCATAGCATATTATTTCTACATAACAAACGGGAAGAATTATTCCTCATGCCCTTGTCCAACAAATCCACATCCACAATGTTCACAAGCAAATCTACATCCACAACGTTCAGTACTAAGCAATATGACGCAAAGCGGAATACTAATCTACAGTTCCATTGCAGCTAGTCAGGTATAGGTAAATTATGGTACTCGTAATGCCTAGGATCCAATAAGTTAGCCAGTCCATTTCTACTTCCTCGGTTTTACCAACAATCAAATCCATGCGGGAATAGCAGTACTAACACCTGGAAATTAATGGTACTAGGAAGGCATGGATAAAAAGAGATGATCTTCCAAATCCCTGCCAGCAGGAAGGTGTTGCTGAGGAAAAGCTATCCAAGTAAACAACCAATATCCTAAAACAGAAACGCAACAGCAGATTAGAATTCAACTCTGAAACCCATTTTGGAAGAGGAAGGTAGTAACTTTACATAATTCACATCCAGTAGAAGCAAGTTGACCAATCTAAGTAGAAAACAATTACAGAAAGAGAAGAGGCATATGTATTAGATGAGTTTAATTCCTGGTGATGGTAGGAAAAGGAAGGGCAAGAAGAATCGCACGAACACAGCATGAATCCAATAACTCCATTTCCCACTAAAAATACTAATAAAAATTCGAAAAAAGGACACACTTTTTTCTACCAAATTTGCTTCTTTAAAATGCAGAAGATAAAAACCAGCAAAACAATGTATCCATCACGGCTCATAAAGAAAACCTCCTCAATGCAAATCAACACCTCCACAATAAATCCAAGATCACAAGGACAAGAAACGAAAGAGGGCAGGAAGAAAACAAGAAGCAAATTAAAGAGGTGCCGTTCACGGCACGCATTACCTCCCACCCCTCCTCGTACGCCACACCAACTGACTCCGCCCAAACGAACACGAGATTGTCCGAAGGAAATCGAGCAGAAACGAATCAAAGAAGTTCAAGATCGAGGTGAATCTACCAACCCTAACGATCGGGGGCGTCCCGATTGCCTGCTCCCGCTGGAATTCCGACCAAATCACGCGAGAACGCAACTGGAATTCTCCAACGAAGCAACCCCAACCCGTCCGCCGTCTCTTCCTCTCTCTCTCTCTCCCGCAATATACTGTCGTTAATGCGGCCTCTGTCCATAGTTGTAATTCCACGTCACTCTCACGTTAATGTTTTGTTCTTTTACCGCAGGAATCTTCCTGCCCTCGTTTACGCGTCACTTCCGACACCCGTTCAGCTTAAATGCTGGACCCACTTTATCTGTCCACTAAAGGAGCGAGTACGGATCGTCGTAAACGTAAACGGGTAAGAGAAATAGACCGAATCCGGTGCTCCGCCAGAACCCCAATCTTAAACAGGTGGATGGCGTTTCTGTTGAGCCGGGTTGACATGAACCGGGATGGATCACCGAATCGGACCGTTCAACCAGATTGGGAAGAATACCTTGACAATTTCAATTAAAATTCTAATTTGACCAGCCAAATTTTGTTCAATAAATCTGAAAATAATTAATATAAGATTTAATGATATTATTTGCCTTAAAAAAATCAAACTATCCATTCCATTTAGTTTATCTTACCTCAATCGATAATGAGTATAAATTTATTTCTGGATTATATCTCTAATATTTTACATAAAATCTTTTTATAATTAGATTTGACCATTTGGTCAAACATTACCTTATGACTTGCGCAGTAACGCTTGACAAGGCAAGTGTCCGATAATTATGATCGACCATCATCATCTCCCATACGATTAAGAATGTGATCACATCATGCATCATGTTGAGACATACATGGTGACAACATATGAAAATTGATTGAGAACATGCAGCATAGTCAAACATGGGATCCAAAAGTCAAATGTTGTGTGCCGCAAATGGTCATTGCCGCTGAATTCAGAGTTGCCGAGAAGCTTGAAGATGTGCATTGAATGGGTCCGATTTGGCTGTGTGCATTAAATTAGAACGGACCGGATTTATGGGCCAGGTCTCGATTCGGTCCGAGCAAAGGAACCGACCCGGTTCGAGTGCTGGAACCGGTTAAACCGACGAAGAATGGACATTCATCGGGGAAGTAAAAGACCAATCTGTCCTTCGCCGCCAGTGACAGCGCTACATCGGTAAGGGGTAACATCGTCATTTAGTTCCGTGATGGGATGCTTCTGGACCATCTGTGCGTGTCACACACGCGTCGCTTAAACAGAATGAGAGCGGTGCCACGTGTCGACATGATAGTGACAAGGGTGAAGGAGTGGGTTCATCGTACGAGTAATAGTTACTATCCTTACAAATTTCTAATAAAAGATTATAAATATTTTTGTTATTTTTTAACACAATTATATCTATTTTTTTTTTCCTAATATTGATTCTATTTAAAAACTTTATAAATTAAGATTCATTAGATGAGGCTCCCATTATTATAGATTAAATGTTAATTCTTTAAATCATAAATAAATAATGTCGTCGTGATGATAAGAATATAATGAAAAAAATTTAACTACTAATTTCGTAATATACTGCATTATTGTACAAGTGATAAGTTTTATATTCGACGATAAGATTCGACGATGTAGGATGACACTAAAATGTTTGGAATGATTGGTTGATCGCATTTAATGTTGGCCAAACGATCACAATTTACATAAAGTGATGGGCTCTTCTTTCGTTAAAATAGATTGTGACACCTAAGAAGGTTAGGCTTATCCCTTTCTATAGTAATAACAATAAGATGTCAAGAGAGAGAAATGTCCCGTAATATAATGTACTCATTCTACAACAACAAATACGTAGATGAGATTTTTAGGCATGCATGCATGCATGGCTTCACTAAGTTATAGTGATCTCTTCTTTCTTGGTTTGGGCTACTTGGGCTTCTCATTTGTTTGAGCTTTCTAAAGGTTCTCAACTCTCATCATTCTCCTTCCTCTCTCTCTCTCTCTCTCTCTCTCTCTCTCTCTCTTATTGTCTTCTTGCTGGGCCAACCATCACCGACCATTAACTTCTGTCGCCCACACGTCGTCGGCAGTACAAGTGGCGTTAGGATTGTTCCCGGAAACCTCTCAGAAGCTGTGCCAACGCAAGTTTTGGCAGGTAGCCAGTCGGCCGGACGCTCTCTGCTGCCCTACCACCACGGCACTCTTGGTTAGGTTGCATGTGCTGGAAACATGCGGTGTTTCCAAGCTCGGCCAAAAGCCACCTGTTTCAGTTCCATTGGCTCCAACCTTATCCGCCTTCCTTGTTTTGCTCGAACTCTCTTGCACTCGTGAGGGGAGGTGTGGACGCACGGCGTGAATTGTCGGCCTCACCACGATTTTGATTTTGGAATCATTCGTTTTGGTTTGACAAAATATAAAATCAAAATCCATTTTAATTTCGGTTCGAATTTGATTTTTTTTTTACAATTTTTTTATAAAATATATAATATAAAATTATATAAATTTATTTTTAAAATTAAAAAAAATGATATTTAATTAGTGAATATATAATGATATAATAAAAAAAATTGATATAAAATGATAATATTTAATCACTATTGGTGCCAAATGATCTCACGGTCACTTCGGTTGATACGTCGAATGACTTAGAGTTTATTGTTTTGCGAACGATCTTTTTTATTTTGTTTTATCGTATTTTATCTAGTTGTTGATGTATGCTTAAGCTTCTATTGATATTGAGATTATGTTCGATCTGATTTCATTTAAGATCTATCCTTCTGCACTAAAGGTTTGCTCTAACAATTATTGTCGACATTGGAATCACTAGTATTTGTCTCGTAATCATTATCAATATTGAAAATGTTATTATGTATCATACGCACTATTATAAAATGAAAAACCTCTATACATATAGTGTTATCACTAAATTAAAAAAATATTAAATACATATTAATTTCGAAGTTGGAGTTGAGCCTCTTGGGGTTTTTTTTTTTTTTTCCTCTGTACTAATACTTTTTGCTCATTAAGATTTTACTATCTTGTTAACTTTAGATATAGAAGTTTCTAAGGTATTATGTTCTTTACTATAGCTCTCACTATAATGATCATATAAGTTAATTATCAATTTTTTAACATCTATAATCTTACCATCAATACCAACATCTACTCCTAAATATTTATAATAAATGAATAAATAATCACATAAGCTATCTCATTGGTAGCCGATGTGATTATTTACAACAAAAGTGCATAATATATATTTTTTATATTTAAAAGATTCTTTAATTGATTCATAGGTAGAATCTCATTGGTAGGAACATCCCTAACAAATTTTTAGACAGGATTCAGGTATTATTATCTCAAAACTTTAACACGTTATGTAACTACTATGTTGTTTCGGAAGAATGACTCGAGCCGAAATGATCTAATCGTTATATTTACCTACATAAGAAAGGTGATGCCGGTAATACCTCGATTAGTTTTACATGTAAGATTAAGATTAATTTATAAGAGTTTGATAAATATGTTATTCATAATTTTAATATATATATTTTAGTTAATAATGACTTAAAATCTAATATAATTGATATATCAATTAGTTAAATCGATAAATGTCAAAAGTGAATTTGAAAAATTAACTTAAGGTGTTGTTTTATATTCTATTTATTATTAAAAAAATATTTTTCAAACTATAAATAATTTAAAGAATATTTATCGTAAATATCTACGTCGACATGACAAGTCTTGATAGTATTTTTTTTAATAAATAAAATTTTATACATCGAGTTTTAATTGGTTATAAATATTTATTAATTATGCTTACACACATGTAAATATTTTAGTGCCAAGAGAGAGGTATGGGTGATAATTGTAAGCACTTATACTTCTTTCAACATCATCCATTTCTTGCATCTGCACCTCTTAAAACACAATCATTTGTGTCCACTGGCCCACATAAAGAACTCATGCACTCACTGCTTCTTCTCAACTTGGGATGGGATATTATCTCAGTTTGTGAAATGATTGGCACTCATTGCTGCACCCTCAATTGTCACTTTTGTTACTCTTGATTGAGCCCTCGCTCCTATTTGACAGCTAATAATAATCCCAATGAGTTGTAGTCCACCAATTCATCTCATCTGATGGGTTGCCAGAAACATATTTCTTTTCTTTCTTTAGTGAAGAGTGTTGTCTTTTCTTCTCTATGTGCCTTTGGGTGTGGGTGTGGAGAATACTTGGGATATATATATATATATATATATATATATATATATATATATATATATATATACTTAGGTGATCATGTCTTAATGATTGCAACATAAAGCTAACTTCATGGGAGATAATCTCAATAAACTTTGAGATGACCAACAATTCTTGAGAACCTCTCCCCTGGTTAGGTCCAATGTCACACTCAGCTTATTTCAAAAGTGCAATACCATGATAGGTATGCAGAAATTAAGGATGGGTTAGTCAAGAACAAGCATAAAGCTTCATATACAACCACAAGAAACCACAATATCTCAATTATTTAGGTTGACTAGATGAAATCTTCCTTGAAACTTTGTGTATGATGACATGTGTAGTGGTGTAAATCTTCTTCTCTTCTTCTATTACTTTTAATAATATCTGTTTATATAGTTTGATGCAAGTGATATGAATACTTTTGATTAATCGAAATTCACTATCCAGCTGAGAATATTCTTTGAAATATTTTTGATTTAGATAATATTTTTCTAATCACCCTTGTATATGAATATTTGATCCTAGGAATATCTTATGAAAATTTAAATTTATGATTATTATTAACTTGAGTATCAATGAGTTTCCGTTTGGTATGTCATTTATATAATTATCAAAAATGTAATGTTCGCTCGTAAATCATTTATCTTGGGAAAATCGATTAGAATGAGTTTTCGTCTTATAAGTTTGATTCTTATACATGATAGTTTGATTGTCTGTATAACTCGATCATCAAATTCGACAATAACACTGTCTATAAGGAGGTTCAACGTTCTTCGTTCAACTTCCTCGATTAGGTCTTGTGTCATCTTAAACATCAGATCAGATCATGACATCGGACCTAATCTCTCAAGAATGTTGATTGCGTCGGGTTGATGGGTGATACGGTGCAACAAATCAAAGTAGACTTGGATCGCGTCTTTTGTCGTGACTTAAATCGTGTGTAGGGTCATCCTCGTTAAGCTAATGATGGTGGCAAACTTATGGACGCTCCAATGATTAGCTCCACTCTCTCCAATGGCTGTCAACGTCCCAAGCAAATTATTCTCTGCAACTCACGTCCACCATGTGATTCATGGCGAGTGGAGTCTTTAAGGTAAAAACGCCAAGCCTTTCTCCGTCAGCCGACGCCCGAGATGTGTTCGATCATATTCCCCTTGGGCAACCCCCCCCACCCCAGTCGCTGCTGCTTCAGATAAGGCATGATCGGCAGGTAAACGTTGACAAAGGCCCGTGTGGGGGCTGCAGGCCCCGTTGCTTTCCCCTTTCTTCCTGCTCGATCGAAGAGTGAGTGGACGGATGGAAGGTCCCGAGGACAGACACCACTCGCATCTGGTGCTCCGAGTCGGAGCTCGATGTGCTCGCAGTCAAAGCGAGATCTTGCGCAGATCTTGTTGGCCAACAAGGGTGCTTGTCAGGGCCCCCACCCTCCGACGCCACTGCCCTGCTTATCTTCCCCGCGGTCGTTGTTCTTCTTCTTCTTCTTCGTCTGGTCCCGATGGCATCGTCTCCTTCCGCCAACCTCACGAACACACATGCCTTATCTCTTTCCAGATTCTATAGCCACTTGCCTTTGGGTTCTCTGTGCGTGTTTGGCGAGCAGAGAGACGGCGAGTGGATTAATCTTTCTTGATTAACGAGAACAGAAATTACAAGCGACATGGCGCAGAGTTCACAGCCGAGTTACTCGAGCAAAGTTATTGTAGTACATCGAGAGAACGAAGACGACACTAAGGCAGACTTCCGCATGGAGGCGAAGCATTAACGCCATTGCTGCTGCCTTCTTCGCCCTCCTCCGACGAGAGATCAGTCACACAGCTTGATGAAGAAGAAGAGGAGGAGGAGGATGACGAACGCTGCACATCCAGGAATTCGACATGGTCGATCCGAACTCGGCCATCATTGTAGCTGCGGCTGGTGTTCCCTGCTTCCAACATCTTGGCTCGCTTCTTCAAGATGCGGCAGACCACCCAGTCATTTTTGGTCTGTCTCATGCAACTCTGCACGAACAAATGCACGCTATGTAGACTGATGCACAGAATCAAAAATTCGAAGCATAACTGAGAGAGAGAAACGATCATTTTGTTTCCCTGCAAACGATGGGGAAAGCAAGACAGCGAACTCACATTCACAAACTTCTTTCTCTGTGCGAAGCTGAAGCCTCTGGTCTCGCAGGCAGCAAGGCAGTGGTACTCATGCATGATCCACTCGGTTCGAGAGCCATGCGGAGGTTTCCCCCGGTGGAACACAAGCACCTTCTTCATCCCCACCAGCTCGTTGCTCCCCGAAGCTACGACCGCCCTATCCTTCCCTGTGGCCTTCCAGTAGCCGGAGAGGGTTGCTCCGTTGCTGCGGCTTCCTTTTGGGTACGTAGCCTCTCGAAGACTGAAGAAGTACCGTTCTCCGTCGCCTTCACCTGATAGAGCTCGACAGGATGAGCATACATGCAGCAAACAAGACTGTATGCTTCGTACCGAAATGCAGCAGCTTTCTTAGGACTCGGAACTCGCACGTACCTGGCAAATCCCAGGGGTCGTACTTGCTCAGATTGATCTCAGGAATCACTGCAGCCGGCAATGGGCAGCAGAGCACCTTCCTTTTGAGGTACTGAACCACCAGCTCCTCATCGGTGGGGTGGAACCTAAACCCGGGAGGCAGTCTCAGTACTCCATGCTTGATGAAACTGGGCCTCTCCATGTACAGCAAGCCTCTACCTCCGCCTCCGCCTCCACCTCCACCTCCACCTCAAGTATCCGAACTCCTACCCGCAGTAGCTGAGCCGAAGAGCTTCATGCCCCATTTCCTTTGCACAATTCGCCAAGAAAAGGAGGGAGGAAAAGAGGAGTTAAAGAGCATGGAGGGGAGGAAGAGGGCGTGGGTTGCATGAGGGAGGGGGAAAGGAACAGTTCTTTATAGCAAAGGCTGTGTGGCCTGTGGGCAGAAGGCGACGACCGAGGTGGCGTGAACCGGACTCTAAACTCTCTCTATGCTTTTCCAAGCTCACTCCTTTTTCTTTTCCTCCTCCCTTCTAAGAAGGGAAAAGACGCCATCAATACCCAATTCATCGTGGCTATCAACCATTTCTTAGCCAAACTTGTGCAGAACAGACCTTAATATTCCCCATCTGAAGGAAAGTATATTAGCACCGAAAGGCCTCCCACTAAATATAACGTATTTGTCACTCGTTTGTATCGATATAATCTCCGAAATTTATATGCCATATGTATGCTAAAGTGCCAAAGGAATTTGGCAACATCATCTCATGTACATCACCTACACAGTCACTGTGACTGCTATGCTGCTTTTGAAGGAGGGGGGGGGCCATTCTTGTGAGCTGTAAGATTCGATAAAAAGCGAAGGCCATCATCACGAGCTTTTGGTGCTTTCCCAGAGTTCAGATTCTACACACACACAGTCATTTGCTTCGATCCTTCCTCGATGTCCAAAGCGAAACATGCTAATGTACGTGCGATTGTAATTGGACGATAAGACCATTAACAGGACATTTGGTTATCGGAAGCTGTGTAAAGCGTTGCGTGCAGGAGTTGCATCGACACCCTCCCTCAGAGTCTGGAGAAGTTGGGCTTGCGCTTCTCGAGTTGGGCGCGGACGGCCTCCTCCAGGTCACGTGACATGAGCATGGCCGAGTTCCACGTCGCCACGTACTCCAGCCCCTGATCCACCGTCAGATCCCTGCTCCTCAGCATCACCGCCTTCGTCCCCATCATCGCCACCGTCGATTTCTCCGCCAATCCTATCGATTCCTATTCCCTTAGTCCCGCGGGGTGGATAAGAACAATCAAGGTTGGGAGCGAGAATGACGAGATTACCCCTGGCGAGGACCGCTACGCCTTCCTCCATGGCGGCGCGCGAGGGGAAGACCCGTGTGACGAGGCCCATCGCCTTCGCTTCCGCCGCCGGCACCCCGCGCCCCGTGAGCGCCATGTCGGCGGCGTTTCCGTACCCGACGATCGACGGCAACCGCTGGAGAGAACCCAGGTCGGCGGCCAGGGCTAGGTCCACCTCCTTGACCGCGAAGAAGGCGCCGTCGTCGCAGCACCGGATGTCGCAGGCGGCGACCAGGTCCAGCCCGCCGCCGATGCAGGCGCCGTGGATCGCAGCCACGACCGGTTTCCGGCACCGCTCGACAGCGGAGATCGTGGCCTGTAGGGCGAGGATCCGGCGCCGGAGGAGTTCGCTGGCCGCGGCGCGGTCGGCGCTTCGGGGGGAGCTGGTGGCGGCGAGCGTCGAGAGGTCAATGCCGGCGCAGAAGTGGGGGCCGCGGGCGGCGAGGACGATAGCGCGGGCGGAGGGGAGGCGGTCGAGGAGGGCCAGGGCGCGGGGGAGGTCGGTGAAGAAGGCCGGCGTGAGGGCGTTGCGCTGGGCCGGGCGGTTGAGGTAGATGTAGTGGACGAGGACCGAGGGGTCCGGCTGCACCACCTCAAGGGTCTCGAACCCCTTCTTCAACTCCGCCTCCGCCGCCGCTCCGGTTTCATCGTCTTCCGCCATGGTCTCGATCATTGGGAGTGATCTGCCCCCTTTCCCTTTGTGAAGACCTGCTGTGACGAGAGGGACGGTAAGGGGACGCGGGGCGTACGTACGCAACGTGTACCACCTCAGCCATTAGCCATTAAGAATATGCCATCTCAGCATTCTTGATGGATCCCGCGCTGACCAAGTCAACAGCGCGGCACCAAAATAGGTTGCTTTTGCGTCCACTGACCACATCTCGGTGATCGCGCTTTGGTTGGGCCGAACCGCCTTAGCCTGCGAAGGACATGCAAGAAAGGCAGATTGGGTTTAGATCGAGTTCGTCGTCGGGTCAGGTCTCTCTCGTCTTCGTCCTCTTCCCCGATCAACAAATCGGCGAAGAAGGCAGGGTTTCTCGGCCAAAGAGTCTCGCCTCCACCGGCCGCTCAGATGTTACTGTTCTCTTCGCGATGGGTTTCTCTGGTACGAGGCTCTTGTTCTTGCTCCCTTTTCCTTTGTTTAGTTTCGTTGCTCCATACGGGAAGGGCCGAGAATGGCAAGGAGAGGTGACCAGTGAGCCTAATACCGAGGACCTTGGAGCGGTGCCGGTCCCCGGGGAGCAGCCACCACCACCACCACAAGGAAGAGAAGGCGGCGAATGCCACCGGTGGGGTGCATCTCGGTGGTCCGTCTCTTCCGAGTGCTTCTGGATGAGGCCGCCACGGTATTCGGGCATTCCCAACACGGGGCCTCTCGAGCTTCCATGCGAGTCGATCTCTAGTATATCTGTTTCGTAGTTATAATTATATATTATCCTTATAATTAATTATTTTTAGTATTTCGTTTTCTATATTTTTAAATATTATATTAAATTTTAATATTTATAAAAAAATATTTAAATTGATTTATCTTCACGTCTATTGATAAAAATATCTTACGTTTTCAATGATAAATAAAAAATAATTATAGAGATCTTAATATAGTTGAAAAAAATGAAGTTAAATATTTCACTTTTATAAGTATAGAAATCTTAATATAATTTTTAAAAATATAATAATTAAAATATTAAAAAATAATTAATTATAAAAGATATAATGAATCGCAAATGATTGATTGTTTTCCCAGTTCAATGCTAACTCCAATCATAGCCCCTTTCAAGAAAGAAGGCTGAAGTCAAATGAGTCATCTAGTAATAAGAGTTCTATAAGAAGCTATGGACAACTCAAATACCATCACCAAATCATAACTTAGTTCTTAGTCTACATGATCTAGATTGGGATTGTTTATACTCTATTTCAACTAATCACATTGCAAGTTTGTATGGTTTGTATGGTTGTTCAGAGGAACAAAGTGATCATTTGCCCTTCCATGCATCAAATGATCGGTCATTTGGGCCATTGAGGCATCAACAATTGATCATATAGCTCATCAGGTTTCAATTGCGATTCGATTTTGGATAGAAGCTAATAAGAGCCAGGTGGAGAATGGTGGAAAAGGGTTTGAAAATATTTTTCTAAGATATGTTAATTGATTGTAATAAATTTGATTTCTTTTTTCTTTTCTCATATTTAGAAAGGATGGAAAAGAAAATTTTCGCTAATCGTAAGTTCTAATCCATTCTCTCGCATCGAAACTGTACTACTCGATGGTTCGTTAATTCCAAACTAAATCGAAACCTATCGTATGTGGTTCGATTTCAATTCTAAACTGATGGCTCCGACTTCAAATCGATTAGTTTAGTTTGATATTTTTAGTTTGATTAAAAAGTTTATAATTTTCTTTTTTAATTAACTGTTTATGTCATTACACTCATTATAATTATACATCTTTTTTTTTTAATTTTAAAAATAAAATTATAAAATTTTATATTTTAAATTATTTTAAATTAAAAATAATAATAAATTGATGGTTCGAATCGGAATCGAAACGGAAACCGGTTGTTCGGAACCACGGTCTTGGGATGGGCTCAGTCTTGTGGATTGGGCTATTACAGAGTCCAGCGGAGCTGAATCCAAAGTCCTCATGACTCCCAACTACCAGCCCAGCAATAAATGTGCTTCTATGTAACGAGACAGCAGTACCCACCAACTCGACTTGTGGACCGGATGGTGGCCTGGCAATGTTGTCTCAGTGACGACTTGTCTGCCATGTGGTGGTGGATGTGTATTCACCTCTCACTCCACTTGCTCACAAAGATAGGGGTGGGGTTTGGCCGGGCACGGTAATGATTTGGATCCCAACACCGTATCTGTCAGGAGATCCATGGAGCATTACCTTTTATTTCCATGTTCTTATTGTTTGCCTGTCTGTCTGCCCAACCAAAATTACCCTTCCTCACAAGTCAAAAGTTGGTCACCTCGCTATAAAATAGATTTTGGATTTAAGAAAAATATCCGAATCATAATATACGGAGTCCAATTATTGGATACGTCAAGATTATTGGTATCATATTACAAGAAACGATTTGATAATTATTTCTTGGGTATATATTAATAATGTAATAACAAAAAGAATAGCTTTTGAAAGCTGTTATTCTCATCCTTTTCACCAAAACCACTGGCCCAGTAGAAAGGTAGATAGCAGCTCAAAAAGGGATGCCCATGCTGACTTGAGGGTAGGCAGTGACTGAGAGGAAGAGCACCAAGATGAAAAGAGATTAAAAAAGAGGGAGAGGGAGGGGTCCCAACCTTTAGAAAAGCACAGGAGGCATTGAGGAATTAGTTGTTGGTAATCTAGTTTCTAGATGATCTTGGACCAACATGGAAACACAATGGAGATTTGCTGGTTTCTTCTCCAACTTTGCTTGGATCTTCCCAAGAATAAGATACTGCTGACCACATGTTGTGCACTGAAGCCTTTTGATCAGCATCTTGGCAGTTGGTGTCATTTGTTTGGTTGTTTCTGCTGCTGCTGCTGCTGCATTATTATCTATGTTATTTGTGGTGGATGGCATTTGGGGTTTGAGCTCAAAAACTTGGTGAGATAATATCAAGCCCAGCAACAGGGTTGCAGAGTGCTGAAACAAACAATGGGATCTTGTAGTCCACTTCGTGGTGTCGAGTGGGAGCTGTTCTCCCACTTGGCAGCCATGGAATCTTGTCTGCCATGAGGTGGAGGTGATCCCCTCCACTCCCACAGAGTAGGTTGCATCTGGCCAGGTGGACATCAGTCATGGCTTTCCCCATGAAGCTAGCAGCTAGATTAAGGGAACTTTTACCTGGGTGCTTCTGGAGGAAGGGAGTTCCTCATGTGTTTGGAGCTGAACACAGTTGAGGGTTAATCTAATTGTGGCAGATGACTCCACAAGTACAGAGTGGACAAAGCTGCATGCAGGGAAAGGTTTTCTGGCCCAAATGTAGGCTAATTTATGCCTCTGACACTGTGGAAAAGGGAACCTTAAGATGCACCCAACTTGACCCACCCCCTTCTCCCTGCGATTGAGAAAGTCTGAGGTGAAAGCACGAAAGAAGAAGAGGGCCTAACTTTCCATAGAAAAGGTTCTGCAGCTATTTCAAATCCCCACAGGAGTGGAACATTGAATCCACTCACAACCACACAAACCTCTTTCTCTCTCTCTCTCTCTAGTGGTGGTGCCATCAAAGAAAGTTACAGGGTCTCTCAACTCTTTCGAGAGTGGGGCTGGTCCCCCATACACATTACAAGCTGCACACTAGCAGCCTCTGTCGTTTCTTTCAGGTCTACCCCTCCTTTCTCTCACTAGCAGGCATATTCCACTGAGGACAAGCCCATACATTGTGTTCCTACACCTCCATTACTCCCAAATGGCTCAAGGCATATGCCTGCCTGCTGTGCTGTGAAAGCTTCTCCTCCCCCCTCCTTCTTCTTCCCTTGCATCATACATGAGGTGACGCTAATGGAGGAATTGTTACTGCTGCCTCAGCCTGAGGGGAATCTAAGACACTAGTGGAGCATCTTCTTCTGACGTCGGAATTCTTCCCACACTATAATGGTTCCCTTGAACCCTATCTACCATTGTCTGAAATGGTTTCTTGTTCCACAACTGCAAATTGCCTCTGCCTTAGTGGATCCTGCACTCATCATCTCCCTAGCGGCTGGCCCCATGGGGATCAACAAAACTTTGGCCAAGCACAGTGACGGCCCCTATGCGAGAGAGAGTGGCGTGACTCGAGAACAGGAGGAGCACCATCTTCCTCCGCCCCCTCCCTCCGTCTTCTCACCCTAAAGATTACAGCGCCAAGTCCTCCCCATGTATCATTGTCCCAACTTAGCAGGCACCGAAACGATGCACCGTTGATCCCAAGAACTGTGCTTCGGACGTTCATTTTGACTCCCAACACTCGACCACTACAACCGGGAAAAGCGCATGCACGACTCCTTACTTCGCACTCCACGTCCACATCTCGAGTCGTATGGGAATATTATCCCACCCTATACGTACGTGGAGGGCTGTCGTCCGCGGACGCCATTCTCTCGTTTTGTTTTCAGTAACAGAAACACAAAGCAGTAGTGTTTTTTGTCTGTTTCTGAAGGTGGATCGTCTCAGGGAAGTGTTTTTCTCTTTTGTAGAAAGCGGGCAACAAAAACAGTGGAGGAATAATAATGGATAAGTGACATGGAAACAGCGGCAAAAGGTGGGCAGTGGGAGGCTGACGTAAGAGAAAAGACAGGCGGGATCGGATTCCAATCTATCCCCCTCAGGCAAAAGCGAGCGGGAGAGAGAGAGGGATTCCGAGCACGCGATCTCGAAGGGAAAGGAGGAGCAGCTTGTCGTTTTGATTTTAGGGCCAAAATAAAATCTACTTTACGCTGTGGCCTTTTCGGAGCGAGAGGGTGGCGAGGTGGGACGTGGTGGGGCGGGGGGAGTGGCCCGGCATGGCTTTGAAGGGGCGGCCGAGGCGGAAGAGATAGAGAGAGACAGAGAGAGCGAGAGAGAGAGAGAGAGAGAGAGAGAGAGGGGGGGGAGAGGAGGACAAGTGCGTGTCATGGGAGAAGTCCATTTCCAAAAGGCATCACAATAATTCCGCGGAAAGCTCATGTTCCAAAAGGCATAGATCCCCCGTCCTCCTCCACCATTGAAGAAGATTTGGAAGCCAGCGATCAAGAGAGAGAGAGAGAGAGAGAGACTCTGAGGGCGTGTCCTGATATGGGGGCGGCTTGGGACCAGGGATCGATGATGCTGCAGTGTTCCCAAGCCAACGGTCCGAGCTCTTTCTACCGAATGGTGGTGTATGGAGGGATGGAGACGATCGAGTGTATATTATTGTGTCAATCATCAGTATGGTTATGATTTAGTACGTCGACGTCGAAGCAGCTCAGCAGACTTCGGAGTTGGGAAAACCAAAAGGCAAGCAGAAAGTTGACGAGGAAGGAGGACGCGTCCTCAGCCCACAGAGTCAGTAATATGATGATTAAGAGGACAGTCCCGAAGAGATGCTTAATTTGTTATGTGATAGTGCGTGTTCGTTAAACAATGATTGCAATCTACATAGTATTACTATTAGTCTCGACTCGGATATCTCGATGATATAATCCGCTCAAATTCTTAAAAATTATCATAAAATAATTTCTCTTATCACACCGAGAATGAATGAATGATAATTACTCTCATGACATATGAACGTAACGATAAAATTTTTTTGACATAAAATTAACTTTTTTTTTACTATAGATATGCATTCTATCTTTGTTTCTATTGCATTCATTCTTACCGTATCATATTTTATTCTACGATAATTAAGAATCATCAATGATTTGATTTTCTTTACCATAAGCAAATATATTAATATATATAAAAAATTTCTTTTATCATATATTTTAGTTTGATTATACACTCTATTCTTGAACTACTCTTTGCTTTCGTTTTGTATAATAAATCAATCTTTACTAAATGATAGGAGAGGATTAAAAGGAAGATACATTAAAAAAAGAGGGAAGAGACGTACATAGGAATCTCTTCACCCTAAATCCACCAAAAAATACTCTCCTTTTTTCTCTCCGTCTCGAGTTTCTGAGGTCGAGAATAGAGATATGAATATCACTTATAACTATGAGAATAAAAATATAAAAAATAGATAAATGAATGCGACTATATCTATACTTGATGAGAGATGAAGTCCCCATTAGCCTACAATTGAATGGTTTGATATTTTCTAGTCTATCATTATCCGATCATCATGTACGATAAATTTATTTCTTTTCTCCAAACTTTATACAAGAGAATACCTAAAGCCTACTTAGATTTCCACAGTGCTGATGTTTATTGATGGTAGCTAGGAGTAAAATCTCCTCCTTTCAGTCAACATGTCTTGATAGGAACACCAAAGTGATTGAAAAGGGTATATACTCTTAGCTCATCCAAGAATATTTGCCACGCAATTGCAGTCACCTTTCTTGACATTATTGCCGACAGAAAAACATAGCTCTTATCACAATTAATTTCCTCATGCATCTTTATTTTTCTTGACATAATCTGTAGAAATCCAAAGAAATTAGGTTGCTGAACTCTCCTCTCTCTCTCTCTCTCTCTCTCTCTCTCTCTCTCTCTCTCTCTCTTCTCTCCTTTTCTTCTTTACAGAAAGTGAAATGTTTAGCATAGTTTTGTATAAGAAGTCAGTGCATGTTTAAGCCATGCATGATGGTAGTAATACGTTGAATGAGTGACACACAGAGTCTGGCAGCTGCAGTCTGAAACAAATACGAGCAAATTGTTTCTGATGATTGATGATGAGTGTCAGCCATTATTATTGCTGTTGTTTTTGTTGTCTTGCGGAGCTTTGCTAGTGAGAGGCGGCCATGAAAGGGTGTCTGTAAAGGCTTTTAAACTGCTTTCCTTTCACCACCCCCCCCCCCCTCTCCCCTTCCTTTTGCAAGTCAAATGGAGACTTCATCATCGTCCAAAAGAGAGGTGTGCGCGGGCTGCGCCAATAATGGAAGCGGCACGAGGGGGACAGCCCGGCCATGGTGGCTTGGACGGCCAGAAGAGACAAGGAGAGGCCGACGGACAGCGAACACGTTAGGGTTTCGAAACAGCAGCAGCAGCAGCAGCAGCAACAACAGAAGAAGAAGATGACGGGGTGGCGGGTATGAAGCCAGTGTGCCCAGGTGGTGGGGCCCGCCGTGGGTCCATCTCAAGAGCTTTTAGATTCCCATGGGTGGAAGGGGATGTACACGGTGGGTGGCGGAGTCAAGGTTCCTATTCCCTTTCCCCATCACCATCATCATCGCCACCACCACCGTTACCATCGCCATCATCACAGGCCTTCGTTGCGATTCAGGTCACATCTCATCTTTTGGTGATGCGAGCGCCAGCGAGCGAGAGAGAGAGAGCGAGCGAGAGACACGCAGAATACACATAGCCAGCGTTTCTGTCATGGCTCAGACACGGAACGCGCGCGACCGGTGGCATGCAGCTGGTGATGACGCAAGATATGACGTCCGGCCGTCCCAACTTTTCACGGGAAGCCTTCGCGTTCCCTGTCTCGTCCCAGACACGTGACGGAGGACCGGGGCAGTTAATTCTTACGCCAAAGCATCGACCGAGTCAACGGGATTTAATGGGCTCCCAAATAAAGCGAGCCATCACACAGCCGCGACTATTTCCACAAGGACACTTGTCGCACCCACAATTCCTATCAAGAATCACACAATAATACTCATGTTGGGGTATATATGGTAACATTCTGTCCCATTCGCCTAATTGGGTACCATAAAAATATTCCTCTTTCTTATTTTTTGAAAACTATATATATATTTTTATAGCATCATATAATGTCAGGAAAAAATAAAAATAAGAGAACGATCATATAAAATGTTTAGTCGCACGTTATAAATCATTCTATATATATATACTGAAAATGACATCCAATCATCACATGTCGTTTATATAATCATAAAAATCTAAATATGGTGTGCAGACGTGGGAAAGCAATGAGAAAGCGTTCCAAACATGCACAGTCGCTACTGCTTCGGACACTTCACATGCATTAAAACAGGCATGAGAGGTCTAATGCGTACAAAATGCTTTGCAATCGCAAAGGGGAATCTTTTTACTGTGACAAATTGGTCGTAGAAAACATAATGATATTTATATTTATAATATAATAATAATAATATAAAATGATTTCCTTTTGCATCATAAATACGCCTATCATAAGTACATATTCTCGCGTGATTGGGAGCAAATATTCCCGATAATACAGACTCGTGGGTGGAACGGTGACATGGGCGAGCAGGGGTGACCGTGCCTGCGGATTCAGGCGGGGTGAGGTGGCATTTGACCACACCGAACTCTGGAGAAGTCAACGTCGCTGCCGAGCTACACATCACCCCCTTGGAGTTCACCGATTGGTTCATCGATATCGGAGAGAGAGAGAGAGATAGGGATAGCTCACCAAGTGTTTGTGTCTGGTTCTGACCGAAGGGGAGTCAGGTGGGGTGGGTGCGAGGCCCCGCGGGCACTGTCACCCATGATTAGTCCTTGTTATCGGCTGCGCCGTGTGTTGGGCTTTGCCTAACCGGAACAGAAAGGGAACACCTTTTATGGAAGGCGCCGCGTGAGCTGAGACCGGCCGCTGACCGAATCGGACCCTGTTCACCTGCCCAAGTACACCCGGGAGTGCGACCAGACCGGCGCGCTTCGGCCGTCTCCACTCGGGCTGGGAAACGCCTCGTGACAGCAACCCCGGCCGGCTCCGCCCTCTTGCTGCTGCTACTGCTATTGCTACTGCTCCTCCACCTTCTCCGGTGAGCCCCACCGCCAACAAGTGGCCAGCAGCCGCCCTCGGCATCTCCTCCCTCAACTTGGCCCCCTGCGGGTGATCCATGGGAACGAAGGGAAGAAGATGGCAGGGGGGCGGGTAACAGCGACGCCAACAGTGGTGATATTTGTGCGACCGAGATCCCCCTTGACGTGGGGCCCGCGGGCATTTGTGCTCGGCTCTTGGTTGGGGGTTGTGGGTCCCGCCCCGCCTCCGGCCCTCGCTTTCGCCTCCAGTCATAAGTAAATTGGAGGTGCGCCTGATGTAATGGCCTCTGCTCCTCCTCCCATCTCCCCTTCACCGAAACGCCGCCGCCGCTGCTTCCGATCTCCTTTCCCTCTCTCTTGCGAGCGGAGCAGGCTTGGCGTGGTAGTTATGGTTGATTGCGGTTATAATACGCCATAGTTTGCAGCGTAGCCCGTAAGAGTATTATATTGGCAAGAGGAGGAATTTTATATTGGGGGACTTGCGGCTTAGAGTGTGGTATATGGTCGTTGGTCGAGGACGGGATGCCGACGCCGGTTAGCAACGCGCGAGCGTGCCTCGCGGCCGAAGCGGGCGCCGCGCTCGACGACGCCGTGGCCATCGCCCGCCGCCGCGCCCACGCTCAGACCACCTCCCTCCACGTCGTCTACGCCCTACTCCTCTCATCCTCCCCCTCCCCCTCCCCCTCCCCCTCCCCGGCCACTGGAAGAACAGCGCCTGGAGCCTCGTCCGCTCCGTGCTCGATCCTCCGTGACGCGCTCACGCGCGCCCGCAGCTCCGCGTACTCGCCCAGGCTGCAGTTCAAGGCGCTCGAACTGTGCTTCGGCGTGGCCCTCGACCGGCTGCCGTCGTCGTCGTCCACCAACCGGCAGGTTGCGGAGGGGAGCGGCGGCGGTGATGAGCCGCCGGTCTCGAACTCGCTCATGGCTGCGATCAAGCGGTCGCAGGCGAACCAGCGGCGGAACCCGGACACGTTCCACCTGTACCAGCAGCAGCAGCAGAGCGCCGCCGCTGCAGGGGGCGCGTCGTCGTTCTCCGGGGTGAAGGTGGAGCTCCAGCAGCTGGTGCTCGCCATCTTGGATGACCCCGTCGTCAGCCGCGTCTTCGGCGACGCGGGATTCCGCAGCACGGACATCAAGCTCGCCATCCTCCGCCCCCCGCCGCCCATCCTCCGCTTCCCCCGTGCCGCCAGATGCCCGCCGCTGTTCCTGTGCAATTTCTCGGCCGGGGATGGATTCGAGACGGCGCTGTCCCCTCGAGGGCTCGTCTTCCCTTTCGCCACCGCGGCCGGGCAGCTCCGCTCCGACGGCAGCGACGAGAACTGCCGCAGGATAGGGGAGATCCTGGCCCGGAAGAGCAGCGGACGGAATCCGATGCTGGTCGGAGTCGGCGCCGGCGAGGCAGCTCGAGACTTTGCCCAGGCCGTCGAAAGGCAGAATTGGGCGGTTTTGCCTCCGGAGCTGCGTGGAATAAAGCTTGTTAGCATCGAGAAGGAGGTAGTCGAACTCGGAACTGGCGGCGGCGATCAGTTGGCGGTCGGCACTCGGCTGGAGGAGTTGGGGAACAAAGCAGAGTCACCGGGAGCGATCTTGAACATTGGGGATTTGAAGGGGATGGTGGAAGGTAGCTCGGACTGCGATGAGAAGGAGAGCTGTTTGGTTTCGGAGCTCACCAGACTGTTGGAGGTCTACCAAGGGAGGTTGTGGGTGATGGGATGGTCGGCGACGTACGAAACCTACATGAAGTTCTTGTCCAAGCATCCAATGCTGGATAAAGATTGGGATTTGCAGCTGCTGCCAATCACTTCAGTGAGGACAGGGATGGGTGGATCACTTCCCAGACCTCCCAGGTGGGTGGATCGGTGACTTCATAGTTTAAACTCTTCTCTGAATACTACTTTAATTTTATTCGGCGACCGCGATTTTGCTCTCTTTTCTAATGCTTGGTTTCTTATTTGCAGCAGATTCTTCTTCTCCTTAGTTTCTGGAAAGACTCGACTTTATGAACTGTTCTTCATTGTTTTTCTGAATTGTTTGTGTTCTTACATCAAGCAATATAAGTTCAATATACTTGGAAAACTTTTAGCTCTTAGAGATTGGAGTTTGTTATGATCATGCAAAAGGTATGATATTTGTGGCAAAAAAGTTAAAGCTTGCATATTGAAGTGCATGAAGTCGGAATTACCGAGTAGGTTTGTATGGATTTAACTGTATATACATCTTTATCATGAACATTTTGCTTAACTATGATATTTCCTTCGTTCACTAAAATTTATGGATGCACTAGTAGAATTACCTTTATGAAATGGAACTATTGATTTCATTGCTTCCTCTTTCCAAGTTATGTGAGCAAATAATTGTTGCCTTTTTTTCTTTTAGAAAATGGATATGTCGTAGGACTAGATCAAAGCAAATATGTGTCTCTTTCGAAAAAGCATTACCTGTGACGATGAAAATCTACTAAGTAGATTGCACCTAGGGCTTGATTTGCCACAGAAGAACAGTGAGCATGTCCCGAAACTCTATTATTGTTTGCTAGCACATTACAGAAAAAGATTCGGTATGTAAAACGTGATTCTGAATGTTGTTGTGGTTGATTGGAGACAGAAGTCTGAAGGGTTTCATCTATTGTTGCTTCTATTGATAGCAATTTTCATCCTGTAGAACATGCTTTCATTAGCAAAAACTTTTGATCTGGGATCTCAACCATGTCTTGTTCATATGACAGCTTGATGGAGTCATTTGTTCCATTTGGGGGGTTTTTCCCTACCGCATATGATTCGAAAGGCATGTTTAGCAGTGTGTACCCATCAGGGCTCCACTATGAGCACTGCAACGACAAGTATGAGCAAGAAGTTTCTGTTACTCTTAAGGGACATTCAGATTCTCTTGATGATCAACAAAATGCAAACTTGCCTTTTTGGCTGCACGAACCCAATACGGTTAGCTTGAATGATGGATTCGATATAGCAAAGGTGTGTTTTCTATTTACATCATTGATTCTCATTCATTCTTTTGGAGAATTTAGGAAACTCCTTTACGTCACCTCTTTAACTGATTCACAAGCTTTTGTTGAACCACCCACCCATATGTGCCATGCCATGGTCTTGTTGTGTGTAAATGCAGCTAAAATGAGGCAATAGATGCATTTAAGTTACGTTCCTTCATGTCTGGGGTAAAATTCATGCAGTTTTCTTCAATGCAGGCTAAAGATGATAAGACAGTTTTTAATGCTAATGCTATGGATTTGCAAAAGAAATGGAATGACAATAGCCAATGCCTCCATCATGGTTGCCAGACAACGGATACAGATGATCGCCCTGCCGTTCCTGGTGATATCGAACCATCATGTATTTCTAACACGGAGAGGACCTGCAATCATAATAGTGAAAATCCTGATGATGCTCAAAATCAAATAGGGTTTGGAATTTTATTCCCTATTTCCGAAGGCACAAAGAAGATCACCGCAGCCAGCAAGAGTATCTCGTTGCCTTCACTTTTGGAACCAGGAGATAAGGACTTCTTCTTGAAACTGGAGGTCAGACCTTCCAAAAGTGAACAGATTCAGAGGGAGAGCTTCCAATCTCTCCAAGGTGATGATCATGCTTCACCTTCCTCTGTAACATCTGTCATGACGGATTTGGTTTTAGGAACTCTTCATGAGCCACTTTGCAACAAGGGAAATCCTGCTTTGCAAGTGCCAAAAGATCATTCGGAGGACTTGCCTGTTTGTTTGCCATCGATGAATGTCAATATGGTCAAAAGAAATGGCCCAGATGTTCCTGTTGATTCTTTTTCTTGCGTTGGCCATCAAGGTTCCCTGACAAATGGTACCCCTCAACGTGTCCTGACCCGCTCATTTTCACAGGTTTTGAATGGTTGTTCTTCTGCCTATGACAAACCCTCATTCATCTCATCCAGTACATGGCAAAAGTTTGATTTGAGTAATTACAAATCATTTTGTTCGAGTCTCGTCGATAAAGTTGGCCGACAAGAAGAAGCAATCAGTGCTATTAATCAAGCCATAGTCCGTTGTAAATCTGGTGAAAGACGTCGTGGTGCATGCCTGAGAGGAGATATTTGGCTCAGTTTTTGTGGTCCAGATAAGATTGGGAAGAAGAGAGTAGCAGTGGCTCTTGCAGAATTGATATATGGCAGCAAAGAAGACTTTGTGTGCATTGATCTAAGTTACCAGGATTGTGTTGCCCATCCCAAGACCATCTGTGCCCAACAGGTGGTCAATGGAAATGATGTACAGTTTAGAGGGAAAATGAATGTGGATCATATTGCTGCAGAGCTAAGCCAGAAACTACAATCTGTTGTTTTCCTTGAAAATGTGGATAAAGCTGACTTCCTCGTTCAGAACAGCTTATCCCAGGCTATCCGTACCGGCAAATTTCCTGATTCCCATGGAAGGGAATTTAGCATAAACAATGCCATATTTATCCTGACTTCACCAAGAATTCAAGGCCAAACTTTTTCTCAGACGAAAGAATGCAGTAGTTTCTCTGAGGAGACTATTCTAGCAGCTTCATGTTGGCAGATGAAGATTATCTTAGAATCTTCTCGAGAGTCTATTAGCAGTAGTCCCAGAGCTCCTAATGTCTCATTTGCATCAAGTCAAAAATTGAGGAACAATCAAGTATATCGACACTCGGTTTTTGTATGTAAGCGCAAGCTGGATGTCTCTCATGACTGCAGGATCCAGTACGAAAGCTTGATGTCTGCCAAAAAGGCACACAAGACTGCAAAGGTCGTCTTAGACTTGAATTTGCCTGTAGAAGAGGTTGAAGTGAACGATAACAACTATAGCAGTCATGAAGACTACTCCAAATCAGAAACTTCAGAGTCGTGGATGGAAGATTTCTTTGATCTAGTTGATGCATCAGTGGACTTCAAACCTTTTGATTTTGATGCCCTCGCCGATAACATGTTGAAAGATATAAACAAGATCTTCCGTGGTGCTGCTGGGCCTGATTGTTTGTTGGAGATCGACCAGAAGGTAATGGAGGAGATACTTGCAGCAGCATGGTCATTGGAAGATAGGGGAGCCTTGACTAAATGGTTTGAGCAGGTTCTTGGCAGGAGTTTCGTGGAGTTGAGACACCGGCGCAACCTGTCGGGTCACAGCATCCTTAGACTTGTTGCTTGTGAGGATGCATTTGCTCAGGACCATGCACCTGGTGTTCTCCTTCCTTCAAGAATTATCATAAGTTGATGATTTATATAGGTTTCTGTAGCTAGTTGTATAATGTAGCACGTAGCATTCCTTGTGAAATGACTATAATCTTGTGAATGCCATTGCTTTTCTGGGGTTTTATCAGGTTAGCTTGTATCCTGTAAATTGAATCAGTTTGCAGTTCAGGAAAGTTCTTGTATTTGACCAGATGAATTTGTGTTGCTGTTTCTGATGAGGAAGGGAGCAAAATTACTGCTGTCTCTCATCAGGATGTTGGTCACTGAGAATGATATCAAATATTGTTTTCTCCATCAATGCCTTGAGTCCATAAATGTGGAGGTGCACTCTCTGCAGGAAGACAAATGTTCTGAAGAAAATTCTCTTAAATTAAATGGCTTCTCTGGTTTCATGTCATTTAAGTGATGGCCCTCTTTTCAGTCTCTCTGGTGACAACATCATGATACCTCTCTCTCTCTCTCTCTCTCTCTCTCTCTCTCTCTTTATATATATATATATATATATATATATATATATATATATATATAGAGGATGTTTTTGTCACAAAAACATGGATATTAGAGATTAAGAGTATAATTGGTAGTGACTGTCCTGTTCATGCTTAGAAATGTGACAAAAAAAATTCCAAACATTTGTCTATATTAATGTTTCCTTTGTCTTTTCTTTGAATGAGATTGGACTAGCTACTGAGCTAGGTCTTATACTCATAAAGTGTATAATGACTTGAAATTAAAATATTACCTTACATTATAAACATACTAATTTGATTCAATGCCTAGCTAATTAATTTTCCAACTAGGGATGCCAAGGCATTCACCAACTTGACAGTCCTGACCCTTGCAGGGATTGTGCAAGCTGTTATTCCTTTTCTACCAATTAACTCAAGAAAGGGCATCTCCTAAGGATTTTGCCTTCCAACACTAAAAGACTTTTGATTTTTATAGAAATTCAAGCATACCGTAAATTTAGCGTATTAGATTATGTGATCCTATTATCGATATAATTAAATTATAATTATAATTATAGGTCAATAGAAAGGAAATCTAATTATAGTAAGATTATTTAAGAAATAACGTTGATGGGAGAAACTATTCTAATTACTTATCTTAATCTCTTTGCTTTTGTTTATAAAAGGATAAGACCTCATATGAATAAAACAACTAGTTATTGAAAGATTATATATCTTCTCTCATCTTCTCTTTGTCCAAATGAATGATAGAAAGAGAAAAAAAAGTGAGCCTATTTTTTCTTGCAGATCGACATCGTTATGACCTGATGACAATACATTTATAAATCAGATAAAATTTTTTTTAGTAGTATCCAAAAATAGACATTATATATTTGATCTATTATTATTTATTTTAATTTTTAATAATAAAGTTTTTTTTATATAATAGTAATATAATAATTGTTTATATGCTTGTATGACATACTCATGCCTTGATCCTTCTCGACTATTCTTCGAGGAGTGATTGAAGAATAGTACATATGGTTGCCCCTAACTCTATCAACTCCTTCGACCAATGGGCCAAGTTTAAACTTAATTTTATAAGTCAAGAATTATAAAAAAAAGTTTACCACTTTTGTCTTAGCCATCCGGAAAAGAGACATTTTGACAACCTTTACTAAGGGGTTCTTAGGGGAACTACAAATATTATCACACTTAAACCCATCCATTTTTATCAAATGCTTTCATCAACAACATTTGCCTCTCTAGCCTCTTCATTTTGGTTGTTAAGAAACAGATATTAAAATTAAAACCCTAACTCTTTTAACCTAGGTTTTTAATGGCTAGGGCTATATATAAAAAAAAGACAGTGGTGGCTGTAAACATGGTTGAGAAAAAGGAAGAAGCAGCAGTAGTAGCAATTGAGGGCAAAAGAAGAAGAAAAGGGAGAGGACAATACAGAGAGTGTTCTCACCTCAAGTTAGATCAGATTTATAGTGGATTCTTGTTGTAATCATGGAACAAGTTTTTTGGATATTGTGCATGGTGACATAATTCTTATATCCTTGTTATTCTCTTGTGATTATTGCTTGATTTTTGGGCAAGATATTTTGAGATTTGTATATTGATTATTGTTATAGTTGATACGCTTCTCTAGCTTTGCCCGTGATTTTTACACTTCGTGTTTGAGAGGGTTTTTCGTGTAAATCTTATTATTCTATGTGATTATAATTTTCGTTTAATTCCGCTGTGTGTTACTCATCCATAGGATCTAATAATTCAGGGGTCTATTGAATATCCAATAAGATAGGGGCTTTAGCGGATCTCTCATATCCGAACATCTAGTCGTCACAACATCTACCATATGTGTGACCCTCTAGGCCTAATATCGAGTTGGTCATGAGTCACACATATCATAACTCTTTTTGGCTTAGTGAATTATTATCTCTAAAATAATTCACTCGACTTATCGATTGCGGATGTATTCTACCACTACGTCGTAATCCCCAAATGATGCAGGAGAATCTAATCCATTAGACCTATTTGTCCTTGGTTATCGTGTATCTATAGCCTCTCATCTATCTAATATTCCAGAGATCGTATACCAGACATGATGTTATCAGGCTTATACGGTTTCTACTCAAGTCTTGCTTTAATCAGATTCTCCCAAAGAATTCTTTCTCTTTCGATCCGAATGACCATAGCTAGAGATTTACCTGAGCAAGAACACATGAGATATTTTTCTCATATCATTGAGAGTGAATGATCTTCTATCAACACTCAATAATTCTCGTAAAGTTAGCTATCACTACCAATGACCAATTGTGCTAAATTTAGAATTTCTAGGTCTATAATTCAAGTATCAAAAAGTGAAGTATTTATATAGAATGTCTTGGTGTCTCAAGTCTAAGGACTAGATATACCACTAGGATAATGGAATCACTATCTGTATAAATATATTGTGATGTCTATGGATCTGTGCAATATGAATCGAATCGTGATGAGATCATGATAATGAGACCGATTCATCTTTAAACACAAACCCTAAATAGTCTCGGTCATAGGTTACTCGAAAGGGACATCGAGATAACTGAATAGACCAGTATACTATATATCATCTATATGATGGAGGCAGCTAGTCTCATATTTACTCGTGTAGGGACACTATGGCTATAGTGTAGGTGCTCATTGGAGAATGAGTTAATTGATTGATCCACTCACGGAATACTAGATGGTTTATAATACTTCATTGTTAGATAGTGATTTCATCATCCCAATGGTGTACTTGGCCGTTAAACTTAAGACACAAAGGATGTCCTATATGAGTACTTACTCTCTAATACCAGACTTATAGGTTTAAAAGTTTTAGATCTAGCATAGTCGATCATCAAGAATAGTAGTCAACCTTATGAGGGCTATTAAGTATCGATAGAGGATCATCTGCTCTCAGTATTATGAGAGAAATATCTTATATGTTTTTACTCAGACAAATCCTTGGCTAAAGTCATTCCGATTGAGAGAGAAAGAGTTCTTTGAGAGGATCTGATTAAAGTGAGACTCGAGGAGAAACCGTATGGGTTTAACAGCACCATACCTAGTGTATGGTCTCTTTGATATTAGATAGACGAGGGACTATAGATACATAGTAACTGAGGACATATATGTTCAAAAGATTGGATTCCCCTTTATCGTCCAAGGACTATAGTGTAGTGGCCTAGTATGTCTGCAGTCGATGAGTCGAGTGAATTATTATTGAGATAATAATTCACTGAGTCAGAAGAAATTCTGGTAGGTATGACTGATAGCTAGTTTGATATTAGGCCTAGAGGGTCACACACATATGGTAGGTGTTGTGACGAGTAAAGGTTCAAAGATGAGATATCCGTCGGAGCCCTTATCTTTATTGAATATCCATTAAACCCATAAATTATTGAATCATATAAATGATATCCAATAAGAGCTAAGAGACTATTGGGTAAAGATCTACTAATATAAAAGGCTTGGATAATTGGATAGAGATCGAATACCCAATAGGGTATGATCTATTAGGGTTAAGTTGACAAGAGACCTCCATAAATAGGAGGGAACCAAAGGGCCATAGGCTAGACTTTTTAGCTATCACATCTTATTTTCCTCTCCCCCTCTCCTTCTCAGCCTATAGCCCCTGTTTAGGGCATGTGGATAGCAAGAAGGGCCAACCTCTTCTTGATTGCATGGTGCATGCAACGAGGAAATTTAAGGAGCGTCTTCGCAGCCCCTGCCATATGGATCATCACTAAAAAGGAGGGTGCTTGACATCCTTTATCCTCTCCCATATATTTGTAGAAATTCAGGGATATATGATCTTCCTATGTAACACAACCGTCTCACACATAGTTTTTTAATTTTATAAGTTTTTAGACACTAATCTTTTCACGATGACGAAAACCTTTTTGAGAAATTAAAGAATTTTATTTTTTTTTATTTTTCTATTATGTATATGATGTCACCATTAGATTTCTCTACACCTCATTCATCTAATATCACAGAGATCGTATATCGAGCATTGTGCTGTCAGGCCCATACGGTTTCTATTCGAGTCTCGCTCTAATCGGATTCTCCCGGAGAACTTTTTTTCTCTCAATCCGAATGACCTTGGATATTGCTCTAATGACATCGAGTGTGGATAATTGTCTATCGATACTCAATAGCCCTCATAAGATTGACTATCATTTTTGATGGCCAATTGTGTTAGATTTGAAACTTATAAACCTATAAGTCCAATATCAAAGAGTGGAGTACTCATACAGGATATCCTTGATGTCTTAAGTCTAAGGATCATATATACCATTGGGATGATAGAATCGTTGTCTGATAATGAGACATCATCAATCATTAAGCATTCTATGAGCGAATTAATCAATGAACTTATTCTCTAAGGAGCACCTACATTGTACCCATAGTGCTCCTATACGAGCAGCTATGAGACTAGCTATCTCGATCATATGGAAATGTGTATAACACACCGATTT
Organism: Musa acuminata AAA Group; assembly: GCF_036884655.1. Taxonomy (NCBI): domain Eukaryota; kingdom Viridiplantae; phylum Streptophyta; class Magnoliopsida; order Zingiberales; family Musaceae; genus Musa; species Musa acuminata. Next base: position 38,985,362 of record NC_088355.1, on the reverse strand, counting down.
ATCTGGTAATCTCGATGTCCCTCTCAAGTGAGTTATAACTGAGATTATTTAGGGTCTATGTTTAAAGGTAAATTGGTCTCATTATCATGATCTCATAATTCAATTCTCATTACACAAATACATAGATATCATTATATATATATATATATGTATATATATATATATGTATATATATATGTATATGTATATATATATATATGTATATATATATGTATATGTATATATATATATGTATATATATATATGTGTATATATATATATATGTGTATATATATATATATGTGTATATATATATATATGTGTATATATATATATATGTGTATATATATATATATGTGTATATATATATATATGTGTATATATATATATATATGTGTATATATATATATATATATGTATATATATACCAAACAATATAAAGTGAGAAAATATCATAATAATAATAAGTAAAAAGAATGCATATCTTGTCACACGTGCTATCACTCAAATGTTTGGCTCGTAGGACACTTATGATTAACACAATCTTGGTTGCAAGTTGGTACTTAAGGATGTGAGACATGTGGTTGATTTGATGTTGACTTTAATTTCAATTTGAAGGCTATATAATGAAGACTTTGATAACATATTTTTATATAAGATAATTGAAACTTAGTAAGGATTCCCTTGTTGTAGCTAATGGAAAAAAATGTCATACTTTATACAAGTTGCAGATCAAAGTTATGGTGAGTAATTGAATGCTACAGAGAAAAATACTTTAACATAGAGTTGTAAAACAAGTGATTGAGACGTATGAGTGAGAAGGGACTATAAGTTTTTTCGAAGAGAGAGATATTGTCAGACCTTAAAGGTACATGTTTGAACCTTTGTATTGATTATTTGGCTGGTAAACAATATAGAAGTTCCTTTGAAGGTTCTGCTTTGTCTAGAAAAATATATACCTTGAACTGTGTCTAAACAGATGCATGTGATCTTTGAGGACAAAAATTTATAGTGATTTATTAATGTTCCTAGTATTAGTAATGTACTTTATTTTGTTACTTTTATAGATAACTTTTTTTAGTAAAGTTTGAGCCTATGCCATAAAGATCAAAGATCAAGTTATTAATATTTTCAAAGAATTTCATGCCAAAGTTGAAAGAGAGATAGAAAGACAATTGAAATGCATAAGATTAAATAATGTGGTGAGTATATAAGATTGTTTGATGATTAATGCAAGTTACATGACATCCAACATTAAATGATAGCTCTTGATACACCTCAGCATAATACAATTGTAGAGAGGATGAATCGTACCATCATGAAAAATATCAGATGTATACTTTCACAAGCCAAGCTACCCAAAAAGTTTTGGGATGAGACTTTGAGGATTGTAATTGATATGATCAACTTATCACCCTATACAGTTTTAGATGGTGATGTTATATAGCATGTGTAATCAGGAAAAGATGTCTGGCACTTGAGAGTATTTGATTGTCATACATTTGCATACATTCCAAACATTAAAAGGTCTAAACTAGATGGTAAGACAAAAGAATATATTTTTCTTGACTACTCATATAATTATTTTGGTTACAATTTTAAGATTTAGAAAAGCGAAAGGTGTTTAAAAATAGAGATGTAGTTTTCTTTGAGGATTAAACCCTTGAGGATTTAAAGAAAGAGACACTAGCCAAGACTTTTTTAGAATGATTAGTAGACTATGACCTAATAACTCCTCCAGTATATCATGGTGATGTGGGAGATATGAAGGAAGATAGTATAAAAGTTGATATTGATCTACCTGCAGGATATGTTGAGCAAGAATGGAGAGCGACTTTTCATAGAACTTTAATTGAGAAGATCTTCTAAATAACGTCACCTTCCAAAAGATACTTTACAAAGGAGTATGTAATGCTTACTAATGCAGATGAACTAGAGAGTTACTAGGAAGTAATTAAGAATTGATTATTTGATATGTAGGAAGAGATAGATGCTCTATAGAAGAACTATATATGATTTGGTACAACTACTAAAGAGAAGGAATGTCTTGAAGAATAAGTGAGTTTTTAGGTTGAAGATTCAAGAATAATATTCTCAACCAAAGTACAAAATTATATTAGTAGTGAAATGCTTTAGTTAAAAGAAAATTAACTTTAAAGATATTTTTTCTCATATTGTTAAAATATCTTATATTCATATTGCTCTTGGTCAATCTACTCGCGTGGACTTAGAGGTTGAGTAGTTGGATGTGAAGATAACTTTTCTGATTTAGAGAAAATTTATATGGAGCAAGCATAAGGCTTCAAAGTTAAAGGTAAAAAAATTTTGTTTGTAAGCTAAAGAAAAGCTTGTATAGGTTGAAGCAAGCTCCAAGATAGTGGTATAAAAAGTTTGATTCATTTATGACTAAAAATGGATACAAAAGAGTAACTTCAGATCATTATATGTATATCAAATAGTTTTGTGAGGATTTTATTATTCTCTTACTTTATGTTGATTATATGTTTATCCTTAGGAAAGATATATTTACAATTAATAGGTTGAAGAAGAAACCAAGTAGGTCCTTTGTAATGTAATGAAGGACATAGGGCCAGTAAAGTAAATACTAGGCATACAAATTTTCCGTGAAAGAAAAAATAAGGAGATTTTATTGTCATAGGAGAAATACATCAAGAAGGTATTTGATAGGTTTAGTATGAAACATTGCAAATCCAGTTCACTTTCCTCTTTTAGGTTACTTCAAGTTATGCTCAAAGCAAAGTCCATCAAATGTGAGGAGAATGAGAAAATGTAAAATGTTCTTTATACTAGTCATAAGTGTCCTACAAGCCAATTACGTGAGTGATGACATATGTGATACGATACACACTCTTTTTACTTATTATTTATTTAGTATTTTTTTATTTTATATTACTTTTGTGATATCTATGAATCTATGCAATGAGAGTCGAATCATGATGAGATCAAGATAATAAGATCGATTCATCTTTAAACACACACTAAATAATTTCGATTATAGGTTACTCGAGAGGGACATCGAGATAGCTGGATAGATTGGTGTGCTATATACTCGTCCATAGGATGGAGGTAGCTGGTCTCATAGTTGCTTATGTGGGGATACTAGGGATACAATACATGTGTTTATTGAAGAATAAGTTCACTAATTGATTCACTCATAGAATACTACATGGTTGATAATACCTTATTGTCAGATAACGATTTTAATCTTTCTATTGGTATATCTGGTTCTTAGACTTGAGACACTAAGAATATTCTGTATGAGTACTCCACTCTTTGATACTAAACTTATAGGCTTGGAAGTTTCAAATCTAGCACAACCGATTATCGGAAGTGGTAGCCAACTTTATGAGAATAATTGAGTATTGATAGAGGATCATCCGCTCTCGGAGTCATGAGAGGAATATCCTATGTATTCTTGCTTAGGCAAATTTCTAGCCATGATCATTTAGATTGAGAGAGAAAGGGTTCTTCGGGAGAATCCAATTAGAGCGGGACTTGAGTAAAAACCATATGGGCTTGATAGTATCATGGTCAATATATATTCTCTAGGATATTAAATGGATAAGGGACTATAGATATATGATAACTGAAGATAAACATATTCAATGAATTGGATTCTCCTGTATTGTATAGGCTTAGTGTGTCTATAATCGATGAGTCGAGTGAATTAGTATAAAAATAATTTACTGAGCTACAAGGAGTTATAATAAGCACGACTCATAGCTAGCTCGATTTGGGCATAGAGGGTCACAAACATATGGTAGGTATTACGACAAGTAGAGGTTCGAATATGAGATATCCGTTAGAACTCCTATCTTATTGGATATCCAATAAGCCCATAGATTATTGGATCTTATGAATAAGATTCAATAAGAGCCAATAAGATATTATTAGGTAGAGATCTACTAATCTAAGAGACTTTGATAGTTGGTTGAAGATCCAATATTGAATAGAGTAGAATTCATTAAGGTTAAGTTGACAAGGACCTTTATAAATAAGAGGGAACCAAAGGTGCACTAGCTAGACCCTTTTTAGTTGCCATCTCCTATACGCCTCTTTCTCTCTCCTCCTTAGTTGACAACCCCAATTAGGGTGCATATGGATAGTAAAAAAGGCTAGCCCTTTCTTGATTACGTGGTGCACGTGGAGAGGAGGATCATGTTGTAATTTGAGGAGCGTCTTCACCACATCTGCCATGTGGATTACTACTAGAGAAGGGGACAATTGACCCCCTTCATCCTCTCTCACAAATATATAGATTTTCAAAGATATACAATCTTCCTAGTTAACATATTTTTTTTTTATATATATGTAGTTTTTGATTTTGTGAGTTTTTACGCACCAATCTTCGCACGACAATGAAAAACTTTTTCTATGGGAAATCTAGGATTTTATTTTTTTTTCTTCCATTATGCGTGTGATATTGGCCTAGGTTTCCCAATACCTTATGCTTTAATAATTGAAAGTCTAATGCACGTGATGATATGTATGAGGCGAAACATTGCATATGCAGTGGATGTTGCTATAAGGATTTTTTGCAAATCCAAACAAAGAACACTGGACAGTAGTGAAGTGGATATTTAGACATCTCAGAGGGAGCTCCAAAGCTTGTTTAAGCTTTGGAGGTAGACCACATATATTGATAGGTTACATAAATATAGATGTGGTAAGAGATATTGATATGAGAAAGTCCATATCAAGTTCTGTACTTATTTTTGCAAGGATAGCTATGTTATGTTAATCCAAATTATAAAAGTATATTACTCTCTCCACCACAAAGGCAGAATATATTACAACTACAGAAGTTTACAAAAAAAAAATTATGGATGAAAGAATTCTTACAAGAATTGAGACTAAAATAGAAAAATTATGTGATGCATTATGATAGTCAAAGCACCATCCATTTGTGTAAGAATCTAATTTTTCATTCTAAGTCAAAGCATATAGATATCAGATATCACTGGATTCCAAATGTATTTAAAGAGAAGTAGTTATAATTTTAGAAAATCTACATAGATGATAATATGGTAGGCATATTGACAACGACCTTATTGAAGAAAGGCAAGAGATGTGCCAACCTCTGTTTGACATAGCTTCACATTGAAGAGTCATGAGGTAGCCTCCTTAATTTATCCCATAGTGGGTTTTAATAACCCACAACCCATATTAACATTAAAACTCTAACTTTTTTAACATAGGCTTTTAACTACTAGGGTTGAAAAAAAAAAAAGAGGACAACGATGATTATGAATGTGGCTGAGAAAAAAAGTAGTAGTAGCAATTGAAGACAGAAGAACAAAAGAAGAAGAAAAGGAAAGAAGATGATAATAACATATTGGATATTTTCAATCATTTATGCAGTATTCTCATTGCAGGTTAGATTAGAATTATAGTGGATTCTTATTATGATTACTTTGGAAGATTTTGGATATTATGTACAATGACGTAATCCTTGTATCTTTGTTATTCTTTTGTAATTGTTGCTTGAGTTTTAAGCTAGAGATTCCTAGATTTATACGTTCATTATTTTTATAATATATTTTTTCTAGCTTGCCCTATGGTTTTTACCCTTTGTGTTGGAGGAATTTTTCATATAAATCTTAGTATCATATTTTATTATGATTTTTATTTAATTTTGCTGCATGTTATAGTTTGCTAGTATTTGTTCATATATAAATTTTTTTTCCTCACAAATTTACTACAAAAGTTAATCAGTTAATTATGGTTGAGTTTTTATTAGTCAAGAAAAAAAAAATAGAAGGAAAGAAGCCAACGAAGAGCGAACATCCTTCTCGACCACCCCTCAACGATCGATCTCAAGGCACCTTGAAAAGAGTTCAATCCTATAAATACTTCTCACGTTGAAGTATACTTTCAAGTGAGAGAAAAGAGCATTTTGTGGACACCTCAGTTGATGAAGTGTCCACCTATGAAGAGAGATAAAAGGGCTCGATCAAGCGTTGTGGTCATGAGATGGTGTTCCTATGACCATAAAACATTAGCAACAATAAAGATTAATATAAGAACCAAGAACGTATATAAATTGAGCGTATATAAATTTGAGTGCTTAATATGACGAACGTATATAAATTGAGCATATATAAATTTGAGCGCTTAACATGACTAGCTACTTATGAGTTGCTTCAAGAATGGACTTCATGTCCCTTTTATACACTCCCTTCACCAAGTTGAGATCCATCACCTCCTAATTTTATTATATCGCTTTTAGTATAATCTCCCATAGGTGAGAATTTACTGAGAGCCCCCATGTCAGATGAAAAGGGTCTACTATGGGTTTGTGTGAATAGATTGAGCATCGCATATGAGCATTTCTTATTTAATCATGTAAAGTTCTTATATGGATAGGTGGATTGAAGTATTGGCTTAGTTCGAGAAAGTTAATGAGCAATCCCCCATGGCCTCCCCACTAAAGGAGTTAGGGTGGACTTATTAGCTCCAATATCCGAAGGAATTACTCTCGGAAGAGCAACCTCACTTGTCATCATGACATTAACCTCTTTATAGTAGGAGGAAAATGAGATTAGTAAGTATCGAGAGAGGAGAGGGGATCATGTTTGGTCTTACTTGAAGAGGTGGAAAAATATCTCTTAAACATTTAAAGTTGGAGGAGGTTTGAAAGTTCACTAAGCTTTTTAGAGTTGAAAATATCTAAAAGGTTTTAGCACAAGATTCATAAGAGAGAATAAAATGTATCAAACAAGTGCATCCTCTGTTTATAGGGGCTAAATGAACCTTGAGCTCTACTACCAATAGTTCATTTGTCATATGGTTCAATTATATGGGTGATATGACAATATCAAATTGATCATAAAAGATTGATCACCGGGACTATAATATCCATGGATCCCCAATGCTTTGACTAAGCATAAACGTGGAGCCCCAGGATTCTCTCATAGTTAGAAATCATCAAGTAATCATCAGAATTGATAGAAATAATTAAAACAACAATGATAAACCATACAAATAGATTTGGATTGTCAGTATTTATTATATAAACTAGAACCCAAAGTAACAAAAGCCAATGACATACACATTAAATTGGCTACAAAACATCCATTTATGACGTTATGATTGAATCAATTATAAAACATTCATCTATCATCGTATGACTGAATTGATCATAAAGTATCTATGATTGATGGACATGATCAAATTGGCCATGAAGCACCCATCTAGGATAACACGATCGAATCAACTATTAAGAGCTCATCAAAACAATACAACCAAAATGATCATAAAGTGTCCATCTATGACAATGTAAATCGACGACAATCACCTTTCAATAATGATATAATCATATAAGTTAGAAAGCATCCCATGATGATACACTTGAATCATTCATACAACGTTTATTTACAATGATACAATTGAATCGTTATCCCGAAAATATTTCTCAAATTCTTTGAACCCATTTCTTAAATATCAAGCATTCCCTCAACATAGTTTTATAGTATCATCATTTAGAATATTCAACTTTCTAATACTATAATATATGACAAGTGCGGAAGTAAATCTCAATTAATTTTGAACTCTGTTTCGTGTTTAATAATTTGATTAGATAAATAAGTTATATTAAAATTTACTAGGATAAAAATATTTAAAGTTTTAATAATATTTTAGGTACTTTATTTTTAATTTTTTTAAATCCAAACTATATATGGGTATGGTGATGGTCAATTTGAGTTATTTTGATGATATATATATATATATATATATATATGTATGTATTAAAGCTGTTATCTTATGGAATGTTTTCCCTCATTTCTTAACAGCTCTTATTAGCTATATTAGTTGCTTCGAATTGGGGCATTCCGAGTTCCGAGACCCTTTTGTTGATTTCCCCGACGGGCGCCGCTCTGATCGCCATCGATGGATCGCGTGCAGCTTCTCCTCCTGGGGTTTCCTGTCTTCCTCTTCTTCTCCGACCTCGTCAATCTCTTCTCGACCTCACCGCCCCCGCCTCCTCTTAAGCCTTCCTCTCGCCTCCACCACCCCCACCCTCATCCCCACCCCCACCCCCACCCCCAACCCCACTCCTCTCCCTCCCATCACCAAACCGCCGATTTCCCCACCACGCCGCAGGTACCGGTTGTTACCATTCCCTCTTTTTTTCGGAACAGAAAATTTCTGTTATGGTACTTTTGATTCATAGGCGTCGCCATGTGTTTGACTCTGCAGAATCCGGAAGTCGGTGGACTTGGTTATGGCACCACGGTCGAGTTGAAATTCTGCGTTTCCTGCTCCTATAGGTATCAATTATTCTCCTCTTTTAATTATTGCTCGACTCTGAACTGTTTCATCAATGTTGGATTTCGATAAAGATTCGATCTTGAAGCTTTTGTTGATAATAATATATTTACTCTGAGTTTTCTAGTGATTTTAATTACAAATATGGATTGAAGAAGGGGAAAAGATTGATATATTATTGAATGATTTTCTGTTTGGTTACCAAACAACTAGTTAATATGATCATTGCTCATCCGTTTACTCCCAACTATCTTTATGTAGATTTTACACCTCTCTGGACTCCTAGTTAACTGGTTTTAGCAAATGTAAGTACTGTTACAGATGAAATCAGTATTTTCATAAGTAGAATTATTGTACAACTAATGTCATATAATTTTCTTATCTGTAAGTCAAGAATAGAGATATAGGCAAATTTATACCTTCTTATCTGGTTTATTGAGTTGAGGGATGCTTCTATACCATTCCTTATGGCAGCTGGAAATTTAGCTTTGCGCTGGGAACTAGGTGGATTTGTCACCTTGCGTAGAAGTCTTGATCGGGTGGAATTATGGTTGCTGCATGTGACCTGAAGTTTTTCGTTAAGATATATGATTATCATCATAAATATTATTGAACAAACATAGGATGAGGATGGCTGCCGAGAGATTTTTGTATTTTAACTTGATAGAAGGAAGAAGTGGAAAGACTGCATGTTTATACTACTAGTTTGAACTTATATTACTTTCATCCGAAATATCTACCTGATTTTCTTTTTTCTTGCTGTATTCCCCATGCTTTATTTTATTATAACTGCAGTCAAATTCATAAGTGCTGGTTCTGTTCTTTATTCCATTTTTGTGAGGAACATGTATTTCACTGTTTTCTTTCTTCTGATTGGGACTTCGAGTACTATCTTTGCTTCATTTGGTAATTGGCCTAAATTCTATGTTTGTTCTTTGAACATGAAATAGAATTCTAGCAGTAAGAGATCCTACAGCTTGTAAGTATTCTACGTGGATTTACTCCGAAAAATGGTTTTTCAACTTGATGAAATACGAATGGCACTGATTATTTTATAACATGATTAACATATGATTCATCTCAGAATATGAGGAGTTTTCATTTGACATCACTTGGTAATATGAATATTTTATTTGCTTCAGGGGTTCTGCAATGACAATGAAGAAAATGCTGGAAACTTCATTTCCTGGGATTGATGTGATATTGTCAAATTATCCCCCAGCCTTTCCAAAACGTGTACTGGGCAAAGTTGTCCCTGTTCTTCAAATAGGAGTTATTGCAATTATAACAGCAGGTGATCAGATATTCCCTAGGCTGGGCATGGCTCCGCCTCCGTGGTACTTCTCCTTGCGTGCCAATAGATTTGGTGCTATAGCATCGACTTGGCTTTTTGGCAATTTCTTGCAATCAACTCTGCAGAGTTCTGGTGCATTTGAGGTTTACTGTGATGGTGAATTGGTAAGAGATGTCTCTGACCATTTAGAGTGTCTTTTGTGATTTCTTGTGCTGCCACATCATGATTCCACTTGTTGAATTGTATATTTTAAGCAACTATGGGATACTCCTGCTTTTATGTCCATTGCATTTGAGATGTACTCTGTTCATGCATAATCTATCTCAAAAGCATTTTAAATATTTCAAAAAACATATTGTTTGACCTGTTTTGTAAAATTTGAGCAACAATATGCAATGGCGAGAGTTGATCTTTACTCTCTTCATTGACAGAAGTATGGTGCATTGGACTTCTCTTTGGAATAATTTGTGAACATTTAGTTTTTTATATTTTCATTATTCGCTCTAATTACTGAAGAAAATAGGATGACCTTAGAAATTTACTTATATGATTTTTTTTTCAAACACATTTTTGTTACACATAAGCATGGAAGCATATATAGGTAGGTAGATCCATGCATGTAGTATGATAAAAAGAGCATAGACAAACATATATAGCATGTAGATATAAGCATTATTTGGTACATGCATATATATGCAATATAAGTTGGCCTTCTTTGAGCATATACATATGTGTGTGTTGTTGTGTTTTTCAATTCACTCTACAAGAAGGTTGTGATGTACTTCAACATATCTACGGTTCTATTGCTGAATTTTTATCTGCACTCTTACATGATAAAGTTGAATGTTACACAACTACCCTGGATTTGTTGTGTAATTAACGTAGAAAGAAGTATGTTAGAGGATAATATATGGCTGCTGTGATAAAAACCAGCAGATGGTTTTGATCTGAATGACCCCACCTCACTGAAAGAAGAAATGAAGGCTGTTTAGAGAAAAATTAAGCTTCTATTCTACTAGTTTTAAGCAAAAAGAAAAGACATTTTGCGTTTTGATTACAAGAAAATAAAGAAATAATGATCTTGTGGCCTGAAATTAACATAAATTTAGTTTTTCAAATCCAACTACACCACCAGAAGGAAGAACATATGTTCCAATTGTACATGGTAGACAGTGCCTTCCAATTATTGAGTGTTGGATCAAAATATGGACAAAAGGATATTTTGTACCTCACCAATAGTGGTGCTAATTGGGTGTTCATGTAGGAAAGGATCCTAGCAAGGGTATTCTGAAAACATGATTCATGATTTCTATCACAGAGGTACCTAGTTGCTGGCTTTAATATTAAGATATTGCCATCTGAATAATACCTGCCATGCTGCATATTTTTTGTGGCAAAGTTTTGTTATGTTCAGATTCAACCATATTCGACCTCACATGACTCAAGCTTGCCATAATCACAGGAATAACATGTCCTGTAGTTCAGATTTGCTAAAACATTAATTGCTCCATGTAAGAATTTGACATGCTGTTTTGGTCTATTTGATCTACTGTCATGTAGATGCAGACACTTCCGACCAGTGTCAGGCCTCATCTGCAATTGCATGATAAAAATAATATATTTTCTTTCTGCATCCACTTTGTGTTGTTTAGTTATAGTATAATAACTTTAAAACATTATTTGGCTTTGTGTTAACTGAGATTTTTTGAGTTGCTTAGTGAGTAACAAGCTCAATTATTTTTCTGAATAGACAATAACAAATTGTTTATGAGGTAATTGTTCTATAATACATGGTTGCTCTTTTTGCAAATTATAATGCAAAACATCATTCACGAATTAGCTTATCTGAGCACTGATTTCTTTTGAGTATTCGGTGATTGATCATTGAGATTGGTCAGTAACCAATTACCATCTCCATAAAATCCTGCTGGTGATCACATCAATGGAGAAAAGGAAATGATGGAAAAAGAAGGGGGAGAAAAGGAGAGGAGAGGGAAGAAAACAAGGGGAGATATACTTACCTGAGCTACCAGTGCTAGATTATTTGGTTGTTGGATGCCACTTGTAGGCTGCAATTGTCCCAGAAACATTTCTCACTGGCTGTTGCTACTTAGATGTTGCATGTTGATGAAAGAGAGAGGGAAAGTGAGAACATGGAAGAGGTCACAATTTTTTTATGAGGGAGAGGAGAAAACCCTTGACCCACAACTCCTTTTCCCATATATTATTTTATAAAAATATAATATTAATAAGGGTGAATTCTTGGAAAAAGCCCATAAGTATGAGAAATTTTCAAATAGTATCCAAATTTTGAAAAATTCTCACAGAGCATTTTTTTTCTTCAAAATGATCATTTTGCCCCCATTGGACACTGCATCTCTGCCCTGCCAGTTGCTCCCTCCTATTGGGACTTGCCCATTGATGGAAGTGCAATATCTGTGGCCCCTCCACGGCCAACAATGGAGGCTGAGGGCTAGAGCAGGCCCCCCATCCCTTTGCCTACAGCAGATGGCGAGGAGGGGCTATGGGCAACAGCGAGGGTGTGCCGCCTCTTTCCTCGCTGGTGGTGGACAGCAAGGAGGTACACAACCAGCGATGGAGGCCACGGGCGAGGGCGGACTGCAACCCCTCCCCCCCCCTCCCATGCCCCCTCGCATTATCACGGACTTAGTTGGTTTTGCCTAAGTCGTGCGGTACCCTTACGAGTCCGTCCGCAGAGGTCAGCCTCCCCGAAACCTCCCATGGTCCCTTAGGACCTACAAAAGAGAAAACGGGTTAGAGAAAGCGCCTTACTCGGGATCCACAAGTAATTATTTCAATAAACACTTCATAACCAATGCAAATTACAAACAAACTTTACAAGCTCTAAACGGTTGCACAACAAAGGATCCACATGGTCCACTACAGATCGAAATATCTCACTAGTGTCCACATGACACAACCTTTATTTACAAACCTAAAAAGGCCACCAAACCCAACTAAATCGGGGCTGTTAAGCTTTCGACCGTCCCTCTATATACTGTACAAAGCATGAATAAACCAAAAGACACGGACATACATGAGCATTACATTAAACACCCTGTTTACAATTTTGTCCGTGATATTCTCCCCCACTTATTCCTTCGACGTCCTTGTCGAAGCCTTTGCCGACATTGCAACTCCTCGCCTTTACTGAGTCTTCAATCTTCTACTCCAGCTGCAATGCGCCTCTTGTTTCTCAGCTGCTCTCTGCTGCTGTTGTTGAGTAGTCAAACTTTTGATCCGCCATGCTGTTTCAATTTGTCAATGACTCTGACTCTAGTGTGGGGTTGGCTGAGTTGTGTTGATCCTTGTTGGTTCCTGCGGATCCTTCATATGAAGGAAAAGACCATCCTTGGTATGTGCTAGTCTTTCAAATGTCTCATGCTGTTTGAACTGGGTGGATGTCTGTTGGAGCTTTAACGAGCATCACCTCGCAAACTTTTAAAGTTTTTGAGTCCTTCCTCCACAAAATTTGCCCATCGATTCTTCTTTTCACTTAGTTGTCACTTCCAAGTAGGTTCGCATCACTTCCGCTTTCGATTGGCATTCTGTTGGGAAATGAAGCAGATAATCTACTCTCAGTAGCACTGATTACCATTGGTGAGGATTTGACAACTATTGTCTTTAATTCGATTTTTTCGAAGGGTCTTTGAACCTGTGCAGAGCTCCTCTGCTAGATATATATAAGAGAATTATGGTACTCGGTTTTGCCCATTCTCTTAAGAGTTGAGAAAGCAAAGGTTACTCAACTTCACCCGTCTCCTTGAGGGTTGTACTCCATGCATCGAGCTGGTTACTAGCCTTCGCTCGCTCTTTGCTCACACTTCCAAAGCACTTGAAGTGTTTTCACTCCTTGCGTTGAGTTAGCTACTGTGATTCACCTTCTTAATGCTATCGAACTTCTAGAATGCAAGAAGTTTTTACCTCAACTTGGAGCAAGTCTCTAGTAGTTTTGGTCACCTTTAGGATTGTACCGTCTTCTCCATCTTCTCTATCGCCTACTCCACTGAATAGCAAAGGTATAACACCACATACTGCCTGCTTCGTTCCTTGGTCGTGCACTCTTGCATCGACCTAAAGACCTTTACTTTCGGCTATCTTTAATGAGAAGCTAGTTGACACCGGTCTTACTAAGTTCTTTGGCCTTTGCCCTTCAGCCTTGTCTCGGTACTTAGAGTTTGCCTCTGTATTCTCCACCTCCTCGGCCCCTTTCACGACTAAGCGTTCTCTCTCTATGAGAACAAGGGATCGATGACTTCACGGAAGTCCCGCCTCTACAGTACTATAGCGCTGCCATGCCCATGGCCCTACTATCCGTCGCCTCGCATTTGCATCACTTTCTTCACGATCGGTAGATCTGCCTTTTGGCACTGTGACACTCCTCCGAGTCCACCTCCCTTCTAACCGATGGTTGGTTTTGGGTAGCTAAGTCCCTTTGGACTCGTCATCGCTTCCTCGCCCCTTTCGACCCCTTGCTTCAACACCTCTATGTTCTCCAAGCAGTTTCCCTTGGTCAATGGAAAGACAGATTGCAACTCCCATGCATGACCTCTGCCATCATGTTGTAGGGTTTGCATCGATTCTGTTCTCCTTAGTTTCCTTGGTAGCAACGTTCACTTACTCGGCCTTGTCTTCTGACTTACCAAGCGCCCTTAAGCTAATATGAGCTCTAGAGCAGTTCAACTCTCCAACCGCTTCGATCATACTTCTGTATGATCAAGTCTCCCCTATGGGACTCACTGATACTTGCATTCGAACTTTTCCCTCGATGGTACATAGCCCCCATGTGTTGATGACCAAGGCTTTCATCCGATGCAATATTCGATGCACGCACAGAAGACCCGCCTCTACGATACCATGACATTCACTCCTTGAATCAATAACCTTTCTTACCGTCGTGTTGTTCATCGAAGTGGAGCTTCTAATAGCTCCCGATCATACCTTATAGTCCCTCACGGGATAATATTTGTGTGTATCGTATTGCCACAAACTGTTCCACCACGATCCGTTGCACCATGTCGCCTCCTGGTGACATCTTCATTGTATTCTAATCCTCGTGGGATGAACTTGGATTGTAATCCCTCTATGTGTGGCCTCTGCCAACATATTGCAGGGCCTCTTCCACTTTCGATTGTGTTCGCTCCTTTGGCAATCAACCGTCGTCCACCCGCTCTTGGGTCACACCTAGACGAAGCACCGCTCTAGGACAGTCCGTCACCTAGTAGCTCCCGAAGTCAATCGACTTCGCTGAAATTGTTGCACCATTATCTGGATCCTGGGCCTCTGTCCCTACCAGCACAATCTCCACTGCGCACCGCTCCCTTCATGACAACTTGAATAGCAGCACTGTGGCATAATCTTCAAGAGTACTAGCCTCCGCGTCCTCTTACCTCGTGTCAAGACCTTCTGAACCCAACTTCACCTCCGCAAGTTAAGTCGCCTCAATTCCTCCGTTAAATGCTTCTTTGAGGTAAGGTGCATATGTTTCGAAGCTCCCTTCATCTTTTGACAACATGTAGAATGAGCCAGCTTGATCAGAATGAGGGATCAATGGAACGACATGATCCCGCTCTTGCCTCTGAAAGAGTTCATGTCCTTGACCTCTGTCCAAGGAAAACTCCGTGCCTCTGTTCCATATTCCATCTTCTATGCCGGCTCCCTTCATGTGGCTTGGGTACTTCGTCAAGTTACACCCAAGTTGCTTCGCTCCTCGTTTTTGTATTGAGTTGATGGTGGCCCTCGTGCCCACCATTTCACGGGTCAACCCTCCATTGAGTCCGATCTCCATATAGACTCCAAGATGACTTCATTTGTGTTGCCTTGGATCGCTCCCCCACTTGATCTCGCAATGCATTATCCCAAGCGAGATCATGCGACTACTCCTCACCGCTTGCTTGGTCCGTTAAGTTTTATGAAGTTTATTTATTTTTTTTAGGTACTCCTCAACAAACTGTGTATTGTTTTGCCTCCCGCAAACGCATTTGTTAGATCGTGACTCCACGTTAATACAACCCCCACTGCACCCCTCAAGGCCTAGCAAAATGCTGAACTCACTGCACACTTCAGCCTACCACGGACGTATCCTTCTCATGCGGAAGAGAAAGTTTCAATGCTCCATGGCACCGAGTTTCGATCGCCTTGGGATGGCCACGAACACTCCATCGTTCGCATACAAGCCTTTACATGAGTACCGAATTCTTCGAGTTAGTAATTCCCCTCGCCTCTATGAGCTTTGCATAACTCTTTCAGTCGTTGAACAACTCATTCCACCTTACATGATCTCATCCTTTATCAATCGCCTCGCTTGCCTTGAGCACCATCAAGTATGGTTGCCAACGTTGAGCCGTAGCTCAAACTCAGCCATCCTAACCTTTGTGCGCTACGCATTCTTCCCAGCTTGCTTGTCCTCGTGGTGCCTCTTGCGCGAAGGATTGGTCATTCCTCTGAATGTCAATCTCAGATGCCCACTTTTTTTAGCGACTCATTTTCCCTACATCTCCATGCCCGCATTCCCCTAAACGGTTGCGCGTGCTGGCTGCCCTCAACACAGACCCGCTAGGTCCCCCACGTTTGTATGCCAAGTGTTTTTACGAGTGCTTGTCCCGCTCCGGTACCATGTCACGGACTTAATTGGTTTTGCCTTAAGTCGTGTGGCACCCTTGCGAGTCCGTCCGCAAAGGTCAGTCTCCTCGAAACCTCCCATAGTCCCTTAGGACCTACAAAAGAGAAAACGGGTTAGAGAAAGTACCTCACTCGGGATCTACAAGCAATCATTTCAGTAAACATTTCATAACCAATGCAAATTACAAACAGATTTTACAAGCTCCGAACAGTTGCATAACAAAGGATCCAAATGGTCCACTACATATCGAAATCTCTCACAAGTGTCCACATGATACAACCTTTATTTACAAGCCTAAAATGGCCACCAAACCCAAACTAATTGGGGTTGTTAAGCCTTCGACCATCCCTCTGCATGCTGTACAAAGCATAAACAAACTTAAAGACACGGACATACATGAGCATTACATTAAATACCCTATTTACAATTTTGTTCGTGACAGCGCAGCAGATGGCAATGTGGGGCTATGAGCGACGGTTGTCTAGCAGAAGAGGTGGTGAGTCCGATCGAGGCAAGGGTAAAATGGTCTTTTCACATGACCCGGGGCACCTTGTGGGAACTTTTCAAAGTTGGGGCGCTCTGTGGGAAATTCTCAAACTTAAGGCCCTTTTTTTTTAGAATTTACCCTATTAATAAATTACTAAAATATGAATATTTATTGTATATATAACTTTTTACTATTGTTAGGCTTTTTATAATATTATTTTTTGGATCTGGATCAATGGATCGGAGCAATCACAGATCCCAGGACTGCTCTCATTTTGGAATCATGCAAACCATGGTTCATTAATTGGAAAGTCAGTTTGAGAGTGTTTTTCTTTATTATTAGATCTTATAGAAAACCTTTTGACCATGCATCTTCCAGAGTGAGGATAGTTGTCTTTTTGTGAATTCAACTTATGACTTGCTTAATGATCTTTCTTTGTGAGTTCCTATCCAGAAAGTAAGACAATATGATGTAAACTATGTGAAACCTGGTTCAAGATATCATGTCAAAAGTTCAATCTGCCAAAGATTTAACTTGAAAACTTGGAGATGAGAATAACTGTAGTGTATGGTATGTGATTTTGTTGCCTATCTGATTTCAAAATACCTTTGAAGTTGGAAATACATTGAATGAAAGCAATCATGATTTTTTTTTGCAGGCATGGATTAATAATCTGTACAACAATTGATAAACTTATCTGACATTTTATTTCTTGCAATTGTCATTTCTTTGCTGCTTGATTATTCTACATATATGTTTTTGGTTTCCTTATTGTAGGTTTTCTCCAAACTAAAGGAGCAGAGATTCCCTAGCGAGTTTGAGTTGAGGGAATTAATCGGTAAGAGAATACCTGATTCTGCATTTGGGAAGAACCTTGGAAGCGTTTGGTCTTAATTTACAGGCAATCCTTTCCGCCATGTTAGCAACTCTGAAGGGTGTGTTTTAAGCCATGCAAACTAATTTCATCATCCGATGGATCTCTGCCATGTTTCTACTTTTCAAGTATCAAACTCCAATATGCATGTCTATCACTTGAAACATATAAAACATGATTAGATTGTCACTTTATTCACACTATGTTGCTGTGTTCTATTTCTTTTACCGTATGATGCTATTTTCATGTCATGCTATTTCTTTTACCGTATGTAGCTGTGTTCCGGCTTTGTTGTTGTTGTTGTTTGAGTTAGTTTCGTGACATTGAGAAGCACTCCGAATTAATTTTTTGACATTGATTCATGTCTTATTCTCTTAAAATTAAAACATTACTATAAATATCTTTTTTCATAAGCCATTACCGAGAAGATCCCCTCAAGAGATTTCCAGTTCCTTGTCGATAAATCCACTTCAACACACTTGAGGAGAACAAACACTGTCCAAGTACAAAGATTTCGAATCCATCCTTAGGGCTCTACCTAAAACAGTTGCAATGCCAATATTGAGAACTGTATCCAAACAAGGTCTTCATTGAATTAAGTCTTTCCTAATTTAGTAAGACATGATGTGTAGATTCGCTGGGTTGGATTCGGAGCAGGTGCGGGCGTTTCGAGCGAGCACTAAATTTGGACGTTTGACTTGGACTGGTCAGAGTCTGAAGAATCTTTCTTGCCAATTAACATAATATGAACCATTAAGGTGGAATAGATTAGTCATGAAATTTAGGAGATCAATACGGAAGGTCTTAATCTTATAGAAAAAATTATTATTTTTGTCACGGAAATTATGATCACCCAAATATGACTGTTGTAATTCATATTTGGATCTGCTCTTCTTTTATCGGGTTCGGATCCTTCGCGTTCTAATTCGATCCGATCCGATGTGAGCCACAGAGCGTGAATCTTTCTTGTCGCTTGACCATTACAAATCATTATGTGCTCACGGCGTCTTGTAGTCCGCGGTGCTGTTCAACCCTCCTCGCTTTCCGCAGGGATCTCTCGCGCAGGTACCGCTGCAGTGGATCGCGGCCCCTTCCGTGTCCCCTTTTCTTTCTCCTATTTTGGGTCGGAGCGGCCTGATTCGCCCCCCCTTTTTCCTTCTTATTCCCCCAGGAATCACCGCTGAATCCTGATTTTTCGTCGAAAGATTCGCTCTTTGGTCGTTCCACGAAACCAAAAAAAAAATCTCATTTTGGTGGTAAGAATTTGTTTCTTTGAGTTCCGATCTTCCAATAAGCACTCTATTGACTCCAGTTTAGATTCGAATGTTTGATGTTTGATTTGAAGGAGAGAAAGTGCGGGCTTTTGTGACCTGGTTTGTGTATATTGTTTTTTTCTCTTCCTACATCTGTCTTGGAATTCCAGATATAGTTGGGTGAATCTTGGATTTGTTTGTAGTTCGTCTAATTTGTGTTGCTGTAGTGTTTTGTGTGATCCTTTGCTTGTGTACTCTTAAGAAGAATTTTCTTGCTTGAGTTTTTTGTTCTATCTAATTTGTTTTCTGTCTTTTCAATAATTTTGTTCCGAAATTTATAAACCCTAAATCTGGTAGTTAATGATGTATTTTTGTTCTGGTTTTTGCCATCCCTGCTGTAGTCTGCTTCGAATGGATTGTGCCTTTGATTTTTTTTTTCTTTTAACAAAACCAAATGCAAAGCATATCTTCACAGTTATGGCATGCCAGCAGGGTTGGATGGGATGGGATGGGATGTAATGTGTAGGAACGTATGTAGGAATGCAGTATATGTAGGAATGTATTGTCATGCCATAAATTATCTGTATTGTATTGCTCATTTAGGTTGAGACCTACAATTTCCTTACAGTTGAGATCCAATATCAATTCCAAACACAATGATCTTTCAAGTGGCCGAAGTTTTAGGTTGCAATTGCTTGATAATATATTTGTTGGGCTTCATTACGAAATAAATATGGCTTTGATTATTTTAGTACATGTAACAAGAATTCCAATTCTTATCTCAAGGAATCCATCGGCCTAATGGACTCTAGCTGTGGAGCTATGCTAGCCTGTCATTTTCTGAAAGAAGTCATTTTGTCTATTATTTTATTATTTTGAGGAAGAAAGCTTATGATGCACTATTTTCATACCTAGATATATTTGGTTCCTCTCTAGTTGATGTCAAGGGATAGCACACAAGTATGCATGGTTATTTTGGTCAGTCAGTTTCGAGTCACCGCAGATCATATTAGGTGCCTGTCTTATGAGCTTTTGTATGAAATTTAGTATATGTCTTATGTGTTCTTAGCAGAAACCTGTGCAGATTTTGTCCATTCATGTTCTTGTAGATGGGCATGCCTATTGAAGCTGTATCTAAGGATTAATGTGCATTTCTTGAGAAGGTTCATCCACATGCATAACTAGCAGCGTCTTTAGTTGTCGAGTTATGTGTAATATTTTTACATATGCCTATCTGAAGTTGTTGGTGTCATTTTTGTTGTAACGTGCTCCATAATGCATATTCTTTTATCTTCTTAGACCTACTGAGCTAATGTTAGGATGTGGCCAAACCCTCTACTTTCCAGTTCTTATTTGGTCCAGGTTTGCGTACTTGACCATAAATGGGCTAAAATAGGGTCAATTATTCATGGTTCTGCCTGGCAACCTGTTGACCCTTCAATTCATCAGCCCGGTGGAGCTTAACAAGACTTTAATCCGGTACAAATTTTGTCCAGCTTACCTCCAGCATTCCTTCGTGTAAAGGAGGACTATACATAGTTTTGGAGAAGGGTGTGTATCTTTTCCACCATTGGAAGAGAGTGAACAGCTGAATCCCCCTGGGAATGGGTGTGGAAAATGACCTTCCCAAATCAACTCCTAGTCAAGAAAGAAGAGAGTTGGCCGATTATCCTCACTAAGAACTTCTAGTAGTAAACTTTTTTTTTGTATAATAATTATATTTACTGACTTTTGTCAATATTTATAGTAACTAATTTAGTTGGTCAAAATAGATCTAATTTATGTCTAATTATTTTTGAGTCCCAGTATGAGTATATGATATGTAGCCAAATTATTTTATTATTAAGATATGCATTTTTAAGGGTTTTAGGTGCCCTGTCTAGTGGGTTTTGGCAAAGTGACGAGATTAACTTTTCTCACAAACCCCTATATTTATTAGAAAGCCATAAGCCTAAGGACTCATGTTTGGATGTAATTTTCTTTTCTTTTTGAATAAAATTATATTAGTTATTGAGTTCTCTAACTGATAGCTTGGAAGGTCCTCTCCTCCTTGTATTGGAGAAACACTTGTTCGGAACACTATCTCTAACAATTAAATGTACTAGTTCTAATGGGAAGCATCTAATATCTATAGTCATCCAATTTCTGTATTGTTTAGTGTGTTTTTTTTTTCACTTTTGGTAGCTGTCATGGAAGGTGATGCTATTTTACAATTTTTATTTTCCCTTGAATCCTTCTGCAACTTTAGTATCCTAACAGTTGTTTCTTGGCTGTCAGATGGAAGCACAGAGTTCCCATTCCTCGCAGATCATTGATATTAATTTAGATTTGCCAGGGGATGAACCTAGCATAAACCGTAACAAGATATGTAGTGGCAGTGCATGTGGTTTCTCTGATTCCCGATCAAACTCAAAAGATGCCCAAGAGAGATTCACTTCTATGCGCAAGCTACTAATAGCTGTTGTCCTATGCATCATTTTCATGTCCGTTGAAGTTGTTGGAGGTATTAAAGCAAACAGTCTTGCAATTCTGACTGATGCGACACATCTCCTCTCCGATGTTGCTGCTTTTGCCATCTCATTATTCTCCATATGGGCATCAGGATGGGAAGCAACACCACGTCAATCTTATGGCTTCTTCCGTATAGAAATTCTTGGAGCTCTGGTGTCTATCCAGCTTATTTGGCTCTTAACTGGCATCCTAGTTTTTGAAGCTATTGCAAGATTGCTCCATGACACAGGTGAAGTGCAAGGTGTCTTGATGTTTATTGTATCAGCCTTTGGTTTGGTTGTTAATATTGTTATGGCTGTCTTGCTTGGACATGACCATGGCCATGGCCACGGCCATGGTGGGCATGATCATGGTCATGGCAGCCATGGTGATGGTCATGATGAGCATGGCCATGTTCACAGTCATGTAAACCATGGTCACACTCATCATCATGATGATCACGATCATGATCACGAACATGATGCAGAGCATGGTCATAGCCATGCCACTGGCCACAATCATGCAGAGGATTCCAGAAACAAGGAACATCTTAAACCTCTGCTGCACCAATCTGAAGAAGCCCCAGCCAGCAGAGAAGATGTTAAAGAGAAAACAAGAAACATTAATGTGCATAGTGCCTATCTCCACGTCCTTGGTGACTCCGTCCAGAGCATAGGCGTGATGATCGGAGGGGCAATAATATGGTGGAAGCCTGAATGGAAGATAATCGATATGATATGCACGCTTGTCTTTTCCATCATCGTTCTGGTAACAACGATCAAGATGCTTAGGGACATACTTGAGGTCTTGATGGAGAGCACCCCACGGCAAATCGACGCAACCAAACTTGAACAGGGGCTTTGTCAGTTGGATGGTGTTGTGGCCATTCATGAGCTGCACATATGGGCAATCACTGTAGGGAAGGTTCTTCTAGCATGCCATGTGACGATCACTCAAGAAGCAGATGCTGATCTTGTACTCGATATGGTGATTGGGTATATCAAAAGGGAGTATAACATCAGTCACGTAACCATCCAAATAGAACGGCAATAGATCCAGTTGTGGCTGACTGCTGCTAGTGCTAGCTAGTTTCCATTTCATGTTCATTCTTCCATTGCTTCAATCGGCTATTATTGTCTTTTGCTTATGCTCCTTCCTGTGGTGATGTCAAACTGCAACTGATTCAAGAGTTAGATGGTTTGGATGGTTCTGTGGTACATCTCTGGCTGGTATCTACTGCAAGTTATTCCAAAGTGCAGCCTTTTTTGTATCTCATGCCATCTATCATGTGGTAGTTGGTTGACTTCCCATTTTCAGCCGAATTTTGTATATGTAGCAAGAACATCATGTCAGTTTGTGCTGTAAAATGTGGTTCATCATTCCTGCAACGACAATGCCTTAATGTGGTTCATAGTACTTTTTCTTGATGCTGTCATGATGTCACATATGCGTTGATATACTCATTATCTATTTCTTGATCCTGAATCTTACATAGATCTACTTGACTCACTTTCTCAGTTAAAGCAGGCATGTAACTTTGTTAGATTGTAGGAAGTGAAATAACTTTGTTGCTGTGATTGAAGCTGACTGACTCAATAGTACTGTGGTGATCTGATAATTGATCTAAATGGAGTAGAATCTTGTTGGGCTCAGTCTCTAACCATTCGATTATTTTTTTGGTAGCAACTTAATTTTGAGATGGTACAGATCCAACATGCTAAAGCTCTGTCCTTTTAATTCTGTTCTCTTTGCATGTTGGGACATTAGCTGGGAATCTATTTCTTTCAGACAAGTTGTCCTCATGCTATATAATTCTCATTATGACCTCTGATACGTCCACATCTGTTTCCTTCCCCCATTTCCTCGTCACTGGTTGTCTTTTTCATACAGATAATATTCATTTCTTTATTAAAGTGTGCCAATTTTTTGTTAGTAGTCCTTTTTTTTAATACAAATAATAATATTTATTTTTTTATTTTTAGTGGTATTTATTTTTGATACAAATGATACTCATTTCTTTATTTTAAATATACCAAATTCTTGTCCATTGGTAGTCTTTTTTATATTAATAATATTTTTTATTAAAATATATTAATTATTTACTAGAAATGACATTATATTTTTTTTTTATTATCATTGTTCGTAGGTTTTAATAATATTATATTTTTATTTGAGCCATTTGCACTGCCTTCAAGTAATTTTATATTATTTTTATTATGATGATCAATATATTATAATAAATAAAATTTTAATTTTTATTTGGGTGTTGTAATTTTAACTTATTATAAATGTCTATTTGATCAATATATGTTTTTATTATGTTTTGATTTTATTTGACTCATTTATAATATTTTATTATAGTTAATTTGTTAGAGATAATTTAAATAATTTTTAAATTATGAATTTTTTTAATTTCGAAACTGAAATTATGCATAAAAAAAAATTCGTCACTCATTTTAATCCGCCGATATAATTCTTGACGCAGCCGTACATCGTCGCCGTCCGTTTGTGACGGCTCGCCGTGATTGATCGCATGACGATCGCTTATGCGTCCCCATTTATTACTTCTGTTCATCTCGTCCGCCCAAATTCTTCTACAAATCACGACACCGCAATCGAACGGCTCAAAACACCCACCGATGCAACACGGACGGCAGATGTGGCTCCACCCGTGGAATCTTCCCCGAGATGTTGGCGCTCCTTCGCTAACTCACCACCGCGTCTCTCCCCTCCGTTCCTATATAGCGTCTAAACCCTAATCGGCGGTCTCGATTCGGTCCATTCCATTTCCATTTCCCTTGGGATTTATCTCGTTGTTGATCGGAATTCGATGGCGAGCAACGATCCCGATCGCGAGGAGGAGGCGGCTGCAGCCGGCGAGGACGAGGACACCGGTGCCCAGGTCGCACCCATCGTCACCCTCTCCGAGGTCGCCGTCACCACCGGCGAGGAGGAAGAGGACGCCCTCCTCGATCTGTAAGCATTTCCTTTGATCCGAACCGTCCCTCTGGTTTTCTTGGCGATCTCAAGGTCTGATTTGCTCGTTTGATCTCTTCGTGCTCGTCCGCCTGCCGCTGCCAGAAAGGCGAAGCTGTACCGGTTCGACAAGGAGGGGAACCAGTGGAAGGAGCGGGGAACCGGGAGCGTGAAGCTTTTGAAGCATCGGGAGACGGGCAAGGTGCGGCTGCTGATGCGCCAGGTCAAGACCCTCAAGATCTGCGCTAACCATCTCGGTAGGGCACTCCGCCCCGTTCTTGATTCTGGTTCTTAGTTGTTGTTGGTCTGTATCTGAAGTCTCCCTTTCTCGATTTCCGTCTCAGTTCTTCCGTCGGTCAAGATTCAGGAGCACGCCGGGAACGACAAGTCGTGCGTGTGGCATGCGTCGGATTTCGCCGATGGGGAATTGAAGGAGGAGATGTTCTGCATACGATTCGGCTCCGTAGAAAGTGAGCATCTTTTATCCTTTTCCTAAATTTATGTAAAGCCTCTCTGCCATTCCTACTTTAGTTCGTTGACTAATACTTTTATGTAACATAGTAATTGTGAAGTATGAGTATTATTCACTAGTTTTAGTGTCTATCCCAGTAGTTTTAGTGTCATTCCCTCTCTGCCATTCCCTCTTGTGCTTCTATCCCAGTAGTTTTAGTGTCTATTTAATGTAATAAGGGATGATGAGCATGTTGGTTCTTCAATTCACTGTTGTCCATTTTATGTTCCTGTGATTGTGACCCCAATCCTTATTGCCATTTGTTTATCCAAAGCCGCAACTGAAATAGATTATTTTATTATTCATCTTCCTTCATATTATTTATCACTATACTGCTTACAAGCCCAAGCCCTTGTGTGAACTATTTCAACTTTAATGGAAGCGGTGTCTGTAACTCTGTGCGCTCATTGTTGTTGCACCTTTAGTATGTCATGGTCCGCGATTGATGCCATTGGTCAGAATAACTTTTTAGAAGGGAGTGTGTGGGACTGACTGTCTTGTTTGTTAAAGTGCTTGCTCACAGATTTCTTGGCTGGAAGGGTTCAGATAAGTGTACCATAGGGTTAATCTTCCTTCATCCTTCTGAAACTACTGCTGATGTAGTCTGCTTTTTTTTCATTTTTACTTGCTTTTAGCACATGAACGTCCAATCTTTATATAAATGTCAATTCTGGTGTTTCTAAGAACTTGATCAAGTGTTGTGAACTTGTGGTCGCATGCATGAGTCTCTTTCTATGGCTTTCACTTTCCATCTTCATTCGTGCGTGTCCTATGATGTTTACTGAAAGTGAAGGACAATTTTAGATCCTTCCATTAGGTTCATTTGATTTTACCATCTATAATTCTTGACATTGTTTTATGCCTGATGTTGCTTTGTAATGTGGAGCTGTTACTAGATTTAGTGGTACTTATAGGCAAATTTTCTTCCTACTAATAGCAGAGTTAGCAGTGTTAGGGACAGTTTTTTGAATGAGGGGTGATTGCTGTTTTAGTTTTCTCTCCATTGGAGAGGAGCAAAATGATCTGTGACATGAATGGAATTGTTAAGAACGAGAATTAAAAGGCTCTGGTATAGACAAACTGCAGGATGGACTTCTCGATGTTGATAGGGTCTGAAATAAGGTTTAGATCTGAAAATAAATTGAATATCTGACGGAAGGTTCATATTACGTGCACAAAAAATCTGGTAATTGAGAAAAGCTATGATCTGATAATCAGTCTTAGATGTCATCGCAGTGCAAATCTTTGAGCCCAAAGGGCATAATGAATCGATCAAAGAGAGTATTTGGAAGATAGGGAAAAATTTTAAAAAACTGGAAAACAAATTCGTGGTTTCCTCTCATGCTGCAACTCGTTTGAAGCCTTGATCTTTTTAACAAGGCCGTATAGATTTTGTGGTTTTCATTCCCCTTTTTTTTTCATTTTCTGTTGATTTCTTTTCCTTTTGCTCTTTTTCATGATGAAAAGGTTGTAGATGCTAGACAATTACATATTGTTTGTCATGATGTGTTACCGTGTGCTACACCACCATAAAAGGATTGTCAAGCTTTGTCCTGTGTTAATTATTTTAATTGTTATACCATATGTCATGTATATAGCACACATGTACTTTTACATAGATATGTTTGATTATAGATTATTCTGGTCAAGCCAATGGAATTGTTTTCTTCTTTGTCATATGATCATTGCTTCAATGAATTCCCTTCAACTGAAGAAACTTAGTTGAACTATGGAGGTCGAACCGAACAAGCATGTGCTGTGCAATGATAGCATAAAGTTTTGAACTCGTAGTATAAACCAAATGCTTTACTGGTTTGCTTCAATGAGTCAAAGGTCAAACTCGAGAAGCATGATAATAGCACATACATCTGAATGATTCTTGTTATTAACCAAATATTTGTCTGGTTTGCATAAATAATTTTGATGGGCAAGCTGGATAAGTATTTAGGATATGTTTAGTCTTAACTAATCATTTAGATCCGCAGACATTCACAAATGAATGAATCCTTGATCTTTGCTTGTCGATAATCCCAAGAACATGTGTGGATTTACTCGTATCTCTTCTCTCTTTGTTTGTGGTTATGCCTTGGATTCGTGCATGCATGTTTTTAGCCGCTCTACCTTTGTCACCCTTTGGAGTTACTACTACCACTTTTGGCTAATTTTTTGTCTTTTCATTCTTCAATTTGTTGCACAATGAGTTTTCTTTGACATTTTGTTGGTGCTCAGAACCAGCACTGAAGTTGGCTGCCTATTGATAGGAGATCAATTAGATTTTGCAATCTTTTAACATTCAGCTTCACAAGATATTTTGTGTCCAATTAATAGAAAATCGACATAAATATTCGTGTGCACAGACAGACCTTAATGATGACCATACTGAACAAAATCTTGTGTATTATCAAACCTCGTGCTATCTCTGATGTTATCATTAGCTGTGCCTATTAATAGTCATCAAAATTGCAGTGGCATCTCCCCCTTCTACTGACCCTCGATTTGCTCTTCCACTATAGACTGCAAGAAATTCATGGAGACGGTCGAAGGCATTGCTGAATCTTCTGAAAAGAACGAAGAGAAGGAGAGCAAGGATGCGTCAGACGCTGCTGGACTCCTGGACAAGTTAAGTGTGCATGAAAGCAAAACCGAAAAGGGTCCAGAGGAGGTTCCAGCTGCTGCTGTGAAGGCAGACGATGAAACCGAAAAGTAGGCAGCGGAAACAAAACCCGAGGAACCTTCCAAGTCTTAAGGATATTTGTGTTGGCCTATCTACGTAGAGTTTGTCATGTTCAATGTTTCCAGGGACAACAGAGCAAAGATTTGGGTAGCAGTGTCCATTTCAATGTTTGGAGGCATTGTGGGGGTCAGGTGGGTAGAGTTGTTGCTCTTGCATTTGGGACGAGTGGCGAATTGTGTCATGCTGCAGATGTATTCCTTGTCGATTGGTTTCAATTGATTCTGATGGTTTTCTTGTTTTCGTTGCACTGTTGGAATATGTTTTAGAGGATCCACTTAGATTCTCCCACCGCGAGTATGACTTGTCAGCTTCCCTATCCGGACGTGGTGATATGGTGGTTGATGATGAGTGCGTTCCTGCCCTCCCGCTGCTGCTGCTGCTGAGCTTGAGAAGGCCTTGACTTTGCACGGTCGCCGACCGCATTGGCTCTCCGGAATGCTCACTTATTGATGTTATTATGTTGTTGGCCTTTCCACGTAAGATTATTATTACGGTACTATTCCGAAGCCACCAAAAGAGGAAAGAAGACGAACAACAAGAGGCATGTCTCCTCCCTGCACATAGTTCAGCCTCACACATCTGCCGTATCGTGTTTATGCCTACGGATTTATAAGTCCTTCGGATCTTTCTTATTCTAAAAAACGTGTTTATGCCTACGGATTTACAAGTCCTTCCGATCTTTTTCTTCTCCTAAAAAACAGTATCTTTTAGAGCTCAATGTGTTTTGAAAAAATAAAATCGTATGGATATGCTCATCCGTTTAAAACGTATAATTTTTCACAAGCCCATCGTACCAATAATAATCATCGATTAAGTAAATTATCATATGAGACACATGGGGATCTATTTTATCTTCAGTTTTCTTTTCTGATATCATCTTGAAATATCACAGACGAAAAATGTCACAGGATTTGGGAGGGAAAGAAGGAAACACCACATTGATTTTGTTGAGGGGAACAAATACACCAACAAAATTTGATATGAGAATTGCTGGCCTCAGTCAAAGTTCAACGCGTGATGATCTATTCATATTCTTTGGATATTAGCCTAATGTAAAATATTCTCGAAATAATAATCTATTCATATTCTTAAAATACTTTGATATTGTTTCGTTATCAATTTAAGTGCCGACGAAGTCATATGGAGAAATCAATCCAACTTTGGAAGCTCTTTGCACATGAGAGTTCCACACCATACAGGACTACTTCAAATATCACCGGACGACTGTCAATGCAAGAGAACCAATTGCACAAAGCGATTGAGGTACAGGGAAAGCAAGTGTCACGTCAACTCTCTCTCTCTCTCTCTCTCTCTCATCTTCTATGTTTGTGATCGACAGTAAGGATGACCACAGCAGCAAACTATTCTTGTACCATATGCTGCTCATCTGTACCTTACTTCATCTATCTGACTCCCAATCTCAATTATATGCAAAAGAAGAATCCATCTTATAAGAGTATTCATTTTAATATTTAATGCAGGGAAGCTGAAACTCATTCAATTCACCAAAATATATACCCTCTTCTTTTTCTTTTCTCCATTTCCTAATTTACTGTTACCCATCAGGAAATGTGAAAGTAGGGAAACAAAATGGCTGGATTGAAGCCAAGAAGCTATATCCTGATAGAGATACTCGATCATTCCCCACCTTGCAATTGTGGAAATCCATTCACAGTTACAAGTAGGCCTTTCTTTTGCTGCAAAATAAATGCTGTGCTGATGGATTAGAGATTGTTAGAACTGTAGAATCTCATTTGTGCAGCATTAGACTGTTAGATATCCGGAAACTTAACATTTTCCATTTCTCTGACCCTCCGATGCTCATCATATGATGCAGTTTGATGCTTCAATTGAAAGAGGAAGAAGAACTTCAAGAATCTTATCACGAGTTACTCCTCTTTGCACAACTGCTGATAGATTGATTATTAGGCAAATGTACTATGATTGATGATAACCTTCTGTCAAAACCCTAAACCCTTAGTAAAACCCCAATAGTCCTTTACAAGGGCACAGAGCATTCAGAATTAAGATTACTGTCATCCAGATATAACAAAGAGAAGAGAGTGTTGTCGGAGTCTGATGGGTTAATTGGTCTATCAACTTCGTTTGATCTAAATACTTAAACTGAAGTTAATAGTAATACACTCATCAGACATTTATAAGTCAATCTCAATCTTATCCGCTTCTAAAACTAATTAGGAGTGTTTCAAGAATCATATACATATATAATTAAATCAATATTTTGTTGGAGAGATGTCATGCAAGACAAAAGAAGGAGCAATCATTTGGTCAATGATGCGTGATTTTGTCAACAATGATTAATGATGAGGAGTAGATATATAAAGAAAAATACTTATCCATCCACAGCTAAAACTAATATGCAGGCTTGCAGTCAGTCAACTCTCCTACAAGATCTCATGGGTTGCTCTTTGGAAGGAAGTACACAAGCAAGGCAAATAGAGTGCCCTATTTAGGGTGCTAACACCTCTGTCGTAATAAATACATGTTGGAAACAATACGGAAAAGTACTAAACATCTCACCACATTGCCATCGTATGGTGAGACCTCCAGTACTTGACACTATGCTGACTTCTTCTTCTTCTTCTTCTTCCTCCGTCTAACCTGCTGTGCTCCGGGAGGATGCCTTGGCATCATCTCTGGACCAAATGTCAAGGCTTGAGGATGAGGGAGGAAACAAGGCGAGTGACAAGTTGCTGTCTACTTGCTCCTCTTCCCGTGTCTTCGGCCGCTTCTCCTGCCGTGGTCCTGTATGCAGAGATAGAGCGAGATCAGGCTCGTGATCCCCAGCTTCCCGTCTCACCTGCCTCCGCTCTTCGATTCGGGTCCTGAAGTAGCAGCTCTCGGTCTCTCTCGGTTTATGTCCGGTGTGATCATGGAAGAGCTGCGTCTCGCTGCCTTTTCCGGTATCTTGATTGCTTGTTATCCTGCTTTTGTCTCCGAGGATCATCTCGGTATAAGATCCTGATCCCGTAGTCGCCATGGCCCTCGCGAGGATTTGGTTCGGCATCCAATATCTGTGGCTACCCCAGGAAACATCATCTGGTCTGGAAAGAGACCGAAGCCAGAAGAAGTGAAGAGGGGTTTTGATTGGAAAGCTGTAATGGCAATAGCGTGACATGACTGGATCCCGAGGGTTTCATGTACCTTGATTTGCTGTTGGGCCTTTGATGGAAGGCATGCAACAGGGGGAGATGGCTGAGACTGTACGCGTGTGGCTGGCCGCCTTGCATCAGGTTCCTCGGATTTGCTATGGCAAAAGGAGAAGCAGCTATCATGAGTAGCAGCTGGTTGCAGAAACAAAACGAGATGTAGTGTGTGGTGTGGATGAGATCAGATCGATACCGTGACCAGAATCTTCATTCTTGCTCCTGTACATCTGCCGTAAGCAGTAGAACCCAAACAAGGTTCAGTTGAGGTCAGGAGAGGAGAGATCGAGAAGCAAGCAAGGAGAGTTAGATACCTGCAAGTGACTCTTGACGTGAGCTATGCTTAGTCCCTTTACATTCATCAGCTGGAGGACCAGCTTTGGTGTTGCTCCTGGATGCACACAAGTACAAGAATGCGTATCAGATATATATATATATGTTGCCATCATCTATCTTAGTGTGAAGAGGGTGATCGATCCGCTCACGGTCTTTGCCGCCGAGCCTCTCCACGGCATGGACGAAGCAAAGGTGTAGGTCAGGTGTCCATCGGAGCCTTGGGTTCTTGGATCTGACGTACTGACGCACGGCCACCTTGCGATCGTTCTCCTCCACCGTGCTGTTGCTGGAGCTCCCTCCGTTCCTGGGACTATCTTCACCGTCTTCCTCCACCATGTCCCTCTCCGAAGGGCTTGATCTCCTCGAGATCGCCGAACCAGAAGTTGCCATCACCGCCGCCGCTACCTCCTCCTCCTCCTCCTCCTCCTTCAAGGGATCACAACAAGGAATTCCAGGCTTCTTTGATGGACTTCGCTTTTGCCTCTGGCTCAGACTCGAAATTAAATGAACTGAGGGAATCAACCTGCTATAATTCCATCCTCTCTGGGACAGGTGGTGGGAAAGAAACAGATTAGAAGCTGCAAAAAACCTAACCCTAACACAAGCAGACAACTCACTCTCTCTCTCTCCTCTCTCTCTCTCTCTCTCTCTCTCTCTCTCTCTCTCTCTATTGTTTGTGTATAGGAGGAAGGTCAAGTATGTCATGCATGGATAATATGTCGCCATAGATTATCCAAATGTCAGGTGTATGTTGGTGATGGCCATGCATGTGAGCGGTGGTGTTTCTATGATCATATGGAGTGGGAAACAAGCAAGCAAGCGGTGGGATGTAAGATCACGTTACTGACTCTCTTTCGATGTGAGCTGTCGGTGATGCCGACCCCAACCTTAAGACGACTCTCTCTCTCTCTCTCTCTGACTCACACACACACTTCCACCTCTCGTCGGGAATCACGGAATTGTATTTAACTTGGCTTCCCTCTCTCTCTCTCTCTCACACACACACACGCTCGCACATGTTTGCATGAAAGCATTGGAACTTTAGCGTCCTCGTAGCAACATAAGCCTATATATCTGCTTACAACTCGATGCTTTCTCTCTCTACGTGGGTATATTCGCTCTACGTGGGTACACATGTATGAAGATTAAGTACAGGCAACTAAAGCCCTTGTTTGGAGGATCCAAAGCCACTCGCTTGAGTTGGTGGACCTCATCGAATGCCCGTGATTCAACACGAGGTGTCTCCGGAAGCTTAGGTCACATTGTGTTCTTCAGGAACTGAAGGATTATGGACCATACAGCAGAGCAGGGCTTCCACTTGCTTGACTTTTCAGCTGTGGTAGTTCCCTTTGCAACCTAACCTAACCTATGCAGACCATCAATCAATAAACAAGCTCATCAGATTAATCATTGCTTCGCCAGGAAATGTGTTGCATGCATCATATTAATGTCTAATCTATTCGATCATCCAAATTCCATGAGAAATTAGATTTACCACGAACATGTTCTCAATTTCAGAGACTCGATATAAAGCCAATAAATTCTCCTTAGTGTTACATTACTCATCTTTTCTTTTCTTTTTTTTTTTGTGTTTAGGTCATTCAAAAGTCAAACTCGTTCTTAAAATTCAATCAATCAGAGCTTTGCTTATCCATATGTACGCATATTCAACACATAATAGGTACATAACCAGACAAGAAGGTGGACACCATATTTGTTATTTTCTTCCTCATGTGTTTGATCAATGATCACTTCGTACTTGATATGCTGATATGCCTATTTGTCTTGTCTTAATCTCTTCTAATGGAAACAGTACTAGGAGCACATCATTGATATGGTCGTATCGGGATGGAGATCTAGTTTACACATCTATCTTGTAAGAACTAATACTGACGAATAAAGTCTGAGGCGTCCGAGATGATCACTTGAGCATTCGCCAAGATTACAAAGATTAGAGTCGAGTAGGATGCATGACCAAGTCTCTCCGACGCTAAAGTTGAAACTGAAATAAAAAATAGTCATTGATGAATAATAATAAATTAATAAAATTTATAAAAGATTATGTTCAAAAATATTTATAAAAACTGGACCGCACCTCTTGGAGATTCAATGGTGATGTGGTCAATGACACGGAATTGATGTGGCACCTATTATCCACGTGTCATGTTAGGCGTATAATATATAGACATACGTATAGATGAGTGGGGGCGTCTCATAAGAGGAAGCCATCGGCATCTGCGTTGAAGACTGTCAAAGATAGCGGCCAACCGCTCATGGAAGAAAGAATCTGACGGCCATACGGCTTCCTGCTATTCTTTGGGTGACGAATGGTTGTGACGAAACTGTCGGCGTTCGTTCACGGAATTTGACCGCATCTGTACCTGCAAAAGCCGACGACAGAGTGCTTCCCCTTATCTCCACCACACAAGACTTGCCAAGTGCATGTCTCTGCTTCTCGTTCCGAGACTTATTGCTGTGCAACCACTGCTACCACTGAAACCTCAGCACTCGTTACTGTGGTGTGAAGAGAGGATTTCTTTTCATTCATCCCTCAGGTGGAAACTTTGTTCTTTGCTGTGCCTGAAAAAGGAGCATCGACTTCTTGTAAGTGACTGGAGAACGTGAAGTCAAGCAAATAAGTTGAGTTTGTGATGGACAGCTATAGCACACCCATGCTCAAGAATGCCTAGACATTTGAGGCCAAATGGAACTAAACAAACCTCGTGATGTCCCCATGTAGTAGTTCATCTCAAGCTTCCACTGCTTGATCCCTCAGGTTATTCCCTTCCTGCGATTCAAACCCTAGAAGAATGACTGCTTAGAGACAGTTCTCAGAAAAAAAAAATTACAATATGGTAAAACAATCTTAGGTTCCAAACATGAACTTGGTGGATGCCAGATATTCTATCATAATAATTCTCATATATAGTATGAATGTGTCTTCTTTTTCATGATGCATTAGCAAGTAGTTGGTTAACACAAAATAATATGATGACAATATCCGAATGACGCTGATGATAAATTTTCTTTCCTATGAGCAATGATATTTATCATACCTAATGAAAATATTTATCATACCTTCCCAGAGAATTTGCAGGATGATGATCTAGTGAACTTGTACTGAATACCAAAACAAGAGAAATAAGGACTAAGAAAATATTCCAAGTGTGTCCTGCAAGCCTCTGATTGCACTGGTCCTGTGAGATTTTTTAATGCTTGATTTGGTGCAGAAAGATTCACTTGCATGAGCAACCTGCAGAGGTCAACCATCAATAGTTTTCTTTTATGATGCAGACCATGCTAGGGAAATGCAAGAACCCTGTTGAGTATGGAAGGATGTCTGTCCCCATGCCTCATCATCCATGCAGTTATACATGCCCATCATCCATGTATCCACGTTATGCTGCTCTAGATTAGTGTTTGTGTCACTACGCAACAGATCTCCAAGGAGCTACATTTCTATAATTTAATGATGATCCATGCTGGTATGGTACAAACACTGTATAAAATATCACTGACCACAAGTAACTATTAGATAAAATTTTCAGTCAAGAGAGGGTGCTGCAGCTTTTATATACCCTTGCTGACCTTTCTCTTAAGGCATAGTGTTACCAGAGTACTCAGTTAGGTAATAGTCATTTCCCTGCCTACCATGACATGGTTCACTGGACTGGGTGTCCATGTGTGCCTCTGCACGAATCCTAAGCTGCTTCTGTCAAGACCTTCATGTGCATTAGGGAATCCCATGTTGAAGTCCTGATGCAATGGCATTTTGCTTCTCTTAAAAGGGGCAGACCTTCCTGAAAATAGAAAGAAAAGAGGAGAAGTTTTTTCTTTTGACCTATGAGGGAATGATGCATATTTACGTTGCTTGGTGTTTGCGAAATGATGTGAGGGGGAAGGAGCAAAATTTGGAGGTTCTCATCATTTATTGCATGTCCTTATGTCTTGTCTGGATATAAAACAATCGAGTCATTACAGATCTAAAACTCTGTTTTTTACTATAACAACAACAACTATCGGTTGTTGAAATGAACAGCACTAACTTTGTTTCCATACGAACAACACAAATCACCCGATTCAAGTGTCCAATATTACGATCAACAAGTTGATCAAAATAGCTTTCTATACTGCCCAATGACCTTAGAACCATGGTTTGAAACTCAAAAGACCACCAATTATTGCTATCTATATGAGGGCTAATTCTTCTAATCCCAGTCAACTAAACCTAACTCATGAAAGGAGTTTGACCCTCAGGTCCAAACCTCAGGAGTTTAGTTCATGTAGAACTGCTGGCTTGTTCCTGAAATAAGACTTCATTTCAGGAGGATAGAAATTGAGGAACTAATGCATAAAGGGCACGGAAAATTATCAACCAGCATAAAATTTTGATAATTTAGAACCTAACTTTACCCTAAAGTATGGAACTAATTATGTGGATCCCAAATATTATCATCAATTAGTATTTGCATCTCAAATAAACTAGTGTCACTGAAATTGAAAAAATGAAATGACATCTAGAACTAGCACAAGAAATGGCAACTCTAGTAAAAGATGCATACTGAATAAGATCTGAAGAACGACTGGTATCAGCACACATTCACATTGTTCTTTGATAAAGTAAACTAGCATTGGAAGCTTGAGGTTTAGCTTCATCCCAAAAATAAAGAGTAAGGATAAAAGCTTGTTTTGTCTGTCTAATCAAGGAATCATCCTTTGGTCACCCACAGTATGGTCAAAGGTGAGGGTAGCTAGGTGGTTCACCAGTTATGTCATGAAAATAGAGACGGTGGTTATGAAATCACACTTGCAACAAAAACATTAATCTGATATAAAGAACAGATATGGCCAAAATTAAGTAAAAGAAAATGTGTGACGATATCATTCATGTACTCAATGAAGTTATCCCACTCGAACCGAATTGAGTTTAACTACTCAACGAATTAATTGATTAAGTTTTTACCTAGCCACTAAGATTTACGCACAATAAGTTGACTCAAAATCCCACCAAATATCTAATTGGAAGAAAAATGTAGAGAAAGAAAAGCTGTCAAGTACATATCGGACAAGTTTTTTTTTATCAAACTTTCTTGAAAATTTAATCAGTGGTAAAAACTATTGGCACACGACGAAGTTTGTCCTAAAATCCTTCATCAACATTTGCCAACTAGGTTCTGTTTCAGGATCATAAAACATGGAAATGTCTTTGTCCAATTTAATGATTAGCATACCTCCACGTACGGCTCGTAGAACAAACCGTGATCGCTGGCAAGAAGATGAGAAAAATGACGCTGTTTTCAATTATGTTCCTCCTCTTGTTGAATTGTTCACCTTGAACTATTCTGTCCTGTCCATCAGAAAGCTGGCTGCAAATATATCTTCCATGGACGAGACCAGCTGCAAAAAAACACATGTGCTGTTTTGGACAAAGTTGCAACCCAGCAGATGGTGACAACGTCTTTTTTCTAGTCTAATCATTTGGCTTGAGCTAAAAGCAAACAAGAGAAATGCGACATGTACCTTCCAAGTTCCGTGCAGTAACATGACAACAGAGGCTTACTGGAATATTAGGCAATCATAGTGAGTTGGAGAGCAACCACCTTCTTTTTCCTCTGAACAGCTCAAATTTATTTTTTTCTCTGAAAATGATTGAAACAGAGTTCCAAGATTGGTGAGATGGCTGAGATAATGCCCAAACAAGTAAAGAGAACCTACAATTAAGCATAAATTAAGTTCATCCATCATCAATTGATCCGTAGAGTACATGCTGGTAAGTACTTGTGAATCACATTAAATCGTCACCTGATTACAGTTCAGCGGCAAACACCCCTCTTTCTCTGGCCAACACTTGCACACACAGAGAATGACCGTCAACAAGAAACAGAGCACCTGCAAATAGGTCCTTCATTACGTTTATGCATCGTATATCCAACTCTTCCGTTGTTGCTTGGGAACGTAAATGATCCATCAAGGCTAAATTTCACACAGTAAGATGGGCAGTTCTCATCCGACCCATCTCATATAGATTGGCATACTTCCCTCAATCACATAATGTTCACGCAAAATTGTCGGTGATAGCTGAAACATGAAATAAGATGATCTCGATGGACGACAAGAACACTGATTGTAGACACAAACTCGTCGAAGCCAACTTGGAGTAAGCCATCGATGGCGTGAGAGGTTGCCCTCCTCCTCCTCCTCGAAGACGATCACATCAGATAGAACCACTAACTTAGAAAGAATCTAAACTTAGGGCTAGGTTTTGTGGAAACGTTGCAGTGTGTATCGATGGGGCCAAAACTCTTGATTGGACCAAACAATGATGTGAGGCCGCTTAGCCCATCAATGCCCGCTCGACAGAGTGGAAGAATGTGGTTTATATTCTCAGCGCAGCAGAAGAATGGAAACCCTAGAAAATAAGATCTGCTCGGAAGCCATGGCGGAAGGCAAAGACAGACAAGGAAGGGGAGATTGGCGAGGGATGCGTCAATGGCGACATCGACGATCGGTTAAGTTGGATTCAAATGAATCGGTCCCGCTTGACGTCTTTGATCGACATTTCTCGTATATCCGTACGTGCCATTAACCAATCCTTGAGAGTATAATCACATTAATTTGCACGTACGAGTGGGTGGAAAGATGGGTAGAAAATATAATAATGTGGGTCCACTGTTTGTTTGGTTCACGAGCCAACAGTGCAATAAAGCATCTGGTTTCGATTGTGGGTCCCGCGTTTTAGCTTGGTAGGTGGGCGTACGTGGCTGATGTCAATCGAGTCAAAAACTGTGTATATACTCGAGCTGTGTATAGATACTGTCCGTTAACAGAAACGAAGATAAATTTGGGGCATTATGTGAGGAGAGCCTTCGTGATTCGTGCTACAACATAGTCATTGAAATAGTAAGTTTACAGCTGAGTTGATCTTCCAAATCTCCGCTTCAGACCGTAGGCGCTTTTGTCACCTGCCATTCTATCTCCTCACCTCCTCTCACCGATCTAATTAGCCTCTCCTGCGCTATGGCATGAGCCGGATGCTGTCGTCTTCCTCCACCAGTCTCTACATGACAAAAACGAGTTTCTGGCACTTGTTTTGAGCTCCTGTGGCATTTTCATCGCCCCTCACTGCCTCATCTCTCTCTTGGGTTCCCTGTCTCTAGCTCTCTCTTTCTTGGATTTGGATGAATGGAGACGGCGATGGCCGTGGAGAAGCTGTTGGAGGTGGCGGAGTCGGAGGTGGTGATCGAGTTCAAGCCCGGCACCAAGTGCCGGTCCACCCTACACCTCCGCTCCCTGCACCCGAGCTCCGCCGTCGCCTTCAAGGTGCAGACATCCTCCCCTGCCAAGTTCCACGTCAACCCACCCGCCGGCGTACTCCCGCCGCACGCCTCCGCTGCCCTGCACGTCATCCTCCGCCCCCAGCCACACCCGCCTACCGCCTTCCCCCGCTCCCCCTCCGATCGATTCCTCATCAAGGCATCTCTCTCCTCCGACCGCGGCGATTCTGCCACTCCCTCCCACTCCCACGACGTGAAGCTCAAGGTCGCCTACGTGGGCCCATTCCTTCTCCGCCACGCGGCCGCCCTCGGTGACGCAGCCGCCGTCCGCCACCTTCTGCGCCGCCAGCCACACCTACTTCCTCTCCTGCCTCCCGAGGCGCCTGCGACGCCGGCGGCTGCGGCCACGCCTAAGGGCTGGACGGGTGTCCACGCGGCGGCGGCGGCCGGGGAGTGGGAGGAGCTGAGGCGGATGCTAGAGGAGGAGGAGGAGGAGGCCGCAGTCGCCGAGGTGGTGGAGACGAGGGACGCGGAGGGGCGGACGCCGGTGATGGTGGCGGCCGGGAAAGGGCATCTGAGGTGCGTGAGGGAGCTGGTGGAGAAGTGGGGGGCAGAGAAGGACGCGCGGAGCCGCGACGGGCGTACGGCGCTGTACCGCGCGGCGTCGAACGGAGACGCCGACACGGTGGCAGCGCTTCTGGAGATGGGCGCCGACGCCGGCATCGCCACCGCCCGAGGCCGCACACCGCTCGACGTGGCTCGGGACAAGGGACATGTAAGTCGATCGCACCTAATCCCCTCTCATCACAGCTTCATCAAATTATCCGACAGTACATTGCTTGATTAGATATATTTCCAACATTCCACAACACAAAGAACAATTATTACTGATCATAAGCTTCATTATGGTCTTTGAAGAGAGATCACAGGCGTGGTTTATCAACCATGCCCATCTCCTTCCCATGTCACCACCTTTGATGCTTCTTTGGCCGCACGTAGTTGCAAGTTGCAACAACATGAATGCATTCGCTAATCTCAAGGCTGCCTGCCCATGTCTTTGTCGATCTATTGTATGCATGTGAAACACCCTTCATTGCCACCGTACCGTGCAAGCAAAACGGAGACGTGGAAAGACGCAGTGCTCGGGACATGAACCCGTGACCGAGCTAGCTCATCTATGTCCCACCTGCAGCGTCCTACTCTCTCGCTTACCAAAACAACCTCACTACTGTTACTGCAATCTGTGGTCTGCTCTTTCACGGTGAAGATTGTTCATGAAGCACTTTTGGGATGGACACTGATGTAGCAGTGGGTTGGTGAGTGCAGCAGGAGGTGGTGGAGCTACTGGAACGCGGGGAGATGGTGTTGACGGCATCGAGGAAAGGAGACCTGCGGCGGCTGGAGTGCCTGCTGAGGAAGCGCGTCGGCGTCCACAGTCGCGACCAGTACGGCCTGACGGCGCTCCACGCGGCGGCGATCAAGGGACACCGCGACGCGGTGGCGCTGCTGGCCGACTTCGGCATGGACTTGGAGTGCCAAGACGTGGAGGGGCACACGCCGCTGCACCTGGCGGTGGAGGGCGGGTGCCTGGAGACCGTGGAAACGCTCATCGACATGGGCGCCAACGTCAACGCCAAGACCAACAGGGGAGCCACGCCGCTGGTCATGGCGAGGTCCATGGGCTACGAGGCCATCGCGCAGCTGCTGGCGACGAGGGGAGCCGTGTCCTCCTCCTGCATTGCCTCCTCCTCTTCCTCCTCAACTTCATGAAATTTAGATTTCCAAGTCTGGTGTGATGTCACTTCCTCCTGTAGGTTTCGATGCTCTCATCTGGGGTTCATGAGACGCTGCCTGCCATGAAAGAATTGTTTCGTATCTCAGATTCAGAGCGCATTTTATAGTCTCAGATAGCATAATTTCAAGTACGATCTCAAAATGCAATGCATGGTCACAAAATTTTGTGTAATCAACAGAAATTATCAGTATGCCTAATCTAATTGTTGCTTATTGCAGAGCATGAAATTTGGAAGTAATCCATTTACCCTCATAAATTTCAATGTATTTTCTTCATTATTGCTCCTCCAATTAACATTACATCAAAACTCTTGTGGATTTTGTCGTCCACGTCATCGATGTTGCTGTGAGACCAAGGTGAATCGGCGTTGACATTTGAGCTTGCTAATCCGAACCACAATCGAACCCAAAACAAATTTACGTGGGCCGAGAGACCAGTAGTCTGTGTGTAGATCTTTATCTGGTTGAATTATTTGCAGTCTATTACTTGGCTTTCTATGTTAGTCACTTGGTAAAATCATCCGATATATATATATATATATATGCTTATGCTCAATTATTTCCACAATAATTGAAGAGACTTCCCTCCAAAGGAAAACCCTCATTATTGGGAAGGAAGAAAAATCCGAGAACTAAAAGACTAAGATCTTGCTGTAGGGATGATATGAGGCGCTGTCGGGAGATGGAGAGATGAGGGCAATATGACAAAACTGTGACTGTAACTGCAGCTGGATCATGTTGCGAGCAACAGTAAGCTAAGGTGAAAGGAAGCCAAAAGTGTAGGCTGTGGAGCCTGCAGTAGAGAGGAGGAGGATGATGATGATGATGAAGGTGATGTGGGTGGTCTGTGTCATGGTCGTTATCCTGAACTGCACAGAAGCTTTATGGCCATGGCTTCTTTGACCACCATAAAACGCCATCCGATTGATGACTATGTAACACCACATGCGGTTGCTATCATGGCAGCTGTTGCAGGTCATCACACAAGCAAGCTGTAGCAAACAGCGCCGCAGGGAAGTGGTGTTCGCCCACTTGAGGCTTCGAGAGTGGATAGGAACAGATCTGAAGGATGTACTGTGCACGAATCGTGTAGATTCGCAGTCGCAGAGAACAAAGTTTTGAGGGCGCCTTCTCCTTCAAGGTGGATGGCATATCAGCATCCACCATGGGAGAGAGAGAGAGAGAGAGTGCAGTGCAGAAAGCTTGCCGGGCCCGGTCAATCCTGGGTTTCAGACGCACAGTCCAGCTTGGGAGACCGGAAGATGCCCTGTTGGCTTGCTTGAAATGAAAGCTCTACGCTCGATCGATGGTGATGGTTTCAGATGGTACGTACAATTTGACAGACATGGGAGGATTGGGACTTGCTGAGATTATGCATCTCTTTGAAGCTATCATAGATAGAACTGTGTTACAAGCTGACGGGGGCAGGTGAGGAGAGGTGTTGATGGCGAGCAGTAGCAAACCTAACCACTTGAGGGCAAACCTGCATGCGGAATAATGGCGTTATCTGTTCCCTCTGGGGCCGATCAAGTACACGGTGGTCGTGACGCTGCCTGCAACCATGACCGTGTGTCTTCTAAAGAGGCGATAACAGCTCATGCTCCTCTCGTACCATCAGCCTATTCCTTTGGCACGTCTCGGCGAGCGTGCAGCTCCGAATGCCCCACAGTGCAAGCTTGTGTGCGTGCAGGGGGTTGAGCAACCCAGGCTTCTCCGGACAACACTTTCTCTGGCCTCAACAGGACAGCACTTGGGCAGCTTCATATGTATGTTTTACTTCCTCTATGTTCTCACATCAAACTTTATGCTTTGCTGCATCGCGGCTATACGGCAGATGGTCGTCAGAGCTGCCCAAGGCCATATTCTCCTCTGCGGCGTCTCCAACATCTTCCCCCACCCTGCGTTGGCTTCTCCATAACTTGGACGGCACGATCTGGTCACAGCATCAGTCCCTTCTGTAGAGCTTACCAGCTGGTACTTGGAAAGAGATGAGGCCGCAAGGCCCGATGCTATTTGTTTTCTGTGAGAATGTATACATGCACCATAGACATCAAATAAACCTCATCCCACATGCTGAGCTACTGCACTCTCCTGTCTGCAAAATCTGCGAGAGTTCAACATGTGTTCAACGTAGCAGCCTGCAGCAGGCACACACACTGACATGCTCAACACAAGCGATGAGCTTTCATGTGTTATTTAGCTTCCGGAATACTTAAGCGACAAGAGGACAATATTAGGGTACTGCTGCTTATTATTGCTATGGTAAATTAGGGTACATTTTTGGAAGAAGCACGACTGCTGCATGCAGCAGTAAGCTTTGGAGGATTCAGTAGCTTTCCACTTTTACCACGTACTTCCTACTGTGTTCCTCTTCATGGAATGTGTTTGGTTCGCAGGCATGCGGACAGA
The DNA here is from genome assembly GCF_036884655.1 of Musa acuminata AAA Group. Classification (NCBI taxonomy): domain Eukaryota; kingdom Viridiplantae; phylum Streptophyta; class Magnoliopsida; order Zingiberales; family Musaceae; genus Musa; species Musa acuminata. Next base: position 38,942,852 of record NC_088355.1, on the reverse strand, counting down.
TCCCACTAATTAATCTCAGTACGCCTACTAAATTGTGCGCAGGACTGATCACCTCCATCAGCTGCTCCTGGCACGACTATATAACCCCCACCTGGACAGTGACACCAGCTCTTCTTGTCCTGTAGGAGGCAAATGGAAGCTGGATAGGAAGGGGAAGGAGCGAGCCAGCCTTCCTTCAAATAACACCATTCATGTAGATGCTAGCTAATCACCCATTAAACAGAACTGCATGTCTACTTGTGAGTGTCTTCTTCCTGCGCAATCATGTGCATGATTAGGGATTTATTGCCAACTTATCTCCAGCCCCTCTTTGTCACCTTGTGGGAGTGCAATACTTCATAAAGCATGCTGCTTCAGTCCAAATATTTCTGCTTGTATAACTTGAGACCACGGGTGATGAAAGTGCATGGAGAACAAAAAGTTTAGATTTCTCACTATAAGAAGATTGATTCTTTGCTTTCTTTGAATCTGTACAGAAAATATGCGTCATAATATGTGGAGGCATTGTCCTATGCAATTGTCTAGAGAGATTCTCACGTCTGAATGCAATTTGCGCTAGAAGACGAGCATCAGTAAACACTCAAACTTGAGTTTGATTGTATTATACATTGAGGATGAAGACTGCACAGCAGATGTTGATGCCAGCTGAGAAGTGAGTTTACCTGAAACTAAAGAATCCATAAAAGAAAGAAGAAGTACGGCAATTAAATATCAAAGTTCAGATGGGCGTCCCCAAACAATCATCAACCCTTCTGACTTCGATTCGATCAAATACTTAAATTTGCATCACGAAGTATCTGTTTCAGCATTCGTTCAACACAGTTTTCAGACAATATTGTCAAAGCTATCTATGACCTAAAAGTAGACGATCTCCATAGCTTGTGATGTACTTAGACTGCTTGTGCAGATCAGCATAAAAATTCCTTTTGATCACCGATATGCTACCTAAAGAAGCACTCCATTGAAGAAGCTTCATGACAAATTAATGCTCATGGGACCTACTTGTAGACATGGGTTTGGTTGCATGACGTCGTAAGTGAACGAGGGAATCGTCCTTGATGGGGTCATGCTGATAAAGGAATCACATTACCGAAAAGCTCGGTGGAGACTTGCGATTGGGAAGCTTTTATGAGGCAGCTTGGTGGAGTTTGGAGGAAGGAGAAGAAACAAACTATTCACCAGTCAATGGATGGCAGCGTCGTTGTGCTTCCCTTCTCTCAAGCCTTTAGATAAAGAAGGCCACGAGGACGATCTTTGTCCACCCTAGCTAATGATACTGCATAATTGATTACCTGCTTCACGGTGAAGAAATGATAATTACGAGCTAAACTATTTGATATCTTAATGATGTATACAATGTACTCTTTTTGATATGAGAATTGACAAATGAAAAACACATCCTTAATGAGACGAATGATGATAATTTTTTCTTGGAACTACAAATCAATTCATTAATTTAGATTCTTCACGTCTTCACCAGTTTGGAAATTCCTTGACCTACTAATACATGTTTTATGGTATGTGAGAAGAAACCATGTTGTTTGAAGTGGCATGGTCTTTTCTTTTTCTGATATGGTTTTGAATGGACGGAAAAAATATGGTTTATGTTAAAATGAGCTGATAGACTAGATAAGGAGATTTCTAACCTTTTTTTTTTATCTTGCTATTTACAATACTATTTTAATATTTTCAAGATACGCTTCTGTAAATAAATATAAATATTATTTTTATCTTATTTTTCTTCTCCATTGTCGAAGAGGCATCGGAGCAATGTCAGATAGTAGAGTTGCATCAGAGTGACATCAGAGGATATCCTTATATACTTGTATCGGGTTGTGGAGTGGCATTGCATGATGTCAAGGGGGTGTCGAGCGGCATTAGAATGCGTTAGCTAGCGGAGTGGCATCGAGCAACGTTGGAACAGAGTCTTCCTCTTCCTCGAGTGGCAAGAAGCATCCGACGTCACGAGACAAACTATTGACATTGAGTGACATCGAACTATATCAGACTATTAAGTGGCATAGACACAACTAGGGTTCTCATGGATGAAATAAAGGGTTACAGAAAAAAAAAAAAAAAAAGAAAGATAAATATTAGTAATTAAGAGATAGTAAATTTATTTTTTAAGGAAATACCAATAAAAAGAGAGTTACGAAAAAAAAAAAAATACCAATATGATGCTTCTAACGTAATTGTCTTCATCATCCTAATGTAAGTTTCATTTGATAAAAAAGATGTGGCATCGAAGCAATATCGGATGGCGAAGTGGCATCAAGTGACATCAAACGATATTCTTATCCACCTGTGTTGAGTTATGGAGTGGTGTTGGACGACATCAAAAGGGCATCAAGCGGCATCAGATTATGTCAACTAGCGAAATAGAGTCGAGCAATGTTCGAGCGAAGCCTTCCTCTTCGTCTAAGTGGCAAGTAACATTTGACGTCACGAGATGACCTACTGGCTCCAAGGGACATCGAACGATATCTGATAATGAAATGACATCGGCATGATTAGGGTTTTGATGGATGAAATAAGGGGTTAAAAATAAAAGATAAGATAATATTGATAATTGAGAGAGAGTAAAATTATATTTTATTATTCATTTTAAGGAACTACCAAGGAGAGTTGCGTATAGTTGTCTTCATTACTCTAATATTAGCTTCGTTCGATCAAAAAGATGTGGGAGAAATCCATAAGCATCATTGACTAACAATAGCGAAGCTAAGATGATGCCTAAACCTCTCATCCACGGATGCTTTTATGAAAAAGATGTTGATGGGTTCTTCCGAAAAGAAAGCGGGAAAGGGAATGCGAAGGGGACAGCAGCGGATGGCGATCCATTTGCCAATTGATTCAAACCAATCAACAAGTATTTGGGCTTTTACATGAGCGTAGGAATGACCAATATACGAGGCGTGTTATTTAGTTCATATATGTCTTTAAGTTAATCAAAGAGACATGGAAAATTATGTAGCGTATTAGAATAAAGTCTGGAATATATCATTATTTCCTTAACAGGATCCGCATTGGGATCCAAATCAAACCGAATCGAACCCGTTAACGACGGGTCCGATTCTTATTAGACTGGGATTGAACACCAAATAAACCCACTTGTGCGACCAAATCGTGCGCATAGAGACTCGCTTCACCGCCTCCTCCTTCCTATGGTAGAGAGGTCCAAAAGTGACGTCCAAAGACGGGGGGCCACCACGTGAATCATCCCGCTCCTCTTCTCGCTATCTCGTTCTCCCTTGATGTCCTTCCAAAACCACATCTCCTCTCTCTCTCTTCCCCGCTCCGTCGTCTTCTCTCACTTCACTCTATCTAAAGTGCGGAGCGAGAGAGAGAGAGAGGGTGGGGAAGAGACGACGTAAGAGGAGTGGTTAGCAGCGGAAGCAGGTGCATGGACTCGGCGAGCGCAGGCCCATCCGCGGGGGTGGGGGGGGAGCGGTCGTCAAGTGGCGGCTTAGGAGATGCGGGGCCGCCGCGGGCGGCGACGACGCCGAGCAGGTACGAGTCGCAGAAGCGGCGGGACTGGAACACCTTCCTGCAGTACCTGCGGAACCACAAGCCGCCGCTGGCGCTGGCGCGCTGCAGCGGGGCTCACGTGATCGAGTTCCTGCGCTACCTGGACCAGTTCGGGAAGACCAAGGTGCACGCGCCCGGGTGCGCCTTCTACGGGCATCCCAGCCCGCCGGGGCCCTGCGCCTGCCCCCTGCGCCAGGCCTGGGGCTCCCTCGACGCCCTCATCGGCCGCCTCCGCGCCGCCTACGAGGAATCCGGCGGCACCCCCGAGACCAACCCCTTCGCCGCCCGCGCCGTCCGCATCTACCTCCGCGACGTCCGCGAGAGCCAGGCCAAGGCCCGCGGCATCCCCTACGAGAAGAAGAAGCGGAAGCGCGTGCCCCCCGCCGCCGGCCAACCCCATCCGGCAGGTGAGTCTTCCTCTTCCACTGCTCTCAGCGGCGGGAGCTGTGGTTCTGGGGCCGGTGAGGGATCTGGCCCTCCGCCCAGGGGCTCCTCTAGTTCCTGAGTTTCCGAGGCTCTCTCTGTCTCTCCCAGCCTCCATCTCTCTTCTATTTTTCTTGGTCGGTGTGATAAGAGTCTCCCCACTTTGCCGCTATCAGTGAGGAACGAAGGATTCAGGAAAAAGAGAAGGAAGAGATGACAACTCTGTGTCTCTCAAACTTCTTCGTATTGAATGTGAAGACTGTCGATTTTAATTGGTCGCCATCTCTTTACTCCTTTTTCTTGTATTCGCTCTCAAGAGATAACATTCATTTGGTCGACTAGACATGGTTAGCAGATCACTGTGTTGGCGTTCGGAAGAGTCTGTATGGGGGCGTCAGTCCTCATCTGCTTTAACAAAGATTACATATATCTTCGAATAATTATTGTTCTGATGTCCATCTCTCTCTCTCTGAGAGGTGCAATGCGTTGATCAGCTCTGCTTCTACACTGTGTATCCTTCCTTCCCTTTCTCATCTCTTTCTTCCTCGCATTTCCATTCCCTTCATCCTCTTCAAAGAACTAATGCAGCCACCATCAATCATGTGTGTTCTTTCAGATGTCATCACGTTCCTCGTGGATCCAATACCGGTTGTCATCCTGGATCTCAAGTGCAACAAGAGCATATCTTTTTCTTTCATGGAATTGTGGATGGTTGGAGCTCTGGTCGATCACGAGAGAAATCAATGGTCCCCTACTGGTTTAAGCCAGATCCTCCCACACGTGCGTTTTCCCATCCCCCCTCCCCCCTTCCCCCCCTCTGACTCACCCCCGCCCACTCACTTTCCTTAGTTTGGCAGCGATAAAAGCAGACTGTAGTAGTTCGCCTCCTTCTTCTTCGTCTCTCTCTCCGTCCTGTACTACCTCTTCTTCCTCCCCTCTCTCTCTCTCTCTCTCCAGAGAACTCATCTCTCCTTTCTGTAACTATCATTACCAGCTTAGTCTTGCCTGGTCCTTTCTTGACAAGTTACTCTATCTTTTTTTAGTAATATATATGATCATTGCCACCTCAGTTGTTGCTTGCATTGCAACAACTCCTACCTTTGTCAACCATCTTCACCTTTCTTGCTTTCCGGAGCTGCTTTGATGTTACAGATCTTTCTCTTCACTTCATCCTGTGATGGCCCCTATCACAAGAACAACAGTAAGCCTCGGTGGAACCAATCTTTTAGATTGAATCCCCCGTTCTTTTCCTCTTCTTACCCCCAGAATATCATAGTCCAAACTGTGCCTCTAGTAAGGGGAAAAAAAAGCTCGATCTCCAATCTTTGTGGGGTACGCGACACTGAGTAGATTTTGTATTCTTATTCTTCAATGATGGAGTGGAGCAAGAGGAGGAACACCACTGCACGTCTAGTCTTGTCCAGACTTCGACTGCGGGTTGGAAAGGAATATATACTTTAAATAATCCTCACCCATCACCTTCTACGTATTTGACGCCATTCTCATCATTAATATCCCCTAACTCTCACACCTCCCTGTCGGAGAGAGAACTCATGAGCCAATCACCACCGGATTAGTTTAGGAGACGTGAGGCAGCTGCCTCACGAGAAAAAGATCATGAGAGAGAAAGAAATGGTAGAAAGCCGCTCCTGGCTGACCTTTCTTGTAGAGCTTACCCTAAACGGAGCAAAGAAAAGAATGCCGAATGTGTATTGAAGTACATATTGCCCTGCATAATCAATGTCCGATCATCTACTACTTTGATCTTCCGAACATTCATGATGTATGAATCATTGACATGCTTTCCCAGGACAGGTTGATCGGGAAAGTCTTGTATCTTGTGTCCAGGAAGGTGCTAACTAAGTTTGGTGTTCTTTATCCAGAGCTTTCCTTTGAATTATCTTGGCTTATTATGATTCTCACTCTGATGAATCCCTTCCTTCCATTAGGGTTCACCTCCTGTCTTCCCCATGGATTGTTTGTTTCCAGGATGGTGTGGAACTCTAATGTTGCAGTGTAGCGGTTTCTTCGGAACAGAAGCAGACCTTCAACTGTTGTGGGACAGAAGCCATGATTAATAAGCTCAAACAATTCCCTAAAGCTCAATAGATCAAACATGTCTGCCGTTTGAAGAGGGTCTTTTTATGCCTACAGGACATGTCTGGAAGCAAGATTTGGTTCAGGAGACATATGCATATGCTTCTTCCATTTCTCTTCTTTACTTGATTCTGCACCTGCCATGAGATCTACTGAGATCTTGTAGCAGTATGTCATATGGTAAGCTATACGTATAAAATTGCTTGGGGTGGTTGGAAGTTCATCCTAGACAATGGATAGTGTGTGTGTGTATTCATTGCTTATAGAATAGAGATGATGTTGATAGCTAACAAGAAGGTTAGATCTAGCGAAATCTAACAGTCCTTTTCCTTACTATTATCAACTTGTCCTATATATTAAAGAACATTATTCACAGGGTTTGGCTTATTGCCCTTTTCCAGACCTTCTAATTCCCTTGACGATAAGCAGATCATTCAACATCTGCTAACCGATGACGGCAGCATTGTGTATGAGCTACGGAAATTGGATCGAGACCACTCCCATATCGTTGAGAGATTCAACAGAGTCAATCTACTTCTCTCTCTCTCTCTCTCTCTCTCTCTCTCTCTCTCTCTATATATATATATATATATATATATATATATATATAGCTATCAGTAATGACTTGATGAACCTAAACTTTTGAATTCTATTCATGCATAAACACATGTTTAACATTTATTCAGATGTAATTTGCTTCAGTAGTTTCATTTTGCTGAAAGGTTAGTAGAGATAGCTTGTAACCTTAGTTTTTTGGTTGTACTCAATCACTTTATATATATATACTGCATGCTGCATATCAAATGAAAAGAACTCAATTGATTAAGAAGAACACAAACAACAGCTCTTTATGAAAGTAATTGATCTCACAATGGAAAAGAATGATAAATTGTAACTTGAAAGAATTTTAGAGGAAGCATAGTAATCTCAAGGTAGAAAAAAGGTTGAAGGACCAAGTAAGAATCATTTAGATCATCCACAGAAGTCAGACTACAAATATGAAGTTGCTGAATTTTGGGAACTGCAATCTGTCTGTCGCATGCTGTGGCAACTAATGCTGAAAGAAAGGATGAGATTATAGCACAATCTATAATGTGTTGTTGATTGTTAGAAATTCAATTCATGTGTGATTTGGATCCTAATGAATGCTTGTTAGGCAAATCACTGTGTTACAAAGATGATGATGTGGTGTGTTCAAATGAGAAAAATATGTTTTATAGTTCATTCATGCTGTTCTTAAATTTTAGATATATGATACTCTATTTTCTCACTGATAGAAGATTTCATTCTAGTCTGTGGCTTTATTCACATCATCTATTCTAATGAAGGAGATGGATTGCAAGTATAGGAAAATAAACTAAAATTGATTTCCAGATCCTTTTATAGTGTCTGGAATATATGTAATTGTGAAACTTGTTATCTTTATAGAATGATTTATCGAGAAGCTTTAGAAATCAAGTGTTTGACATATTTTATGGATTTAAGAAATGAGTAATGAGTATTTGATTTACATTGCAAATTAGAGCATATATTTGGAGGAAAGGAGGATGCACAAACACATATAGCACAATGTTTTTTAGATATATATATATATTAAAAGCACATACATAAATGAAAAGCTTCTACCTCTTCAGATTTTGATTCATATCTCAGAAGCCATTGCAGGTATGACTCCATGAATGACTTGGGTAAAACATTCATAGAACATTTGATTCTTGATAGCAAAATGCTATTTAGATAGATGGAATCACTTCGCAACACTTTTGAGGTGGTATGGCCTCTCATCATCGGCACTGAAATCTATGAGAGGTGAAAGACATAAACCTTGATAGGCATTTTGGTTGGTGTGATTGGATTCGGCTAAATGGTTCCCAATGAGCAGTCCAAGAATGACATGGATTTAAATTGCATGCCTACAACTGTAAGATTGCAGATAGCAGCAGATGCAATTGCTTAGATGCCTACCTGTTTTGTCGGAGATGGGGTGCTCAAAGAAAGAAAATATATGAGACTGTGATTGAGGAAGAGAACCAAAATCTGTGTTTTAACTTGCAATCCAATCTCAAGTATGACATGCGATATGTCATATCAGAAGTTCACTTACAGTGCATATGGATTTAGTAGGAAATACAATATACTGTAATAACTTACAAACAAGCAAAAAAGGACTTGCAATAGCTTGCAAACAGCCAAATGCGTCTTCATCGGAAAGGGACATGAATGCAGACAGCATCATTGCCAAAGATCGCACATGTCCATGCTTGATGTTTCTGAACGTAATAACCACAAGCAAATCACTCCATGTAAAAAGGCATACGCAGACAGATCATTAGGTAGCTTAATTTCTCGCTTTATTAGCTACGTTTGATCATACAAAGGCATAAAACCAAAACCTCATTCACTGTTCTCGTGCGTCCATTATCGTCTATCTGATGTCTCTGAACAAAGAAGAATGCATCTTCGTTTCATGCGAGGACGAGAGCAGGCAGATCGTCGGCAAACCTTCCCATCTATCTCCATGCCTCTTTATCTTCCTAAAGCTATCACCGACATATGTATCAGTGGTTTAGTACAAAGACTTCCATGGGTTATATATATATACTGTAGGTTACGGAGGAGGGCGAGGCATCACCATCAACGAGAAGGCCGTACCGCCACAGCAGAGGCTGGAGGTGGGGGCGGGGCCGGGGAACGTGAGGCTCGGCGGGGAATCCGGGGATGCGGTCATATGCGGCTGGGCCCCGACGGCCACCCGGTTTGACTCGGTGTCCACTCGGTCTCCGACAGAGAAATCTACAACCCGGATTTGACACCTTTAACCGACGGGCCGCATCGTGCCCTCGACCACCATGGAAGCAAGCTTTCCCCAGTCCCACCACCGCCATGGCCGCCACACCAACCCTATCTCTGTGTACGGTTCGCCTGCATGCACAAATGCCATAACCAACAGGCTTTCTAATGGCAGCGGCGGCCTCGCTATCGTTAGGGTTATCCCTGGGTGCTCCAGGGATAGACCAGAGACGCAGCTGGGGCAGAACGCCATTAGAGAGTGCTTCATGCATGGCGTTGCAGTCGACGCATTCTCTCCGACGGATGCTGTGCCATTGTGGACGGACTGTCAGTGCACAGCATAAAGCTGTGCCATCGCTATCTGGTATAGTTCTCTGATCGCATACTTAGATCTTTTCCCTACCGTTCATCTGTCTCTATCAGGAAGCACTTCCTTTTTAAGTTAGATTGATTAGTGGAAGTCAGACGTTGCTGTGCACTTTCTTTTACGCTAACAACCATGTGAGCTTGCCATATCCTTTAAAGGATATGGGATCTGACTTTAGATTTATGTCTTTTATATATATATATATATATATATATATATATATATATATATATATATATATATATAGGCACAAATCCAAATCCTGTGGGTCACCTTTTTTTATCTCAGAATAAAATGATCATCCTATCTTATCGATCATCATCTTTCATCTTGTTGATGACCCTTTATCGATCGTTTACGTCTTCATACATAAATAACTCTAGTTAAAATACTTAACATCGACATGAGCGCCCATGATAACGATGCTCATAGATCCGGTAAAAACCTAAGGACAATGATAAAGATAAAATAATCCTTTTTATATGATCAATGACGTTTTACGGGAAATTCAAATTTATAGACTTTTTCATGTATATATATATTTTAAAAATATTTTTTAAGATATCCATCATTTTTAGAATTCATTAATAGCGTTATTGTTTTGCCTAATATTTGAAATAAGTCAGGTCACTTAATCATATTTTTTTATTTTCTTATGAACTAATCCATTGAGTGAATCAATCTAATTGTAATATTTTCACACTGTAACATATATTTTCAATAATATCAAAAAATATGTCGTAAAAATATTATGTTTTCAACAATACTAAGAAAACATTAAATATAGTAATATAGTGTAAAAACACTATAGTAGTTACAGTTATAAAAAAATATGAAAATATTATAATATACTATAGGAATATTATAATATAATTTTTAAATTAAAAATACATATAACTATATTGGTTCACCGCATTAGTCGATTCACATGAAAATGAGAAAAATGGAAAGATGAATGAGAATATTTGAAAGTGGGATATATATATATACATATACATATATATATATATATATATATATATATATATATATAAGCGAGGAGGAGAAAAGATTTTGACGGTGATAAGGATCCGTGTGATGATGTAGAGGGTGGCAATCTACATTGAGTTCCGGCGTCAAGATTCGGGTTGGAAATGATCGACTTGGGCCATAAATGGCGCTTCTTGAGTTCGCTTGTGGCGTCAAGATTCGGGTTGGAAATGATCGACTTGGGCCATAAATGGCGCTTCTTGAGTTCGCTTGTGGCGTCAAGATTCGGGTTGGGCGTGATTTGTGTGGGCGTTAAATTGAGCGTCTTGCATTGATTTGGGCCTTTTTACTTCCTGGCTGAGATTACAAGAAGCCCAAAAGATGAGTGTCCTCGCCATTCTTGTTCGGTGTTCCTCATGTGTCGCGCGATCCCCTCTTCTCCGAGAAAGCTCTCGTCGATGGTAGGCTCCCACGGACCCGACAAGGCCGTTCCTCCTTCCCGCGACTGCGGATGCGCCGGGGCCGTGGCTCCGGTGGAAGCTTTGGGAACCTTGGTTCTTTGTTTTTTCTTCTCTTTTCCTTTTCTTTTGATCGTTGTCGTTGTTATATTTTTTTCTCTTCTTCTTGATCTAGGGTTAGGGTTAATGTAGATCTAGGGGGTCAGGATACGACGGCACCGATGGATCCGACGAGGTCTCTGCGCCTCCTCGCGGCGGCGAATAAAGTCGAGGCCCTGGCGGTAGTTACGGTGGAAACTAGGAATCGAAGCTCTTAGTTCTTCTGCTTCCCTTTTCTTCTGAACGCCCTGGTTCTTCTGTTTTTTTTCATTTTCTTGATCTGGGGTTATGGTTTGTGTAGATCTAGGCGTCAGATTCGTACGATTTCGACGGACCTGACGAGGCCGCTCCGCCTCCCCGCGGTTGCGAATACAGCCGAGGACGGGCTGATGGTTACGGTTGAAACTAGGAATCGAGGCTCTTAGTTCTTCTGCTTCGTTTTTCTTTTGCGCGTTCTCGTTCTTCGTTTCTCCTTTCTTGATCTAGGGTTAGGCTTTGTATGGATCCAAGGGTCAGGTTCCTACGGCTCCGATGGACCTGATAAGGACGTTTCGCCTCCGCGCGGCGGCGAATACAGCCGACGACGGGCCGGTGGTTACCATGGAAACTCCATGAATCCTGGTTCTTGGTTCTTTCTTTTTTTTTTTTTTCTTTTCAACGTTCTTGTCGTTCTGTTTTTCCTTTTCTTGTCAAGCATTTATGCTTGTGTATATCTAGGGTTTGGTTCTTGGCGCGGTCTTGATATAGGTGGTGGCGATGGATACGGGGGCTGTGAGATCTCAGTGGGGAAACAGGGGAGGTGGTAGGGGATACCGAGGTGGTTACCGCGGTGGAGGAGATGGTTGGGAAGGCGATTAGCACTGCCCCACCCGAGGACGGGCCGGTGGTTACCATGGAAACTCCATGAATCCTGGTTCTTGGTTCTTTCTTCTTTTTTTTTTTTCTTTTCAACGTTCTTGTCGTTCTGTTTTTCCTTTTCTTGTCAAGCATTTATGCTTGTGTATATCTAGGGTTTGGTTCTTGGCGCGGTCTTGATATAGGTGGTGGCGATGGATACGGGGGCGGTGAGATCTCAGTGGGGAAACAGGGGAGGTGGTAGGGGATACCGAGGTGGTTACCGCGGTGGAGGAGATGGTTGGGAAGGCGATTAGCACTGCCCCACCCGAGGACGGGCCGGTGGTTACCATGGAAACTCCATGAATCCTGGTTCTTGGTTCTTTTCTTTTTGTTTTTTCAACGTTATTGTCGTTCTATTTTTCCTTTTCTTGTCAAGCATTTATGTTTGTGTATATCTAGGGTTTGGTTCTTGGCGCAGTCTTGATATAGGTGGTGGCGATGGATATGGGGGCAGTGAGATCTCAGTGGGGAAACAGGGGAGGTGGTGACCGCAGTGGAGGAGGTGGTTGGGAAGGTGATTAGCACTGCCCCACCCAAGGACTGGCCGGTGGTTACCATGGAAACTCCATGAATCCTGGTTCTTGGTTCTTTTCTTTTTTTTTCTTTTCAATGTTCTTGTCGTTCTATTTTTCCTTTTCTTGTCAAGCATTTATGTTTGTGTATATCTAGGGTTTGGTTCTTGGCACAGTCTTGATATAGGTGGTGGCGATGGATACGGGGTCGGTGAGATCTCAGTGGGGAAACAGGGGAGGTGGTGACCGCAGTGGAGGAGGTGGTTGGGAAGGTGATTAGCACTGCCCCACCCAAGGACTGGCCGGTGGTTACCATGGAAACTCCATGAATCCTGGTTCTTGGTTCTTTTCTTTTTTTTCTTTTCAATGTTCTTGTCGTTCTATTTTTCCTTTTCTTGTCAAGCATTTATGTTTGTGTATATCTAGGGTTTGGTTCTTGGCACAGTCTTGATATAGGTGGTGGCGATGGATACGGGGGCGGTGAGATCTCAGTGGGGAAACAGGGGAGGTGGTAGGGGATACCGAGGTGGTTACCGCGGTGGAGGAGATGGTTGGGAAGGCGATTAGCACTGCCCCACCCGAGGACGGGCCGGTGGTTACCATGGAAACTCCATGAATCTTGGTTCTTGGTTCTTTTCTTTTCGTTTTTTCAACGTTATTGTCGTTCTATTTTTCCTGTTCTTGTCAAGCATTTATGTTTGTGTATATCTAGGGTTTGGTTCTTGGCGCAGTCTTGATATAGGTGGTGGCGATGGATATGGGGGCAGTGAGATCTCAGTGGGGAAACTGGGGAGGTGGTAGGGGATACCTAGGTGGTGACCGCAGCAGAGGAGATGGTTGGGAAAGTGATTAGCACTGCCCTACCCTAGGTCTAAGCATGGCTGTGGAAATCTAAATTTTTCGCAGATTGGAGTGCAACAAGTGTGGTGCATTTTGAACCCAGTGCTGGCACTGGGAATGGTGGCGGTGGAAGTGACAGCGAGAAAGGAGTTATGCCGGAACTGTGGTGGTAGGAACGATGATTACAGGGGAAGAGATGCTTGATATGCTGGACGAGGTGAATCTTAAAATAATAATCAGGAGGATAAGGGCTGTTATGGCCATGTTTTTTCCACCAGCTCCAGCTGCATATGGTAGTCTTGTAGGAAAATTCCCCTCCCGTTTCCTAATCCATGTTGTGAATTGTTTTTTTTCTGTCCGCCTTCCAGTCGCTATGGTGGCCCCAGTTCTTACCCTTCTCCGTATGGATCTCCTCCTCCAAACAGATATGGAAGTGAATGTCTAGTAGCCCATGGTGGACTATCGTACAGCTAGAGGGGGCATGGTGACCATATGAACCGTAGCCATGATAGTGTTGCTCCACCTCATGGTGGAGGTGGTGCCCCTGTTGCTCCTGCTGTAGTTAAGCTATATGATGACAATTGCAGAGAATTTTGTGATAAATAGTACTTACATCTCAAACAGATCTTTTGTAATGGTATGCACAGGTATTAGTTATTTTCTATTTTAGTTTGCTTTGGTCTTTTTGTTCGCTGAGATAGAGTGGTTAATTAGGTCATGTAACAGGACAATGGTGCCTCTTTTTTGGAAATAAAATGTTGTTATTTTGTAGTTATACTTTTAGATTTAAAGAATCACTGATTTGTCATAAACAGAGTTGAAAATAAAAAAAAACCATTCTTTCCCTTTGGAGCATAACAACATTTAATAGAATTTGGATAGCAAATCGTCCTGTCATATCTGTTGATCAATCACATCTATGCATCTGTTTCCTCGATTAACTAACATGATGGTGATAACAACTGTTCACCCTCCCTGTAAACTAGCCATTAATAATCATGATATATCTGGCATGCCTGACACTGGACAATTTTTGAAGTACTGGATGTTGGGTATAAGCAAGAGGCAGGGCTCATGATGATACTGATACTGATGTATTTGCATATGATATTTTCTCATACTGCGTGTCCTAGAAAATGCATCATATAAATGTGAAATGCTACGATGACAGGGCCTTGTTATCACAGCTGTCAAGTGTTTCTTGTTGTGTAAACTAGCTAGGTGATTATAGTAATTTTACAGAAGTGAAAACTCTTGATTTTATCATTGGTTTATACCAGACATGGAAATTTTGCTATTGTGGTGTTCTATGTATGAATTGTGTTGTTCACCTTGATATTTGGCAAGAATGTGGGATTTGGAGAAGCCTTAGCTTTCTGTTGCTTCCTGTTCATTGTTAACTTGCCGAATCTCCATATTTGAACTTATGTAAAGTCATGGTGATGCTTTTGACTTTTGAATTTATTTACTTTAGAAGTTACCACACCACCACCTTTCTTCTCACTGATAACTCTAACATATATGTGTTACTCTATTCAATGAGAATTAATTCCTAGTTTTTGTGGTATTTCGTCCAGAAATTTATGTTTCTATGGTTGACATGGGGGCTTCTCAAGTCTTTTGTTTTCTATATATGCATGCCTAAGTTTTTTTCATCTTCGAAATCAAAAGTTTACATAATAACAACCTGGGAAATTATGTGGATCACTTAGGATCTTTGTTACTAAGATTCGATCTTGAGATGTTTGGAGTGGAATACAAAGTAACGTAAATGCTTTGTATATGTTGGGATGAGAAACTTTACATTTCAGACATATTAGTGAGTACAATTTTTGACTCCTTTTCTGCACCTAGTGTTTGAGGAAGCCTGAATTAATTTTCTTTTCTTAGGGCAAAAACATGGTCACAAGGACCAGTGGGAGATACTGTTGTGTCATATGTATCCCTTGCTGCAGAAGTACTGTAGCTCGGCACATATGAATATATCACTCGGTATATTTGGGTGTATCGCTCGGTATACCGTACCGGTATCGAACCCAGGTCGAAACTTTGGTACGGTACGATATTGCGAACCTTGCTATAAATAATTTGCACAGAATATTAGGAACAGTAATGCCAAAGAATACTTAACATGGTAAACAGACTCTTTACCGACTGAATATCTCATCTAATTAATTATGGTTATTTTTGCTTATATAGACCACCATAATGTCAAAGTAGTCGGAAGACTCAGCCATTCTGGACCATCATACAACCTTAAATATTTGAATCAACAACTCCAGCACTTAATTCAGAAGTTTGGTGTGATATTCTGAATGCACGAAGCAAGTCACATATAACTGTTATCAAATGATATTGCATGCTTGTAATATGCTCAAGGCAATAATTAATGGGCTTGAAATCAAAGACTAAAATGTTTATAGTTGATCTCACGGTTCTCACTATCCAACGTGTCACTGATACAAGATGCTGAGGTATCACAAACCAATCAAATTGTTGATTTCCTATACAGGTTCACCCATGAGTCATCAAGTATACAAATACAGACACATACACAAACAAGTTAACTTGTGAATGATACGTACATGTGCATTCTATAGATAGCAAATAAAAGTTAATGCATGAATAATGAAACTTTTACTAAATAAGCATCAATAATTATAAAACTTACCATGATGAGGAAGAAGGCCACCATGACAAAAGATCCAGTCATCAACTTTAAGAACCACAGAATGGCGTCCCAGTTCACAAGCCAGTGGACCACCTGGCCTCAAAAGTGAAGATCTTGCAATAACAGCCTGCTGCCTCTGTCCTAATATTTTAGGAAATCTGTCAGCATAATGAAAAATTTTAGATACAAAAGAGATTTTAGCGTTTGTTTGTACTGCATGCTGAAAGATCCACAAAAGTAGAGATAACTTATATTAACCACATTGTCGACAAATTAAACCATATTAAAACTTTTCTATCTGAAACCTTTTAGCATGGACACAGATGTTGATTTAATACTATACACATCCAGATATCTGGATATCAACATATATCTCAAATTGTTAATTTAACCTATATCAAAGTAAGGATTGATATATTAAATTCAACTCTAGATAAAAACTCACTTGCAGGTGCTATATCCATTTTCAGAAAAAAAACTCACTTGCAGGTGCTATATCACATGCACGTGAATGTAACTTGTCACATCCCAATTAGTCCCACATCGGAAGTCGGCAAAGACTAAGTTTGACTTATAAGGATCTGATGAGTATACTATGACAACTTTAGCTTAAGTATTTTAGTCAATGGTTTGGACTAAACAGAGTTATTGGTCAGTTAGCCCATTAGACTTGGGCCGTAACATTTGGTGAGTTGACCTAGTATTTGGGTTATGACACCCCAATTAGTCCCACATCGGAAATGGACAGACTAAGTTTGACTTATAAAGGTTAGATGAGTGTATTATATTAACTCTAGCTTAAACATTTTAATCAAATAGAGTTATTGGTCAGTTAACCCATCAGACTCAGGTCGTAACATAATTTATGCATGACTTTATGACAATTTAATTTATTTTTAATCTTTCTCTAGATTAACTATGTAGATGACCAAAGCAACTTGTCAAAACTTTAACTGTATAAAGAAAGAGAAAGCAAAGTATCCAACTAACTCATACATTGCTAAAGCAAGTGAAACAGATGTGCAATATGAACATAGTGCAGAAACCTTTAGAAAATTCCAACGGGTCCAATAACTCTCAGATGTCCTTTTCTTTTTCCACCATTTAGTAGCCCTGATCCAGCCAATAAAAGCATCATCCCAGTGACCTTTGTATTCATCCAAGTAATCTAGGAAGTCTATGCACTCATCAAATGCTCCTGGATCAACATATCTGAAATCACCTTCTACATTCATGGTTTCATGATTTCCATTTACCTAGTTAGACAACAAAAAGTGGATCATCTCAAAAATCCAAGAGGTACCATACTAAGTCATAATTGTACACAGAAAATGAGTTAACAAAGATAGCGTAAACTTGCTAAGAGCATTTTCTGTTATAGACTAACACATATCTTAAATGCACGATAAAGATAACAAAAAAAGAAAAAGAAAAAAAGAAAAGGTAAGAAGATGCTAAATATTATAAAAATTAGATATCCACTGAAAATTTCTAAGATGTGTCCTCGGTATGCCAAAGGTCAAGGTAATGAATCGCACACATGCAGCATACAGGTACATGTGGCTGCATATTTGGTCCAATTATAATAAACAAATAGAAAACACTAAGTCTAAATTGTTAATAGGTAAATATATTAAGATCAAATCAACACACTGTATGGACTCATTTGAGTTATAGAAAATGAGTAAAGGCCTAGGCGAAAAAGGGACATTTTCATGAACTAGAATTAATATAATAGTAAGAGTAAAAACAATAGTAGGAATGCAATCCACATATGTGGCCACAATTCAGGGCCACACCTTATGTGAGGTGGTCAACAATTGCATATGTAGCTGCACAGACCACATTTTGGAACACTGATCCATGGAACCTCAACTGTAAATAACATTCCACAGAGTTCATTAAGTAATTGGCTTACGATAATTTAACAGCTGAAATAATTATCCTTGAGTACTACAAGAAATATTGCTAACAATTCCACAAACTCATCCTGTAGACATTGTCCTCGAACTCTCCTCCAGAGTCCTAGATGACTGGTACTGTATTTAGGGATCCTCAACTGACTTAACTTTGTTCCAGAATAATAATCATTAGTTTTCTTAGTACTAGGAGGTATCATAGTCTGAGCCAGCCATTTATCATAAATTTTAGAATAAGTGTTCCATAAAACCTGAAGAAAAAATGTGGATAATGCTGTTTACAATCCAAATTATAAAAAAAACAAAGAAGAATTTGTCTCATCAAAGAATTTTCGGTTACCAGCTATTATTGTTTCATAGAAAATGGTATTTCGGCCTTCATCATTGACATAAAAGGCAGAATATTCTGGTTGAAGGTTTTAAATTTGATGAACTGAAGCATGACAACCTAGATCATGTCCAGAACAAGAAACAACAATCGAATAATCAAGTGAGCAAACCACAAAATCTAATATCCTTTCCACTAGGACACTTTTTCACCTTAATGATAACTGTTATTAAAGATTTCTCTTTTCTATTAATTGGTTGTAGTAAGGTTTTGTTTTTGTTATACTATATGATTGGGTCGAAAAAGGTTGATCCCCAGCCAAGGCTTTTACCTACCAGACTAAAATATGCAATTTTGACAATTCCACCCCTAACATAAACTAATGTGATGATGCACATATCTGATGCCTGCACATCATACTTGGATTAGATTTGTGATAACACAAAAGATCTATGTCAACAGACACATTCACTTTTCCCTCCCAATTTTATTGAAATACATATTTTACTGTTTGATATATGCTTCAAATGTTTGTGAAAGAACGTGATAAGGATTAATTATTTAGCATCTGAGATCATATAATAATAAAAACCAATCTTCAGAATTTTGAATATTCACAAAAGAGAAACATCAATTTCACAAATTATTTTTCACCTGTCATCACAAATCCTTTGCCTTCTTGCAACATGGGGTAGTTGGATAGGCATCTGAATCCATTTCTAAAATATATATCCATGCAACACTAAGTTATTGTTGTTCCCAAAGTAGGCTTTGTGAACTTTCTTTTCTTCATATGGATTAAATAATAATTTCTTTATGATCTTTGTGATGATGTTTTTAATCATGGTATCAAATACCAATACCAGATCCATACTACTCCCCAATTGGACCAGTACAGGCCCGGTAACATTTCAGGGCAGGGTCCAAATAGAAAGAGAGAGAGAGAGAAGATGGGAGGAGGAGTGGACGAAAGTAGAGGAGAAGGCATGGGAGAAAGAGGGGGAGAAGGAGAAGGCTGATGAGGATTACTAGAAACAAAGGAAGATGCGATGGTGACAAGGCAGCGGGCGGTGACAGTGAGATAGTAGGCAGTGTGGCGAGAGAGATCAAGAGAATAGCGAGAGAGAGAGAGAGAGAGAGAGAAGCATGGAAGATTAAAACCAAAGGATAGTTGTCACTATAAAAGAAATATAAAATGATATGGATATAGAACAGTAAGCTGTTCACTTTTAAAACCGAGTGGTAGGGAGCATTCCATGTACCAACTTTATATATATATATATATATATATATATATATATATATATATATATATAAGATTTACTAGATTATTGATTAGGGTAATTAAATGTTTAGAAGATGCATGCATCTTGGGGTTTATCAAAATAAAAAAAAAAATCTTCTTATATTTATTGATTGATTTCTCTCTCCCTCTACGTTAGAGACTCCCTATCATTGAGGAGGATGAGCCATTAGACTCTATATCATTAAGAGAAGAGAAGAAAGAGAGGTGCAATGATCATTAAGTAGTAAACTCTAGTCTCTAGTTTTTTTTTAATATCATTTTTGCCAAGTCTTTAACTTAATTTTTGACTCTGGAGTATTATTATCTTTTTAAATTTCATCATTTATTAAATTTATTATTGATCTAAATTTAAAAAAAAAAATATTAATATAACTCTCAAATTATTTAGCATCATAGTGTCTGATTAATAACATAGTCATGCTCTTGTAAATGCAAGTGTTTTACCCTTTATGCAGCTTGAATTATTCGCCAAGTTTAAACACATATTATTTCATCCCTCGATTTACATTTAGATGATGATTGCTCTTACGCGCATCAGTATATTGGTCAACCATTTGATGAGCTTAATGTTCTCTTCATCGACTGTCGATGTGAGCATTTGTCTTTAATATTATTTTCGATAACTCTCTTACTATTAAATGCATTGACATGTTAACCTAAAGTGAGATATTGTGACAACATATCACCACTCACTTGATTTCAACCTCCTTCGAGTTATCTTAAAGTATCTTCCCAAAATGTGTGATCTGCACATGAGTTCTCTATCATTAATCTATGATTATCATCTAGAAATTTATTATGTTGGAATAACTATTCTTTTCACATACTTTGTTCAAGAGTTTCGGAGACTAACTTCCCTCGAGAATACTTCGTCTTATAGAGAATAAAATAATATATTATTTTGTCATAACAAATGCATTTATTAGATTGTGATACTTCGTAACACTCTACTATAGTCATAAGACATAATAGTGTATTATACCCACTATAAAATTTAGGTATCAAACTTTAGTTACCTTAGGATGGCTACGGGCATTCATAGTCCGTATACAAGTTATCATATAAGTACCAAATTTTTTGAGCCAATAGTTTCCCTTGCCTATTCGAGCCTTTACATAAATCTTTCTATTGTTATCAACACATCACCAACAACTTGCATGGTCTCATTTATATCCATGCACTATCGCTTGTATTGATCACTATCAAGTTAGGTTATGATATCAATTCATTTCTTGAACTTAGCCATGTCAATCTTTTTATACAAACATATTCTTCCCAGTATACTTATCCTCGTGATGCCTTTGACATAAAGCATTGATCATTTCGCTAAATATTAATTTCAAATGCTTACTATTTTAAGGGAGTATTTTTCATACGTGTGATTGCCATTTAAGTAGTCTTACTAGGTCTACAATATTACATGCCAAATATATTTTAGTATATTTATCTCATTATGATAGCATATATCATAGACTTAAATTATTATTTTATCTTAAGTGTGACTGAAGCCATAACATTGGATACTACTTCCGATGGTTTTAGAGTATTGAGATAGATTGATATTTTGACTATAAGGATTCTAATAAGTTGCAAGGTAGAAGTTGCAATTATAAGCTATAACGATCACAATATTAAATTGACATTATTTTGAATAAATAAGAATATTATTTTAGGCATCAATGATATAGTTATCAAGAGGATTATTTTAGGCATCATTGAGCACATACTAAGAGGATAATAAATGTCTCAAAGAATTTGTATAATAAAAGTTAATATGTGATATAGTTATCAAGGATTGACAACAGTTACGGGTTGGGCCAGTATGACTGATGCTGTGGTGGTGCATTGTGTTGATCGAAGAAAAACTAGGAGGGAGCAAAAACTGATTTATATTAACATAAAAACATATCAATCGACAATGTTTTCAGATCTATTTCACCTGATGGAGAACTATTAGTTCTTGCCATACAATCGATATAGGAGTTACTGAAATTCCACAAGCACTTCAAAACTTATTAGATGTACCCATGAAGTTATGTCTTTGTTAGGATTTTGTCCAAAAAAATAAATAAACTGGAAGATATAGCTTATTTTTGAATCCTTGCATAGATTATATCATGTTTTTATTTGAGAGACTTTCATCTGTTTCTTAGTGTTAGAATCGATAACTCCTATCGGTATTAACTTCAGGTACCAAAATCTTTGAGGATGTTTGCATCAAGCAACACATTGGAATCCTTCTCATCCCAACACCATGCAGATGACCAGGTCTGTGTTTACTTTTTGTATACTTGAAATTAAGTCTTACTTGAAAATTAAGTTTTCTCTGATTGGCTTGGCTTAGGTAGTGTCATCTTGTTGCATAAACAAGGTAGTGTCATCTTGTTGCATAAACAAGGGACTTCTCATCCCAACACCATGCAGATGACCAGGTCTGTGTTTACTTTTTGTATACTTGAAATTAAGTCTTACTTGAAAATTAAGTTTTCTCTGATTGGCTTGGCTTAGGTAGTGTCATCTTGTTGCATAAACAAGGTAGTGTCATCTTGTTGCATAAACAAGGGACTTCTCATCCCAACACCATGCAGATGACCAGGTCTGTGTTTACTTTTTGTATACTTGAAATTAAGTCTTACTTGAAAATTAAGTTTTCTCTGATTGGCTTGGCTTAGGTAGTGTCATCTTGTTGCATAAACAAGGTAGTGTCATCTTGTTGCATAAACAAGGGACTTCTCATCCCAACACCATGCAGATGACCAGGTCTGTGTTTACTTTTTGTATACTTGAAATTAAGTCTTACTTGAAAATTAAGTTTTCTCTGATTGGCTTGGCTTAGGTAGTGTCATCTTGTTGCATAAACAAGGTAGTGTCATCTTGTTGCATAAACAAGGGACTTCTCATCCCAACACCATGCAGATGACCAGGTCTGTGTTTACTTTTTGTATACTTGAAATTAAGTCTTACTTGAAAATTAAGTTTTCTCTGATTGGCTTGGCTTAGGTAGTGTCATCTTGTTGCATAAACAAGGTAGTGTCATCTTGTTGCATAAACAAGGGACTTCTCATCCCAACACCATGCAGATGACCAGGTCTGTGTTTACTTTTTGTATACTTGAAATTAAGTCTTACTTGAAAATTAAGTTTTCTCTGATTGGCTTGGCTTAGGTAGTGTCATCTTGTTGCATAAACAAGGTAGTGTCATCTTGTTGCATAAACAAGGGACTTCTCATCCCAACACCATGCAGATGACCAGGTCTGTGTTTACTTTTTGTATACTTGAAATTAAGTCTTACTTGAAAATTAAGTTTTCTCTGATTGGCTTGGCTTAGGTAGTGTCATCTTGTTGCATAAACAAGGTAGTGTCATCTTGTTGCATAAACAAGGGACTTCTCATCCCAACACCATGCAGATGACCAGGTCTGTGTTTACTTTTTGTATACTTGAAATTAAGTCTTACTTGAAAATTAAGTTTTCTCTGATTGGCTTGGCTTAGGTAGTGTCATCTTGTTGCATAAACAAGGGACTGTACATGGATCCTTAATTTTGGGTTTCTCAAATATTTTTCTTTACCTTTTTTTTTTTTTTTTTTCTTGTGGCGCATTACTTACGAACTTGGTTATTAAGGTTTTATTGGTTTAGATAGTTTTATTTGTTAAGAAATGTGTATGCTATTTCTTAGTAACCCTAACTGAAAAGGATGGAAAAGAATAGTGTGGGGGTGATTATGGCATAAATGACAGTTGAAGAGATTGCAATATTGGGATAGTATCGGCATGTTTTTGGGCTTGCTTTTAGTACCAAAGTTTAAGATTTCTTACAAAACTCTTAATTCGAAGAATATATACAAGAAATTGCCATATTGGGATAGTGTCAGCAATATGAATTAGCAATGAACATGATGTGGATGGGAACTATTGAGGGTGGTCTAGAGCATGAGGCTCCCACTAATACTGGGGTTGGAGAGGTTTGCAGCTTTACTCCGACAAGTAGAGAGGTGAAAGGTTGCTCTTATTTGCTTCAGAATAAATGAATGTTTGGCTAGAGGATGTTAGACTTGGAGAGTTGTATAAGGTAAAGATGTGGGGTTAGTGTTAATGTTTTTGATAGTTGCATTATGAAAGATGGTTTTATGGGCTTGTGGTTCTCATGGGGCAGGCAAATGACATGTAGCTGAGAGCTTTTTAAGGTGATTGACTGGTAAATATGAATTACTTATTGTTGTATCGGTCCAGGTTTGGAGTTAGATTTACTTGAATGTCATGGTATCAAATATCAATTTGGTAAAAAAAAAAAAAAAATGATTAGGTTGCATAGTAGTTGAAATGTATGGGGTGAGCAAGCCAAAATAACCGAGTAAGATATTTCTGTTGCACGAGCTATTCGCTACGTGCGGTTGGGCTCTCAACCGTAGTCGTCTCCTTCCTACCAAACCCAACCATCTTTCTTTCGCCATCAAGCCAATCTCGTGATTCCCCAACCAAACTCTGCGCAACCCTCGAAACCAAACCATTATAAATAGCCATCCTCCCACTTGTACACTCCCCTTCACTCTCGAGCCCAACTTCGATTAGGCCAGAATGGAGTCGGTGAACCATGATGGATGAGTGCACGTCGCTACAGCCACGTGAGCCAATGCAGAGTCGAGAAGCTAAGTGCCCTTGAGCTCACCCGACGTATGCAGCCTCACCCACACACTGGAGCTGCTCACTGAACTGGTCAAAGTACTCTGTGTAAACAGAGTCCTTTGACCAGTTGTACACAGAGTACTTTGACCAATTCAGTGAGCAGCTCCTCCGTCACCTCCTCGACACCGATGTGTGATACGGCGTCCGGTGCCGCTGCCTCCCTCGCTGTCGTAGGGCTCCTCAGCCACCACTTCCGCCGCCACCCGATCCCTCCTATTGGCACCACCTCTATCAAAGTGTACGCACGTCTCTCTCCCTGCGTCTGCTGCCTTCATCTACTCCAAGTCGCTTCGTCCTTCTCCGTGCAGGGAGGAAGAGAAGGATGGGTTCCACATGCCATGACCCAGGGAACTCCTTGCTTCCCTCAGCCACTGCCGGCGGCGGTAATCTGCTTCCTGCTTTGCTCATCTACTTCAAAGTGTTTGCTGTGCTCACATTTCTGATGGCAGAATCAATGATGCAGAGGTTTCCGGCTCCACCACCTGTTCCGGGCATCGTCCCCCAACCCATGTATAGACCGATTCCTCCTCCCGTGACCGACCACTCCAGCTCGCAGCTTCAACTTGATGCTCATCCTGTAAGCTCCTCTTATTCTTCCGTGGCATCTTTCTCTCATCTTAACAATGTAGTCGAAACCATATAGTTTTCGACTCTCAAACATCTAAACATTTGAGATAGAAAACCAAACACAATCAGAATAATTCAAAATATAAAAAAATTGAATTTGGTGCATGTTCGCTGTCTTTTATCTAAGTTTATATAAAATATAAATATAAAAGGACTGTTATTGCCCTGCATAATCAATGTCCGATCATCTACTACTTTGATCTTCCGAACATTCATGATGCATGAATCATTGACATGCTTTCCCATGACAGGTTGATCGGGAAAGTCTTGTATCTTGTGTCCAGGAAGGTGCTAACTAAGTTTGGTGTTCTTTATCCAGAGCTTTCCTTTGAATTATCTTGGCTTATTATGATTCTCACTCTTATGAATCCCTTCCTTCCATTAGGGTTCACCTCCTGTCTTCCCCATGGATTGTTTGTTTCCAGGATGGTGTGGAACTCTAATGTTGCAGTGTAGCGGTTTCTTCGGTACAGAAGCAGACCTTCAACTGTTGTGGGACAGAAGCCATGATTAATAAGCTCAAACAATTCCCTAAAGCTCAATAGATCAAACATGTCTGCCGTTTGAAGAGGGTCTTCTTATGCCTATAGGACATATGCATATGCTTCTTCCATTTCTCTTCTTTACTTGATCCTGCACCTGCCATGAGATCTACTGAGATCTTGTAGCAGTATGTCATATGGTAAGCTATACTTATATAAACTTGATTGGAGTGGTTGGAAGTTCATCATAGACAATGGATAGTGTGTGTGTGTGTGTATTCATTTCTTATAGAATAGAGATGATGTTGATGGCTAACAAAAAGGTTAGATCTACCGAAATCTAACAGTCCTTTTCCTTACTATTATCAACTTGTCCTATATATTAAAGAACATTATTCACAGGGTTTGGCTTATTGTCCTTTTCTAGACCTTCTAATTCCCTTGACGATAAGCAGATCATTCAACATCTGCTAACCGATGACGGCAGCATTGTGTATGAGCTACGGAATGACGGCAGCATCATTCAACATCTTCTAATTCCCTTGCCATATCCTTTAAAGGATATGGGACCTGACTTTAGATTTATGTCTTATATATATATAGGCACAAATCCAACCCCCGTCGGCCACCTTTTTTAATTTTTTTATTTAAAAATACATATAACAATTTGGTTCACCGCATTAGTCGATTCACATGAAAATGAGAAAAATGGAAAGATGAATGAGAATATTTGAAAGTGCGATATATATATATATATATATATATATATATATATAAGCGAGGAGGAGAAAAGATTTTGACGGTGATAAGGATCCGTGTGACGAGGTAGACGGTGGCAATCGACATTGAGTTCCGGCGTCAAGATTCGGGTTGGAAATGATCGACTTGGGCCATAAATGGCACTTCCTGAGTTGGCTTGCGGCGTCAAGATTCGGGTTGGACGTGATCTGTGTGGGCGTTAAATTGAGCGTCTTGCATTGATTTGGACCTTTTTACTTCCAGGCTGAGATTACAAGAAGCCCAAATGATGAGTGTCCTCGCCATTCTTGTTCGGTGTTTCTCATGTGTCGCGCGATCCCCACTTCTCCGAGAAAGCTCTCGTCGATGGCAGGCTCCCACGGACCCGACAAGGCCGCTCCTCCTTCCCGCCACGGCGGATGCATCGAGGCCAGGGCCGTGGCTCCGGTGGAAGCTTTGGGAACCTTGGTTCTTTGTTTTTTCTTCTCTTTTCCTTTTCTTTTGATCGTTCTCGTTGTTATATATTTTCTCTTCTTCTTGATCTAGGGTTAGGGTTTATGTAGATCTAGGGGGTCAGGATACGACGGCACCGATGGATCCGACGAGGTCTCTGCGCCTCCTCGCGGCGGCGAATAAAGTCGAGGCCCTGGCGGTAGTTACGGTGGAAACTAGGAATCGAGGCTCTTAGTTCTTCTGCTTCCCTTTTCTTCTGAACGCCCTGGTTCTTTTTTTTGTTTTTTTTTTCATTTTCTTGATCTGGGGTTATGGTTTGTGTAGATCTAGGCGTCAGATTCGTACGATTTCGACGGACCCGACGAGGCCGCTCCGCCTCCCCGCGGTTGGGAATACAGCCGAGGACGGGCTGATGGTTACGGTTGAAACTAGGAATCGAGGCTCTTAGTTCTTCTGCTTCGTTTTTCTTTTGCGCGTTCTCGTTCTTCGTTTCTCCTTTCTTGATCTAGGGTTAGGCTTTGTATGGATCCAAGGGTCAGGTTCCTACGGCTCCGATGGACCTGATAAGGACGTTTCGCCTCCGCGCGGCGGCGAATACAGCCGACGACGGGCCGGTGGTTACCATGGAAACTCCATGAATCCTGGTTCTTGGTTCTTTTCTTTTTTTTTTTTTCTTTTCAACGTTCTTGTCGTTCTGTTTTTCCTTTTCTTGTCAAGCATTTATGCTTGTGTATATCTAGGGTTTGGTTCTTGGCGCGGTCTTGATATAGGTGGTGGCGATGGATATGGGGGCGGCGAGATCTCAGTGGGGAAACAGGGGAGGTGGTGACCGCAGTGGAGGAGGTGGTTGGGAAGGTGATTAGCACTGCCCCACCCAAGGACTGGCCGGTGGTTACCATGGAAACTCCATGAATTCTGGTTCTTGGTTCTTTTCTTTTTTTTCTTTTCAATGTTCTTGTCGTTCTATTTTTCCTTTTCTTGTCGAGCATTTATGTTTGTGTATATCTAGGGTTTGGTTCTTGGCGCAGTCTTGATATAGGTGGTGGCGAAGGATACGGGGGCGGTGAGATCTCAGTGGGGAAACAGGGGAGGTGGTAGGGGATACCGAGGTGGTTACCGCGGTGGAGGAGATGGTTGGGAAGGCGATTAGCACTGCCCCACCCGAGGATGGGCAGGTGGTTACCATGGAAACTCCATGAATCCTGGTTCTTGGTTCTTTTCTTTTTGTTTTTTCAACGTTCTTGTCGTTCTATTTTTCCTTTTCTTGTCGAGCATTTATGTTTGTGTATATCTAGGGTTTGGTTCTTGGCGCAGTCTTGATATAGGTGGTGGCGATGGATATGGGGGCGGTGAGATCTCAGTGGGGAAACAGGGGAGGTGGTAAGGGATACCGAGGTGGTGACCACAGTGGAGGAGATGGTTGGGAAGGCGATTAGCACTGCCCCACCCTAGGTTCTTGGAAGTTGAGGTCTAAGCACGGCCCTGGAAATCTAAATTTTTCGCAGATTGAAGTGCAACAAGTGTGGTGCATTTTGAGCCCAGTGCTGGCACTGGGAATGTTGGCGGCAGAAGTGACAGCGAGGAAGGAGTTATGCCGGAACTGTGGTGGTAGGAACGATGATTATGGGGGAAGGGATGCTTGATATGCTGGACGAGGTGAATCTTAAAATAATAATCAGGGGGATAAGGGCCGTTATGGCCATGTTTGTTCCACCAGCTCCAGCTGCATATGGTAGTCCTGTAGGAAAATTCCCCTCCCGTTTCCTAGTCCATGTTGTGAATAGTTTTTTTTTCTGTCCGCCTTCCAGTAGCTATGGTGGCGCCAGTTCTTACCCTTCTCTGTATGGATCTCCTCCTCCAAACAGATATGGAAGTGAATGTCTAGTAGCCCATGGTGGACTATCGTACAGCTAGAGGGGGCATGGTGACCATATGAACCCTAGCCATGATAGTGTTGCTCCACCTCATGGTGGAGGTGGTGCCCCTGTTAAGCTATATGATGACAATTGCAGAGAATTTTGTGATAATTTAAGGACTTAACATCTCAAACAGATCTTTTTTAATGGTATGCACAGGTATTAGTTATTTTCTATTTTAGTTTGCTTTGTTCTTTTTGTTCACTGAGATAGAGTGGTTAATTAGGTCATGTAACAGGACAATGGTGCCTCTTTTTTGGAAATAAAATGTAGTTATTTTGTAATTAAAGCATTGCTGATTCGTCATAAACAGAGTTGAAAAAAAAAAAAAACCATTCTTTCCTTTTGGAGCATAACGACTTGCTGAAGTTTAACAATTTGCTTTCGTTCGTGCATATTTATACAATTTGACCATAAACAAAATATACAACGTTTTTAATAGGTTGAGGGTATAAACTGGACAACCTATTTGAAGAGTTGATTTTTTGTTCCTTTCACGGCCATGCATTCATCAACCGTTGTGTTCGTAAAGGTGTGTAGAGTCTTCTGTCATGTATGCCCTGCACCAAGTAAAAAAAAAAAATTTTCAGATAGTCCAAAGGTAACAGACATTTTTGGAGAAGCCAATATCTCTCAAAGCATCTCATCCAAAGAGCTAAAAGAGTACGGTTGCAATCCTTTTAATTATTGTTGTCATCCCTAGTTAAAGTCTAAATGAAATGGGGACATAAAAAAAAGGCTCTTTTTACCAAATTTCTCTCATCCGTGTAAAGAACCTTTGTGTGTTCTTTCATAGCAAAAAAATGAGGAATTCCGCAGAGGTAGTGCAAAAATGAATAAAGGTCAGCATGCTAAAAAATTGACATACAAGATTGAATAGAAAATTTTAATAAGCATACCTTTTTGGTCATACTGGAAATTTTAGAGATAGTTCATGACTTCAAACAAGTCATTTTGGTTGTGCTTATAACCCTTGCTTTATCATCCACAATTTCCAAAACCTGGTTTGATCAAATAATAATATCAACAACCATAATAACAGTTTACTTGAAAAATCAGAATAAATGCATCTTGACAAAGATTTGGGACTCTTTCATTTTCTTAATGCTAAAAAATCTTCTCAATGTACTATCTCTCATGTCTAATCCAGCTCCAACTACATTAGGAAAGACAGTCTTAGGATGTGAGACATAAGATCAGTTTCCATTAACATCATTTTTTATGACATACTTAAATAGAAAGGATGATATGTCATACCTGTTAACACGTTTAATTATGCGCACCCTTTCTATTTAATTATGCGCATAATTAAATAGAAAAAAAAGGTTCATGATAGACATGACAAACCAAAGAACATTATCTGGTGTTGAATCATATTTACCTCTGGTCTTGAATTAAGAACTCCACTAGACATGCCCACATCAATACACCATATTCTTTCATTATATTTGCTGCATATATAAAAGTGAATTTAATTTTCCAAGAGTTGAAATGTCTACTTTATTGAAAGGATGATATGTCATACCTGTTAACACCATTAAATTGTGGAGTATGGCCAACCACCATTCCCTTTGCTCCTACAGCTTGCAATGTTTCTTCCAGAATAGAGGATATCTATGTAGAAAACAGATCAGTTCAAGAAGTAGATGATAGAATGAAAAAGATCCAATAACATATCAACTGTGAATAAGATTTTTCTTAGGTCATTTTGTTTGGTAGGATGAGACTACATGCCTGCAAAATTTGGTACTTAGCATCTGCTGAATCTCTTGAATACAGACGATTCCAAACAATACTATCATAACCTCTGGTAGCTATGAAAGGAACTGCCGGACTATCACTACTTTCACTAAAGTCTCTCATCCAAAATGATACTTCTTTGTTCATCCTCTCCAAACCATATGCAACTGCACAAATTTCAGTATGTTGTCACAGATGATAAGAACAATGGTTAATCCCTGCACTCTAGATTGTCAGAAATACAGAAGAATGCACTTTATTACAACCAGATATCTTCATTTGCAAGTATATTATGACATGAAATGAATTTCAGTGACAAAGTTCAGTGACTATTCAGAAGCTCTATGAGTCTATGTTACATGCTTGTAATATGCTCGAGGCAATTATTAATGGGCTTGAAATCAAAGACTAAAATGTTTAAAGTTGATCTCACGGTTCTCACCATCCAACGTGTCACTAATACAAACCAATCAAATTGTTGATTTCCTATACAGGTTCACCCATGAGTCATCAAGTATACAAATACAGACACATACACAAACAAGTTAACTTGTGAATGATACGTACATGTGCATTCTATAGATAGCAAATAAAAGTTAATGCATGAATAATGAAACTTTTACTTAATAAGCATCAATAATTATAAAACTTACCATGATGAGGAAGAAGGCCACCATGACAAAAGATCCAGTCATCAACTTTAAGAACCACAGAATGGCGTCCCAGTTCACAAGCCAGTGGACCACCTGGCCTCAAAAGTGAAGATCTTGCAATAACAGCCTGCTGCCTCTGTCCTAATATTTTAGGAAATCTGTCAGCATAATGAAAAATTTTAGATACAAAAGAGATTTTAGCGTTTGTTACTACTGCATGCTGAAAGATCCACAAAAGTAGAGATAACTTATATTAACCACATTGTCGACAAATTAAACCATATTAAAACTTTTCTATATGAAACCTTTTAGCATGGACACAGATGTTGATTTAATACTATACACATCCAGATATCTGGATATCAACATATATCTCAAATTGTTAATTTAACCTATATCAAAGTAAGGACTGATATATTAAATTCAACTCTAGAAAAAAACTCACTTGCAGGTGCTATATCCATTTTCAGAAAAAAAACTCACTTGCTTGTGCTATATCACATGCACATGAATGTAACTTGTCACATCCCAATTAGTCCCACATCGGAAGTCGGCAAAGACTAAGTTTGACTTATAAGGATCTGATGAGTATACCATGACAACTTTAGCTTAAGTATTTTAGTCAATGGTTTGGACTAAATAGAGTTATTGGTCAGTTAGCCCATTAGACTTGGGCCGTAACATTTGGTGAGTTGACCTAGTATTTGGGTTATGACACCCCAATTAGTCCCACATCGGAAATGGACAGACTAAGTTTGACTTATAAAGGTTAGATGAGTGTATTATATTAACTCTAGCTTAAACATTTTAATCAAATAGAGTTATTGGTCAGTTAACCCATCAGACTCAGGTCGTAACATAATTTATGCATGACTTTATGACAATTTAATTTATTTTTAATCTTTCTCTAGATTAACTATGTAGATGACCAAAGCAACTTGTCAAAACTTTAACTGTATAAAGAAAGAGAAAGCAAAGTATCCAACTAACTCATACATTGCTAAAGCAAGTGAAACAGATGTGCAATATGAACATAGTGCAGAAACCTTTAGAAAATTCCAACGGGTCCAATAACTCTCAGATGTCCTTTTCTTTTTCCACCATTTAGTAGCCCTGATCCAGCCAATAAAAGCATCATCCCAGTGACCTTTGTATTCATCCAAGTAATCTAGGAAGTCTATGCACTCATCAAATGCTCCTGGATCAACATATCTGAAATCACCTTCTACATTCATGGTTTCATGATTTCCATTTACCTAGTTAGACAACAAAAAGTGGATCATCTCAAAAATCCAAGAGGTACCATACTAAGTCATAATTGTACACAGAAAATGAGTTAACAAAGATAGCGTAAACTTGCTAAGAGCATTTTCTGTTATAGACTAACACATATCTTAAATGCACGATAAAGATAACAAAAAAAGAAAAAGAAAAAAAGAAAAGGTAAGAAGATGCTAAATATTATAAAAATTAGATATCCACTGAAAATTTCTAAGATGTGTCCTCGGTATGCCAAAGGTCAAGGTAATGAATCGCACACATGCAGCATACAGGTACATGTGGCTGCATATTTGGTCCAATTATAATAAACAAATAGAAAACACTAAGTCTAAATTGTTAATAGGTAAATATATTAAGATCAAATCAACACACTGTATGGACTCATTTGAGTTATAGAAAATGAGTAAAGGCCTAGGCGAAAAAGGGACATTTTCATGAACTAGAATTAATATAATAGTAAGAGTAAAAACAATAGTAGGAATGCAATCCACATATGTGGCCACAATTCAGGGCCACACCTTATGTGAGGTGGTCAACAATTGCATATGTAGCTGCACAGACCACATTTTGGAACACTGATCCATGGAACCTCAACTGTAAATAACATTCCACAGAGTTCATTAAGTAATTGGCTTACGATAATTTAACAGCTGAAATAATTATCCTTGAGTACTACAAGAAATATTGCTAACAATTCCACAAACTCATCCTGTAGACATTGTCCTCGAACTCTCCTCCAGAGTCCTAGATGACTGGTACTGTATTTAGGGATCCTCAACTGACTTAACTTTGTTCCAGAATAATAATCATTAGTTTTCTTAGTACTAGGAGGTATCATAGTCTGAGCCAGCCATTTATCATAAATTTTAGAATAAGTGTTCCATAAAACCTGAAGAAAAAATGTGGATAATGCTGTTTACAATCCAAATTATAAAAAAAACAAAGAAGAATTTGTCTCATCAAAGAATTTTCGGTTACCAGCTATTATTGTTTCATAGAAAATGGTATTTCGGCCTTCATCATTGACATAAAAGGCAGAATATTCTGGTTGAAGGTTTTAAATTTGATGAACTGAAGCATGACAACCTAGATCATGTCCAGAACAAGAAACAACAATCGAATAATCAAGTGAGCAAACCACAAAATCTAATATCCTTTCCACTAGGACACTTTTTCACCTTAATGATAACTGTTATTAAAGATTTCTCTTTTCTATTAATTGGTTGTAGTAAGGTTTTGTTTTTGTTATACTATATGATTGGGTCGAAAAAGGTTGATCCCCAGCCAAGGCTTTTACCTACCAGACTAAAATATGCAATTTTGACAATTCCACCCCTAACATAAACTAATGTGATGATGCACATATCTGATGCCTGCACATCATACTTGGATTAGATTTGTGATAACACAAAAGATCTATGTCAACAGACACATTCACTTTTCCCTCCCAATTTTATTGAAATACATATTTTACTGTTTGATATATGCTTCAAATGTTTGTGAAAGAACGTGATAAGGATTAATTATTTAGCATCTGAGATCATATAATAATAAAAACCAATCTTCAGAATTTTGAATATTCACAAAAGAGAAACATCAATTTCACAAATTATTTTTCACCTGTCATCACAAATCCTTTGCGTTCTTGCAACATGGGGTAGTTGGATAGGCATCTGAATCCATTTCTAAAATATATATCCATGCAACACTAAGTTATTGTTGTTCCCAAAGTAGGCTTTGTGAACTTTCTTTTCTTCATATGGATTAAATAATAATTTCTTTATGATCTTTGTGATGATGTTTTTAATCATGGTATCAAATACCAATACCAGATCCATACTACTCCCCAATTGGACCAGTACAGGCCCGGTAACATTTCAGGGCAGGGTCCAAACAGAAAGAGAGAGAGAGAGAAGATGGGAGGAGGAGGAGACGAAGGTAGAGGAGAAGGCACGGGAGAAAGAGGGGGAGAAGGAGAAGGCTGATGAGGATTACTAGAAACAAAGGAAGATGCGATGGTGACAAGGCAGTGGGCGGTGACAGTGAGATAGTAGGCAGTGTGGCGAAAGAGATCAAGAGAATAGCAAGAGAGAGAGAGAAGCATGGAAGATTAAAACCAAAGGATAGTTGTCACTATAAAAGAAATATAAAATGATATGGATACGGAACAGTAAGCTTTTCACTTTTAAAACCGAGTGGTAGGGAGCGTTCCATGTACCAATTTTGGGCTGAATTGGTAAATGCCAGAGGGATCTGTCCATCCGGTTGAGAGGCCAAATCTCACAAAGATGTCTTGCCAATAACAAAAACAAACAGTTTTACTATCCTGTGTCTAGTTGTAAAAGTTCATCTTCTATTAGCATTTACCAAATAACAATGTATTTATACATACTAATCTGTTTTCTTTATATGTTTTAATTAGCATATAATATGGCAAGAGTGTCTACATACCAGAAGATACATGTAAACATCATGTTTCTTTCCAAACCTAAAACTAGTTAGTGCGATTATGTATGCCATGTGCTTCTATGCTTCTGGAACCAGTAATCCTGATCAAAGAAAATGCAGGTGCAGCAACAATATGAACATTATTTAAGCAAGTCGATAAGAGCAGGTGTGAATAGAAAGAGATCCTCATATAAGTAACTATGCAATTTTCTATTGCTATGAGTTTAGGATCCTACATAACAAGATGGAAAGAATACGCTCATAATACTTAATCATCAATACCTGAAAGACAGCACCGCCAGTGGACTTAGCTTGAATATCAAGTGATCTCAATAATGATAAGATAGCAATTTCATCTTCACCTCGATCAAGGATGTCTCCAAGTTGAACTAATACCTACACATAAAAAAAAAGAAAGAAACAATGCAATGTTTTATCTTGAACTTGTACAAACCAAAAACAAAATCTCTAACGTGGAACAAACTCTAAAACCAATAATTCACCGTTAGATATAAAAAAAATTGATGAATTATATGGGATTTTGGCTCCCAACCCCTAAAAGAAGGTTTCCATCATCTGCCTGTATATAGTTTATTTGTCCACTGACCCTTTTTAAGATATGACTTGACTATCATCCCAACTTTAAGCACAAAGGAAGACAATCCAGATTATGTGGTTTACGCTCAAAATTTAGCATAAAGGATAAAGTTGTAAGCAAAAATAATAATCATCTGCAATGGAATAAGAATATTGTCATATCTAAAGGAAGTGAATGTCAGTGTGAAAATTTCAGGGGTTAAAAAATAATGTGATTCGAAGGGGATAGCACACAAAGCCAAAACAAAATATCACCATTGATTTAGATATGACAATTTATGTGACAGTTATTAGAAAATGGATATAAGTATGCGGATGGGGTTCCAATTTTTTCTTTAAATAGAGTAGCATATATGTGATATTCTTCCCATCCTCAATGCGCAAAACAATACTATGATGGGGAACAATGATAAACTAGTGGCATACCGTCTCTCCACCTATCCATAGATCTTGGCCATCTGAGCTCAAGACTCCAGCCATTTCAAGAGCACGTCTTGTTTTTGAAAGATCCCCATGCAAATCACCCACTGAAATGCATACATCAGTCTTTGAGATACTGTGTACAGGAAATATGCAAGATATATAAACATGAGAAACTAATTAACGCAATACAAGATCAAGAACCTGTAGACAGATA
The DNA here is from genome assembly GCF_036884655.1 of Musa acuminata AAA Group. Classification (NCBI taxonomy): domain Eukaryota; kingdom Viridiplantae; phylum Streptophyta; class Magnoliopsida; order Zingiberales; family Musaceae; genus Musa; species Musa acuminata. The sequence continues at coordinate 38,907,392 of NC_088355.1, read as the reverse complement.
AACGGGGAAAAAACCTCCAATTATCATATGCAAATGAAAAGACACTATTATTAACTTGAAAAGCTTTAAAACATATATACCATAGAATACAAATGACAGAAGAAGAAACTTTTAGGACCATACACGCATAAACATGTAGAATTACTAATATGCATCCATGGTTTATAGAATTGGCTAGAATGCCCAAGAAAGAGTCATTGAGCAACAAATAAGTATTATATACAGAGCCAATGGACTTCAATATGTACGTTGTCAACTTTCATTTGAAAGTATAACGTGCAATCTTTTTGTTCAATATTTGATAAAATTTAGAAGCAATTCCGCAACAAAGGAAACATGCTACATCATAACTGCACAAATTCTTTGCGCTAGGGGGAAAATTATTCAACTGATTTTAACAAAGAAAACTCTCAAAATGAGCCTACAGATGACACGAAATCTGAATAATCCGTAAAAAGGCACAAGAGACATCCTTAAATAAATAAATAGAACCCTACAAGATCGCATCCAAATAATTGGAAACAGAACCCCCTTCTATCTGAGTACAACACCATTAAGTGAACACAAACTAACTTGACTAGTTGAAAAAAACAGTTTTGAAGCATGATGCAGAAGACGAGATAAATAGATGCTAGTTACCAGCAACTATCCGACGACCTGATGCAGAGACAAAAGTCGGAGGATTTCCACTGACTGTGATCGGTCTAACGCTGCCATTAACATATGAACAACACACTGCTACCTTCTGGTACTTGAGAGGAGGAAGAGACAAGGAACCCAAAGAAACGGCAGCCATTACCTCCCTGTTTCCGTCCTCTCTCGGAAGCTCGACCTCTTAAGAATTGTGTCCATCGATTTTGCACGGCCACGGCAAAGAGCTCATGAGAACACATTTCCACCAAGCGTTTGAGATGAGTCGTGGTCCCGTCACCACAGTGTATCCGCACCGCGAGGCCTTTAAGTACTGGCCAAACCGACCGAATAATGAGTCCGACTTGAACCCAACTAAGCGAACCGGAGGCCGAGTGAGAAAAGCAAATCATGATCCTTCCGCTTCCGAAAATAATTAGATCAATCGGGATGAAGGCTACGCACGAGAAAGATCGGAACGTTCTTGGATTGACCATTGAAATCGCAAGAAAGAAATGATCGAAGAAAAACCACAAGCACGAAACGATTAAAAGATCACTAGGAGAAGAGGGTTTTAATCTAACCGAGGATTCGTACTTCCCCTCGATGAATCACAGAAACCTAAACGAATTTTCGCGCCATGAGATCACACAGCAACAGATTCTTGAAACGATCGAAGAAGAACCACAAGCACGACACGATCAAAAGATCTCAAACGAAAGCTACAAGAAGACGGTTTTAATCGAGTAGAGGATTCGTACCTTCTCTCGCTGAATCACGGAAAACCTGAACAAAATTTTCGCGCCAAGAGATCACACAGGAACAGATTCTTGAAATGATCGAGGGAAAGCCACAAGCGCAACCCGAGTAAAAGAACACGGAGAAGACACCAACAAGAGGGTTCTAATCCAATGGAAAATTCGTACCTTCTATCAATGATTCAAGCGAAGCCCAAACAAAATTTTCGCGCCATGAGGTACTCGGTAATAGACTCTTGAAACGATCGAAGGAAACCACAAGCACGACACGATCAAAATATCTCTAACGAGAGCTACCAAGAGCAGGGTTTTAATCGAGCAGAGGATTCGTACCTTCTGTCGCTGAATCACGGAAAACCGGAACAAAATTTTCGCGCCATGAGATCACACAGGAACAGATTCTTGAAATGTTGGAGGGAAAGCCACAAGCGCAACCCGAGTAAAAGATCACAAAGAGAAGATACCAAGAAGAGGGTTCTAACCCAAAGGAAGATTCGTACATTCTATCAATGATTCAAGCGAAGCCCAAACAAAATTTTCGCGCCATGAGGTCACTCGGAAACAGACTCTTGAAATGATCCAAGGAAACCACAATCACGACACGATCAAAAGATCTCCAACGAGAGCTACCAAGAACAGGGTTTCAAACGAATCCAATCAATCACGGAAACACAGCCCGCTAAAGAGATCAAAAAGGCAAGTAGAGGGTTCATACTTCCTCCGAATGAAACGCTCCGACCGCCGTCGCTCGGATCGAAAAGGGAAGGCGGCTCCGTGGCGCAGCGAGAGGGATCGGCCAGAGCGCGAGGCGACAGGGTTCTTCGACGCATCGCCGGCCAGAGCAGCAGTTCTCGGATCGCCGGTCTGAGTCGTGTCGTGATTGAGCGCACATCTTATAGCAAGACACCAACAATCCTACGGTTCAGCCTTTTATCTTCTGAGAGAATTCTATGTGGGTGGGGATTCGAATCCATGAAGCCATCGGGAGGTGCGGATCTCAATTCCTACATCCAATAACTTCGTATCCGCATTTGGATCCAACCACAACTCTAGATCCGATAACTCCCCACAAATGTTCATCATATGATTATTGTCATGCTAACGGGATTTCCGTTACGGATCTAATGCACTTATCGGATTCAGATCCGAATCTCAATATATATACATTTCAAAGCCTCTGCAGTCCATCTTTTTTGGAGTTGAAGATGAGTCAAGAGAGTCAACTCCTGCACACGTATCCAAACAATTAACCTATCTTAATCGATTGATATATATTGGAACTCTGGAACGGAATGGATGACAGAACGAGACGCAGGTGAAATCGAAAGAAGAACCATTGGGACTCTTCAAGTCACTCTGTGTTTGCCATCTCTTACTGTGTTGGTCAAAACCCAGTAGGGATAGCAATTCTTTTGGTAGAAACCAGGAGCTGGTTTGGCCTCGTTTCTGCCACTGGTAGTACAGATTGGATTCCAAGTTTCATCGGCGTCAAACCAAAGGGACATGGATCTGTGAGTAAACCTCGTTCTTCCCTTAAAGACCCATCATCCCGTATCCATGTGAGAGGAGGAGCTAATAAACTGGTTAATGATGTTGTGATATGAGGAAGGTGGACTCATCTTATCTCCATTACAAAGGAAAGGACACGTTGCAGGGCCATGCATGGATCTTGGTGGCACCAAGCAGGTCTCCTGCACATCAAAGCACAAAAGATCAAATGTTGGCAGGACCTTGCATGGATCTTACTGGTACCAATCAAGTCCTGTGCACAGAAAAGCGCAGAAGACCTGAATGATTCCGATCATGCACCGGAACTCTACAGGAGATGATCTAGGTTAACCTTTTCGCACAGGGGTAGTACTCACACAGTAAGAGAGAGAGAGAGAGAGGGGCGGAGAGCTGAGTCACAGCCCGGAAACCTCTGAGGAGGTGCAGCCAAAGGCGCATAAATTATTTGGCGTGTCAGCTGAGAGGTCAGTCAGAGCCGAGGGAGAGAGTAGGGGGTGGGGGAGAGGGGCCATCACTGTCCTTTAGCCATTCGAGTGACGCCCTCGGTGTTGGTGAGGAGATGAGGGAGGGAGGGGGGTAATACGTACGAACAGTCAGTGGCCGGCGAGCCACGAGAACCGGGGGAGGGGAGAGAGACCAGAGAGAGGGTTGCCCAAGTTCCAAGGGTCAGTGGAAATGGAGCTCGCCCTCGAGGGAACAGCAACGAGCGCTGGATATGTTGCAATCTCTAACACAGAGCAACTCGAAGAAAGGAAATGGAGGAAGATGATGACCTCTTTAGTGCTCCGCGAGACCATATCGAGAGCTAAAAGGTCGAAATAAAGGCAGCAATTAAAGCTTGCGAAGCTAAACATTGGCATGTAAGGAATTCCACTGTATGAACCATTAATGGGCAATCACCAGAGCTGGTAAAGGCAGCAACTGCAACAAAACCTAACAATGCTCAGGCCTCAGGTGGAAGAAATGGGCTGGAACTTCCAAGGACTAAAAGTCAAGGAGAAAAGTTCCACCATCTTCCATGAGGCATCCATCCATCAGTCAGAGCTATCTGGAAATGATTGGTGCAGCTTAAATTTACTACCTACTCATCTACACACATCAGGAAGAGGACTGCCCAAGGAGAGGTGTGTGACTTTGTCCTGTGCCTTCTCACACATCCTCTCACCCCACCACCACTCACCCACCCAAGCAGCCATTCAGCTATAAATAGACCCTCTTGGCCACTGCCTTCCTCACTCCTTGGCCTCTCTCTGCAAGCAACCCTCTCCTCTCCCTCCCTTTGATATCATTGTCATCATCACCATCATCATCATCTTCTTCTTCTTCTACCTTCTGAGTCAGAAGGTTAATGATACCATGTTGTGGGTTCTAAAAGTATGGAACAATCTGTAAAGCTCAGGAGGGATAGCGCCATAGATGATGAGGAAGGAACTCTGTGTTCTCATCCAAATGCGCTATCTATCCTGAGCTTCATGGATTCTCCCTACTACCAAAAGCATATCTGATGGCACGGTAATATACGTATGTATGTGTATATATACATCTTCTTAATGCGGTATTTATTCTACATGAATCTTAGTAACTCCCTTCTGATGTACTGCGCTGTCCTCACTTCTTTGCGTCGACATCAGTATCATCCAAAGAAGCTTCAACATGCATAATTTTCTACTAGTTTCTTTGAGGTTAGCACTAAAGCACGTAAGGATCTCTTCTCCATGTTTGTGTCTTATGTGATGCTCCTTAAATGTCTTCATTAAAGCATGTTTGTTTTTGCAAGGAAAAAAGTTGCACAGGTAATTTCATAAACAAATGAATATAAGTTGTTTTGGTTGTCTGAAAAAAATAATGATATTATTGTATATTTCCTTCTCTAGATTTTTGGTTTGAGAACTTTGTTCCATCATCCAAAGGCAATGCTGAGTGAAAGAAAAAAAGTAGTCCTTTTGCTGTAGTAATGTGAAGAACTGAAATTACATATATTCTGAGAAGAGAAATCATATGCAAGTTAATTTTTTGACTTCTGGTATGCATGACAAATCTTGTTGACATATCACACATGAATCATGAGAATTGCTGAAACCAGTTGTGGATGATCAAATCAAACTGTTTGATGGCACAGAGATATGTGGGCATCAGAGTCTCTTCTTTCATGTATTTGTTTAGTGAGAAAGACAGAGAGACTCTGGTCTCTGTGAAACCCACAGAAACACACACATCAACATTCATTTCACATGCTAAAGAACAATGGAAAAAGAAGAAAAGACTGAGCATTCTATCCCACGTTAAAGATCCATGAATCAAGTAGAATCGGATATGCTTGAGGTATCAGAAATCATTCAGAGTGGAAGAGCTCCAGAAGAGAGGGTTTCAATTTACAGCATCACAGAATGTGGCAGGCAGCTGACAAAAGTGCACAAAATCTCCACAGATATAGCTCCATACTAGTGCATGACTGCTCTGACAGATTGGTCAGGGTTCTTTTCTGTGCGTCAAGTATCTGCTTTAACTTTCACTACCACAACATGGATCCCAATGTTCACAGGATCACAGACCTTCAAGCTGATACCTTGCTGTTGAGCAATCACAACAACACAAACTCAAAAGCTGGCCTGTAGTACAGAGGACTGATATGTGCGGCACCATCAGAAATATAACATTTCCATGCAAGTGAAGAACCACAGGCCATGTTCCATCTACTTCATCTGTCCACATACTCTGCCTCTGTGTTATTTGGTGTGCTTGTTAGGTTGGTAGACGATGGGCGGGTCAGCCACCCGATAATACAGGGAGCTCTGTGCACGAGTTTTAAAGCATTCGTCTGATATTGTAGTGCCATAAGAACATGCTGATTAGAGTCGAACACATTTGCGTTAAGTGTATCGATCGAACAAAGGATATTTATTTCCCTGAGATGTGGCTTATGTGCTGATTCTTGTACTTCGCAAGTTCTTCGACCATTTCATTTTGCACCGAGTGAGCGTCGGAAGATGTAGATCAGAGGTAACCTGGAGATCCCATATCGACCACATGAATGCTGCATTTGGTAAGGAAACAATAGCCTGACAAGGAAGAGGCGAAAACCACACACATTATGAACAGAGATGTATCATCACTGTCAAATAGAGTAGTTCTTGTCACCTCATACTTCGGCTGGATTTATTGTCACCTCATTATCTGACAAATCACACATCAAGAAACAACAATGAGGCTATTAATGTTACCATACAGTGAGTAGATCGAAAAATGGAGATTCAAGTTTAGCTCACTGAAACCAGAGGCAGTTTGATCTGAGAAGATTGTTGTCAGTGTCAAGCTTGTTTCAGGACAGATCCTGTTTGAAGGCCTCTGCAAGCTTCAGCCATGGCAGCTGAAGCACATATTAGCAGGAAATATGAAAAGAAGAACCAATTTAGATTGTAGAAGATTGCATTGTGGTCTATTGGGGCACCAAACCCCCTGCATACATATACATCCAAGAGCTGCTGAAGCAGATGTTAGCAGGAAATATGAAAAGAACAACCAATTTAAATCGTAGAAGATTGCATTGTGGTCTATTGGGGCAGCAAACCCCCAGCATACATATACATCCAAGAGCTACTGAGTCTAACAACAACAAGGAACGCCTTCGTACGGGCAACACAAGTAGGTTTCATTACTTGGGAACAACTAAGCCTTCATCACTGAAAGCGGCCACTCTCTCTTGCTGCTGCTGATAACAGCTACCACCTGCGTCCCCCCTCGAACAGCTCGTTGATTCTGGTCTCCACATCCTCGACGCTGTACTTCAGATGGCGGTCAATCTGCCTACCGACCTCCCCGGCCTGGCGCAGCCGCGCGACAAAGTTGCGGTAGACCGGCAGCACTAGCGCCCCGATGGCCAGCCGCAGCTCTGTACGCAGCTGCTCGTCCACAACCAACCACCCGACCTGCACCTTCCAGATGTCCTCCACGTAGGTGTTGAACATCCGCAGGCGCTCCCGCATCGCCTTCCCGGCCGCGGCCGACGACGACGCCGCGGCTCCGCCGATGCCGTCCATCCGCAGCACCGCCACTACTTTGGTCCACGTCGTTCGCTGGTAGTCGTTGCCCCACCGCCGCACCATCGCCATCTGCCGCCGGATCCAGTCCTCCCCCAGCAGGGCGCCCAGCTCGCTGTCCCTGGCCTTCTGGGTCATGTACCGGCCGTTGTTCATCAGGAAAATGAAGCTGAGAGGCGGCTCCGGGTAAACCTTGGATTTGGCCTCGAGGTTCGACTGCAGGACATCCATGATCCATGCGACCTGGAGGGACAAGGAGGACGAGGACGGGTGGTGGGGGTCGGGCGGTATGGTGACCCCGGTGGCATCCTCCTCCATGACTTCTTCCAGGGTCCGCCGAAAGGCGCACGCCGCTCGGAGGTAGTTCATCACATAGCGGGTGATCGGGTGGAGACCGCCAACGGGGACAGCGGCCTTCGCCGGATCCCGACGGATCAGGTTCTCGAGCTCGATAAATATCCCCCGGATCGCCGCCCCCAGGGCCCTGTGCGCGGCCGCGACCTCGGCGCGGAGGGTGGCAGAGTACTGCTCCGAGAGGAGATGATCGAGCTCGGGGAGGAGGTCATGGAGAGCCTCGTACATGTCAACGAGGCGGAAGAGGCGCTCGGGCTCGCGGGGACCGGCCGCGATAGCATCAGCGAAGCAAAGAAGACCAGCGGCCGCGGGGCGGCAGGCGGCGGCGAAGGCGAGGTCGGCGAAGGGGGGCAGGGAGGCGAAGACGCGATCACAGAGACGTCGTTCGCTGGGGACGAGGATGAGAAAGGCCATCTTGGCTGCCTTGACCCAGCGGGCGATCTCGTCCTCGAGGTCGGCCCAGGGAGTGGCCTGGACCTCGTCTGCGGCGCGGGGGCGGAGACCGAGCCGGGCGATGGACTCGTCGACAAAGCCGCGGCGGGACACGCCGTAGGCCTCGGCGCACTCGCGGCCGAACCCGGCGTCGACCATGCGGCGGGCGATCGCGTGGAGGTCGGCGATGGAGCCTGGGGGCAGAGCGTCGATCACGAGGTTATAGTCGTTGACGGGGGCGGCGACGGGAACATGGTCCTCGCCCTCATCAGCGCCGTCGGAGTCGGAGTCCTCGGAGGGAGGGGTGGAGATGCCACCGGCGGCGGCAAAGCCGTCGGGCCGGTCGAGGATGGCGCGGAACTCCTCCTCGAGGCGGAGCATGCAGCGCTGGAGGAGGTCGTCCGTGCGGTCGAAGAGGGATTTGTCACCGGTGCCCGAAGGGGACTCGAGGTCGCGCATGGTGGCGAGGAGGTCGTCAACGGCCTCGAGGAACGCGGCGGCGTCGGCTGCATCGGACCAGATGAGGCGATCGGAGGCGACGAAGCGGGAGATCTGACGGTCGAGGGTGCGGATGGTGCGCTCCAGGGGCGGCCGGGGGTCGTCCGCCTCCCGTCCTCCAGCCGTTGCTCCGCCACCGCCCGCGACAGCGGTACCAGCAGCCGGGGAGTCAGCGGGGCTGCGTCGGCGGGGGAGTGGGCGATCGGACGATAGCTTGTCGAGGGAGAAGCGGCCATCGAAGGCGGAGAAGACCTGGAGGATGTCCTCGGCCATGGTCTCGGTCCGTCCCAGCGTCTTGGCGATGTGGCGGACGGCCGCGATCAGCTTCTCCTCCCCGTTCTCTTCCATATGGTCGATATGTATATATCTACCTCCTCTTTCTTCTTCCCCTCCTCGTTCTTCTCCCCGTGAGATTCTACTGTCACTGGTTCGGAGTCGTGGTCATGGGCGTCGAGTGCTGTGACCTATAGGGGCGGACGGAAGTACAAGTCGATGTGAGGAGAGGATTAGGGTTTGGGGGTAAACTGAAGGGTGGAAATTTGTTCGGTTTATTTGGAATTGCGAGCGAGACGCGGATTCTGAGTCATGAATCGCAGATCGATATAGGTGTATGGCAGTAGGAAGAAGAAATAACGCGGAGAGAGAGAGAGAGAGACATGGAGGTGGCATTCTCGCGATTAATTACTCGTCGTGCTCGGGAGATGGGAAAGCGGTACGCTACTTCCCGTGATTGGTCGCTTAAAGTGTACATGGGATTTCGGGTAATAAACCAAGGGACGACGGAGAATTGAGTGCTCATGTGGATCCCACCGGGACCACGATCGGACCCAACCACAGAGCAAGTATGTCGGACACGTAGTCACCGTAGAGGACGAAGAGCGGTCGTCAAAGAGAAAGAAAGAAAAGACAAAAGCCCGCTACCCTTATACGTATGTGTCGATCAGAGCGTAGGGCGGGAACCGCAAGGGCCCGCAAGGTCGGTCCATCATAGAAGATCAAGAAGAAGCAATCACAACCCTTCATTTCTCTGATCTGTTTTGCACTTTAGAAAACGTTCCCCTTTTATTTTCGGTTCTCTTTTTAACGGAATGGGCTACACGATGTCGGACGGCGAAAGGAACGACGAAATGAAGAGGGACGACCCAACGGCGTGATTGACGGACTCGATCCCGCGGTTTGACCAGTCAACCTCTCGCAAACTCTTTGGACCGTTTCCTTTCTCCCCTCGGCCTCATCTCATCTCTAGAAACTTCCCCCCCTCCGCCTGGGCCCCATCTTAAACACAAAGGTTGTTGTACGGCTGAGTTGGACGTTACGACTCTAACGATCAAAGACGACAGCGTTGGGGTCCAGCAGGACGGATGGCCGTTGGTTCAGCTTGGCAAGGCCAATGACACCGAGGCAACAATGTGGGCGGTCCAGATGTGAATTGCAGGTTCGATGGGTTGATGGGAAGAATAATTGATGGATCTCATCAAATCATCGATCAATTTGCTACAAACCAGCAGTTATTGACCGTTCGTTTAGACGAATAGTCCGGCTGCAATTGAGTTACTTGATTGGATGAGAAACGTAAAGCGAACGCCGACCCTTTCAGATGATATCTATCGGATAGGAGATTTGAATTCGCACGACCCAAACCGACGGATGCTTCCGGATTCAATCTGATCAGAAGCAATTTGAACATAATATGAAATATAATTTTTTTTGTATTTTTCTAAAGATTTTTTTTATTATAAGAATGAGAAAGAAGAAAATTCTAGGTCGTTCATCCCACCGTAGAATCGTTGATGCACGAATCTCGAGGATTTCCGGTTTATCTTACAAGGGTTTTAGGGAAAGGGCGAGAGTGGGGGAGAGGTTTGTTGGAAGTGAGGGGTAGCGGAAGATGCCGTGCCTCAACATCTCGACGAACGTGAGCTTGGAGAGCGTCGACACCTCCGCCGTCCTCTCCGAGACCACCAAGGCCGTCGCCAAGATCATCGGCAAACCGGAATCTGTCTGTGGACACCTTCCCTCGCCTATTTTATCCGATTCTTATTTCCTTTTCCTGTATGTCTTCCCTCTTGTCTTTTACCGTCGCTAGGAGAGCCCCTTTTTGTTTCTATATTTCCAAATTTTGAATTGTCTCGACGGATATGCGGTGAGGGGTTTCTAATATTTGGGATTGGACTTTTAGCACCGCATTTTTATAAGAAATTAACGGGTGCTAGTGTGATTTCACAGTCTCTGAACTGTTGGTACGTGTATTGCCCGGACAACTGTTGGTAGGTTTCTGTGATTTCGCATACGAGACCAAGAATTGGCCAGTTGTTTGGCTACAGCAAAACCGAGAGGAAGATTGAAAGATGGATAGAGAAGGGATGCCATAATTTGATAAATTCTCTCCTATCTGTTATGAATTATGTGACAAAATTTAGTGATCGAAGTTGATTGAGTTGCAATGACTTCAGAAAAGAATTCCTTTTACTTTGTTGTATTATTGTTGATTGACTGCAGATTCTTATAGGAACATTTGTTGAAAGTGTAGCAATTTTTTACTTGGTGGAATTCATGATCTTATAATCACCCTGGTGCTCATTTTTACCTAAGTATACAAGTTCTCCAGGGGACAACTTGCATATTGTATTATTACTTTTAGCTCATTCGCTGTTAGCTTATGTTGATGTTCGATCAACCAGTGAAGTAACATTGGCACTCGTTGATCCACAGATAGTTTAAAGGTTTAATTTCTTGATTTCGCACATGTGCATTTTTGTTAAGAGATAATCCATGGTGACATAATCTTATGAGGGCTAGTATTCTTTTGGTGAGGATGAATAGCATATTACATGTTTAAATGTCTGGTTTTTATGGACAAAATTTTGATACCTGTTTGATTAAATGGATTGCAAAAACAGTGATTTCTTTTAAATGTGTGTTCATGCTGTAGCATATGGGACATATAAAAATAGAGACGGAGAGAAATAAGCTGCTATCCTTTGACAGGAATGCCACTTTAGTTCCTTCAGTCCATATTTAATTGTTACATTATTAAAATAAAATATCCAGTACCTCTTGATTGGAAAGGAGAGACTGTTTCTTGTAAAAACTGATAAATCATTTTGTTTGCATTCATATCTTGACTGTCCTTTAATCCAGGTAGTGGAATGTTTCATTGTAGTCCACTGGAACTGGAGATTTAGTATTGACTAAAAACCGCTATACCTTGTCTTTTCACTAGATGATCGTGGCTATATTAGAGAAATTATATGAAAAACAAAGTCTGAGAGAAATCGCTGACTTAGGTGTAAAAGAAGTGGAGAAGCCATGGGAATGATCAGAGATGGCATCGCTTTGCACCTCTGGTTCCTTCTCAATGTGCCTTCTCATATTGGCTCATTCTTGCATTCTATTGCTTTCTTTTAATTTCCATGGACAAGAAATTAAGACTGGTTTCTTTGTTCTTGTGCTTATAGGACTCCATATCTTAAATTTATCATCAGTTGACTTTGGTTAGTCGCGTAATCTTTTGTTCTTGTGAAGGACATAAGAAGCTGTTTATATTCTCTCATGTAATCTCGAGTTTCCATTTGACATTATCCACTTGACATGATTAGGTTTTCATTCGATTTTGTTGCAACAAGTTGATCGTTCCTTGTACTCGTAGGTTTGGAGAATAAGATGATTAGCTAGTAGATATCGGTACTTCTACCTTTGTCGTGTAATATGGTTTACCTTTTTTATATAATTTTACAGCTACAATTTCTGGATGTGTTTCCTGTGCCTTCATATATTTCGTTTGACCTTAATCTTATTTGCCATTTACTTTACCTGATCCAAATGCTCATATGATTGTTAACAGTATGTGATGGTCGTGCTGAAGGGATCAATACCCATTTCATTTGGCGGAACCCAGCAAGCTGCCGCTTACGGTGAATTAGTGTCCATCGGAGGACTGAATCCTGACGTGAATAAGAAATTGAGTGCTGAAATATCTACTATTTTAGAGAGTAAGCTGTCCGTCCCAAAGTCACGCTTCTTCCTGAAGTTCTACGACTCAAAGGCAAGCCACTGTTGCTTCTTTAGTGCAGCACCGTATGAGTCATTAGTAGTTCTTGGTTTTTCTCTCATCGCAGTTTTCTTGTTTGTTAGGCCAATCAAGCACAAGAACATGCTCAGTGTTTGCATGCTTTGCATCAGCAATAGGCATGTAAATGACTATTTATTGGTTCAAGTCTTTTTGTATTCTTAGCTATGAGTATATGCATTACTTGATGTGTTATTTCCTAATCTGTACTATTTATGCTCAGTATAACCTCAACATTTCGATTATCGCAGGGTTCAGACTTCGGGTGGAATGGTTCAACTTTCTAAAGCTTGAATTATATTGCCTGGAACATCAGCTTCAGTATGTGTAGCTTATGGTTGATGTATAAACGAATGACTATATTCACATCTCATTCCAGACAATAATCACTTTCTTTTATGCTGTTTGACATTTCTTTCTAACATAGAACAAGTGATTTATTTGGTGATCTTCATCTTCATTTGCTCTGTAGCATTGTTTTATACCCATTGTCGTAAATATCAATATAATTCAAAATATGTTGGTAGCGGGGTGTCTTTGGGACCCTTTGATTGACATGATTTAGATTCAATCTGTTATAGCTGATTGGAATCCGATGATGGGATCCGAGTCGATCGATCTTTTACTATCAAATATTGGAACGGATTGGTCCGATGCGGTCACCTCACCGCGGCAATAACGTGTAATTTTCCCCTGTAATATTATATATATATATATATATATATGGACGATTTCCTTAAAAATTATCCATATTTTGAGTTTTTTAATTACTAATTTTTTTCTCAAATAGTATTTTTTTCACCGTGTTTTGGTTTGCTAGTGTTTTGACTATCATAATAAAAATATTATAAAATTTATTGAAAATAAATAAGTCAAATGGAATTAAAATATGTTAGAAATCATTTGCTATATTAAATAAGTATTTGTAATGGTTTAAGAATAACAATTATAGTGCTTAGATCATTATAATATTTATTTATTAATATTATGAATAATTATAAATTTAAAAATATTATATTATAATATAATGATAATCAAAGAGTCAAGTGATGATGTCATTTATAGTATTGTTTAAATAATCAAAATATTATTAAAAATATTGTATGCAAGCTAAATTAAAATACCTTAATAGATTTAAATTGATTAAAAAATCAAACAAAAAAATTGATGAGAAAATTTTGAGAAATACTTTATATTTTTTAATTAATTAATTTTATAAAAAATAAATGACAAAAGTAAAATTCGAATCTAAGATCTTATGATATATATTAAAAAATATTATTTAAAAAATAAAAAATATTTTATTTTAGGTATTTTGTAAGAAATTCGTCTTTTTTATTTTTATTTTTACTTTAATTCGAAAACGTTGACCAGATGAAACGCGTGCCGAGTCCACCTCTTTCTCCCCACCTTCCGTTTCTTTTAGTGGAAGCAAACCATCTCGGTCAAATCCCCTATAAAATTCGCTACCCGTACCGAAAATGATGGGAAACGAATTATTCAGCCTCTTCTTCTCTCCTTCTCGCTTCGTTCGTACTTACCCCCGATGATGTCTTCCGCCCCCTCCCCGCCTCCCCTCCCCATCTCCGACCCTCCCTCCGGCGCCGCCGCCGCCGGTTCCACGGCCCCGGTCTCCACTCCGGCCTTCCGGCTCTTCCTCTCCCGCCTCTCCGACTCCGTCAGCCGCTTCCTCTCCGAGCGCCGCCCCTGGTCCGAACTCGCCGACCGCTCAGCCTTCTCCCGCCCGGACACCCTCGCCGACGCCACCTCCCGCCTCCGCAAGAACCTCGCCTACTTCCGCGTCAACTACGCCGCCGTGGTGGCCGCCGTCCTCGCCCTCTCCCTCGTCACCAACCCCTTCTCCCTCCTCGTCCTCCTCGCCCTCCTCGCCGCCTGGTGCCTCCTCTACCTCTTCCGCCCTGCCGATCCGCCCCTCGTCCTCTTCGGCCGCACCTTCTCCGACCGCGAGACCCTCGGCGGCCTCGTCCTCTTCTCCGTCCTCGTCGTCTTCCTCACCTCCGTCGGATCCATCATCATCTCCGCCCTCGTGGCCGGCGCCGCCATGGTCGCCGCCCACGGCGCCTTCCGCGTCCCCGAGGATCTCTTCCTCGACGAGCAGGAGACCGGCGCCGCCACCGGGCTGTTGTCCTTCCTCGGCGGGGTTGCATCGTCCGCCGCTTCCGCAGCCAGCCCCGCCGTCGTCGCTGCCCGCGTCTGATGCGCGGTATCTGAAGCTTTTCGGCTAGGATTTGCTTCATCGCCGCGTCGTCTCATACGGTGAAAGCGATCAGATCATGATGCCATTTTTGGGCTATATTTGGATACTTATAGGATCTTATATGTCGGATTCTAAATCGATTTGTATACTTCCTCAATCTAAATGTTTCGCTGCTTTGGATTCTTTTCTGCTTTCGGTGCAACAATGTTACGATAAGGTATTGGTCGATCGATGACATTCCATTTTGCTATGGAGATGATGACTAAGATGGATGCTGAGAATAGACATTAAAGCATCAATTAGGATTCCAACTAATGCATCAAATTTAAAGCGCAAGCGTAACACATATTATGAACACACACACACACACACACACACAATGAATGTTGCATGATTCTCTTCAAGCTCCTCACATGAATCCATGTCGATCGATCGATGTTGAACAGAAGCGGCAGCGCTTGTAGCTCTTACACCTCCTTCACCATCCCAACTCTGCATCGTTAAGCTTAGTTTCCGCAGCTATGTATCCTCCTCTATCTTGACGGATCTCTTGCGCCAACTCAACGCCTTGGCGAACCGAGGAAGCTTCAGCAGCGAGTTCACCCTGCTCACCCCATCCAGCGCCGTCCACTCCTGTTGCGATCCGCCTGCGCCCACCTCCATCTCCGGTTCCGAGACCTCGCTTCTCGCCGTCCTAAAGCTATCCGTGCAGGAGAGGTCCGCCGAAACCGTGCTGTCTCTCCGAATTCCGCGGGTTGGCTTGTTGGACGCAGGAAGAGGCTGCTGGAGGAAGAAGCAGACGACGGTGCAGTCGTCGACCTTGGACGTGGGGTGCTTCGTCCGCCACGCTCGAACCGCGCGGTCCACCACTTGCTTGGCCGCGGCCGACCGCTTGTTGGCCGACGACACTATCTTGATCACCTCCTCGTTCGACAGCACGTCCCATACCTGCAGCAAAGCATCAGCTTCAGCGGCAGGCCAAGCAAGAGTCGTACGAAGGACGTACGCACGCCGTCAGTCGCGAGGACCACGAACTCGTCCTTGTCCGACAGCTTCCTGTGGGAGATCTGAGGGGTGGCGATGAGCCCGAAATCCTTGAGGCACAAGTCGCCGAAAGCTCTGGCCATGGCGAGCCCCGGACTGTCCTCGTCAGGCAGCCATAGCCTGTGCACATCAGGTTCTTCCTCGAGAGAGAACACTCTTCCCCTGCAACTCCTAATCCTCTCTGCTTCACCTGACGAATCACACATCCCATTTAAGACCTATAGAAACGCAGACGGTAATGCATTTGCTGCAGCTCACTCGGAAGATTGGGTTTCTGATCCACCGTGAGTTGGACCGGAACAAGTTGGTCGTCGTCGTCTCGAGTGCAGAGGACCGCTCTGGAATCTCCCAAGTTGGCGATTATCAAGTGATCCCTCTGAGAAGACGAAGGAAGAGAGACGTAAATGTCGGTATTAGTTACTGAACCCAGCAGCTTTACGGTGGACATCATCGATCTACCTCTTTAAGGATGGTCACAGCTGTGGCGCCGCTGCAGATGCAATCGATCCACGGGTGGTTGCTCAGCTCTTTATCCAATTCCTCGAAGGCACTCACGATGGTAGCATTCCACGAGGCGAACCAGCCGTCGCCGTCGCCGCCGGTATCACCAGCCCCGCCTTCGAAAGCCTTCATCCCGGATTGCAGTCTCGATGGCAGGGCGTCGCGGACATGGCATGCGACCCTGTGGCCATACGGCCCGTGTCCGTCGAAGACGCCGCAGAAGATGGTGCCTTGGTCTCCGGCGAAGCCCTGCGGAGGTCAAAGCTACGGAAATGGTGAACGGACGAGGATGATTGCAGCATGAGATCAAGAACAGATAATTGAGGTTACTATGAAGAAACAAATCATTGAATCGGATTACTGAGATCTGCATGCATCCAAGAACAGCTGCCAGAATCACACCTCCCACAAATTCCTCTTCGACAAGCATAATTTAAGAGATGCAATGCTCCAACAATGATTGGGTGAGTTGACGATTGGCGGTTACCTCCCACAGGGTCATGGCGTCTTGGTTGACGCCTTTCCAACCCTGCTGCGTGAACATGGACGCCACCATGCACGAGCCTTTCAACCTCACGCGCGCGCCGCCGTCGCCGACACGCACGCTGTCCTCCTCGGCCGCGTAGAACGCATCGACCCGCTCCATTGCTCCGGAGGTCGGCATCCGCCCGACCTCGTCCCTGCTGCAACACCCTCCCATCTTCCCCACCTCTGCTTCCTCCGCAAGGCCAAGATGATATGATCCTCCGTTAAGGGCGAGGGGAGGGAAGGGAAGAGAGAGAATTAATGAGGCTCCGGGTGGTAGTTTTGGTTCCTTAACTGCGAGGAGGAGGAGGAGGAGGAAGCATTAATACATGCTGTGTCTTCCAACCAGTGCATCAACCGCTCTTTCCTTCATTATCCTCGTGGTTTCTCCAGTTATATTTGATGCAATTATTTTTGTCTGCATTAATGATCGACCGGAGATGTAGGTGACGACAACTCTTTGATGTTCTCTCTCGCATCCAAATTAAATTGAGTCGACAGATTGGCACGTCCTGCGAGCAGCAAAGCCAGTTGGCGGATAGGGTCTGGTGAGGGGCTTCTGCAACTATGGGAACGAGGCGTTTTAATGCGGATTTTGTGGCTTAGCTCATTAGATATATGGCAATCCAGAAGCCACGTGTGCACATATATTCTATATATCGACGGATGTTTCGGAGGAGATAAAGGCATTGCAAATATATGGGGTCCAATAATGAGTATGTGTTTCCAATTAGAATCTATCTTCTTTTGGAAAAACATGATTTATGTATGTATATATATATATATATGTAAATATTAACAGTAACTATGAAAAAGCAAATCAACATATGGTGGAAAGATTATGTAACTATGGATTGTCATAGGGTATGAAAATTATTTTAAAAAATCAAGTACAAACAGATTATTACCACATGACAACAAAAAGAATCCCTTCAACAAGAATTTATGGGAATCTTTGGAATTTATAGGCAAACAACATTCCCTTTGTAGAATGGTAGATTAGTAAACCGTATCGTAGGATTTACTAAACATTACTGTTCGTGTAAACAACTTTAAGCCGTTGCGTCGGGCTAACGCGGCTTGGTTCGAGTCCTGATGACGGGGATCCTGTCGAAGGTCTCTCGGGGTTGCCGACGGGGGTGGCAAAGCAGATTGGGCAGCGTTGGGGCTCACCGGAACGTCCTGCGAGGTAGGGTCCCTCTCCCTAGCACCGGCTAAGAGGTGACTCGGTCTTCATACCTACACACAGGTCGGGTCGGAACTCGGCCCGACCCCTCCGATGATCAAGTCAAGTGATGTCAAGAGGTCTGTTTTGTGTGTCTTTTCTCTTTCCCCCCTTCTCTGTTTAGCATGCAAGGGTATTTCTAGGGAAGCTTATTGTGCCCACTTGTAGGGGGTAGGCTCGTACTCCTGATAGCGTCTGACACTGACGTTAGCATGGTGTGGAGGGCCGAGCCTGAGCAGGTGGTTAATGTGCCTCAACCGACGTCCCGGTTCGTTTGACGAGGTGCTATCGGGTCAATCGAGGCGTGAAGCATCATCCGGGGCAGCTGACATCGGCTCGTGTCTTGTCGCCATTATTATCCTCATCATATTTCCCCGCCCCCCCCCCCCCCCCCCGAAGGAAGCTATGCTTCGGTTGCTGTGAGGAGGGGTCCGAGGCATGGCTTCGGCTTTGAGAAACTGTCCTAGTGGGGTGTTTGTCGGTCCGTTGCCAGGGGTGTGGGAATTGTGAGGTTTAGCAACCAAGAAGGGTTGGATGCGCAACGGTGACATCGGGTAGTGTGCGGCTGAGGAGCACAACTTAGTCGAGCAGGGCGGGCGGATGTTGCGATTTCGGGTGACCCGCGGTCGAGGAGCACAACGCAGGCGGGCGGGCCGCGCAGGTGTCTCGGGGAACGTGCAGCCGAGGGGCACGACGCAGGCGGGCAGGACGCGCAGGTGTGGTCTCGGGGAGCATGGAGCCGAGGAACACGACGCAGGCGAGCTGACCGCGCAAATGTGGTCTCGGGGAGCATGGAGCCGAGGAGCACGACGCAGGCGGGCTGGCCGTGCAGGTGTAATCTCGGGCAACATGCGTCCGAAGAGCACGACGCAGGGGGGCAGGACGCGCAGGTGTGGCCTCGGGGAGCATGGAGCCGAGGAGCACGATGCAGGCGGGCAGGACGCACAGGTGTGGTCTCGGGCAACATGCGTCCGAGGAGCACGATGCAGGCGGGCTGTCCGCGCAGGTGTGGTCTCGGGGAGCATGAAGCCGAGGAGCACGACGCAGGCGGGCATGACACATAGGTGTAGTCTCAGGGAGCATGGAGCCGAGGAGCACGACGCAGGTGGGCAGGACGCGCAGATGTGGCCTCGGGGAGCATGGAGCCGAGGAGCACGACGCAGGTGGGCTGGCCGCGCAGGTGTGGTCTCGGGAAGCATGGAGCCGAGGAGCACGACGCAGGCAGGCAGGACGCACAGGTGTGGTCTCGGGCAACATGCGTCCGAGGAGCACGACGTAGGCGGGCTGTCCGCGCAGGTGTGGTCTTGGGGAGCATGGAGCCGAGGAGCACGACGCAGGCGGGCTGGCAGCGTAGGTATGGTCTCGGGCAACATGCGTCCGAGGAGCACGACGCAGGCGGGCTGACGACACAGGTGTGGTCTCGGGCAACATGCGTCCGAGGAGCACGACGCAGGCGGGCTGGTAGTGCAGGTGTGGTCTCGGGCAACATGCATCCGAGGAGCACGACGCAGGCGAGCAGGACGCACAGGCGGGTTGGCAGCGCAGGTGTGGTCTCGGGCAACATGCGTCCGAGGAGCATGACGCAGGCGGGCAGGACGCGCAGGTTTGGCCTTGTGGAGCATGGAGCCGAGGAGCACGACGCAGGCGGGCTGGCAGCGCAGGTATGGTCTCGGGCAACATGCGTTCGAGGAGCACGACGCAGGCGGGCTGACGACACAGGTGTGGTCTCGGGCAACATGCGTCCGAGGAGCACGATGCAGGCGGGCTGGTAGCGCAGGTGTGGTCTCAGGCAACATGCGTCCGAGGAGCACGACGCAGGCGAGCAGGACGCACAGGCGGGTTGGCAGCGCAGGTGTGGTCTCGGGCAACATGTGTCCGAGGAGCATGACGCAGGCGGGCAGGACGCGCGGGTGTGGCCTCGTGGAGCATGGAGCCGAGGAGCACGATGCAGGCGGGCTGGCCGCGCAGGTGTGTTCTCGGGCAGTCGGCGACCGAGTAGTTACTTGCATTGTTGTCCCTCCATGCCAATTTAACAGTGGTGGGGGCTCAGGACTTCTGTGCCTTGTTGGGTCTTTAAGGGTGGGCTCTATGCGTCAACAGCACGCTTTTAGGCATCGAGATCAAGGCGCCAAGGCTCTGCTGTTTGCTTGGCTTGCCCCTGAGTCACCACGCCATGCCTTAATTATGGCGGGATGTCCTTTGGCCTCCCTGACGTGACGTGACGGATAAGCGCATACGTGAGTGGGCTGTCACCCACTCTCGGGAGGTGAAGGGGTGCTGGCTTTGGAGGGATTTCTTCTTTAAGTGGCGTGCGCCCGGCTCTGTT
Source organism: Musa acuminata AAA Group (assembly GCF_036884655.1). Lineage (NCBI taxonomy): Eukaryota > Viridiplantae > Streptophyta > Magnoliopsida > Zingiberales > Musaceae > Musa > Musa acuminata. The sequence goes on along the minus strand of NC_088355.1, from coordinate 38,887,266 downwards.
CCCATCTCTCGCTGTTGAGTTTTCTTCTCCGGACCTTGCCGCCCCCTTTCCAGTCATTCTCCTCACCTCCAGCGTCGCTTCTCTTCCCCAAGTAGCCCCTTCCTGTTTCTCGTTAAGGTCAGTGAGAATGACCTCCTCTTCTTCTTCCTCCAATAGAGCTAGGGAGAGATCCCTTCCGTTGTCTCCCGTCCAGTCCTCCGATGGGGAAGTGACGCGGGCCCTTGAGGCCTTAATGTGGCCGCATGACTTCGACTCCACCGTGAGCGGGTCATCGCTGAGGAGACTCCGGGGCAACAGGCCTATGACCCGATTTTGAAGGGTTTTGCGCTAACCCTAAACACCCTAGAGGTAGGACTGCGCCTTCCCCTTCACCCCCTCATTGTCTCTTGTATCTCTCTATGGCGAATCTCGCCATCCTAGGTGGCGCCGAACTCTTGGCGCTACCTAGTGGCATTCGTGGGGGAATGCCACTACGCCAATATCGCACCCACCCTCAACCTTTTCCTTTCCTGCTATCGTCTTTCCAAAGGGTCGGGGGGCTATTTCCTGTCAGTCCGAGCAGGTTTTCGAGTCGGGGGGGGCCCTTCTAGTAAAAAAGGATGGAAGGGGAGGTTTTTTTACGTCAGTTGTGCGAGGGATTGGGGTTTCGAGGTCCGGTGGTCCGCGAGAGCGATCGATAACACCACCCCGAGACTGAGCGACGAAAAGCGCCATGATTTGGGGAGGCTTAGGGAGGTTCTCCCCAGCTCCCAGACCATCCGGAACATGACCGAGCGGTGGTTGGTCGAGGCAGGTCTCAGTCCGACGCCTCGGGGTATGTTAATAGTGCCCGGTTTGGGTATTATGTGGCTCGTCCTCAGTACTAACTTTTGTCCTATTTCTTGCAGAAATGGTGAACCTCCGATCCCTTCTAGGCGGTCGGGCGTCGCCGGCTTCTTCTCCAAGTCCCTCGGTCGACCCGAAGCCTAGCTCGAAGGATTCCCTATTGGAGATTGAGGTCGGGCATCCTCAGAAGAAGGCAAAGATCACTGCCTCCAAGAGAGCTAAGGCGGGCCCGGGACGGGCGGACCGAGCAGAGGCTGGACCGAGCAGAGGCTGGACCTCTTCGAGGCACGGTAGGCCCCAGTCGGGAAGCGACGGGGAAGGACCTGTGCCCTCCCTCCATGCGCGACTTGTGCCGACTACCCGCGGGCGATAACGAGCCGTTTCTGTCGCGGGCGGTGGGCAAGATCCCGGCGGGGGAGGCAAACGACCCCCTGGTGGCTCGCTGGGGGGGCCTGTCCTGGGGGGACAGAGCGTGTGCCGGAGGGGACTCCTCCGCCGCATTCCTACGGGGCGCGCTTCATCCCGACATGGCTCGGGACATATATACCTTGCCCTCGGAGGCTCTACTTGGCAAGTCAGCCAAGTCCCTAACATTGGTAAGTATTAAGCATGCTATTTCTAGTTATACATCTGACGGTGTTTCTCCTGACCTCTCCTCTTTCTTACAGGGCCTTCACTACGCGACGACCCTGATGGATCGGGTGTGTGACACTGGTCGGATTATCGGGGGCCTCAGCGGCCGCAACGCCGAGCTGCGCTGCCAAGTGATGGAGGTCCGAGCCGGGGCGGGCCTAGAAGCCGTGGCGGCCGCTGAGAAGCGCACGGCAAATTTGGAGGTGGAGGTGGCTTGCCTCAAGTCGGAGCTCCAGAAAACTATGCGGATAGAGCAGACCGAGCTCCGATTGTTAAAGACGGAGGCGAGCACCCTTAGCAAAAAGTTGGAGGAGGTGAGGGCAGAGGCAAGATCAGCCTCCGAGGCACTTGCTGAGGAGGCTCGCCTCTGACCCGACAAGGACAAAGAGTTGATCGAAACATACAAAAAGTCCGAGGGGTTTGAACTCGGGCTAACACGGACGAGGCAGGTCTCCTTCGAATATGGATACCGGATCGCTCTGGCTTGCTTCCGTACGTGCCACCCCGGCCTCGAGGTAGAGGAGGATCCCTTCACCTCCCATCCCAAAGATCTGGGGGTGGACATGCCCGAGGATGTCCCTTTCAACGACCGCCTGGAGGTCTCGAAGGAATAAAAGGGTCTTGTAATTTTTGTAGTTTTTTCCAAGGTGTTGGTTGGTCTGTAAGTCAGGGTCGAGTCCTATACCCCCTAGCTTTTCTTAAACAAAAGAAAATTTTCTTCTCTTGCATATTGCCAATCTTTTGCTTTCTCATACGAAAAACTTCTTAATGTTTTGGGCGTTCCATGTCCTTGGCAAAGAGCAGCCAGCCAACGTCGCGAGTCGGTACGTGTCCGGTCGGACGATCTCGACGACCCGATAAGGTCCTTCCCATTTGGAAGTGAGTTTACCATGCACTCAGGTCGGGTTACTTACCTCAGCCCTGCGCAGCACTAGATCGCCCAGTCTGATAGGTCGGGGGCACACCCTTCTGTTGTAAATCCTGGCGATGGCTCTTTTGTACGGGAGGGCCTTCAAGTGTGCGTCGGCTCGCCTCTCCTCGAGCAAATCTAATCCGGCTCGGAGTCCGTCGGACGATATCCATTCGTCATAAGATTCTATTCGTGGGGTGGTAATCTCCACCTCGGCGGGCAGGATAGCCTCGGTGTCGAACACTAGGCTGTAGGGGGATTCCCCGGTTGCGGTTTTAGGTGTGGTTCGCAAAGACCATAGGACGCTCGAGTATTCGTCGACCCAAGCAGATCGGGCTGTGAGTGTCCTTCTCCAGAGTCCGCCCAGGATGGCTCGGTTGGTCACCTCGGCCAGCCCGTTCGTTTGGCGATGTGCGACCGAGCTAAACCTCAGCTGTATGCCGTAGGTCGCACAAAACTTTTTAAACCGAGCACTGGCGAACTGCGTCCCATTGTCAGTGATGATGACTCTAGGCAGACCAAACTGGATAACAATGCTCCTCCACATGAATCTCTCCACCTGACGCTCCGTGATCGTTGCCAGCGGTTCGGCCTCGACGCATTTGGTTAAGTAGTCTATCCCGACAATAATATATTTTCGTTGCCCCGAAGCTAGGGGGAAAGGGCCGAGAAGGTCCATCCCACACTATGCGAAAGGCCATGCGCAGTCCGCGGGCGTCATCGGTACCATCGGCTGCCGAGGCATCGGTGCGTGTCTCTGGCAAGCATCGCACCTTTGCACATACGATCTTGCGTCTCGGCACATAGTGGGCTAGTAGTACCCTTGACGGAGCGCCTTGAACGCCAGGGTGCGCCCACCTATGTGCTCACCGCAAATCTCGTCGTGGACCTCGGCAAGAACTGAACGAGCCTCTTTGGGCTCCAGGCAGCGCAAGAGGGGGAGTGAATACGACCTCCTGTACAACCGTCTGCCGATTTCATGGTACCAGGCTTGGGTTCGGTGCAGGCGCCGAGCCGCGACTTCGTCGTCGGGAAGCGTCCCGTGACGTTTGAACTGTAACATCTCCTGCACCCATGTCGTTGGTGGTCCAGCGGTGGCCACCGCTGCGACCGTGATGGCACGATGGGGAGTTCCTCCACGTCGGGCTTGCCCTTGGGACCCAACCTCGAGGCTTGTTTTTCTAGCATATCTGCTCGCTCATTCTGGAGTCTCGACACCCTAGATAATGTAAAGCAGGAAAAGTGGGTGGCGAGAGCTTTTACCTCCGCTAGATACTTCGACATGGTTGGGTCTCGGGCCTCATAGCCGTCGGCGAGCTATTCGGCTACCAGTTGTGAGTCGGTGAGGACGCGTATGTCGCCCACTTGCATTTCGACGGCTAGTCTGAGCCCCGCCAACAGCGCTTCGTACTCTGCCTCATTGTTGGTGGCCTTGAATCCGAAGCGAAGGGAGCGCTCGAACGAGTGCCCGTCAGGGGCTTCTAGGACCAACCCGACCCCTGCACCTTTTTGGCCGGATGATCCGTCCACGCAGAGGAGCCATTCTGCCTTCACGCTTTCCGGATCCTTGTCCTCGGGCTGAGTTAGTTCTGAGACGAAGTCGGCCACCGCTAGCGCTTTGATGGTGGTCCTCGGGACGTATCAGATGTCGAATTCGCCAAGCTCTACTGACCACTTGAGGAGGCGACCTGCAAGGTCAAACTTAGACAAAATTTGTCGAAGCGGCTGATCGGTAATTACCTTGATCGGATAAGCTTGGAAGAATGGGCGCAGCTTCCGGGCGGTCAATACGAGCGCTAGCGCCAGTTTCTCGATCGGAGGGTATCGCTCCTCGGGTCCGTTAAGAACATAGCTAGCGTAGTAAACCGGCAGCTGCTCTCCAGAAACCTCTTTGATCAATACAGAACTTATTGCATGTCGAGAGGTGCCCAAGTAGACACCCAGCCTTTCTCGAGGGGACACCGAAGCGAGGCGGGGGAGTGACGCCAGTTGCTCCTTCACATGGGCGAAAGCCTCCTCGCACACCGCCATCCATGTGAAGTTCTTGTGGTCCTTCAAAACCCGGAAGAAGGGGAGGCATCGGTTGCCCGATCGGGAGAGGAACCTTGACATGGCGGCGAGCCTCCCGTTCAGGCGCTGAACTTCTTTGATTGTCCGAGGGGCCTGCATGTCGATAATCGCCCATACCTTTTCAGGGTTCGCATCGATTCCTCTTTCATGTATGATGAAACCGAGGAATTTGCCCGAGTTGACACCGAAAGCGCACTTGGCGGGGTTGAGTCGCATGTTGTACCTTCATAGTGTGTCGAAGGTCTCGGCCAAGTCGTACAAGTGAGTCGTTGTCGTGCAACTTTTCACAATCATATCGTCGACGTAGACCTCCATGTTTCTCCCTATCTAGTGAGCAAACATCATGTTCACGGTCCTTTGATATGTAGCCCAGGTGTTCTTCAGCTCGAATGGCATAACCTTGTAGAAGTACACCCCTTGGTCGGTGAGGAAGGTGGTGTGCTGCTGATCCTCGGGTGTTATCCTGATCTGGTTGTAGCCGGAGAAGGCGTCCATGAACGAAAGGCGAGCGTGACCAGCCGTTGCGTCGACCAACTAGTCGATCCATGGGAGGGGGTAGCAGTCCTTTGGACAAGCACGATTAAGATCGGTGTAGTCAACGCACATTCTCCAGCTTCTATTAAGTTTCTTCACGAGGACTATATTGTATAACCAGTGTGGGTACTTGGCCTCTTCAATGAGGCCTGCCGCCAAAAGTCGTTCTACCTCTCCTCAGATGGTCTGATGGCGTTCGGGGGCAAGACGTCGGGGCTTCTGCTTTACTGGTCGCATGTCTAAGGAGATACACAAGTGGTGCTGAGATATCTCAGGGTCGACGCCTGCCATGTCAGTGGGAGACCAGGCAAAGACATCGACATTCTCTTGGAGGAGTTTGATAAGTTGGGCTCGCTCCCACTCAGGAAGCTCCGACCCGACCCTGACTGTTCGATATGGGCGCCCCTCCTGTAGTGGCACCTCCACCGTAGGTTCCGTCGGCTCGGGGTGTTGGGACGACCTTTTTGCTTCTCGGGGGTCTTCGATGGACAGTTCAGCCCTCCTCCTCTTGTGCATTGAGATCACGATCAAGTAGCACCGCCTTGACTCGCGGGGGCTTCCCCTGGCTTCTCCGACCCCCGCATGGGTCGGGAACTTCACGGTCCGGTGGTAGGTGGAGATAACCGCTCTGAGCTTATTGAGGGTGGGGCGCCCCAGAATCGCATTGTAAGCGGTAGGAAGGTCGACTACTAAGAAGGTTGCCATCACCGTCTTCGTCCTCGGTACTTCCCCGAGGGTTAGGGGCAGGGTGACCGCGCCCAACGGCGAAATTGATTCACCGGTGAACCCGGTGAGCGCTGAGCTCATAGGCTTCAGGGCGTCGCGGGAGAGCCCGAGCTTCTGGAAAGCGTCCAAATAAAAAATGTCGGTCGAGCTCCTAGTGTCGACCATGATCCTTTTCACTTGGGCGTTGGTGATTCTAGCGGCCACCACCAACGCGTCATCATGTTCGGGCGGTTCGGCTCTCTCAGCTGGAAACGTGACCTCGGGCGCGGGCCCGTGCCCAGGGTCCTCGGTTGCGGGGGCGCGGGCGTATGCTTTCCGCCTAGACATACTATTTCCCCCAAACGCCGGGCCGCCCGTGATTACGTCGATCTGCTTTTCGATGGGGCCCTCGGGCCGCGGGGAAAGCTCTTTATCCTGCCGTAGATAGCGGCTGAGGTGCCCTCTTCGAATCAGCTCCTCGATATGTCGCTTCAGCTCGCGGCACTCTTCCATGTCATGCCCGTTTTGCCGATGGAAGTGGCAATATCGCGTCTTGTCTGCGAGCTCCCGTGGGCTCCTCATCGGACTGGGGGTTTGGAGCAGCCCCCTCTCCTTTATCTAGAGGAATATCTATGTTCGGGACGTTCCCAAAGCGGGGAGTGGCGACCTCGGCGCGGATGGGTCAGACCGGTCCGATCTGCGCCTCGATGGGTCGGGCAGCTGCCCTCGTGGTGGCTCCGTCCGGGGCCTTTTATGCTCCTCGCGCCTCTCCGACATCCAGGCTTCCGCCGCAACATAGTGGTTGGCTCGCTGTAGCATTTCCGAAATTGCGGTGGGGGGTCGTTCCACGAGGGATCAGAAAAACCTAGAGGGACGGAGACCCGCCATGAATGCCTGCATCAATAAGGAGGGGTGAGCATCTGACAAGCCCCTGATTTCAGTGGCGAATCGGTTCACAAAATGAGAGAGGGGTTCGTCCTCCTTTTGGTTTAGTACAAGGAGCAGGGCGACGGATGGCTTCGATCGGGACAAAGCTAAGAAGTTGAGCTCGGACTCCTTGGCGAGCTGGTCGAAGGAGGCAATTCCTCCGGTCTTCAAGCCGTTGTACCATGTGCGGGCTGGCCCCCTCAGGGTTGTGGGAAACGTCCTGCACATCAGAGCGTCAAAGGTTCCGTATAGCGCCATCTGAGCCCGAAAGGCGGCCATATGGTCCGCGGGGTCTGTGGTGCTGTCGTAGACATCCAGGGAGGGGAGTCGAAAACTTACGGGCACCGGCTGGTAGCGTATTTCCGCTGCGAACGGCGACCCCCGATGCGCATCGTCCCCTGGCTCTCCCTTTGAGGTGCGGACCTCCTTCTGCACTTCTTCGAGTCGTTGACTGAGAAGGCGCAGCTGAGCCCGGAAGGAGTCCGTTGAGTCTGAAGATACCGCCTCATGCTCGGGTCGGCCGGCAAGGTTTCCCCCTGCCTGATCTCTAATGGGAAACGCTCGGGTCTGAGGTGAACCAGGGAGCACCGAGGTGGTCGCATGAACCGGTGCAGATGGCTCTAATCGGCGCGTAAGGTGAGCCGCTGACGGGTCTGTTGATTGAGAAATGAGCGGGATAACGGTCTACACCATTCCCGCCAAGGTTCGGACCTGAAGGGCAAGGTCTTGAAAGGCTTCGGATGACACGGGTAGAGGGACGCTCGGAGCGCTCTCGGGAGGAAGCAGACCCGGGTCGTTGAACAAACACCAGTAGCGTTCTGAGGTTGTGACGAGGTCGTCGGCCCGTGGCCCGCCACGCGAGGGGCGTTCGGCCGGCGCACCTGTTAAGAACGATCCCTCGGCGGGGAGTTCGTCGGGGTCAATCTGAATATCCCTCGACAGTCAGGCCCTCCTAGCGCCAATCTGTTCGTGTAAACAACTTTAAGTCGTGGCCTCGGGGTCGACGTAGCTTGGTTCGGGTCCTGATGATGGGGATCCTGCCGAAGGTCTCTCGGGGTTGCCAACGGGGGTGGCAGAGCGGATCGGGCAACGTCGAGGCTCACCGGAATGTCCTGCGAGGAAGGGTCCCTCTCCCTGGCGCTGGCGAAGAGGTGGCTCGGTCTTCGTACCTGCACACAGGTCGGGTCCGAACTCGACCCAACCCCTCCGACGATCAAATCAAGTGATATCAAGAGGTCTGTTTTGTATGTCTTTTCTCTTTCCTCCCTTTTCCGTTTAGCATGCAAGGGTATTTATAGGGAAGCTTACTGTGCTCGCTTGCAGGGGGCAGGCTCGTACTCCTGATAATGCACCTCGACCGACGTCCTGATTTGTTTGACCAGGTGCTGTCGAGTCAATCGAGACATGAAGCGTCATCCGAGATAACTGACGTCGACACATGTCTTGTCGCCGTTATTATCCTCATTAATTACCAAATATATTCAGGTAAGAGAGAGAGAGAGAGAGAGAGATATGGATGGGGAACCCGACACAAGTGAATCAGAAAAACAAACATGAGAAGCGTCAAACGCATCATAAGTGCGACGACAAGTGACCATTCGAATGCCAGGCGGTCATGCTGCGGCCAACGGGATCCCGTCAAATCACTTTGATGAGCGATGGTCGATCACTTTTAGAAGAATTGCTACATGACGAGAGCCAAATGTGTCGTACCACAGGATTCTGGCGAAATCCAATCACCAGATCGCCGAAATTGGCCAATTCAACGTTCTTCCCATAAATCTCAATGTGATGCCTTCATTTCTCTGTTTGGTCCTTTTCATAACCACCACGTTTGATAGTGAATATATACGCCTCAAAAGTTTCAGGAATAAAATGTCTCTTTGCCAATAAACGTCCAGCGACCTCCCTGTTTCAGTCCATGTTCTGCATTCCCAAGACCACGGGCGGCGTTGATGGAAAAGTATTGTTCTCCGCTGTTAAGACGAGTTCACAGGTCAGAGGCAGTGACCAAATTTCGTTTTACTCTACATGCATTTCTTGTGAATGCTGCTTCCAAACTTCACTGGGTTCAAGTTCAACCTGGCAAGAGATGTCAATCATCATTAATCAATCCATACGTTGGTTCATGTGAAACAAAAGGGTGCTGAAAAGGTAAAATCTTGTCCATCATATATCTAAGTTAAATATATCATGACTGTAATTAGAAGCATCTTGTTTGACCAGAATGTTTTGCGGCAGTTTTCTATAATTCACACCAAGATGGAACTGAAAATATTATGATCAACATGATATATGCCATTCTTGAGAAACAGAAACATGCATCCCTTAATATGATTCATCATGTGAACTGCAAATGGAGAACGAGTCACCTTTGTGGGCCTGTTTCTATGTTCAAGAAATGTGGATATTCTTTTTCTAACGAGTGCTTATATCCTTGGGTAAAACTATACAACCTACTGCATGCAAATTCAGGAAACTGATCCTGATGAGAAACTAGTCACATAGCATATCGTTCCGTTCGTGTCAATATAAACAAACGAGATCTATAATCTGAACTATGATGATAATGGATTTCTAATATTTTTTACCAACAAAACTATAACTGATTATATACCAAGAGATGATTTAAGCAGTCTCGTAGGTGACATTCGTAGCTAGAACCCATGATGTGGTTATAAATACAGATGAAAAAGCCATCAGCATTATAAAATTTTTAGAACAAACAAAACATTGCAAACCACGGTATCTTTGAACCACAAAAGAGAGAATACCTGAAAAGGTTTGTCCCTCCACTGAAACACACACCCCCTGGCTTCTATGTGTTTGAGAAGAGGCTTTGGAACTAATGGTTTAAATGATGAATGCAGTTTCACCTTTGTTAGTCCTCCACATGCCAACAAAGCAGCTGCCAAGCCACTTGGTGTGAGTCTCCCTAAATGTAATATTGTCATATTCTGAAGACAGCTAACACTTGCAAGTGCCAAAAGCCCCACATCTGTTACCGAACAGTATGACAAATTTATCTGGAAAGCGACATGAGAATATCACATATGATCGGGTCACAATCTTACTCTCAATAGCCAAAGATAGAGAACAAACGAAGCAAGTACCTGATGCAAATTCTGGGAGAAGCAAGCAAGAAAAAGTATTCCAGCATCATTCACATGATAGCATTTCTTGATGTCGAGGTTTGTAAGCTTTTGGCACCCCACAGAAATAGCTGCAAGACCCAAAGATGAGACCTGTGGGCAACCTCGAATCTCCAGAGTATACAAATTTGAGCACTTCGATAATGATCTTAATGAATCATCAGTTATTCCCGTACAGTATGCTAGATTGATTGTCTGCAACAGAGGGAAACCACGAGCTATTGCCATAACACCAGCGTCCGTGATTCCTATAGACCTGAAGCGATATCTCATATTAGTTGAGTGTAACCGAGACAGGTTGTAGAATCTAAAAACATAAGCCCAATCTCCAAATTGAAGTTTGCATTCTATGAAATACTGCCACTGAATTTTCATGACCTAGAAATTTGCTCACATCAAAATGTAATTATCTATTTCCGTTTTCTGAATAAACTTCGTCTGCTACGACTATACCACAAAGAAATATATCACCTTTTTTGGTGACTATTAATACAGTTATTAAGATGGAACCACAGAAGAAAGAAATTGACTAACCTATACAAATCGATCTCTTGGAGCTTTGAACAACTTTTTGCAACATGAATAAGACCTTCATCCCTAATCTTCAAGCATATGCCAATTTTCAAGATACATAGCTTTTGACATCCTGAGATGGCTCTCAGTCCTGCATGTAAGAACATGATGAGCAACTGAAATAACAAGAATTACTAAATTGAAATAGTTGAGACAATTATGAAAACCTTCATCATCTAAGTCATTATCGGTGAGGTCTAGTTCCTCCAAGAGATGACAATGTTGACCGATCAAACGAAGACCTTCCTTAGAGACCAGGGTGCAAGATTCCATCCTAAGACTGGTGAGGGAATTGCATGAACTAGTAATGCTTGCCAGGGAGAAATCAGTTATATTGCGACAGCATGTGACATCTAATTTGACCAGCCCCTTGTGTTTCATCACGATAGAAGAAAGACCTTCATCTGTCACTCCTGAACACTTGCTCAGGCTCAGTTCCCTCAGTGATTTGCAGGAGTTTGCAATGGTTCCCAGTCCAGAGGTTGTGACCTCACTGCCATCTAATCTGATACACTGCAACTTGGATAGCTTTTGCAAGCTGCTAGCTAGTGAATGGGTTACCTGCATCAGTACATATATCAAAAGTATTAATCAGGAGTGCTCAAACTTTTATTCAAGTGAAAAAAAATTAGTGCATGAGCAACAGTCTTACCAAGCAGTTGTATGCCAAACTCATTTGGCGTAAACCAGGGGCTTTATTCAATATGGAAGAAAATGCAGCATGACTGACATGTTGACAGTTTGACATATCAAGCACCTACATCAAAACAAAATTGGATCAATATGCAATCAGGAGCAGGATTTGATGTAGCACATGTGCAATGTTAAAACATGTTTCAGGTTGCAGATGATGATTGCTACGCAGGAACTTTAGAATATGATCCTCTTAAGGAGAAAGGCATCATAAAAATGCTCATGTAGACATCCTATAATTTGGGAGCAGTTGGCGAACAATAATAAAAAAACAGGGATGATGTTTAATGCAAATATCTTAGGAACATACATAAGCCTCCATATAACATGCATTTTTCCCTGATAACAAACATATATCACAACAAATATTTGGTGACAAGTTTGACATTTTTTTTTCAATTCCATAAAGATGATACCAATATCCGATAGCTTGTATCACCCAGTGTCATTTATAAACGTCAAAGAAGTAAGTTACCTGACCAACAACATAATCATAAAATGGTTGTACAATTCCTGAGAATATCACCACTAAATGCAAGGGACTATAAATTACAAGGGGACGATTATTTATTTCTGAGGATGTAGAACTCAATTTTTGCATCCAGAATCACCCAAGATCACAAACACATACCTGTAGCGACTTGCACTCTTGCTTGAGAGATATAAGGCCTTCATCATCTATGCTCAGACATCCTACTAAAGCCAAATCTTCAAGGTGTGGTAATTGTAGGACAGCTGGAAGGCATTTTTTAGTTATCTGTCATGCAGAAAAAAGAAAACATGAAGGTTCATCAGAATTAGGTTTGGCAAAAGGTCACTCGAGATATGAATATGAACATGACAAAGCATGAAAATAACTTTGCATAGAGCAGAGCAAATCTGAAGACGGAGAAATTCTGAAGCAAATGACAAGAACAGAGATGCTGTAGCTCATATACGGCCAAACAACCAGCCCTTGTACACCCCAACGACACAAAATCTAAGAGTGGTCAAATATCAGAGCCCGTCCATATTTAGGAAAGCTTGCCTCTTTTTTACCTTTCTTTTTCTTTCTTCTTGAGTTATACATGTAGATTTGTTAAGATAGAAGGATTTTGGGAACATGAGGCAGCTGAAATTTTTTCACCTTCTTAGTAAAATCAATTGGCTCATTTCACATACAAAGCAGAGACCTCAAATACGCTCATCTCTTAAACTTACCAGTCAGAAAAGAAGAAAATGACGGTAAATAAGGAGAAAAGATGGAGTACCGGCATGAACGAGAGATCCAAAGTCCGCAGCCGCTTACATTTTACTGCCACCAAACCGACCCCCAGATCTGAAATCCCCAAGCACCATTTTAAGCAGAGCAGCCTCAGTTTCTGGCATCCGACGGCGATGCACCCGATACCCATATCCGTCACCATCTTACACCTGGCCAGCCAGAGTCTCTCGAGATTCCTCGACCGTCCGATAGCAGCAGCGGCCGCATCGCTCAGATCCGTGGCGTTGGAGAGGTTGATCTCCACCAGAGCAGCGCAGTTCACCGCGAGGTTTCCGATCCCCGCTTGTGAAAACCCCCTCGACCTGGAGAGGTCGATCGAGCGCAACGACGAACGGAGGGCGCCTCTGACGGAGGCGAGGGCGGCGTCAGTGATCCTAGGGCAGAGGGAGAGGTCCAGACGCGAGGCCAGTGGGTAGCGAGCAAGCGCGGCCGGGAGAAGATCCGACCGGAGCGGCGTGAGGGCCCGCCGGTGGCGGGACTCGGCAGCGTAGAACGACCTGCAGACGAGCGAGAACGACTTCTTGTCTAGCGGGTCCGATTCCAAGCGATCCAAGATCAAGAAGAGGATCTCCTCAGAAAGGGAATCAACCAGGTCGTGCCGGTCTTCCTCCGCCACCACCGCGGCAGGAATGGCGTCTCCGATCCGGAGCCGCTTTGCGGATCCGGAGTAGGAGCAAGGGCTAGGGTTGGGGGTCGTGGAGAAGAGATCGTGGGCCACGGTCGCGAAGCCATCGCGGCCGCGGATCCTCCGGAAAAGATCGCCGCTCTCCGCCATGGGAATCGGAGACAAAGGCCGCTCCTCCAATCCAGATTACTACTAGGGATCGAGCTCGGCGGCCAGCAATGGGGAGAAGAGGCGGAGAAGGCGAGAGGAGAACGAGGTAGAGGCAACCGCCTGATGGAAAACGGTGGGCATTAAAGAGGATGAAGAAGGGAGGATCGAAATTACCCAAAAGACCCTGTGAGTGCTCGACTCGAAGAACAGTGGAGTAACGTAAATATTATCCCTATCTGACAAAAACACCCCTGGATAGAGCTGTTGTTACACGAGAAGACAAGCACAGGTCGAGGATATAATCGTCATAACAAGCACTCGTACCGTACAAGGAGGACGAGGCGAGAAGGGTAGAACGGGAAAAGGGGACCGATAATAGAAGCAGGGCGATACGGGGAAGGACCGAGTACGAACGCGTGTAATTAAATAATACAAATGAGAGGGCGACTTTGAAACCTTCCACCGGTACGGTTACCTTTTTCTTTTTTCCTTCTTTCGAGTCATCCTAAGGAAATGAATATTCTTCCGATTAAAAAAAAAAAAACATTGCAATTATATTTATGATAGTAGAATGAAAGTTCGGACGCTCATGCTAATAACACTAGTTTTATGTGAATGAGTGCAGCTGGAAGCAATCATCAAATGGTAAACAAGTGGGCAGATGAGCTGCTTAATTGACATCAGAAAGAATATAATGTATGCGAGGGGGCGGTGAGCATATGCAAGTGGAGGTGGAAGGGGTGGTGGTGGGGGGTGCAGAAGACGGGGTGTTTTGCCGTACCGGAAAGGACGTCTTCCGGTGTACTAAGCTGACGCTGATCGGCACTGGTAAAGCGTCCAAGTCTATGTGCGGCTCGTCATCTTCCACTCCACCGTGTCAGGCTACATCTCGGGACGGTGCTTCCGCTCCAGCCGTCTCACCCTATGGTGTGGGTCCCATGTAGCGAGCAATACATGGTGCCGACGTGGGGGGTGATGACCACATATGGCGTTTTGGCCCGCAGTTGTGTGTTTTGTTATTATTTCTAATTATAATCGTTTTGGCCCGCAGTTAGTTTTATTCTCGAAAAATATCTCTATTTTTTATAATATTTAATAATAAAAAGCTGGTTGTACCATTTCTGAAGACAAATGATGGAATTACAAATTAAAAGGAGATGATTATTTATTTATGAGGATGGAGAGAATAATCTTTGTTAGGGGGTTGCATCCGGAATCACTAATATTGCTTATAATATTTAAAAAAAAATCATGGTTCGGGAGTAAGATTGTTCGTAATTATAATATTTTTTTAAAAAATTATTGTCATTATAATGATAAAGATTAGTATGACATTTCAAGAGAAAAAATCAGAGCTTCAAAAGATATTTCTAAAGATAAGGAAGATATAACGGACTTTTGAATCCTTTGTTTTCATACTCCTCAATCAGCGTGGGACTAAATAACCTTGTCAAGCTGAAAAATTATTAATCAAAAATATCTTCAAAAGGAAAAGCTTGATAATGTGTTTGAAGATTATTAGGATTAATTTATCCTTGAATCGTATGATGATTATTAGATATGATGGTCAGATGTATGATAAGGTATATTTTTTATCCCGGTCACGTCATGATCGATGTCGCACCATGTCATCGTCAGGTCAGCAAGAGGAGCACTCCCACGCACCGAGCCAAGATCCGTATCGAGGCATTCCTTAGTACGTCCAGTCCTGGAAAGCTTGGGACGGCGCCGTATGGCACCGTTCTGTGCGTTCCGGGACGACGACCACACAAACGTATCTCCTCGCCCCTCGAGGATCGGCTGCCATGCCAAACCCACGTACTGTCACGGACAAACTTCTAAACAAGGTGTTTGATGTAATGCTTATGTATGTCCGTGTCTTTTGGCATGTTCATGCCTTGTACAGAATGTAAAGGAGCGGCCGAAGGCTTAATAGTCCCATTTTAGTTGGGTTGGTGGCCTCTTTAGGCTTGTAAATAAAGATTGTGTCATGTGGACACGCTCGAGAGCTTTTCGGTCTGTAATGGACCATTTTACCCTTTGTTGTGCCACTGTTCAGAGCTTGTAAAGTCTGTTTGTAATTTGCTTTGTCTATGAAGTGTTTTTCGGACATGTTTGCTTGTGGATCCCGTTTGAGGCGTTCTCTTTAACCCGTTCTCTCTTTTGTTGGTCCTAAGGGACAATGGGAGGCTTCGGGGAGGCTGACCTTTGCGGACGGACGCGCAAGGGTGCCGCACGACTTAGGCAAAACCAGCTAAGTCCGTGTCATATGGTATCAGAGCGGGACAAGCACTCATAGAAACACTTGACATGCAAACGTGGGGGACCTAGCGGGGCTGCGTTGAGGGCAGTCAGCACATGCGCGACCGTTTGAGGGAAAACGGGCATGGAGATGTAGGGAAAAGAGTCGCTCAGAGGAGCGGGCATCTGAGATTGGCATTCAGAGGAATGGCCAACCCTTCGCGCAAGAGGCACCACGAGAACAGGCAAGCTTGGAAGAATCTGGAGCGCACAAAGGTTGGGATGGCTGAGTTTGAGCTACGGCTCAACGTTGACAACTTTACTTGATGGTGCTCAAGGCAAGCGAGGCGCTTGGCAAAAGGACGAGACCATGCAAAGTGGAATGAGTTGCTCAGCGACCGAAAGAGTTGTGCAAAGCTCACAGAGGTGAGGGGAATTGCTAACTCGAAAAATTCGGTACTCATGCATGGGCTTGTATGCGGACGATGGATTGTTCGTGGCCATCCCAAGGCGACCGAGACTCGGCGCCATGGAGCATTGAAACTTTCTCTTCGGCATGCGAAGGATACGTCCGGAGGAGGCTGAAGTGTGCAACGAGTTCAGCATGTTGCTAGGCCTTGAGGGGTGCAGTGGTGGTTGTATTGACGTGGAGGCGCAATCTAGCAAGTGCGTTTGCAGGAGGCAGAACAATGCACAGTTTATTCTGCAGATCGGAGTAGTCCAAGGGGATGGTGGTCTCCGAAACGAAGAGAGATGTTGCTCCAATGGGACAGTTATCCAGGAGGGATAAGTCTCGGCTCTCCAGAGGGAGAATCATGTGAGATGGACTTCACATGTTGAGGAGGAGTACCTCACAAACAACAACTCCACGAAGCTCAATGGACCGAGCAAGCAGCGAGGAGTTGTCACATGATCTCGCTCGAGAGAATGCATGGGTGGATGCATTGCGAGATCAAGTGGGGGAGCGACCTGAAGCAACTTAAATGAAGGCACACTTGGAGTCGATGTGGAGATCGGACTCAAGGGAGGGCTGACCTGTGGAATGGTGGGCACGAGGGCCACCATCGACTCAATGCGAAAACGAGGAGCGGAGCAACTTGGGCGTAACTTGGTGAAGTACCCAAGCCGCATGAAGGGAGCCAGCAGAGAAGTTGGAACATGGAGCAGAAGCACAGTGCTTTCCTTAGACAGAGGTCAAAGACATGAACTCTTGCAGAGGCAAGAGTAGGATCATGTTGTTCCATGGGTCCTTCTTTCTGACGGAGCAGACTCATCTTGCATGGTGCCAAAGACGAAGGGAGCTTCGGGGCACATGCACCTTATCTCGGAGGAGCATTTGATGGAGGAACTAAGGCGACTCAATTTGCGGAGGCGAAGTTGAGTTCAGAAGGCCTTAGCACGGGGCAAGAGGACGCAGAGGCGGGTACTCTTGAAGAATATGCCACAGTGTTGCCATTCAAGTTGCCATGAAGGAAGCAGTGCGCAGCGAAGATTGTGCTGGTAGGGGCAGAGGCCCAGGATCCAGACAATGGTGCACAAACTATAGTGAAGTCGGTGGACTTCGGGAGCTACTAGGCGACGGACTGTCCTAGAGTGGTGCTTCATCTAGGTGTGACCCAAGAGTGGGTGGATGAAGGTCGATTGCCAAAGGAGCGAACAAAATCGAAGGTGGAGGAGACCCTGCGATGTATTGGCAGAGGCCACACATGGAGGGTTCACAATTCGAGTTTATTCCACAAGGATCAGAATGCAATGGAGATGTCACCAGGAGGCGACATGGTGCAGCGGATCGTGGTGGAACAGTTCGTGGCAATGCGACACACACGACACTGTCCCGGGAGGGACTAGATCATATGGAGGTATGATCGGGAGCTACTGGGAGCTCCGCTTTGGTGAACAACACGACGGCAAGAAGGGCTATGGATTCAAGGAGTGAAGGCCATGGTACCGCAGAGGCGGGTCTTCCGGGCGTGCACCGAATTTTGCATCGGATGAAAACCTTGGTCTTCAGCATATGGGGGCTGGGTTCCACCAAGGGAAAAGTTCGAATGCAAGTACCAGTGAGTCCCATGAGAGGGACTTGATCATGCAGAGGTATGATCGAAGCAGCTGGAGAGTTGGACTGCTCCAGAGCTCATATTCGCTTAAGGGAGCCTGACAAGTCAGAGGACAAGGTCGAGTAAGCGAACGTTGCTACCAAGGAAGCTAAGGAGAACAGAATCGGTGCAAACCCTACAATGTGATGGCAGAGGCCATGCATGGGAGTTGCAGTCTGTATTTCCATCGACCAAACAGACTGCTTGGAGAACACAGAGGTGTTAAAGCAGGAGGTCGAAAGGGGCGAGGAAGCGACGACAAGTCCAGAGGGACTTAGCTACCCAAAATCAAGCAATCAGTGAGAATGGAGGTGGACTCAGAGGAGTGTCACGAAGGCATATCTACTGATTGTGAAGAAAAGGGATGTAGATGCGAGGCGACGGATAGTAGGGCCATGGGCATGGCAGCGCCATGGTACCGCAGAGGCGGGACTTCCGTCAAAGTCATTGATCCCTTGCTCTCACGGAGGGAGAGCGCTTGGTCGTGAAAGGGGCCGAGGAGGTGGAGCATGCAAAGGCAATCTCGAAGTACCGAGACAAGGCTGAAGGGCAGAGGCCAAGAAACTTCGTAAGACCGGTGTCAACAAGTTTCTCATCAAGATAGCCGTAAGTGAAGGACTTCGGGTCATGCAAGAGTGCACGACCAAGGAACGAAGCAGGCAGTACGTGGTGCTGTACCTTTGCTACTCAGTGGAGTAGGCGGCAGGGTTGATGGAGAAGACGGTACAATCCCAGAGGCGACCTCATCTATCAGAGAATTACTCCAAGTTGGGGTGAAAACTTCCTGCATTCCAGAAGTTCAATGGCATTGAGAAGGTGAATCACAGTAGCTAACTCAACGCAAGGAGTGCAAACACTTCAAGTGCTTCAGAAGTGTGAGCAAAGAGCAGGCGAAGGCCAGTAACCAGCTCGATGCATGAAGTACAACCTCGAGGAGGCGGGCGAAGTCAAGTAACCTTTGCCTTCTCAACTCTTAAGCGAATGGGCGAAACCGAGTACCCCAGTTCTCTTATCTATCCAGCAGAGGAGCTCTGCACAAGTTCAAAGACCCTTCGAAGATAATGGAAGACAATAGTTGTCAAATCCTCACCAACGGTGATCAGTGCTACTGAGAGTAGATTGTCCGCTTCATTTCCCAACGAAATGCCAATCGAAAGCGGAAGTGATGCGAACCTACTTGGATGTGACAACTAACTGAAAGAAGAGTCAATGAGCAGATTTTGTGGAGGAAGGACCCAAAACTTCAGAAGTTTGCGAGGCGATGCTCGTTAAAGCTCCAACAAGCATCCACCCAGTTCAAGCAGCATGTGGAAATTTTGAGAAACTGGCGCAGTAAGAATGGTCTTTTCCTTCATTTGGTGGATCCGCAGGAATCAACGAGGATCAACACAACTCAGCCAACCCCACACCAGAGTCAGAGTCATTGGCGAGTTGAAGCAGCATGGCGGATCAAAGGTTCGACTACTCAAAAACAGCAGCGGAGAGCAGCTGGGAGCCAGGAGGCGCATTGCAGCTGGAGCAGAAGATTGAAGACTTAGCAAAGGCGAAGAGTTGCAGTGTTCACAAAGGCTTCGACGAGGACGTCGAAGGGATAAGTGGGGGAGAATGTCACGGACAAACTTCTAAACAAGGTGTTTGATGTAATGCTTATGTATGTCCGTGTCTTTTGGCATGTTCATGCCTTGTACAGAATGTAAAGGAGCGGCCGAAGGCTTAATAGTCCCATTTTAGTTGGGTTGGTGGCCTCTTTAGGCTTGTAAATAAAGATTGTGTCATGTGGACACGCTCGAGAGCTTTTCGGTCTGTAATGGACCATTTTACCCTTTGTTGTGCCACTGTTCAGAGCTTGTAAAGTCTGTTTGTAATTTGCTTTGTCTATGAAGTGTTTTTCGGACATGTTTGCTTGTGGATCCCGTTTGAGGCGTTCTCTTTAACCCGTTCTCTCTTTTGTTGGTCCTAAGGGACAATGGGAGGCTTCGGGGAGGCTGACCTTTGCGGACGGACGCGCAAGGGTGCCGCACGACTTAGGCAAAACCAGCTAAGTCCGTGTCAGTACGGCCAACCTCGTACAATAGTTGTTAGTCAACAAAAGTATCGTGGCTGATGAGTCAACGCGGTTAGGTCCGCGGGTCGATGTCGGGAGCTTCTTGCTGGGTGGGTAGGATGCTGAGGTGGCCGCGCCCTCGGGAAGGAATGTTGGTCGACGTTGGTCGGAATCTGGACCGGGTAGTTGCTCTCCTTTGCGCGACGGAAGGTGTCTCCTGAGCTGGGGTGTCCACCGGTCGAGAGTGGCCGATTGGGAGCAACTCAGACAAGTGTTGGGCTGGCGGAGGCGGCTGGACCCTTGTGAGAGGATGTTGATCCGAGTTTCTTAGTTCATCGACCCAGGCATCGTTCGTGGTGGGATGCGTCTCTCCGACTCTGAGATGAATGACAGTGCATCCTTTGTTCTAGGTGGCAATCCTCGGATTAAGGTGCTCGCCGCTTGGGGGTGTTCGGCTCCCTACAAAATGGTCTTCGTCGGGAGCTTCCCGACTTTGGCCCCTCCGACGAGCAAGTTCGTCGGGTATTTGATATTCCCTTTTCTCTCTTTTTTTTCTCTCCCCCTGGCCGGGCGTTGCCCAGGGGTTTTTATACCTACGTGTGAAGGTTGGTTTCGGCCTCAGATCAACGTGGCCTCTAACTTCGCTGGAGGTGGGACGACCTCTCTCACGAGATGGCATCTTTGGGGGTGCTTGAGTGGCGTCAGACGACTCTACCCCAGGAGCAGACGACACCGCCCCGAACACTCGGGTGGTTAAGTCACACAGTGTATTAGTACCGAACTTGTCGTGGTGTGCACCCCGTGGTTCTGATGGCTTGTGGCATTGAATTGAGTCCCGTTGGTTTGGGGGTGTGCGATTGAGCTAAACTTCAACTGGATTCCATACGATTGGCAATAAGCCTTGAATTTAGTGTTGTTGAACTGAGTCTCGTTGTCGGTGATGATAGCCTTCGGGATCCCGAACCGGGTGATGATGTTCTTCCATGTGAAGTTCTGGACGTGCTTCTCGATGATGGAGGCCAAAGGTTCGGCTTCGACCCACCTCGTGAAGTAGTTGACCGCGACTATGAGGAAACGTCGTTGACCCGACGCTGGAGGGAAAGGCACAAGAAGATCGAGCCCCCATTAGGCAAAGGGCCAGGTTGCATCTATCGGAGTCAAGGGAACTGTCGGCTGGTGTGGTAGTCGGGGGTGCCGCTGGCACTGCTGTACTTATGACATGGTGTCCTGGCGCATGGTCGGCCAATAGTACCCTTGCCAGAGAGTCTTGAAGGCTAAGGTTCATCCCCCGACGTGCTCCCCACAAATCCCCTCGTGGAGCTCGACGAGGACAGTTTCGGCCTCCGACAGCATAGGAGGGGTTGAGAGAAAGCCCTTCGGTACAGTTTTTCGCCGATGATGTAGTACCATGCTTGAGCTCGCCTTAACCGTCTCGCAATCGCTGGGTCGTTGGGCTCATTCCCGCCCACTTTGTAGCGGAGGATCTCCTCTATCCAGTTCAAGAGTAGATTTGTTTTGGCGACCTCGTGAGTTGCTATTGTCGGGGCCGCCACAGACTCGGTCGTTGGGACCGACCCAGGAGTGCGAGTGGAGGCTGATCTGGCTAGCGCATCGGCCCGCTCGTTCTGGGCCCGGGGTATTCTGGTGATTGAAAAGCGGTTAAAATGGTGAGTGAGTCGCTTTACCTCCATTAGGTATGATACCATCGTTGGGCCTTGGGCTTCGCAGCTCCCATTGACATGTCCCGTCACCAATTGGGAGTCGGTGAAGACTTAAAGATCATCTACGTGCAACTCCAGAACGAGGTGTAGGCCATGGAGTAGCGCCTCGTACTCAGCTTCGTTGTTAGTGGCTTGGAATTGCAATTGGAGAGATCTCTCGTGGGTTTCTCCTGACAGGTCTCTGAGGATAAACCCGACCCTAGCCCCCTCGAAAGTGGATGAGCCATCTACGTGTAGTGTCCATGTACCCTGGCTGCTTTGCCGCCCCTCATCCTAGTCCTCGGGTGTCAACTCGGAGATAAAATCAGCTAGAGCCTGAGCTTTGATGGCGGTCCTGGGGGAGTACTGAATGTCAAATTCGCTGAGCTCGACCGACCATCGCAGCATACGACCCAACATGTCAAAGTTGGAAAGGGTCTGCCGTAGCGGTTGGTCGGTGATTACTTTGATCATATGGGCTTGGAAGTAGGGGCGCAACTTCCGAGCCGTCATGATAAGGGTGAGAGCTAGCTTCTCGATGGGGGAGTATCGCATCTCGGGCCCTCCGAGGATATGGCTAATGTAATACACTGGTTGTTGTGCCGGTGGTACCTCCCGAACTATCACCGAGCTGACGGCCTGTGCCGAGGCCGCCAGGTAAAGGCATAGCGTCTCAACCGGCTCGGGCAAGGCGAGTTGGGGTAAGCGGCCGAAGCACTCCTTCAACCTTTGGAAGGACTCCTCACACTCATGGGTCCAAGTGAAGTTGTCGGCCCGCCGCAGAACTCGGAAAAAAGGGAGGCACTTGTTTCCTGAACGCGACACGAACCTGCTGAGTGCTGCCAACCTCCCAGCGAGTCGTTGTACCTCTTTGACCGAGCAGGGGGGAGTGCATCTCAGTAATGGCACGCATCTTCTCTAGGTTAGCGTCTATCCCCCACTGGTGAATGATGAAGCCAAGGAACTTCCTCGAGCTGACCCAGAAGATGCACTTTGCCAGGTTCAAATGCATGTTAAACCGCCTGAGCATTTGAAAGGTTTCCGCCAGGTCGACCAAATGTGCTCCTGCAACCTTGCTTTTTACAATCATGTCATCTATGTATACCTCCATGTTCCTCCCGAGTAGGTATTTGAAAAGTTTATCAACCATTCTCTGGTAAGTCGCGCCAGCATTCTTCAGGCCGAAGGGCATCACCATGTAACAATACGCCCCCCTGGTTGGTGACGAAGGCAGTATCTTCTCGGTCCTAGGTCGCCATCCGGATTTGGTTGTAGCCGGAGAACACATCCAAGAACGTAAGGCATTCATGGCATGCGGTGGTGTCAACTAGTTGGTCTATCTTAGGGAGCGGATAGTAGTCCTTGGGACATGCCCGGTTGAGACTAGTGTAATCAGTACACATTCTCTAACTTCCATTAGGCTTCTTGACGAGGACTACATTAGACAACCACCGGAGGTATTTAACCTCGGCGATAAACCTGACCTTTATAAGGCGATCGACCTCGTCTCGGATCACCTTCTGTCAGTCGGGGGCAAATCCTCTTAATTTTTGCTTTACCGGTTGCGACTCAGGGTCAATGTTGAGCCGATGTTGCGCCACCTTTGGGTCGATCCCAGGCATCTCTTCAGGGGACCACGCAAATATGTCGACGTTCTTCCTTAGGAAATCGACGAGGTGGAGCTGATCCGCTTCGGGGAGTGCTGTCCTGACCTTGACGGTCTAATCGGGTCAACTCTGCTTCAGGGGCACCTCAATAAGCGGCTCAGGAAGCTTCGGCACCACCTGTGGTATGGGTGCTTCACGGGGGTTGGGAACCGGAGTTGGGTGCGGCTTTGCTAGGAGAGCAACCGTAGTGAGGTAGCATCGCCTTGACTCCCCTGGGTCACTTCGGGCCTCCCCGACCCTAGCCGAGGTTGGGAACTTGATGGTTCTGTGATAGGTGGAGACCACAGCCTTGATTTTGTTGAGGGTTGGGTGATCGAGGAAGACATTGTAGGTCGAGGGCAGGTCGACTACCATGAAGGTGGTCATTATTGTTTTCGCTCTCGGCTCCTCCCCCAGGGTGATGGGGAGTACTGTGGTCCCGAGCGGGGAGATGGAATCCCCAGTGAACCTTGTAAGTGCTGACACCACAGGGGTAAGATCTCCCTCGGTCAAGTCGAGCCTCTTGAAGGCATCGAATTAGAGAACGTCGGCGGAACTCCCAGTGTCAATCATCACCCTCTTAACTCGGGCGTTTGCGATCTGGATGGAGATCACCAGAGCGTCGTCATGGTGGGAGCGCTCGACTTCTCTTGCCCCAAAGATAATTTTAGGCTCATGCTCAGGCTAGGGGCGCTTCTCCATCGTGCTATGTGCGTAGGCCTTTCTAGCTGCTATGCTACTGCCGTCGACTGCTGGCCCACCAAAGATGACGTCGATCTGTCTCTCGGGGGGTCCTCTGGGGGGTGGAGTCACCTCTCGAGACTTGAGGTAGTGTTCGAGATGACCTCTCCAGATTAGTGCCTCTATCTGATTTCGGAGGACGTGGCAGTCCTATGTGTCGTGATCGTAGTCACGATGGAACCTACAATATTTAGATTGATCTCTGCAAGCGGCCTTCATAGGGCGAGGTTACTGCAAGAGACTCATCTCCTTGATCTAGAGGAAGATCTCGATACGGGATGCATTTAGGGGAAGAGGTGGGGGTCTTAGGAGTGGTAGCTCTTATCGGTTGAGCCCACGGTGGGGAGGTGTCGGGACCATCGAGGCAGCTCCATCCTTGACTCATTGCCTTCTACGTGCCTCCCCGCCACTAGAGCCTCGACGGTGACGTACTGGTTGGCGCATTGGAGCGTTTCAGAGATGGTGACTGGCAGCTTCTCGATCAGCGACCAAAAGAACCTCGAAGGCTTCAAACCCATCAGAAAGGCCTGCAAGATTAAAGAAGGGTGAGCATCCGGAAACCCCCTGATTTTGGTGGCGAACTGTGTCACAAACTTAGAGAGCGACTCGTCCTCGTGTTGGGATAATGCGAGCAGAGTGGCCATGGAAGGCCTGGGTTATGCGCTGGCGAGGAAGTTTTGCTCAAATTCCTCGGCAAGCTGCTCGAAGGACGAGACCAAAGCTTGGAGTAGCTGGCTGAACCATGTTCGTGCCAGACCTCTCAGAGTGGTCAAAAACGCTCGGCACATCAGAGGCGCCGTAGAGGGCCATCGGGGCTTGGAACATAGGGACGTGCTCCATGGGATTGGAGCCTCTGTCATATGTTTCCAATGTCGAGAGCCTGAAGTTGAGGGATACCGGTTTGTCATGTACTTCCCAGGTGAAGGGGGACCCGCCTGAAGCGCCCTCGCTGGAGTAGCTCTGTGACTTTCGAAGCTCACGCTAGAACGCGTCCATGTGCTGATTGACCTGGGACACTTGGGCTCTAAGCGAGTTGTCCGTCGAGTCAGGCGATATGGTGTTAGGCTCAAAACGAGGCAGCATGGCTCGGCGGGGTGCGAGTGTGTTTTGCTCAGGAGGACCCCTCGAGTCTGTCGCTCACTCACGGGCTTCTCGGATCTCGACCTACTCCCTATTGGGGTGTTGCCGGGTCGAATCGGTCGGAGGAATCGCTAGTTGCACGATTTGAGGGATAATCGGAGTGAGCGTCTACATCATGCCCGCCATAGCCTGCACTTGCTTAGTTAGGCTAAGGAATTCCTCGGGTGTCATGGCCGAAGGCCCTAAGGGCAAGTGTCAGGGGCGACAGTCCCGGGCCGTTGAACAGACGCTAGTAGCGATCAAGTGTTGAAGCCGATATCCTCCCGCCCGCAGGGGCGGGGAGGGCTCAACTTTTTGGCTCGGGGGAAGTGAGCTCGGTCGGGGGTTCCCTTCCGGGGTGAGTTCCTGCCCGCTATTCCCGCGACATTCGGAGCCCTCCTTCTAGCGCCAAAATGTTACTAAACAAAAGTACCGTGGCTGATGAGCCAGCAAGGTTAGGTCCGCGGGTCGATGTCGGGAGCTTCTTACTGGGTGGGTAGGATGCTAAGGTGGCTGCGCCCTCGGGAAGGAATGTTGGTCGGAATCTGGACCAGGTCATTGCTCTCCTTTGCGCGATGGAAGGTATCTCCTGGGCCGGGGCGTCCACCGGTCGGGAGTGGCCGTTTGCGAGCAACTCAAACAAGCGTCGGGCTGGCGGAGGCGGTTGGACCCTTGTGAGAGGATGTTGATCTGAGTTTCTCAGTTCGCCGACACAGGCATCGTTCGTGGTGGGATGCATCTCTTCGACTACGAGATGAATGGCAGTGCATCCTTGGTTCTAGATGGCAATTCCCGGATTGAGGCGCTAGCTGCTCGGGGGTGTCCGACTCCCTACAAAATGACCTTCGTCGGGAGCTTCCTGACTTTGGCCCCTTTGACGAGTAAGTTAATCGGGTATTCGATATTCCCTTTTCTCTCTTTTTTTTCTCAACCCCTGGCTAGGCGTCGACCAAGAGTTTTTATATCTGCGTGTGAAGGTTGGTTTTGGCCTCGGATCGATTTGGTCGCTGACTTCCCTGGAGGCGGGACAACGTCTCTTACGAGATGGCATCTTTGAGGGTGCTTGAGTGGCGTCAGACGGCTCTGCCCCAAGAGCATACGACACTGCCCCGAACTCTCGGGGTGGTCAAGTCGCATAGTATATTGGTATCGAACTTGTCGTGGCGTGCACCCCGTGGTTCTGATGGCGTGTGGCGTTGCATTGATGGCTGATGATGCATGGTGTCGCCTGTTGGAGTCAACAACTTTAAGCCGTGGCCTCGGGGCCGACGCGGTTGGGTTTGGGTCCGAATGATTGGGGATCTTCCTAGGACGACCCTTGAGACTGCTGAGGTGGCTGCCTGCGGTGGTCCGATCGGGATGGGGCAGCCGCTGTTTTCACTAGGGAGGGACTCCTCGCCTGGACGCGCGGTGGGAGGCGCTTCATCTTCGCACCTGCGCACAGGTCGGGTCGGGGGGCTCGACCCAACCCCTCCGACGGTCAAGTCAGTGGATAGTCTTAGGGAGTTTTTCTTACCTCCTCCAGTTTCCTCAAAGCGCGGGAGTTTTTATAATGAAGGTTGTCGTTGCCTGATGTGCCCGCTTGCAGGGAGCAGGATCGTACTCCCGGTAATGGCTGACAGCGATGTTGGCGTGGCGTGAAGGATCGAGCCTAAGTAGGATGTTAATGTGCCTCGACCGGCGTTCCGGTCTGTTTGACCAGGTGCTATCAGGTCAACCGAGGCACGAGGCGTCATTAAGGGTGGCTGACATCAAACTGAGTCTTATCGCCATTATTACCCTCATCATATTCCTCGCCTGAAGGAAATAATGCGTGGGTTGTTGTAAGGGTGAGTCCAAGGCATGGCTCCAGCTTTAAAAAATTATCCCTGTCGGGCGATTGTCGATCCGTTACCAGGAGTATCGGAATCGTGGAGTTTAGCAACTAAGGAGGGCTGGGCGTACAGCGGTGGTCTCGGGCAACATGCAACCTATTGGAAAATCTTTGGGGGCGACATCATATGCGCAGCGGAAGAACAAGAAAAATAAAATCCCCAATTCCCAAAGAGATGTTCATCGTCGTGCGAAGATTGGTACGAAAAATCCGCGAAACATTAAACTGCGTATAGAGTAGATTGTGTTACCTAGGGAGATCGTATATCCCTATTTCCTTGCAGATCCTTAGGAGAGGGTGAAAGAGGTCAAACGTCCTCCTCTCTAATAGTGATCCACACAGCAGGGTTGCGACGACGCTCCTCAAAACTCCAGACCTACTCTAAGGTGGAGATGGAGAGGAGAATAAGAAAAGGCAAACAAAAGCTCTCTAGCCCATGGGGCTCTGAATCCCTTTTATTTATAGAGGTCCCCTATCAAACCCTAATGGGTCCTCCCCTAGTGGGTATTGGATCTGCATCCAATAAGACAAGGACTCCGTCGGATATCTCATATCCGAACCTCTATTCATCGCAATGCCTACTATATGTGTGTGACCCTCTAGGCCCAATATCGAGCTGGTCGTGAGTCATACCTGTCAGAACTCCTTCTAACTCAGTGAATTATTATCTTTGTAATAATTCACTCGACTCATCGACTACGGACGTACTAGGCCACTACGCTATAGTCCCCAAACGATACAGGGGAATCCAATCCATTGGACCTGTCTGTCCTCAGTTACCGTGTACCTATAGTCCCTCATCCATCTAATATACCAAAGACCGTATATCGAGCATGGTGTTGTTAGACCCACACGGTTTTTTCTTGAGTCTCGCTCTAATCGGATTCTCCCGGAGAACTCTTTCTCTCTCAACCCGAATGACCCAGGCCAGAGATTTGTCTGAGCAAGAACACATAGGATATTCCTCTCATGACGCCGAGAGTGGATGATCCTCTATCGACACTCAATAGCCCTTGTAAGGTCGACTACCACTCCCAATGACCAGCTGTACTAGATCTGGGACAGCCAAACCTATAAGTCTGGTATCAAAGAGTGGAGTACTCATATAGGACATCCTTGGTGTCTCAAGTCTAAGGACCAGATACACCACTAGGACTACGGAATCGCTATCTGACAATAAGGCATCATCAACTATCCAGCATTCCGTAAGCGGATCAATCAGTGAACTCATTCTCCATTGAGCACCTGTACTGTATCCCTAGTGTCCCTACACAAGTAGCTATAAGACCAACTGCATCCATCATATGGACGGGTATACAGCACACCAGTCTGTCTGGTTATCATGATATCCCTCTCGAGTAACCTATGACCGGGATTATTTAGGATGTGTTTAAAGGTGAATTGATCTCACTATCGTGATCTCATCACGATCCGATTCCCATTGCACAAATCCAACGACATCACAATATATATATGCATTTATGCAATAGTTATAAAATGATATATGCCAAAATATAATAAGCAAAAAGATTCTATATTAAGTCACACGTGCCATCACTCACATGATTGGCTTGCTGGGCATCTATGACTAGCAATCTCCCACTTGACCTAAAGCCAATCACCTATGTGTCTGATCCCCATCAGACCCCTGTGATGCTCAAAACAAATCTGAGACAACGACTTTGTTAGTGGATCTGCAATGTTATCTTCGGATGGAACTTTTTCCACTACTACATCTCCTCGGGTCACGATCTCTCTGATAAGGTGGAACCTCCTTAGAACATGCTTAGATTTCTGATGAGACTTAGGTTCATTTGCTTGAGCAATCGCCCCGTTGTTGTCGCAATATAGGGAGATCGGCTTTTCGCTACCCGGCACGACTCCCAAATCTGTGATGAACTTCTTCACCCAAACTCCCTCCTTTACTACATCTGATGCAGCAATGTACTCCGCCTCTATGGTCGAGTCAGTAGTGGTATCTTGCTTGGAACTCTTCCAGCACACAGCTCCTCCATTCAAGGTGTACACATACCCTAAA
Source organism: Musa acuminata AAA Group (assembly GCF_036884655.1). Classification (NCBI taxonomy): domain Eukaryota; kingdom Viridiplantae; phylum Streptophyta; class Magnoliopsida; order Zingiberales; family Musaceae; genus Musa; species Musa acuminata. The sequence continues at coordinate 38,858,707 of NC_088355.1, read as the reverse complement.
TTTGACTTGCTATCATCGACATCAAACTGAAAACTTGAGTCAGTGTAGCCTTCAACCTTAAGGCTATTACCTCTATATACTAGTAAAAGATCCTTAGTCCTTCTCAAGCACTTAAGGATACACTTTACTGCTTTCAAGTGCTTCAAGCCTAGATCCGCCTGATACCTGCTCGTGACACTCAGAGCATACGCTATATCAGGCCTAGTACATAGCATGACATACATGATAGACCCTATTGCTGAGGCATAAGGTATCATATCCATGTTCGCCCTTTCTTCTAGAGTCTTTGGGGACATACTCGTAGAAAGCGATATCCCATGTCTCATCGGTATGAGACCTCTCTTGGAATTTTTCATGTCAAACCTTTTGACAATGGTTTATATGTACCTGGATTGGGACAAGCTAAGCATCCTCTTGGATCTATCTCTATAGATTCTAATCCCCAAAATATAGAATGCTTCCCCTAAGTCCTTCATGGAGAAGTGTCTAGATAACCAAGCCTTTACTGTGGATAGCATTCCTACGTCATTCCCAATGATCAGAATGTCATCCACATATAACACCAAAAAGGTGATAGCGCTCCCACTTATCTTTTTGTATACACAATGCTCATCTTCGTTCTTAACAAAGTCATAAGATCTGATTGCCTCATCAAATCTTATGTTTCAACTTCGGGAAGATTGCTTTAATCCATAAATGGATCTAAGCAACATACACACCTTATCTGGACAGTTCTTGGACACGTATCCCTCAGGTTGCATCATATACACCTCCTCCTCGAGGTTCCCATTGAGGAATGTGGTTTTCACATCCATCTGTCAGATCTCATAATCATAGTGTGCTGCAATAGCCAATAGAATTCTGATGGATTTTAGCATTGCTACAGGTAAGAAGGTTTCGTCATAGTCAACACCTTGCCTTTGACGATACCCCTTAGCCACTAGCCTTGCTTTATAGGTCTCTACCATTCCATCTACTCCGATCTTTTTCTTAAAGATCCACTTGCAACCGATGGGTACAATACCTTCGGGCACATCAACTAGGTTCCAAACCTTATTGGAGTACATAGAATCCATCTCAGAATTCATGGCTTCTTGCCACTTCCCGGAGTCTATACTCATAATAGCCTCCTCGTATGTCTAAGGATCAATATCCTCTGCATCCTCTCCTCTAATATGTTCCACATATCTCTCAGGAGGATGGGATACTCTATCAGATCTGCGTAAAGTTGAAACTTGTGTATTATGTACCTAAACAGACTTGGGCTGTAGAGTGGTGCTTGAGCTTGGTTCTCCAACCTCGCTCAATTCTATCATTCTCCCACTATCTCCATCAAGAATGTGTTCCTTCTCTAGGAACACTGCTCTCTAAGCTACAAAGACTTTTTGGTCCTCGAGATGATAAAAATAATACCCACAAGTTTCCTTGGGGTATCCCACAAATTTGCATCGCTTTGTCCTTGATTCTAACTTATTGGGGTTGTGTCTTTTAACATTTGCAGGGCAGCCCCAAATCTTAACAACCTTAAGATCAGGCTTCTTCTCTTTCCATATCTCATATGGTGTAGACACTACCGACTTAGTTGGAACTCTGTTCAGAAGGTAAGCTGCGGTTTCTAAGGCATATCCCTAGAATGAGATGGGTAGGTCAGCAAAACTCATCATGGACCGTACTATATCTAATAATGTACGATTTCTCTTTTTAGAGACACCATTGAGCTGAGGTGTATAAGGAGGTGTCCATTGGGATAATATCCCATAGTCGAGGAACTGAGTGAACTCTGTACTTAAGTACTCACCTCCTCGATCTGATCGAAGAGTTTTGATACTCTTTCCAGTTTGGTTCTCCACCTCATTCTTATACTCTCTGAATTTCTCAAAGGCCTCGGACTTGTACTTCATTAAGTACACATATCCATACCTTGAGAAATCATCAGTAAATGTAATGAAGTAGGAGTAACCTCCAATGGCATGAGTTGACATGGGTCCACATACATCACTATGTATGAGTTCCAACAACTAAGTGGCTCTCTTTCTAGTTCCACTAAATGGAGAGTTGGTCAGTTTTCCACGAATGCAAGGCTCACAAGTTGCATATAACACATAGTCGAATAGATCTAAATATCCATCATTTAGCAACTTTTGAATCCTTCTTTCATGGATGTGACCTAGCCTACAATGCCACAGGTATGCACTGTTACATTCATGATATGTAGAGTAGTGTCTAATATAAATAAACCATTATGCAATGTTACATTCATGGATGTGACCTAGCCTTCTTTCGACTCATCTCGTTTCCTTTTGGACACATTTACATTCATGATATGTGGAGTGGTGTCTAATATAAATAAACCATTATGCAATGTTCCTTTCATGATGATCTTATCATCTAATAATATCGAACAACCATTGTTCTCAAAAATAAATTTATATCCACTAACTGTTAAACATGAAATGGAGATAATGTTTTTGATAATAGAAGGAACAAAATAACATGCATCTAATGTAATAAAAGCTCCACTAGGCAGATGTAGGGCGACCTCGCCAACAACTACTACAGCAACTTTTGCTCCATTACCCATCTTGAGGTCCATCTCGCCTTTCTCTAGTCTCCTAGGCCTTGCCAGAACCTGCAACAAAATTACATATATGATAAGCACTACCGGTATCCAATACCCATATGTTATCATAAGAGTATGACAAATGGAGACTGATCATGAATGTACCTGAAGCTTCATCAAGCTTTTGTTTCGCCCTTTCTGCAAGGTACTCTTTGCAGTTTCTCTTCCAGTGCCCATCTTTACCACAGTGGAAGCACTGGCCTTTGTCCTTTGCTGGGTCTTTCTTAGCAACCTTTGCTTTACCTAGTTTGACCTTGCCCTTTCCCTTCTTAAGGGACCTTTCTGCTTTCCTTTTCCTTTTGGTCTCACCAGTGTAGAGAACTGTCTTCTCTTTCTTGATAGTACTCTCTGCCTCCCTCAACATATTGAGAAGCTCTAGGAGAGTCACTTCAAGCTTGTTCATATTAAAATTCATTATGAACTGTGAAAAGGAATCTGGTAGGGACTGAAGCACAATGTCCACACACAAGTTATCCTCTAGGACCATTCCTAAACCTGTGAGTTTCTCTATCCACTCAATCATCTTTAGGACATGGTTCTGAATCGGTGTCCCCTCAGTCATCCTAGCGCGGAAGAGGCTCTTAGATATCTCATATCGCTAAGTCCTTCCCTGTTACTTAAACAATTTGCGGACATGCAGGAGAATGGATCTGGCATCCATCTTTTCATGTTGTCTCTGTAACTCAGGAGTCATAGAGCCCAACATATAGCACTGAGCAAGAGTGGAGTCATCAATGTACTTCACGTAGCGAGCGATCTCATCTTCGTTTGCGCCTTCTTCGGGCGCAGGCATCACTGTATCAAGGACGTACACGATTTTCTCCGCTGTGAGAACAATTCTCAAGTTACAGAGCCAATCTGTATAATTGGACCAGTGAGGCGGTTGACATCAAGTATGCCACGTAAGGGATTTGAAAGTGACATTTTCTGAAAATAAAGATGCAGTAGAAATGAATAACCTGCAGATTTTGCAAGAAATAAACTATCAAGATATGGACTTATATCTTAATATGCTCCCACTATTTTACTAACGAGTCACGCGACACCCTCAGCACGTGAAACGGAAGTCTCCGGCAGACTTCTAGTGGGGATCAGGATCCAATCAGCATCTTAGTGTAACCTCGAGGGACTCGACCAATCACATTAAGCCTAAAAGGTAGGCAACTCTTATCGATCACAACTCCTTGTGATTCCCATCCTGTTCGGCCTCCAAATCACCATGGCCTCGAGGGACTCGACCAACCATGATGCTTGGTTAAGTCAACACCTTCGTTACAAGATGAGTCTGATTTGATGATATACCCTCGAGGGACTCGACCAAGTATACCATGCTCTCAGGTCACCGGTGACATCTCTATGTCGTAAGCAAGATAGCGAATCGCAATATAGGTGAGTCTCGAGGGACTCGACCAACTCAACCTACACCGGGAATCGGTTCCTACTTATAACGATGGAAGGCCACGTGGGTCAATCTAATTGCCTCATGTTTACCGACTTAATATTATCGAGAGATGTTTCTATGATTTGGTCTCCTAATATGACATGTCACACATATACATATTTAATATATATCTACATCGCATGCAAATATATATACATATCTAGTATGTGTATAAGCAATTACACCAGATGATCATGGACCACGACCTAATATGATTAGGCCCGAGCTAGTAGGCCTAATCACTCACATCAAGATCTATGTGTGCAACGGTGCATTTCCATGCCCTGTGATCCTCCATTTCGTCCTTGTCGGTTCCGTCGACATCTTGATGCATCTTCATGCATCACGATCGTCCGTCTCGTGGGTCCCGCTATCGCATCCACGCTCCCGCTGTGCATTCTCATGTGATTACAACTTAATCATATGCACGCAGGCCCGACAATAAACGAGAAATATAATGGAGGTTCGCAGACCTCAATAATAATAATCACAGGTACACACATCACACGGTCCATGATCATCCGTCCACACATCATACATCACATGTATAAATAATCATCATCATGTAGGACTACTAGATAATAATAATAAAATAATAATAATCAACTAAACCTTTTAATTAATTAATATTTTTTTGAAATCAAGGACATTATAGGGAATTTCTGAATTCATAGGGGTATTTTCATAATTTGGACAAAAGAGAAACTGGAATTTCATAAATTCCGAGGGGCAAAACTATCTTTTGCCCAGAAAACCCTAATGTCCTGTCCCCTTTTCGCTGCTGCCGCCGCCGCCACCCTGCCGGCGGCGGCCTGTGCGGCAGGGCGAGGGCACTGCCCTCGCCTGCAAGCGGAACGCCCGCCGCCGGCGCTGCCGCTGCGGGTGGGCGCCCTCTACTGGCGCCGCTGCCTCCGCAGGCGGTGCTGTCCCACCGGGTGACCCCCCTTGTGGGGGGTTTCGCCCGCGGGAGCAGCGGCGGCGCCTCTGCCCGTGGGCTGCCAGCCCCGCCGGCAGCAAGCCTGCTGCAGCAGATGCAGCCCCTGTGTTGCCCGCCTTCGGCTGCGCTGCACGCACGCAGATCGAGGGCAGCAACTGTTGCTGCCCTTTCTTGTTTTTGCGTTATAATTTTGACGTCAAAATTCTTCCTAAACACAACACACGCAGTTCAAAACCAATCATTCGCACGAGCAACCTGGCTTTGATACCACTGTTGGGAAATCCTTGGGGGCGACATCATATGCGCAGCAAAAGAACAAGAAAAACAAAATCCCCGATTCCCAAAGAGATGTTCGTCGTCGTGCGAAGATTGGTACGCAAAAATCCGCGAAACATTAAACTGCGTATAGAGTAGATTGTGTTACATAGGGAGATCGTATATCCTTATTTCCTTGCAGATCCTTAGGAGAGGATGAAGGAGGTCAAGCGTCCTCCTCTCTAGCGGTGATCCACACAGCAGGGTTGCGACGACGCTCCTCAAAACTCCAGACCTACTCTGAGGTGGAGATGGAGAGGAGAATAGGAAAAGGCAAACAAAAGCTCTCTAACCGATGGGGCTCTGAATCCCTCCTATTTATAGAGGTCCCCTGTCAAACCCTAATGGGTCCTCCCCTAGTGGGTATTGGATCTGCATCCAATAAGACAAGGGCTTCGTCGGATATCTCATATCCGAACCTCTATTCATCGCAATGCCTACCATATGTGTGTGACCCTGTAGGCCCAATATCGAGCTGGCCGTGAGTCATACCTGTCAAAACTCCTTCCAACTCAGTGAATTATTATCTCTGTAATAATTCACTCGACTCATCGACTACGGACGTACTAGGCTACTACGCCGTAGTCCCCAGACGATACAGGGGAATCCAATCCATTGGACCTGTCTGTCCTCAGTTACCGTGTATCTATAGTCCCTCATCCATCTAATATACCAGAGACCGTATATCGAGCATGGTGTTGTCAGACCCACACGGTTTCTTCTCGAGTCTCGCTCTAATCGGATTCTCCCGGAGAACTCTTTCTCTCTCAACCCGAATGACCCTAGTCAGGGATTTGTCTGAGCAAGAACACATGGGATATTCCTCTCATGACGCCGAGAGTGGATGATCCTCTATCGACACTCAATAGCCCTCGTAAGGTCGACTACCACTCCAAATGACCAGTTGTACTAGATCTGGGACAGCCAAACCTATAAGTATGGTATCAAAGAGTGGAGCACTCATACAGGATATCCTTGGTGTCTCAAGTCTAAGGACCAGATACACCACTAGGACTACGGAATCGCTGTCTGACAATAAGGCATCATCAACCATCCAGCATTCCGTAAGCGGATCAATCAGTGAACTCATTCTCCAATGAGCACATGTATTATATCCCTAGTGTCCCTACACAAGCAGCTATGAAACCAGCTGCATCCATCATATGGACGGGTATACAGCACACCAGTCTATTCGGTTATCACGATATCCCTCTCGAGTAACCTATGACCGAGATTATTTAGGATATGTGTTTAAAGGTGAATCGATTTCACTATCGTGATCTCATCACGATCTGATTCCCATTGCACAAATCCAAGGACATCACAATATATATATGCATTTATGCAATAGTTATAAAGTGATATATGCCAAAATATAATAAGCAAAAAGATTCTATATTAAGTCACACGTGCCATCACTCACGTGATTGGCTTGTTGGGCACCTATGACTAGCATAACCTAGGAGCACGGCTCAGTCGGGCAGGCCGAGCAAAGGTGGTCTCGGGCAACATGCAACTGAGGAGCAAGACCCAAGCGGGCTGGCCGCATAGAGGTTGTCTCGGGTAGCGTGCAACCAAGGAACTATTGGAAATCTTAGGGGGCGACATCACATGCGCATATGACTAGCAGGAACACGACTTAGTCAGGCAGGCCGAGCAAAGGTGATCTTGGGCAACATGCAATCGAGGAGCAAACTTAGGCGGGCTGGCCGCGTAGAGGTGGTCTCGGGCAACGTGCAACCGAGGAGCACGACTTAGTCGGGCAGGCCGAGCATAGGTGGTCTCGGGCAACTTGCAGTCGAGTAGCAAGACTCAGGCGGGTTGGCTCTACAGAGGTGGTCTCGGGTGACGTATAACCGAGGAGCACGACTTAGTTGGGCAGGCCAAGTAAACGTGGTCTCGGGCAACATGTGGCCAAGGAGCACGACTCAGGTAGGCAGGACGTGCAAGCGTGGTCTCGGGCAACATGCAGCCGAGGAGCACGACTCAAGCGGGCTAGCCACGCAGAGGTGGTCTCGGGCGACGCACAATCGAGGAGCACGACTCAGTCGGGCAGGCCGAGCAGGCATGGTCTCGGGCAACATGCAACCGAGGACCATGACTCAAGCGGGCAGGCCACGTAGGCGTGGTCTCGGGCAACATACAGCCGAGGAGTATGACTCAGGCGTGCAGACAATACAAGTGTGGTCTCGGGCAACATGCAGCCGAGGAGCACGACTCAAGCGGGCAGGCCGCGCATGCGTGGTCTCGGGCAACATGTAGCCGTGGAGCACGACTCAGGCGGGCAAGCCACGCATGTGTGGTCTCGGGCAACATGCAGCCGAGGAGTATGACTCAAGCGGGCAAGCCGCGCAGGCGTGGTCTCAGGCAACGCGTAGCTAAGGAAAAGCGGCTCGGGCCCTCGAAGCCTTAATGTGGCCGCACGACCTTGACTCCACTGTGAGCGAGTCATCGCTCGGCTACCTCCAGGGGCATTACGGTATCCCAAAGGAATTCGTCCTTATTGCCCCTGAGTCAGGGCAATGGGCGTACGACCCTATCCCCAAGGGTTTCGCCCTAACCCTAGACGCCCTTGAGGCTCGGTTACCCCTCCCTCTGCACCCTGTCATCAGTTCCTGTGTCTCGTGGTGGCGTATCTCTCCGTCATAGATGGCGTCGAATTCCTAACACTATTTAGTGGCATTCCTAGGGGAGTGCCACTACGCCAATATTACCCCGACTCGATCCCTTTTCCTCTCTTCTTTCCGTCTTTCTAAGGGGTCGGGGGGTTACTGTAACATCTCATTAGTCCCACATCGGAAGTGGGCAATGTGTATGATTAGCTTATAAGGGCCTGATGAGTGTACTATGTTACCTCCTGCTTAAGCATTTTGGTCCATGGCTGCAAGGACCAAAATGGAGTTATTGGGCAGTTGGCTCATCAGACTCGGGTCGTGACATATGGTATCAGAGCCGACCTAGCATTTGGGCAGGGTGAGAGGGCTCGAGTAGGAAAGGGCTACCCGTGGATGGAGTCAAAGAACTCATCACGGCGTGGAGCCACCACTGAGTTAATCCTCACATGAACTATGCTAGGGTTCGATCTGGGTTATGTCGGGCCTTGATGAGGACGTCAAGCTAATTGAGTTAGGGATATTGTAACATCCCATTAGTCCCACATCGAAAGTGGGCAATGTGTCTGATTAGCTTATAAGGGCTTGATGAGTGTACTACGTTACCTCCCTCTTAAGCATTTTGGTCCGTGGTTGCAAGGACCAAAATAGAGTTATTGGCCAGTTGGCTCATCAAACTCGGGTCGTGACAGTTACTATCCGTCCACCCGGCTAGGCTTCCGAGTTAGCGGAGCTCCTTCCAATAACAAGGGATGGAAGGGGCGCTTCTTTTATGTTTGTTGCTCGGAGGGCTGGAGCTTCGGGCTCCGGTGGGCGGCGCGCATGATTGACAACACCGCCCCGGCCCTAAACGATGAAGAGTGCAGGGACCTTCGATGACTTAAGGAGACTCTCCCAACCTCCAGAGTCATCCGGAGGATGACCGAGGGGTGGCTGGTCAAGGCGGGTCTTAGCCCGGTGCCTCGAGGTATGCCCGTGGTGGCCCTGAACGATGAAGAGCGCAGGGACCTTCGACAACTTAAGGAGACTCTCCCAACCTCCCGAGTCATCCGGAGGATGACCGAGGGGTGGCTGGTCAAGGCGGGTCTTAGCCCGGTGCCTCGAGGTATGCCCGTGGTGTGTAGTGTTAGGGTTTTCTAAAAATTTACATTTTTGGTGTTCTGACCAATGTTGGTGTTTTCATGCAGAGATGGTGAACCTTGTCGCTATGCGCGGGGGGCGTTCTTCGTCGGCCGCGTCGCCACTTCACCCGTCCGAGCCGAGGGTTGGCTCGAAAGAAGCGCCGGTAGAACTTGAGGCTGGTCGGCCTCAGAAGAAGGCGAAGACCGGGGTCCAGAAGAAATCGGATGCGCCGATAGCTCAGCCGGAGTGAGGCGTCACCGTACTCGCCGGGCGTGATCGGAGACGGGACCTCGATCGGGGCGAGGTCGGCCTGAGTAGGGAGGCGGGGAAGGCACCTCAAGAGCACAGGGTGATCCTTATCAAGCTCGAGTGATGGCCGAACTTCCGGAGGGCCAACCCTCCGACCCACTGGTGGCCCGGTGGGCTGGGCTGACCCGCGGGGATCGGGTCTGGAGGCCGAGGCAGCTCACCTCAAATCCAAGGTAAAGGTGGCCGAGGAGCAGAATAACGAGCTCCGGGCATATCTGAGGATTATTCGGTTCGAGGTGCGTCTTGCCCGAGATGAGGCGGTGGGCCTCACTTGAAAACTAGAGGAGGCGCTCATTGAAGCGAAGGGGGCTTCTGAGGCCATGGCCGGCAAGATGAACCAGCGGCCGGAGAAAGACAAGAAGCTGATCGAGGTCTACAAAAAGTCCTCAGGCTTTCAGCTCAGTCTGGTCCGGTCAGGGCAGGTTACTTATGAATATGGGTACCGGATTGCCCTAGCCCACTTTAAAGCGTGCCACCCTGATCTAGAGGTCGAGGATGACTCTTTCGCCTCCTGCCCCGAAGATTTGAGTGTCAACATGCTAGACGAGGTTCCCTTCGACGATAGTGTCGAAACCACCGAAAAATAGGATAGAACATTGTAATAACCTAGGTCGGTCGACGCTGTAATATGTCTGGTCCTGTAACCTGATTTTCATTTAAATGGGAAAAGTTTTGTTTAGAATTGTGCCTTGTCCATTTTGCTTCCCACTATACAAAAAACTTCTTAAGATTTTGTATGTTCCACGTTCTCGGCAAAGGGTGGCCTTGCATGGTTGCAAGCCAATACGTGCCGATCCTGACAACGTCAACCCGATAAGGTCATTCCCAATTGGGGGCAAGTTTGCCATGTGCTCGGGTCGGGTCGCTAACTTCGACCTTGCGCAAGGCCAGGTCGCCTAAGTTAATCGATTGGGGCCGTACCTTGCGGTTATAGATTCTAGCGACAGCTCTCTTATAGGAGAGGTCTTTCAAGTGTGCGTCAACACACCATTCCTCGAGCAGGTCGAGATCGGCTTGTAGTTCTTGGGTCGATGTCCTTTCATCGTAGTTTTCCGTCCGAGGGGTAGGGAAAACCACTTCGAGTGGTAGGACGACCTCGGTCCCGAATGCGAGGCTATAGGGGGATTCTCCAATTGCGGTTTTGGGGGTGGTCCATAGGGACCATAAGATACTTGGGAGCTTATCCACCCAAGCCGATCGGGCCACGGCCACTCTTCTTCTGAGCCCGTCCAGAATAGATCGGTTGGTCACCTCGGCCAGTCCGTTCGTCTGGCGGTGGGCCACCGAGCTGAACCTTAGCTGAATCCCGTGGCTCGCACAAAATTCCCAAAACTGCACGCTGGCAAACTAGGCCCCATTATCTGTGATGATAGTCCTGGGTAAGCCGAACCAAGTCACTATATTCTTCGAGACAAATTTCTCCACCTGACGCTTTGTGATTGTCGCTAGCGACTCGGCTTCAACCCACTTCATGAAGTAGTCCACTCCTACGAAGATGTATATCTACTGCCCCAAAGTTGGCGAAAAAGGTCCGAGGAGGTCCAATCCCCATTTTGCGAATGGCCATGCATAATCGATGGGGGTGAGTGGAACCGCGGGCTGTCGGGGCGTTCGGGCATGCCTCTGGCACGGGCCGCAGCGCTGCACGTAAGCTCTCGCATCACTGGGTCCGCCCAGCTATGTATGCTAGGGTGAAGAATCTTGTATGCTAGGGTCCGCCCAGCTATGTGTTCTCCGCAAATCCCCTCGTGGACCTCGGCCAAGACCGTCCGAGCTTCTTCCGGTTCGAGGCACCGTAAGAGAGGATGTGAAAAAGACCGCTTATAAAGTCGTTCATTCACCTCGGAGTACCATGCCTGCATACGGCGCACGCGCTGAGCCGCGGCCTCGTCGGTGGGAAGGATCTCGTCTGAAATGCAGAATCTCCTGTACCCATGTAGTTTGCACGTCGGTTGAAGACAACCGAGACCGAGATAGCACGAAAAGGGAGCTCTTCAATCTTGGGCTGGGTTTCGGGGTCCGATCTTGAGGCCAGTTTAGCCAGCCCATCGGCTCGCTCATTTTGACTCCTCGGCACCCTAGATATTGTAAAGTGAGAGAAGTCGAAGGCTAGGCTCTTTACCTCCGCCAGGTACTTTGCCATGGTTGGTTCCTTGGCCTCGTACCCGCCGCTGAGTTGCTCAGCTATCAGCTACGAATCGGTGAGGATGTGGATGGCGTTCATCTGCATCTCGAGGGCTAGCCTAAGTCCTACTAGGAGTGCCTCATATTTGGCCTCGTTGTTGGTGGCTTGAAACCCAAAGCAGAGGGAACGTTCAAAGTAGCGTCCGTCGGGGGCTACCAACACTAGCCCCGCACCCGCACCCTTCGAGCCGACCGATCCATCTACGTGCAGGACCCATCCTTCTTTGACCTGCCCAAGATCCTCATCTTCGACCTGGGCCAGTTCTGATATAAAGTCGGCCACCGATTAAGCTTTGATGGTGGTCCTCAGTACGTATCGTATGTTGAATTCGCCGAGCTCTACCGACCACTTGAGGAGGCGACCTGCAACATCGAACTTAGATAAAACATGTCGGAGCGGTTGGTCAGTCACTACGTCGATCGGATATACCTGGAAGTAGGGGCACAGCTTTCGAGCTGTCAATATGAGTGCCAGAGCCAGTCTTTCGATTGGCGGGTACCGCTCCTCAGGCCCGTTTAGGACATGGCTGATGCAGTAGACCGGTAGCTGCTCACCGGAGGCTTCTTTGGTCAGGATGGAGCTAACCGCGTGCCGGGAGGCAGCCAGGTAGATACTGATCTTCTCCCCAGGAGAGACTGAAGCAAGGCGGGGGAGGCTGGCTAGGTGTTGCTTTACATGTACGAAGGCTTCCTCGCATTCTGCCATCCATTGGAAGTTCCTCGGGTTTTTTAGGGCCCGGAAGAAGGGGAGGCAGCGATCACCCGATCGGGAAAGAAACCGAGATAGGGTGGCGAGCCTCCCGTTAAGCCGCTGTCAATCCTTGATCGCCCGAGGGGTTTGCATATTGACGATCGCCTAGACCTTTTCCGGGTTGACGTCGATTCCTCTCTAATGGACGATGAATCCAAGGAATTTTCCTAAGCTGACACCAAAAGCACATTTTGCCGGGTTGAGTCGCAAGCCATATCTTCGCAATGTGGCAAACGTTTCGACCAAGTCGGCCAGGTGGTCTACCGTCGTACGGCTCTTCACGATCATGTCGTCGATGTAGACCTCCATGTTTCGCTTGATCTGGTGGGTGAACGTCTTGTTGACGACTCTTTGGTAGGTTGCACCTACGTTCTTCAGCCCAAACGACATGACCCTGTAAAAATATACCCTTAGATTAGTGAGGAAGGTCGTGTGATCTTAGTCCTCGGGTGCCATTCTGATCTGGTTGTAGCCGGAGAAGGCATCCATAAATGAGAGGCGAGCATGCCTGACGGTCGCATCGACCAACTGGTCGATCCTCGTGAGGGGGTAGCAGTCTTTCGGGCATGCACGATTGAGACCGGTGTAATCAACACACATCCTCCAGCTCCCATGAGATTTCTTTGCGAGGACTACATTAGACAGCCATCGCGGGTATTTGACTTCCTCTATTAAGCCTACTGCCAAGAGCCGCTCCACCTCTTCACGAATAGCCAGTTGCCTGTCTGGGGCATGTCGTCGGGGCTTCTGCTTCACTGGTCGAGCATCAGGCAAGATGTTCAGGTAATGTTGGGCAGTCTTCGGGTCGACGCCCGTCATGTCGGATGGCGACCAAGCGAAGAGGTCGGCGTTGTCCTGCAGGAAGCCGACAAGCTGCTTCCGCTCTTACTCAGGGAGCTCTGACCCAATTTTGATCGTCCGGTCTAGGCGATCCTTCGACAATGGTGAGTCATAAGTGGGCGTCGTCAGCTCAGGATGTTGGGTCTGCCTCTTCGTTTCCCGGGGATCCCCTAGGGGTTGTTCAGCCCTTGTCCTTTTGTGCAGTGAGACCGTCGTCAAGTAGCAATGCCTAGACTCTTAGGGGCTTCCCCAGGCTTCACCGACCCCGGTATGGGTCGGGAACTTCACCGTTTGGTGGTAAGTGGAGACAACGGTCATGACTTTGTTGAGGGTCGGGCGACCAAGGATGGCGTTGTACGTAGTGGGGAGGTTAACCACTAAGAACGTGGACATCACTGTCTTCGATCTTGGTGGTGCTCCTAAGGTTAGGGGCAAAGTGACCACTCCCAATGGCGAAATCGAATTGCCGGTGAACCCGGTGAGCGCCGAGGTCATCGGCTCCAAAGCTTCTCTAGCTAACCCCAGCTTCTGGAAGGCGTCGAAATAGAGTACGTCAGCTGAGCTCCTTGTGTCGATCATGATCCTCCTTACTTAAGCGTTCGTCGTGTTTGGATCGCCCGACCCCTTCAGCGGGAAACGTGACCTCGAGATCGGGTCCGCGTCTGGAAGCCTTGGTCGCGGCTGCCCGTGCGTACGCCTTCTGTCCGGACATACTGTTTCCCTCGGCTACTGGGCCGCCAGTGATCACGTTGATATGATGCTCTACGGGACCCTCTGGGTGAGGGGAAAGCTCCTCGCCTTGCTGGAAGTACCGACTAAGGTGCCCCTTGTGGATGAGCTCCTCAATCTGTCGCTTCAATTCGTGACACTCCTCAATGTCGTGCCCATTTTGCCGATGGAAGAGGTAGTACTTCGATCGATCTGTGAGTTCCCGCAGATTTCTCATCAAGTTGGGGTTTCTGAGCAACCCTTTGTCTCTTATATGGAGAAATATATCTGTTCGGGGTGCACCCGAGGAGGGGAGTTGAGATGTCAACACTAGTGGGTCGGGGCGATCCAATCAGCACTTCGGTGCGGCAGACTGTTGCCCGCGGGACGGCTCCGCCCTGTCCCTTATGTGCTCCTTGCACTTCCCAGTCATCCAGACCTCCGCCGCAATGAACCGGTTCGCCCGCTGGAGCATCTCTGGGACCGCGGTGGGGGGTCGTTCCACCAGGGACCAAAAGAATCTGGAAGGCCGCAAGCCTATCATGAATGTCTACATCAACAGAGAGGGATGAGCGTCCGGCAGCCCCTGAATATGCGTAGTAAAGCGATTCACGAAGTGGGAGAGGGGCTCGTCCTCCCTTTAGTTGAGACCGAGGAGCATTGCCATGGACGGCTTTGGCCGGGCGTAGGCCAGGAAGTTAAGCTCGAAGTCTTTGATGAGTTGATCAAAGGAGGTGATCGACCCGATCTTCAGGCCACTATACCATGCGCGGGCCGGTCCTTTTAGAGTCGTGGGGAACGCCTTGCACATCAAAGCGTCCGAGGTTCCATATAGCGATATTTAGGCACGGAAAGCGGCTACATGGTCCGACGGATTGGTGGCGCCAGCATATGCATCAAGAGAGGGGAGTCAGAAGCTCGGGGGAACTATTTGATCCTGTATCTTGGGTACGAACGGAGACCCCTGGTGCGTGTCCGCCCCAAGCTCTCCTTTTGACCTACGAACCTCCTTCTGCACTTCGTCGAGCCGCTGACTAACCGAGTGCAATTGGGCTCGCAAGGAGTCTGTTGAGTCCGAAGATAACGCCTCGGGTTCCGGGTTGCCGCTCGGGCTTCCCATCGCTCGATCCTCGGGGGGGGCCGACCGAACACGAGGCGAAGGGGGGAGCTCCGGAAGCGACGTTTGGGCTCGAGCGGATGGCTCCTGCTGCCACAATGGTTGGATCGTAAGCGGGTGCGCTGAGTGAGAGACGAGTGGGATGATGGTCTGCACCATCCCCATCAGAGTTCGGATTTGATGAGCGAGGTCCTGGAAAGCCTCGGACGACAGGTCGACTGGGACACTGTCAGGTGGCGACAAGCCCGGGTCGTTGAATATACGCCAATAGCGCTCGGAGATCGAGGCAGGGTGTTCATCTCGAGGTTCTCCATGCGAGGGGTGTTCCCTTAGAGCCCCGATCGGGTGCGACCTCTCGGCTGCGGGTTCGTCTGAGTCGATTTGTCGATCCCTCGACATTCAAGCCCTCCTTCTAGCGCCAAAAATGTTGGTGTCAACAAATTTAAGCCGTGGCCTCGAGACCGACGCAGTTGGGTTTAGGTCCGAATGATTGGGGATCTTCCTAGGACAACCCTTGAGACTGCTGAGGTGGCCGCATGCAGTGGTCCGATCAGAATGGGGCAGCCGCTGTTTTCACTGGGGAGGGACTCCTCGCCTAGACGCGCGGTGGGAGGTGCTCCGTCTTCGCACCTGCGCACAGGTGGGGTCGGGGGGCTCGACCCGACCCCTCCGACAGTCAAGTCAGCGGATAGTCTTAGGGAGTTTTTCTTACCTCCTCCCGGTTTCCTCGGAGCACGGGGGTTTTTATAGTGAAGGTTGTTGTTGCCTGATGTGCTCGTTTGCAGGGAGCAGGATCGTACTCCCGGTAATGTCTGACAGCGGTGTTGGTGTGGAGGCACGAGGCGTCATCAGGGGCGGCTGACATCAAACCGAGTCTTATCACCATTATTACCCTCATCACTACCAATGATTAATCTAGGGCCAAAATATGCCCTATCGATAGTATAAAAACCCTTGGCCAGCACTTGGCTAGGGGGAAGGCAAAAAATCGTTGGGGGGGGGGAGGGGGGGGGGGGGGATGGGAGAAGTGATAAGGTATATTTTGGGTCCTGGCCACATCATGATCGACATTGTGCCACATCATCGCCAGGTCACCAAGAGGAGTACTCCCACGCGCTGAGCCCGGATCCGTGTCGAGGCGTTCCTCGGTACATCCCTTCTTGGAAAGCTTAGGATAGCATCGTATGGCATTGTTTAGCACGTTCCGGGATGACGATCGTACAAAGGTACCTCCTCGCCTCTCAAGGATCGGTCGCTATACCAAACTCGTGTACGACCGACCTCGTACAATAGTATAAAAACCCCTGATCGGTACCTGGGCATGGGGAGAGCAAAAAATCGAGAACCAAGCACTAACTTACTCGTAGAGGGGCCAAAGTCAGTAACCACCCAATGAGGGCATTTTGTGCAGGAGAGTGGTCACCCACCGAAGCGCGACCATCCCGATCGAGAGGCTTCTTCCCCCTAGTGGCTCCGACATCTCGACCGGTGCCCAAGGCCTTCTGTACAGGAGAGCAAACACCAACCAACATCCCGACACCAGCACCCCAACCTACGGTCGATTAACCTCGGCGACCCATTCGACTGACCATTGACTCCCGACATCGACCCATGAACTAGACCGTACTAACTCATCAACTACAATACATCAGTTTACCGACAATATGAATGATACAGCATAAGCTAAATCTATATTCTACTTTCTTCAATCTCATAGGGATGGGTTGGCATCGTTTATAAAAGCTTCTTTTAGTCATCGAGATTAAAGTTTGTGATTGAAAGCTCAAACATTTTGATTGGCTGATAGATGCTTCAAACGCCATAATTGATTCTATCTTTCCTATACCATCTTGTGTTACTACTATTTTCTAACCTTCTCACATGTATTAAGGGAGGCTTCTCTTGGCATTACGCAAGGGTGAGATACACACGTCTCGTTGAATCGAAATCTCCGGCGGCTCTGACGCCGGCCCAGTGCTGCTACTCCTTCTGCCGGGAGAAAGAAGCACTGCGGTGGACTGCTCACCTGACGATGCAATCCAGGCAAGCGCAATTATTGACGTCCGCGTCGGTTGGGTCCCACCGCTTGACTCTAAGTCTTCACAGCAGGCTTTTAATATTCTCTTCGCTCTCAGCTTTACTCTTTCCCCCACTCCGATCCTCCGCAGAAGAACATCGAGAGCTGAGCGACCAAGGACAAGGGAGAGATGGGAAACGCCCTGCTTCGGTGTCTCAGAGGGGACTGCGGCGAGTCCACGCCCCCGCATCGGCCCCAAACCCACCAGGGGGTGCCGCACGGCGTTGCTGCCCTCGCTCATGATCTGTTCGACTACGAGATAACAGCTAAGGTGATCACATCTGGTGCTGTCGGCAGATCTCTTCTCCTCATCATTATTTGGTTCTTTGTCGTTTCAGGTTCCGGAAGGACTAAGCCGCCATGTGGTTTCCTCCAGGAGGGCGCAGGCTATTTGGTACCCATAGCTCTTACTTTGCTTAGTTACAGACTGTTAATTTCTGAAACACCATGTCGACCGGTAACCAAATGCACTGCGAGATGACTCTCATCAAAGATTTGTTGTGTTAGGTTGCTGAAGAGATTAAATGGTGTGTGTGTGTGTGTGTGGTGCCTCTGACTTGATTCAGGTACAAGAAGCTGTTAGAGGCATGGAAGGAAGCCAAGCCAACACCGAAGACCCCAGCGACGGCCGCCATTCTCGTGGTCCAAACGCTCAGAGGGAATCAGAAGGCAGACTTAGAGGTGAATCTCGAGATCTCATATGAGTTACACTTTTCATTGTAGTTTAGGTCGGATCGACATAATACGGTGCCAATTTCTTCAGGGTCTGTTGGCTTACTATAACCTTCCTGTTCCTTCGACTTCCGAAATCGTAGACGCACCACCATCGTCGTCGTCAACCTGGAATGACGGAGTACAGTTTGAGCTACGCACGCTTCCTGTGAGAACAGTATTCATGTTAAGGCTTGACGGTCCCAAATTCTGATGCAATTGGCTGTCGATGATCAGGTCGATCCAAGGGATGTTGTGGATGGGGACGGTATCACGGCGTACGTGGACACTGCGACCCCGGAGGAGTCCGCTGATGTGCCGATGGAAGTGCAGCAAGCTGCCATCCAGAGGACCACGGCCCGAGCCGCAAGGAACTATAGGGAAGCAGACGCGCTGAAGAAGAACATAAGCGCAGCAGGATATGGGTCGAACGAACTTAGTCCATCAACCCAAATATTTGTTTGTATCTGCCAAATTCATCTCGTTTTTGGGTTGTTGACAGATTCAAGGCTGGTCCAAACGGGGATGAGATCCTCGCACGGAAGTATCGAATCAGGCTAAGGTACAGTGCTTAGAATCTCCTAAGAAACCTCAGTTCTGCATGATCAGTGATCATTCAAGCCAACAGGGGAATCGATGCACCCGAGAGCGAAATGCCTTACGGAAAAGAGGCTAAGGCTGAGCTACTCAAACTTGTGGAGGGAAAGCCACTAAAGATCCATGTGTATGGAGTCGATCAGTATGGTCGAAGCGTCGGAGACGTATACTGCGGTGGAATCTTTGTGCAGGTGCGGAGCGGAAGAGAGAACCATGCTAACTTTGCTAGTGGTTACAGGGATTCATTGATCGCTCCAATTTTGTTGTGCAGGAGCGGATGCTGAAGGGAGGCTTTGCTTGGCATTACGCGACCTACGATCAGCGCCCGGAATTTGCGAGGGTGAGCTACTTTACCGATTCACACGTCGCGCTACGTTGAGATCTCTGATTGTTGTGATGCAGTGGGAGAAGGAAGCACGCGCAGCTCGGAGAGGCCTGTGGGCTTCGTCACACCCTGAGAAGCCATGGGAATGGAGGAAGAGCAGGCGCAACGCCGGGTGGAGAGAAGGGAAAGTCCCAATCGAAGTGTTCTGAAGGGTGATAGCAGCAGATAGAGATCTTATCTGCTATCAAAAGGGAAGTCATTGGCTCCCCGAGCTCTGTGAACTCTACTGTTTATAGATGTGTTCTCTACTCTCTGGAATACATGTGAAGTCATCACACAAATCACAAGTTGACGATGAAGATTGACACTTAATGACGGTAATAATAATGATGGGATACGAACTAATATCATCTGGGTGACGTCTCATAAGTCACCTAGATCGAGAAGTTACGGGGTCATCTTTCTCGGTCTGATCTGACAGCGCCGACCGAGGCATGTCACCATCCTGCAAGAGCTCGGTCCTTCACGCAAGGTACGATCATGTTCCCTGCAAGCGGGCACATCAGGAAACGGTGACTTTCCCTATAAAAATCCTCCTGTTCGAAATGAAGAGAGGAGAAAAAAAATAAGAAAACCTCCTGAGACTATCGACTGACTTGGGCCGAGTTCTCTTGACCCGACCTATGTGCAGGGACGAAGACAGAGTGCCTCCCACTGAAGGCCCAAGCGAGAGGTCCCCTCCCGGAGAAAACAGTGACCACCACGATCGACTACCTCAACAGTCTCAAAGGTCGTTTAGAAAGATCTTCAATCAATCGGATCCGAACCCAATCGTATTGGCCCCGAGGCCACCGCGTAAAGATGTTAACACTAACATAGGATAATATAATTACAGAGATGATATCCATCATCCTTTCCACACCCCATATTAGTCTTCTTTTGTTTTCATTGATTTAACCCGTGGAAAATAAAAAAGAATGGTATTTACATCGATTACATAAAATACGTCTTCGAACGCCCACTGTGACCGTATTCATCACACCACAAACGAAGAACAAAAACACCACCGGAAGATGTTTGCAAACGGTGTAACTTCTAAGCTTTGGTTGCACGTACGACTTCCCTGTCTAAGTAGAAGACGGCGCGTCGTCTTCTTCTCCGGCCGAGATCGAAGCAGGTTGGAGTTGAGTCGAACCGTTCGCACCACCTACGACGTCTTCGGATCCCATCAATGGCTGAACCGGTGGCGTCGTTGCATCCCCCCGAAGCACTTCTGAACCATCCCGCGTCTCGGTTGCGATCGTTTGCCTCTCTTCCTCGCCGTCCATTAGCTTCCTAAAGAGGCTGTCGTCTTCCACATCGTAGAAGTTGCCGGTGCGCACCTCCTGCGCCAGAGCACACGCCCAGCAGAACATCCACTTCACGTAGTCCGTAAGCGAAGCAGAGCCGAAACAGAAGGCATCCCTCGGGAGTCTAAACCTTCTCCTCATCTGAATCCTCCAAAACCCCCCGTACAGCAATCCGAACGCGCAGAGGACTACTCCCGCGATCCCGATGACATCTCCGATGACGTAGTTGTGGATGTTGAGAGCCGCGATGTTGAAGATCCAGAAGGGAGCAACGCAGAGCAGGAGGAACGTGGCGACGTGCACGTACATGTTACCCAACCCGAGCCTCTCCATGTTCCAGCCGAAGACGCAGCAGGTGCAGAAGAAAGAGAGGTAGCAGGCGGTGGCGTCATCCCTGCAGTCGAACAGTCCTCCAACCCACTCCGGCTTGCTCACCACGACTCTCCGGTCGTACAACTTTAGGCCCTGCTTCTTGCATCGCTTCGTGTCAGCTGCGGTGTTCTTCCCTTGCGATTCTTCATCGGAACCGCAGTCGTATTCCCGGCCGAGAGGGCTGTAGACAGCATACAGAGCAGCGAAGACGGGTGTGGCAATCCCCAGCGCGAAGAAGAAGTTCTCCAGGAACTCCGGTCGCTCCTCCCTGGAGTATCCCCAGTAGAGACCACAAAGGGCGTACTGCGCGAAACAAGTGATGTTGAGGAGGGCCAAGACCACCATCATGTGAGCCCATTCCTGAGGCCGGTAACCTGCGTTCTTGCAGTACATCTTTCTGAGCTCCGTGATGTCTTCGGAGCTCCATCGGCACAGCATGACGAAGTGGTAGAAGAGATTGGGGTGCTGGTAGAGGCTCATGAGCGTGAACAGCGCATTGAGGACCTGGTTATTGATCTCGATCCAGTGGTTTCGCAGGGACTTGGTGGGGAACGCGTCGTTCAGCAGTCCGAGGAGGAGGAGGCCCAGCATGGTGCCGGAGACGGCGACGCAGAGGAGCCAGATAAGAAGAGCAATGTTCATGGGGTTTTTGAGCCATCCTTTGCAGGTACGGAAGAGAGAACGCCAGTCGATTCTTCTGAGGAACTGGACATGGAAACGCCGCTGGCCGCCGACGGGGGAAGGCACCGAAAGCGATATCTCCTCTCTTCGGTCTAGAGTTCGTCGGAAAATCTTGAGCGGGGAAGGGAATTGGAGCTTCTTCAACCAATCTGGGGATGGAGAAGCTTTCAGCAAATCCACAAACCTTCTCCTGCTGTCTCTCTGTTCCGGTAGTCTTTCCGGAAGCAATGGGATCTGGACACAGTGCTCCCGCCCGGGATCACTTTCACCCATGCTAGAATCTAAAGATCTGCTACCGACAAGAGAGGGATTTACCTCGAGGATATGATCCTCCTCCTGCCTCTTCCTACTCTCACGATGGCAGCGAACGACTCAAGCTTTCCCAAAGGAAAGGAGTCGATGTCACAGGAAAGGAGCCATGAAAGCTTTCTCTTGTTGACAGACAGATTACGGATCACAGAAAGAACAAAAAGAGACAGAGGCTTAATAAAGAGAGACGGCAAGATCACAGGGAAAAGACCGGTAGATCCCAACTGCCATCAGCCGTTCAAACACCACGGGGTCAAACAAACACAGAGAGGAAAGGCAACTCAAACTGTTACATTGGCATTAATAAGACGGCAGCAGACTGTGCGCCATTGTTGACCAGGTAGCAGCCTGACGGATGAAGTCTTCTTGTTGTTTTCTCCTTGTTGGTGGGAGAGCGGAGCTTGTTTCATACGGCAGCCCCGCCATGGTGGAACGAGGAATGAACTCCAAAGTCAATCTTGACGAGAACAGACCGCATCAGAACTGAGCAGAGCATTGACTCATTCCCGGACGTCCTTCACGGAGTGCTGCTCCGATCTCCGACATGATTGCTTAAAGTTCGAACTCGGCCATTGATGGACCACAAACCCATTGGGCTTCCAGGTACAGTAGGAGTCATTGTCATGGATCATCGCGCAGCAGGTGCTGTAGGAGACGGCGAGACCTGGAGTTTCTGCAGGATCAAAATTTGTTCTTGATATTTTCGATCTACCAATTTAGATGGTTTGAATCCGATGACTAAGTTTGGACAAAGGTATTGAGACGGAGGCAGGCACACGTAAGTATACTTGGGCTGCGGCAGACGGATGAAGAGATACGCATTCCGTCGCGCCACAAACAGCCTGAAACTAGTAGTGCTGGACCCACATCAGCTGCCCAATCATCGAACCGGTGGGCTGGCGGGTGGCGCTCGGATCGACGAGGAGAACAAGCTGTGGGCGGATTACCCCCTGGATCCAACTTCCCGTCCATGTACATCAATCATTATTGGCTTCCAACTTACTGTAACTCGTCGCCACGTGCAGTTTAGCTCTTGATACACCAACGATAGGTCCAGCTCCTACACGCCACCTCACACGCACGACGCGAGTAGGCCAATGAGGATTGTCCCCGTGTAAACGTGATGACGTGGTTCTTTATAGTTGGGCACAATATGGTGATCCTATCTCGCACAGTGCATGCTTTCCGAGTGCAATCAGCTAAAATGACATATTTACCTTACTTTGACCGCAGTCAACCCACGAACATTGTTCTTAATACAGCCCTATCATTAAGGCTAATTTAGTAAAATTGTCAGTCCCATCTTTCCATATAGGTTCTTAAAACCAGTGCGGACCCTCTCTCCACTCCGCGTCCTCTAAAGATCACAGGCCGGATGAAGCTGTCGTCTCCGGCGAAGGGTGGCGACGCGGTCGCGCCATTGCTGCCAGAGTTTCGGCCCATCGCGGCGTCGAATGGCGACGGAGGCCGTGAAGCGTCTGTCCCCGGCGCGGTGTTCAACCTGGCGACGACCATCATTGGGGCGGGGATCATGTCGCTCCCGGCGGCGGTGCGGGTGCTCGGAGTCGTCCCGGCGCTCTTCCTCGTCGTCGCAGCAGCGTTCCTGGCGGACGCCTCCGCTGTGTTCCTGCTGCGGTACGCGGGGTCGGGCGGCGCTGCGCCCTTCTCGTACGCGGCCACCATGGGCGAGGCCTTCGGCCGCGTGGGCTCGTTGGCGCTCCACGTCTGCGTCGGACTCACCACCGCCGGGACGCTCACCGTCTACCTCGTCATCATAGGTAAGGAGACAGTCTCCCAAACTTTTCCCTTACCCGTTCGTGGCGTCTCGCCAACCTGCATCAAGTTCAGAGGAGCGGAAACCAGGCCATATGAGCCGTGACAGGCGGGGGCAAGTTCGCCCTGCAGGTCTCGACGGGTGACGTTCCACCCATCGACCCTACGTAGGGACAGCGTCCGAAGCACGGGGTTGGTGATAGGTCGTGTCACCCGCTCGAGACAAGGAAGGACGACTCACCCCTACCACGTTGCCGCTTCCATTTCGTGATCTGTCGTCGCCGACCCGCCTCGTGATTCACATGTTGTACGGACCGAGGAGGGGAAGGGGGAAGGTGGGTGGGACGGGACGCTGACGGTGTGCTTATGTTTTCGTGTCGGGCCCCAGGGGACGTTCTGTCTGGGAGTCAATCGGAGGGGGTGGGCCACATAGGGGTGCTGCAGGAGTGGTTTGGGGAGCGGTGGTGGAACGCCCGCGCGGTGGCGCTGCTCTTCACCGCCGTCTTCATCATGCTCCCGCTGGTCCTCCTCAGACGCGTCGGTGAGAGACACTCAATTCCTGGAACATATGTACATATGTTATCGATACATCTAAATGTAGCGTGCGGTGCTTTGCTTTGGTGATCTTACGCCTGTGGCATCCGCATTTGCGTGTAATGGCAGACTCGCTCAGGTTCACGTCGGCGATATCGGTGCTCCTGGCCGTGGTGTTTATGTGCATAAGCACCGGCATGGCTCTCTATGCTCTCTTCCACGGCGCCACGGAAACCCCGAGGTTGCTACCCGACTTTGGTCACATGTCTTCCATTTTCGAGCTCTTTACTGCCGTTCCGATCATTGTCGTGGCCTTCACCTTCCACTTCAACGGTAAGACCAATCTCTTACTTCTCCTATGCGCACATACTCGAATAGTTGTACTGCATCTCCCTTCCAAATACTTATTATATGCATCTGCCGCGAGTTGCAGTTCATCCTATCCGAGCCGAACTCAGCAAAACTTCCGATATGATGGTGGCGGTCCGGATCTCCATATTGCTATGCTCAGTCATCTATGCGGCCATCGGGTTCTTCGGCTATCTTCTGTTTGGCGAGTCGACGATGGCGGACGTCCTGTCCAACTTCGATCGAGACACGGGTTCGCCCATCGGCAGTCTCCTCAACGACGCGGTCCGCCTGAGCTACGTCCTGCACCTGGCGCTGGTGTTCCCCCTGCTGTTCTTCTCGCTACGGATCAGCATCGATGAGCTCCTCTTACCCCGGGCCAGCCACCACGCATCCGACACCTGCCGCTTCGTGCTCCTCACGGTGTTGTTGCTGGGGTTCATCTATACGGCCTCCATACTTTTCCCGAGCATATGGACCTTGTTCCAGTTCTTTGGATCGACGACCGCGGTCTGCGTCTCGCTCATCTTCCCGGCCGCCATCGTTCTAAGGTACGATGATGATCTTGATCCACCTGAACTGCTGCTGCGATCCAACGTGTCCTGATGAAACTGGTGCTTGTTGCAGGGACGTGGAAGGGATATCGAAGACAAGGGATAAAGTAGTAGCGTCGGCCATGTTAGCTCTGGCTGTAGTTACAAGCTCCATAGCCATCGGCTCCAACATCGTTAGCCACCTGGGGGGCAATAGAGAGTAGGAATCTGTCGGTAGGCTGGCACGAGCAGAAGCATCAGCCATTTCTATCCCATCACGTCCACTTTGTGGAAGGACGCCTTACGCTTACGGAGACATTCCCTGGCTACGGCGGAAACGGTAGGATTGTAAGGCTGTCGTAAAACCCTCATCGTTACTACCACGAACAAATGCATTTCCTCTATGGATCATTATAGCATCAAGGAAATGCATGATTCACAGACTCCATCCTCGTCTGAAAGCTGTTTCAGCATCAAAGGACTTCACTATAGATGTTTTAAACTACAACATTGCGCTTCTCAAGATTCTTCGGCATCCTCAAACACTAAAATGGACTATTCGAGATGTCTTCAACCCAGGGCAAAGTACGCTGCAAAAGCATGGTTCTTTCCAACTTCATTGTCTCAGAGATTGAATAGCTATCGAGCATTTTAACGGTATCCCCCATCTCTAGTCCTTGTCATCTTCTTTATCAATATCAGCTTTTTCATCACTATCAACTTCTTCATCAAAATCAACTTCTTCCTGCAAATCTGAATCTGAATCTGAATCTGAACCTTCTAGGTCATCAAAGAAATCATCTCTATCTTCACCTTCGGCTTCATCTCCAGACTCTTCATCAGGATAATCATTACGCTTATTGCATTCAGCTGCAGTTAGCACAAAGAAAAAGGGAAAAAAAAAAAAACTTCAGTACAGCTATCTAGGGATCGAAAAAAAATAAACATTATTGAAGGGACAGAAAAAAATACAAACCATTTGAATCATCAGTTTCATAATCAGATTCCAATGGTCCCTCGTAAAAGTCATCATCGGCTACCTGCACCCTGTAACAAACAGTACATGTTAGAATATCTTCATCACTGACAATCAAACATCATAACATCAACCATGTGTCCCAGATTCTTACAGCGGAAACTTGGTTGTGTCTCCGGTGGTTGTGACCAGACCATCGCCAACAGTATACAGGTCATAAACATAGTTATCTGTTCACCAGGACAGTAAAAATCATTTACCAGTGTTTGCACCATCCTTGACAAACAACCAAATCAGTTTACAAGTCATATCAATGTGAACTATAAATGATGCTCAACAAGAAAATAAAAGAGCAGTGGAAAGATTTTAATGCAACACCCATATTATTTACCAACCAATAATATCAAAGTATACCAATCATAGCAAACCACCACTGTGTTACTCTACCTTAAAAAACATGTAATTTTGATATATTTTAAACGTTCTATTTTGTCAACCAAATCAAATATATTCTAAGACACTAATTTTCCCCAGCTTGACATCAAAATATATACATGATCTTTTATTTCTAGGTTTTCCAAACATCATAGATCGTCTTCAACAAAGCAGGTGTTCGAAATAAATCATTGATATAGAAAAGTAAAACAAGATTCAAGATGCATAAGCAATAGATGTACTAACTGCAAAAAAAAAAAAAAGACACCAGATCTTAAGAAGGACAAATGCTATACATTTATTTCCTTTAAGACCCATGAAAACATTTGTATAAACTTCGGTAGCACTATGGAATGCCATAACTAGAAACAAACAAACCAAAGCTGGAAATTCCATTTGTGAATCAGCATGCATTTCTAGGAATAAAATTGCTTTTTCATATTAAAAACACACGAACATATATCCTGATGGCCACAGTTAGAACCAGCCAATTAATATCCACTGATTTGAAGCATAAACATAAAATGCTACTACACGCTAAAGAGTGTAAAATAAAGAAGTAGATGAAACCTTCTTTAGACTCCCTGATGCCAGATTCAATCTCTACAGCTGTTTCTGGAAGATATTCCCTTAAAAGTGGCAGATAGTTACACAAGATTGCACCATCATCAGCAGAAATAAAACTGCATTCATGTACACAAGATTCCACTATCATTGGCAGGACCAACTCTGAGTTCAAGAAGTATGTCTAAAATCATCAAAGAAGATGCCAAAAAGATGCAGAAGACAAACATTACTGCATTGTGCAACTTACTCGGGCTTATGCACCCTTTCATTAGTTTCATGCTCAAGGTCAACTCGGACAATGTCATACAGACGACATATTTCATGTAAACCCTCTTCTGCTGCATCTGCACATCCCCTTCTGCTCTTCCATATTTGTTCATATCGAGCATTTCGAGCAAGATCCTATAACAGTTATGAAGCAACCTCTTGATATCACAATTACAAAATAAATGTCATATTATTTTTGTTTTGTCATTTTATTCTACTTTACTCGCAAGGCAACCACGTCTCACTCAGTTACACAGCTCAGAAATGAAACATCTGAATGAAAAATGTTGAACAAGAACAATCATTGTGTCAGATCATCTTTTTCTTTTTAAATGATGATGACAGAAATTAATTGCAGGATCTTGTTACAATGATCAAGCAACTAAGCTAGATAGAACCTTTACTTCTCTACTACTATTGTGAGACATCTTAACAATATAATGATGCAAGAATGTTGCAAACAATGATTAAGAATCAAACTTGCTCAAATGAAATTTGTGTGTGTATATATATAATCTCCTACATGGCAATATTCAAGTTGCTTCCACCATCAAGAAGATGAGATTATCATATTTGGGAAGAAAATTAGTGTAAACGTTGCAGAAGAAGACATTTCCAGAAAAATCATAACACTTTAGGGTTTTAAAATGAAAATGTTAATATATGAAAGCACACGCATGCCTATCAATAATATGAAACATAGGAAAAGCAGTTTGCAAAGTTTATCCTTAATAGCTCGTCCATTTAAAAAATATTAATTTATCATGCATTAACATGAAAGGGTTAAATAAAAATGTACCTCGTGCTTTTTTACAGCCACAGACCGCAGCTGATCTTGTTTCTGGAAGCATAAAAGTGATCATTAAGGCAGAACTGTTTGTTAAATTGAAAACAATTGAAGCTGTTTGTGGAAACAGTATAATATCAATAAAATAGGCACAGCGATAATTGTACATTTTCCATCATTTTGCAAAAAAGTAATGAAAAATAACAGCAATAGTTTATTCTTGCAGTTTCTCATTCCCACGAAGTCATCCAAAATTTAACAGTCCATCTTTAAGTTCATCCAAAATTTAAGGGCCTAGAAGCTTTTATGTTATTTCTCTCTCCAATCTAATGCCTTAGCAGTCGTTACAGGATCTAGGTTCTGCAAAATTACACAACTGTTTCTGCACTTTTTACCTGTCACCCACTTACCAATTAAGAGACATTATTTCAAGTATATCATCAAAATCAACATGACCACAATTTTCACATTCCAGGCTGAGATGATTATAATGATTAACAGTAAACACTTAAAGCTAACACATGTAATGGCAGAGCTTAGGAGTGCAATAGAATGTTTAGGGCAAGTTTTGCAATCACTGAACCCATGCTATCGCCCACAAGATAGAGAGGACAGTAGTCATTTTCCCCACTCTATCCAATTTGTGTTCTAGGATCCTGAATCTGTCATATGCAACCCACCAGAAACACAGCAGATGAGAGAGAGAGAGAGAGAGAGAGAGAGAGAGAGAGAACGAGGGAGAGGGATTTTATCACTGATGTTAAGAATGAACAAACGGAGACTGCCAGCAAATCTTGCTAGATTGAGGGCGGAGATCAAAGATGAAACAGATGACATGGCAGGTGAGAGAGCATTGAACTGATGGGAGAAAGGGGGCAATAGGAACAGTTCCATCTCAAATAACCTTGACATCCAGCAGATGTCAAAGTGGATCCTTTTTACAGAAAAACTGATAAACACAACCCAAGATCAGCCAACCTCATGGAGCTGCTTGATGCTGCACCAACCCAAATTCAAACAATGTAGATCACCTCACTGGGGAAGATGTTAGTGACATAGGTCTTTCACAGCATGCTCAGCATCGCCCAAAAAACCACATTCAGCAGCAAGTTGAGTGAGGAAATCGTAAAACCAAATTTAGAGGTTTCAATTTAGGTTAAAAGATAAATATATTCGATAATAAATTAAGTTGAAGCTCCATTTGTCGCAATCCTCTAGTGAACAAGCTTTTAACCAAAACCATGTGAAATTTGGCTCGTCCCAAACCCCATCAATCAAAAAAAGATCTGCCCCAGTACAACCAGGTTCAAGCTGAGACACACAGGTTCAAGGCCCAATGTCATTATTGCTGAAGTTATATCTACATAGCCATGCAATCTAGGTCAGAATGCAAACCTCAAACTCTGATATAATTTCTTAATTGGTGAGGATAATTGCCTCAATATCAGACCTCTCGATTGTTGGGTCAACAACAGGGCTATTAAGCCTGCTGCCTATAATGTCAAAATCATGGTTCCGTGGATCAAACAATGAGCCATCTAGATTGGCCAAAATAGATTTAAATCTGATCCAAATCAAATTTTCAGCCCAAGTTTCCACGTCCTTCTAATTAGCAAAAATTCAATGTTAACAACCAAGTTTGTGATGAATAATGTGGATAAGCCAAAACCACCAAAACTGATCCTGATTTTGATCCAACCATTAAGTTTATCTTAGCTGATCCTAACCTCAGTCAACCAAAACCAATCATCGCGAGAATTCCCGAAATTGCTAAAAGTACCTGAACAAAAAGCTCTCCACTCTGCATGGGTTCAGACCAGCATTGATAGTCTTGATCAAGATGAACATAAGCTAGGATCACTCTACACTCATGAGTTTCTGAGGTTCATGTAGAATATGATTATAGACCTTAAACTTCATCAACTAATTATGACTTAGAAGTCATCATTAGCCTGATTGCAAGCCTAACCTAACAAACATAAGCTCGGACCATTGGTTTTGTTAGGTATGTATCAAGTCTCGTTATTGGTTAGAAACATTCTTGGGCAGTGTAACAAGATGCCATTATGTGTACTTGCAATTTGAGCAAGTATATATTATAATTTGATTGATGATTCAGATTAGGCACAGTCCACATGCTAAAGATTTGGAGGCTTTGCTGGTTCAAATATAATCCAAGCTTTCAAAGCTCAACAATTCACAATAATCAACCACCAGATGTATCTAATTGAAAGGATAATACCTTACTTTCTAGACAATTATTGCACATCATTCTTTTTTTAAAAAGAGAGAATTGATATTTTATAGTACAAGTTTAAGATTCCATTAAAAACCCCCTTGCAGCAAAGTGTCAATCAGATATCACAAAGACAACAGTCCATAACTTTTGATAATATTCAAAGAGAAAAGCTTTAAATTTCATTCTACAAAAGAAGAATGCTTCTATAACAATAAAACTTGGTTAGTTTTCCTGACTAAAAATAAAAAATAAGAGAAAAAATAGCAAAGATTAAAAATGCTTTACATAGTTGTAGAACTTCTAGTTAGCAGTGCTAATTCTCATGAAAACGCATAAAAAAGATCGCAACAGTGTAAGTTAGTCTAGCAGAGAACCCAAGGATAGAAAATAAACTATGCACCAGATCTCCTCAGTTCAGATGACATGAAGATATCAAATGCACCATAATAATTTACTGCTAAAAAATTTGATATTCTTACTTTATCTGGTTTAAGAATGCTTCCCCGCTCCTCGGACCTCCCCTTCAACTCCTTTGAGTAACTGGAATCATGCTGTTGTTTATCCAAGAAAATAAGTAAAGAACAAAGAACACTAATAAAAAAAATCAATAAGACAGTTGTCCCATTGAAGAGTAAGAATGTGAGAATAGCAAAATTATAATGACGGTCTAAAGTTCAAACAAGCAAACAAGAAAAGATAGTCTAGAAATTAAACTGAAGCATATGTAATACATTATCTAGACATGCATAGACATCATAGAGATAGCATAATTAAAAAATTTAAGGTTCATAGAAGTAACACATTCCAATGATGCAAAAGTCCTTAGAGATTCAACAGAAGAATCCAGTCCAAGATTTATCTTACTTCACACCGAAAAAGCATTCAAATAATCCACTTATAATTAGTACAAATGAATGAATGCCGATAGCAGTATTCCAATGCCCTAAATTTATACATGTATCCTCACATATCAGAAGAAACCAGAAACGATATGCATAGATGAGGCTTGTTCTTACCTTTCCTATTTTTATACTCTATAAATAAAATTTTTAGCCTTCAATAACAAGTTAAGAAGGAATACAGTCAGATAACTACTAATCCTATAAGACAATGAATCATAAAATTATACATTTAGAGCACAATATTTTTATCAAAAATATAGTCCAAGTCCAGGAATCAAACTAATCAAGTAATAAAGTTAACATATCAGGCAAATAGATGTAAGACAGATACAAGTTCTTTTACGAACAAACTAAAGCTAGGGAAAATAGTATGACCACTCTATGATCTCTATTTATCTAAAGGAAATATTCAACTGAAAAATGACAAATAGAAACCACTACATAACATTCAAGAAAATACTTTGAGGCA